>NC_054471.1:131841082-132466082 GCF_017639515.1 Carcharodon carcharias
TGCTCCTACTGTGTGTCGGCGGTGGAGGGAGTGAATGTTTCTGGGTGTGGTGCCAATCAAGCAGGCTGCTTTGTCCGGGATGGTGTCAAGCTTCTTGAGTGTTGTGGGAGCTGCATTTATCCAGGCAAGTAGGGAATATTCCATCAAACTCCTGACTTGTGCCTTGTACATGGTGGACAGGCTTTGTGGAGTCAAGAGGTAAGTTACTCATCGCAGGATTCCTAGCCTCTGACCTGCTCTCGTAGCCACAGTATTTATATGGCTAGTCCAGTTCAGCTGCAGGTCCAGCCGCATCTTTGCCTTTTGACATCTCATTGATGCTGTGAAACACACTACGGAAGCATTGATTGTCACTCTAGTAACCGGCTTATTAATAAAGTATTAATTCCTGAATGTGTCAGAGCAATGCCAAGGGAATCACTGAGGATCTTTCTCTCGCATGTAATGGTTACTTTTTGTGTGTCTTTTTGCAACACATTTCTTTTTATTACTACACACTAGCTTAATACCCATGAAATGATTTTCCAGTCAGCCTGTGTAATATGGTAATGGGCTACCTGGCTTGAAACAGGATTGCAATGCCAGGTACACTGATTTTGTGGCATTGGTATTGGATATTGGAGTCCGATTTCCCTCTGAAAATGTAAGGAATGTAAAGATACATTTCACCTGAAATAATAGCATCGTATTTCTTGATATTATGAACATCGGTTCCTGGTTAACTAAGAAGCAGGCTGAAAACACGAAACTATAAGTTTGTGCTTTAAAGCCGTAAATTGTCCCCTCGAATGGCTAATTCTACCTTTGAATCATTGCATTTAGATCACAAATATTAATGTTGAACATTCACCTGAACCTCCTAAGGAATAGCAATCACCGTCAGATTGCCACTCCGCTTCTACTTTTCGGCACCACAAGTCCACTCCACATTTCTGGCTGGCGCTTCTGAATCCTGCTTCTTCAGAAATGCAAAGTGGTCTTCCATCGAACTGCTTCCTCGAAGCATCAGGGGAAGACAAGCACACTCCCTTTATACGGCACTAGCTGCTGTATTCTGGGAAGTATTCACTAAACATTTAAACCTTTGGAACATTTAAACAGCTTTTCAGTGTGTTAGTGAATGGGTGTATGAATAAATGAATGAGGGAATGGGTGAATGTGTCGATGTGTAAGTGGGTAGAGTGGGTGAGGTAAATGGGTAGGAAGCTGGGTTGAGTAGCAGCTGGGTTGGGTGGTAGCTGGGTATGGTTGTAGGTGGGTGAGATGTGTAGGGTGGGTGTATGGATAGGTGGTTTGTGGAGTAGTCGGAGTGGGTCAGGAGGGTTTGTCAAGTCCGGGGCTAGTCAGATCTGGCCGGAAGGAAATCAGGTGAGGGGGAGTTGGGTGGTGAGGGTCAAGTGGGGAGCTGGGCGTGTCAGATGTTGAACTGCCCAGGAGATAGACTGTTCTGTCTAACATTTTCTGCCTAACTATCCAGATAATTAATTCAGAACTATGCCAAGTCTCTAACTCTAACTCAGATTCGGAGACTTTCACAGAGGATCCCAGGGAACACAGGAATTTCTCAGCTGAAGTTCAAACTTCCTGGCCATTTTCCATGGAGTTAGTGCACTGGGATTTCTACAGGGTCCTGAAATGCATCTTGTGGACTACATCTGGTCTCCAATGATCTGGAGACTGGACAATCTGGGCTACTGAGACATTCTATTCGACTCATTTGGCATTTTACCTAATTTTCAGATGCAAAAAGCAGAAACCCAATTTATCATTGTGAGACCACTGCAGAGTGTGGAGATTTAACTATTTATCAATCTGGGAAAGAAGGTTTGATAGTTGTATGGTAGTTATCGACAATATTAAATTTGAAAATTACTAATACCCGTAATATGCTTGGTTTATCTTAACACTGTGCAGTTACATTTACAGGAATCAACACATTTATTCAAGGTGTTAGTTGCTTGCTTCTCATATTTTCAGTAAATAAACACAGCCATTAAAAATCCTGCAAAACATATTAACACAACTTCTTGTTTCTAACACAGATTTGTAAGTAAAACTTGAGAGTTCTAGGAGACTAAAACTATACAGATGATAAATATTGTTAAATGACTGTGTTGCAGATCAATTAATCCTCCCCAATGTGTACATCCTGACCTTAACATGCTAGAATTCAATGAATCTTTGCACCAATTATAGATTATTTGGAAATAAATTCAATCAAAAAATAGAGTCATTTTTTCAGATCCAATGGTGCTGGAGATTTTAGTACCAGGCATGGGGAATCTTTTAGAACTACAACTAAATGATACCAATCTCTGATGGTGTTTCTGGGTTGCACATTTGTATTTTATTGAGATGTGGGGTAGTATTTATACCAGTTGTAGCAAAATCATATACCTGCTCTTTATAAATAGATTCCATGATGTTGTTATATGAAGTACTCAGCAAGTCTTCCTTCCAGGTGAACTATCTAAAGGATGATACCAATTGTACTCAGACAGTTGAAGAAGTCTTTCATTAAATCATGGAGCACAGAAGGCGGCCAATCAGCCTATCATGTGCACCAGCTCTTTGTTTAACCATATAACTGATTTCTATGCAGGAAAATACTTTTGCTATGTTCTGGGGATCTTTGGATTTTTCTTTAACAAGGGAGAGCGGGATGCTCAGAAGCATAAAGGTTCTAACCGCTTCTTCTAGGCTATATAAAATCTTTGCCATATCCTGGGAGTCTATCTAAATCTCTCTTGAGCAATCATTCAATGGTAGTACTCTGACTCCTAACACAACAGAAAAAGATTAAGCACTTGAGGAGATTTAAAAGTTTTGAATGGGCTTTCATGAGTGGGAGTGTTTTTTTAATATAGTGAAAGCTGGAATAAACACTTAGACATTTATTTTATTTCATCTCAACATGATCCCTGAGGTCTGTCCTTGGTAGATACTTGGTGAATTGGCATGGGGATGTAAGGACCAAAAGTGGTGGGGCACGTGTTGACATGGATTGTCATTACGTTGGCATGGGGCATGGAGGTGGCATGGGGAGTGGGTAGGTGAGGTGCGAGGAATGAGGACTAGAGGGCCTAAAATTTAATGAAACAATTGGGATTTAGTCCTAGAGGACTAAGATGGGCCTGTTAAGCAGTCTACCTCAGCACTTAGGCAGCCCCTGTGGCACCTACAATTTCTCCGTGGGGGCAGCTAGCCTGACTCCATCCCACACAACCCTGCCCCTGCCGCCACCCCGGAATGAAGATTGGGTCATTTGGGGAATTTCTTCCGAGATGGTTCCAGCGAGCAGGAAAATTTCCCAATGTGCACCACTTGCTTCAGGAGCAAAGTTCCAGGCCCACAGTCTCCTTCCTCAGTCGACAAATTATGGTAGAGTCGAGAGTACTCCATGGACCTTTAAAACTGGCAGGTGGGACCTGGATGCAGAAGTTCTGCCTCCATTTCTGACAGATCCCATTTTTGCTGGCAGTGGGAGGGGGTGCGGGACTTACACAGGAGGGGAACATAAATTTAGCAGGGCCATTTGAAATTAGTGCTGAATTCAAACAGACTCCATTTTGGTTGCTCCTATGGTGTTAACCCACAGTGAGGGAGGTACAAATTGATGGAATAGATGTAAACGCGTCTGACAAGTTGGATAAAGCCTGTTTAAATGTCAGGATTTGAAGTAGTTTTTTAAATACCCTGCAATTAAATCATGTCAGTGTGACTTAAAAAATAGTAGCCAGAATTTTCTGTGCCCGCTGGTATTAGGCATGTTTGGTGGCATGAGCAGACAATATGGCACGATCGGTTTCAAGACGGCTTGAAATCAGTCCATGAGCATCTGCTCAGCCCGCCGGTGATGAGCCACGTTCTCCACCATAGGATGTCAGGAACCTCACTGTAATACATCTGCATATCATTGCTAGGCCTGCCTGCCGGAATCGCCCCTCCCATCTGCCCTCGTTGGTGGGAAAACACACCAACGTGTTTCACAACAGCACATAAGCAACATGCACTTGTTGGGCTGCATTTTGCTTGGGACTTCAAAACTTGTTTGTTTACCTTGCTTTGGTCAGCACTCGCTGTCATCAGCACCAGGCTTCACAGACAGCACCACATCACTTTTAGAGGGCCTCATGGGTAGGCCTGTACCTACCAGATCAGACATATGTGGGTGGATTTTCAATGGCTGCAGGGCTAGGGCTTGCTTGGTGAAGGGGGAGAAGTGGCCTCAGGCAAGAGAAGAGGCTGCAGGACGAGGGATGTAATGGGGAAGGGGGGTATCCCAGGGTCTTTGTGGGGACACATATTGATCTGTGCAAGTGGCCTCAAGATGGTGAGGGCTGAGGAGGCAGTCTGCAGAGGAGATGAGGACAGATGGACATGTGAGGGTATATGGGTGGGGATGTCCCTTGAGCTGGCAGTGAGAGAGAAGCCAGGGAATGTGTGATCAGCTTGAGTGTGAGAGTTTAGAGCTATGAGATGTTTGCATGGATGAGATCATTCATCCTCTAACTGCATTGGATGGCCAGCCTCTTCTGTGCAGCATTGGCACTGATCACCACTGCCAACACCTCTCAAACCTGGATGGTCACATTGCTGCCCATCCTGCAGCAAGAGCAGGGGTGGAGGACATCACGGCAGGTCTCCACAGCATCCAAAAGGCATTCCAATGATGCATCACTAAACCTGGGGGTTGCAGCCTTTTTGCCTTTCATGGACATCTTCCCTGCAGTAGTCATGGGCTGGAAGCACTGAGATGTGTATGCATAGCTGGATTTTAAATATGGCGCCCGGCATAATGAAGCGGCGAGCTGATGGCATGGCGAACAAATGAGAGCCTGCCCACCATGGAAACAGCATGTTTCCCAGGAATGCAAAAGTAATGTAGTGGGTTTGGGACAGTGAGGTTTGAAAACCCGCCATTGTGGCCGGCGGGTAAAATGTCGTTTTACCCGCCCGCTACCGCGCTTAGTGCAAACCTGGGACGATTCTGCCCAGCGTCTGCTGGATTGCTTTGATTAACAGGCGGGCCTTCTAAACAACCCCTGTGACCTTCTAGGATCTGCTTCCTGAGTTGACAGGCCCAACTCTATCCCGCCCGAACACCCAGAGTGAAAATTGAATCTAACAGGACCCTATAAACTGAGGCAAGTCTGCCAATTCAGGAAATTTCCTGACTTGAGCTGTCCACCTTGGTAGTGAAATTCTTGCCCATTGTGTCTTTCTATACTCATCTTTCCAGATGCAAACATAAATAATGGTCATGAGGAAAGTGCATTGGAAATGTTCTAGGACTATGCTCCAATATGTGTTGGTGTCCTTGGAAGGATAAGAGAAATACTTATTAAAAGAAAAATTCACTGCAGCCACAATCGTTCCTGTTCTACCATTAAGTCAGAGATAAATCATTCAGAAGGCTGCTTGGAGGAGAAATGTCTACTTTGCAAATTTGAATTTTGAATTCAGCTAAGTTTGCCAGATCACAGTTTTTGCTTCCCTCTCTTTCCTCTTAATGGGTCATTTTAATACCGTTTGTATATGTTATTTGTTGTTTTTCCTGAAAGACCGATACCTGAAAGAATCTTTATAATCCAAACCAAGGGGTCCAGAAAAGACAGGGTTGACACATTCATGTTAATTTTACACTTTGTGTTATATTGTTACTCCTTGCCTGCTTACAATACTCAGGGCAATCACTGCAGGGGTTTTAGCTGTAAGGCTGCAGAGCCAAGGCTATTCACAGGATGAAAACAGATGATGATATTCCACTAAAAGATTACAAGGTAATTTGAGCAGTGCAGTCAACAAGATGGCACAAGGGCTGTTAAAGTAGGATAGGGGATTATTTTAGTTTCAGCGTTTCCTAGATATTATTACCTTTAGGATGACAAGATACAGTGTCACAAAGTCATGGAGGACAGAATTTTTGATCCCTCGAGGAGCCGGGACTGGAGACAGGAGGACTGGAAAATTGGCCTTGGAGCGTAGTGTGCTGGTTTTCTGGCATGTTTCTACCTCAGGCCAATTTAAAAGCAATTAAGGTGGGGCTGTCTGGCAACAGCTGTGTGGGGGGAGGGGGGTCCAGTGCTCCATCTTGCTAGGGGCTTTCCCGCACCTGCCATGGTCACTGAGCCACCGCTGCAGCCATTGTCTGTCCAGTGAAGGGATTGCATTTCTTGATGGCAGCCTGGCAGCTGTGGCCTTTTTTCACTAAAATGTTCTGATCTTCTTGAAGGCTCCTGAATCATCAGACACCCTCTCTCTCTTTCTTACAAACATCAACAGCTCCCACCTTGGTTGGTGGGGCTACTGATTTGTCATTGATGGAGGGCCTCTGATTGGTCCTCCAGCCTCAGGAACCTGACATCCTCCTTAATTAGACAGTGAGCGTGCTCCTGGCCAATAATTGGCCATTGCAAGAAAGATCGCATCAAGCATCTGACTCTAATGTAGGTTCTGGACCTGAAAATTCTCCTGACTTTGGGTTCCTGCACCCAAAACAAAAATCCCGCACCTGTTTTTCTGTTGTTTTCAGAAGCATTTTATATTTGCCTTGTTGTAGACCAAGCAAGCCTAAATTAATGAACATCTGATGGTGCCGAGGATTGTAAACTACTACAGATTTCATTACACTTTCTGAAATGTATCATCCTGATGAGTCCAATATTAGTTAGATTTGGCGTACTAAATTATCAATTTGACTTGGGGTAGATTTTTCGGTCAACCTGCGGGGGCAGGCCCAACACACAGACGTGTAAAATGATGCACGATGACATTGGGCGTGCATCCCCACGACATTGCAAACTCACGCGATGTTTTGTTTGGCAGGTGCACGCAGGTGTCAGCTGCGCGCCCGCCGATATTTAAACGGCCTACTAAGGCCATTAAGAAAGTAATTAATGTAATTGTTAATGTTGCCCGTCCAACCTTAAGGTTGACGGGCAGGCGAAGAGCTCAAGCGCCCTTCACATTTTTTTAGAAAACTTAATCCACGAGCACGATGAGGTTTCCTAAAGCTTTTATTAAATAAATAAAAAAAAATTCCGAGATATAAAAACGTATCCCACACAGTTACATGAGGGGATGTTTAATTAATTTTTTTCTCCCATTTATTTAATTATTTCAATATTGATTCAATCTCCCTGAGGGAGCTCCGTCCCTCAGGGAGGTTGAAGCGCTCTTTTGCGCGCACTGGCCCCGACTCTGCCTTCTCTCACCGCCTGCACAGGTAGTGTGCGGCTCACGTCTTATGCTGGGCGGGCCTTAATTGGCCCGCCTGCTTAAAATGGTGGCGCAGAGCCGATCACGGGCGGCAATCGGCTCTGCAACCACTTCCCCTGAGCCCGTCCACCAACTGAAAAACTCTGGCCTTGATCTCTGAAAGAATATATTTATCCTCATAATACAAGTTTATACCATTAGGCACTTTTTAAAATGTTTTTCTGATCATTTTGTTATACTAATGCACCTCCTGCGGTTTTGGTCACAGATTCAGAAGTATAAGCCAGGCAGATCGCAGAAATACAGCATTGGAAAGCAGTGCGTGGAGTGGCTGGCAGCCAAGTACCAAAGCTTGAAAGACAGTGGGGAATTTAGGGAAAAATGGGAAGATGATTAAGATGTTGGATAGGAAGCCAGTGAAAAGCCCAGTTAGATGATAGAACTGGGAATAAGCAGGGTGACATAGCAGCTGGAAGCGGAATTCATTTGGTTGGGAACATGCAGATATGTGCATTTTTTTCATTCATTCACAGGATGTGGGCTTTCCTGGCTGGGCCAGCATATATTGCCCATCCCTAAATGCCCTTGAGAAGGTGGTGGTGAGCTGCCTTCTTAAACTGCTGCAGTCCATGTTGTGTAGATACACCCACATTGCTGTTAGGGAGGGAGTTGCAGGATTTTGGCCCAGTGACAGTGAAGGAACGGCGATATATTTCCAAGTCAGGATGGTGAGTGACTTGGAAGGGAACTTCCAGGCGGTCATGTTCCCACCTATCTGATGCCCTTCTCCTTCTAGGTGGTAGTGGTCATGGGAAGACACTACAGCATCACCTCCGCTGTAGAGGGAAATTACAACCTGCTTGTTTATTCTTTGATGTTTGGTGGTGCCTCTGCAAATTTAAATGGTAAACCATAAAAGAGTAAAAGGAGGTTCGTTTCCTATTATCTAATTATATTTACTGAAGAAACATTTAGATAGGGGAGCACTGCAATATTTCTATTATTTTATTTACTGTTTCTGACAGTAGAAAAACTAAACCAACGTCACTTTGACTCAGTGCTGCCAATTGACTACTGCTGAACACAGTAGAAACTTTACTTCATATTCATTCATGGAATTGAAGTTAGCTCAAGGAATTAAAGGAAAATTACTTACCTGGTTAGGAAGCTGGCTGAGTCATAGGAGACAGAAAAGAGGACACTGATTGGCAGGATGTGACTAGTGGTGCCACGCAAGGATCTGTGTTGAGGCCTCAACTATTCATTGTGGGCAAAATTTAATAACCTCCCCTGTGGTAGGTTTGATGGCTGCCTTCCCGCCTCCACTCCGATTAAGTCCATGATGGGAAGGCCAGTGGATGGCTTTCCTGCCCAGCTACCAATTGAAGCCTTTAAGTGGGCAATTAATGCCCACTTAAGGGCCTCATCCTGCTGCCACTGGCTTTAATCCAGCAGCGAACAGAGAGTTTGCAATGCCAGGAGAGGACAGGCAAACCTGTGCGGGCTGCTTGTGGAATTCCAGGGATGGGAGTCCCTCGTTCAAAGGTACCCCATGAGCGGACTTTTACATTCCGCAGGTGGGCGCGTGTCCAACCCAAATGGGTATAAAATCGTGCGAGATGATGTTGGGTGAGCATCCCAACATCGTGCACTTGCGCGATATTTCAGACGGTGGGCACGCGCTACGGTCGGAAGATTGCCCACCAACATTAAGCGGGCAATTAAGCCCATTAATGGCACAATTGTAAGCGATTTTTTGTGGCCTGTCCAATCTTACGGTTGGTGGATGGGCTAATCGGCCAGGTGGCCTTTACATTTCTGATGAAATCTTATCCAAGGGTGGGATGAAATCTCCGTTAGGATATAAAATAGAAAGAAATATCTGGGGACAGCACTTTTCTGAGGTATGCTTTCAGGTACTTGATTGGGCTGCATGGACATTTTTTGCAGCACTTTTGTGCTTTCTTTTATTATTTGGAGGTCTGCAGCCCCCTGAGGCACCTGTCTTCCTTCAGGGGGCTCAGTGGAAGCGCCCACAGATGCAGGGATATTTCCTCTTGTTGGGGGTTTGAGAACAAGGGGTCACAATCTCAGGGTAAAGGGTAGACCATTTAGGACTGAGATGAGGAGAAACTTCTTCACTCAGAGGGTGGTGAACCTATGGAATTCTCTACCACAGAAGGCTGTGGAGACCAAGTTACTGAATATATTTAAGAAGAAAATAGATAGATTTCTGGACTCTGAAGGCATCAAGGAATATGGGGAAAGCATGGGAGTATGGCATTGAGATAGAGGATCAGCCATGATCATATTAGATGGTGGAGCAGACTCAAAGCACCAAATGACCTACCTCTGCTTCTATTTTATATGCTTCTATGTATCCATGTATCTCTTACCCAAAATCTGTGTTCCCTGTTCCTTGTACCATCAGCTAATGGGAACAATTTTTCTTTGTCTACTTTAATCTAAACCATCATAACTTTGTACAGCTCTATCAAATCTCCGCCCAACCTCCTTTGTGTCATAGAGAATAACTCTAGCCTCTCTAACCTAACCTTGTAGCTAATCCCCTTCAATCATTTTAGTAAAATTCTTCTGCACCCTCTCAAGGCCTCTCACATCCTTCCTAAAGTGTGGTGATCTGAAAATGGACATAATACTCTAGTTAGAACTTTATTCAGTGTATTTTGATTTCAGTTGATTTTATACTCAATAGCCAGAATTTTGCCCTTGATGGGCGGGCGGGTCCCACCGGCTTGGTGGCAGGCAGGCACCGGACTCCGCCACCGAAATGGGGCCAGCTGCCACTTTACGTGGGCGGGCCAATCCCTGTGTGGGGTGGGGGGGAAGGGAGGGATTCCCCAACTGTCAGTGCATTGCTCCCTGAGACTAAGTACTGTCTCAGGGAGAGCACTGAATGTTTAAAAAACTTTAAAAATAGAGAAAGAAAAACATTATTAACATGTTCCCCTCATGTGACACTGTCACACGAGATGGGACATGCTAATAAATACAAGTGAAACTTTAATAAACTTTTTAAAAACTGAGATGAAACCTCCAGTGGATGAGGTTTTATCTTTTTTCAGAAGCTCGCTGGGGCTCCTGGCCTGCCCACCAACCTTAAGGTCTTTCAATGAGCTTAATGATCCTATCAATGGCCTCAATTGGTAAGATAGGGAAAAAATTAATAGCATTTGGAGAAGTTTGAGTTAATTAAGGAGAGCCAGCATGGATTAATAAAAGGCAGATCATGTCAAGGCTGATTTCGCTGTCCACCCGCCTTCCTAAAAATTTAAATGGATCGGGACGACGTCGGGGGTTCCTCCCAACATCATCCCGCGTCATTTTCCTGTTGGCGAGCAGGCCCTGCCCCCAAATCGTCGACGGGAAAATTCTGGCCAATATCTCTATTAATGACCCCCAAGATCCCATATGCTTTGTTAATCTGTCATTATATTCTTCAATGATCTATGCGCCACCAGGTCTCTCTGTCCTTGCACACTCTAAATTGATGCCATTAAGCCTGAATTGCGTCTCCCTATATCTTCTGCCAAATTGCATCATCTCATACTTACCTGTATTAAATTCCATCTGCAATTTGACTGCCCATTTTGCTGCCCTACTTATATTTTGTTGCAGTATCATCCTCACTGTCAGCCACGCCATCATGTTTGTATCATTGGCAATATCCAAGTCAGTTTAAAAAGCAGTGATCTTAGCACTGACCCTTGGGCAAATGCCATTGTCTATCATCCACCAGTCTGAAAAACAACCATTTACCACAATCTGCTGTTTTCTGTTGTTAAGCCAATTTTAAAATCTAAGTTGACACTGATCCTCCTGTTCCATGAGCCTCAATTTTGTTAACTAGCCTTTTGTGTGGTGCTTTATCAAATGCTTTCTTAAATCCCATAAAGACAACATCAACTGGATTCCCTTCATTAAATTCATTGTTACTTTGTCAAAAAATTCAATTAGATTAGTCAAACATGATCTGCCTTTTACTAATCCATGCTGGCTCTCCTTAATTAACTCAAACTTCTCCAAATGCTATTAATTTTTTCCCTATCTTACCCAGCACTGATGTTAATCTGACCATCCAATTTGTTGCTATGGATGTCCTTACACCTTTTTTTGAATCATTCTCAAATCCCCTTGTACCTCTCCTGTATCCAGGGAAGTTTAGAAATTATGGCAAGCCCTTCCATTATCTCCAGTCCCATTTCCTTTAGCAGCCTGGGATACAAGCTATTCAGACCAAGTGACTTACCTAAACTAACCTAAATTAACAATAGCCAGCTTTTCTAGTGTATCCTGCCCATCAATTGTCATCCTATCTATTCCCTCTACCACCGCTGCTTCTACTGATATTATGTCAGCATCCTCATATTGATACTGGAAATAAAGCATTTTTTCACTTATTTAGTATTAGTCCCTTACTGATAAAAGTCCAACAAACAGAACATCTTTTGACATATCTACAAAGCAGATTAGTGTAAAATCAGATTTTTTGCAACAAATAGGTTTTCCCATTTCCTCATTTCCATTTTTGTTCTTGATTTTTAAAAAAATGCTGTTGTTTAAATATTTGACTGTTTTGTGATAAATGAAGCTGAAACCTAGAGCCATTGGTGCAATAAAATATATTTTACATGTTGCATAAGAGTCTTAGGCATTATGACCTCAGGGTAAATCTGACCTATTCTCCTGCTGATTTGGCAATGGTTTGTGATCAGGCATTGCTTACAGACAGCAATGAGGAGAAGACAGACGGTCATCTCCGACTAATGAGTTGAAATTTCCTCTGTTTGCAAACTGTAAATTTGTAAGTGAAATAAGTGCTAAATTTTAGGTTTCACTCTGACATGTATAGACCACTCCCATAAGGGAGATCTTGCTCCATACAAGCAGGAATGAAACTTAATATGCCGGATGTCTGGTAATGTAGCAATCCCAGGGGTCAAACAGAGAAACAATTGTATTTAGCATGCTATTATTTGCCACAAGATGTCCCAGACTTTGAAAACGGAGAGAATAATCACTTTACACACTTAGGCTAAAAAGTACAGAACAGATTCATTCCTATTAAAAAAACTTATATTTTTATGGTGACTTTAAAAGCAACAGCTTGCATTTATACAGCACCTTTAATATAGAAAAATGTCCAAGGTGTTTCATAGAAGCATAATCAGTCAAAAATTGAGAAAATGCCCTAAGGCACTTTCATAAATTGATAATTGACAGTGAGCTAAAGAGGGGCAATTATGATAGTGACCAAAATATTGTCGGGTTTTAAGAAGGATCTTAAATGTGGAGAGGCTTAAGGGTAGAATTCCTGAGGACAGGTCTTAGGTTGCAATAGATATGGGTGGCACTTGTTGAATGAAGGGAAGGGATACACGAGAGAGGAGTCAGAGGAGCAGAGAGTCCAGGGGATTATAGGGTTACAGAAATAGGGAGGGGCATGCTGGTAGCAAATTTAAAGACAATTATATTTTTAAATTTGAGACATTGAGTGATTAGAAGACAATTTAGGTCAGCAAGGGCGATTACAAGTGTTAAGTTCACTTTGGTGTGGATTATGGTTGAAAGATTGAAGGCCATCCAGGAAAGCATTTGGATATTGGAATCTGGAGGTGACAAAAGCTTAACTGAGAATTTCAGAAGCAGATTATCTGAGTTAAATGTGGAGGCACAAAGAGGACAATATTACTAATATGCAAGTTGGTGATTTGCATTGGAGAGGTTATGAAGTCAGAATCTCAGTTTAAGGCTGAACAGGATGCCAAGGTTGAGAACAGTTTGATTCAGGGATAAACATTGGCCAAGGAAAAGAAGTGATTCAGAGGTAAGGACAAGGAATTTGTGGAAGGATCAAAGATGATGACTTTGGTTTTTTAAATACTTAGGTGGATCAATTTATGGCTCAGCCTTGACAGGAAGTGGGATAGAATAGTAGACACTTTGCAAAAGGGGAGCTAGAGCTGGGCGTCATAAGCTTATATGTAAAAGCTCACTCCTTGTCACTGAATGATGTGACCATGGTGCAGCATATGAGCGAGGAGCAAAATAGGCAAGGGTAGTCTCATGGAACTGGACAATTAATGAGGGGCAACGGAAGAAGATCCTATGATAAACCATGTGAGAAGGCTACAGAATGCTTATGGAGAATGAGGGAGAATAATATACCACCGTCACAGAAAACATTGCTTATGTCTTTGCCTAGGGCTATCAGGTGCTATGGGAGGGCTGCAGAGCTGATTGGAGGCAGAGGAGGGTATACATATAGAAAAGCAACAGCACATCAAAGGAGCTTGATGAAGAAAAGGGGGATTTTTGGATGGATTAGTAGTTAGCGAGGCCAGAGGTAAGGGAAGGTTTCAACAAGCTATCCCACTTTTGATGTGGTGAGATACACTGGGAATATGCTTTGTGAGATCTACTTCTGATACACTTGTATTTGAGATGATGTATTTGGGGTGATCTTTTGAGTATTCTCTGCAACCTGGGGGAAACAGGCTGGCAGCATCCAGAATTAAAGTAACCAGTCACATCTCATAAATTGATATTAAAAACATAGACATTCTTTCTGTTTGAATTGTGGCCAGCTTTCCATTAGACACAATGAGTCTGGTGAATTAATGGCCAATTACCAATGAGTATGGGCCTAAAGCAGGCAAAGGAAAACTGCAGCTAATTCATACTAAATTTGCAATCTCACTCAGAGACACCACAACTTCTGTGGGAAATAGAAAATGTCATGCTGATGAAGGAAGGAACTGTTATACGATTGACTGAGGCACATTGTTGGGGTAGAATATTCTCCATCTTAGTTGTTTGATAGTACAGAAATTAAGTATTGTTTAAAAGAGGCATGTTACTGAAGCTTTTTCAAAGCTTCAGTGCCTTTTTCAGCAATATTCTAAATCTGTGGCATTGACATTAAAGGGGTAATTTCTCTCCTTTTCCGATGGAATCACATGAAGAAAATTCTGGCTCTTGTTGTACACAGTTTTCTAACTATTATTTTAAATGGTTGGGAAATATTGCATAGTGGAAGCCCAAATATCTGACGTGTGCTCCTGGCTGGTAGTGCTTCTCATTGGAAGTGAATTTTTAGTTGCATAAAATGGGAAAGTGGTTCTTTTTTTGATAGAAACAATCCTCACTTGATGAACAAAAACAGTAGTGTACTGAGGCCTTTATAAATCTATATTTCACAAAAACTCTGCTTTATACCTACATCTACTTATTTTGTTGCTGGAATTAATGAATAAAAGAAAATATAGCCCCAAGTATTTGAAATGGACGTGACTTCATGTCATATGCTGGGAAAGTAAAGAAGACTTTCAATGTAAATAGCAGTGTGGAAAGAATAACAAGGTTTGATGGCAGTATGGTCATTAGTAATCCAGTAGGTGACAAGTCATATGCCCCTTAATGCTAATATTTGCAATGATTTTCAAAAAAAATCAGACCTGCTGAGCTCTACGTTAGTACATTACATGTGGTTTATTACATGTCAGCTTAGATGACTGTGTTATAAATGCGACATTATTTTGCAATGCCACATTTTTATTCAGTGGCTCATCTTTCAGGTCTAATCATAATAACATAAAAAGACCTGCTTCAAAGATTCCTCTAGGGAGAAATGGCAGCAAAAGATTGTGTATGTACAAGTAAAAATTTAAATTCCCATTCTAATGAAGGTCTCAGTGAACTTCACATCTGATCGAAGTGTCAACATCTGGGGATTTGGATTGAAGACGCCAAAGAGTATTTGGGTGTGCTAGGAATGAGGTATACCTTTAAGTTCACTTTTAGCTTTAAGTTTAATTTGTATTTCTGGATTTGTGTGTTAAGAAAAGAAGTTGAATTTAATTTCACTTTAAAACATGCCTGCATTTTAATGCAGATTTTATGACTCTTAAAGGGGAGATAAAACAAACAAGGTAGAAAAAAAAAACCTGTGCTGTTGCCTAGCTACAGGAGGCACCACAGAAACAGAAAAGTATTTTCAGTTGAGTTGAAGGAAGGACTCCAGAGAGGCTGGACGGAGGAGGAAACTCCAGGAGCAGATTCCAGAAACGAAAGAAGAAAGTCCCCAAATCCAGGTGAGTGGAACAGGAAAGGTCCCAAGAGGACAGTTAAGTCAAAGGGAAAGGACAGGAACCTGGAAAAGGTCCAGTTAAGTGAAGTTAAGAGCGAGGAGCAGAGAGGAAGGCTCCAAGCTTCAAGCTTAAAGAGCAGAGAGCAACAGGAAGCAGACTTAGCGAAAATGGCTTCTGAGTAGCCAGGAGGTCCAAGGAGACAGCTAAAGGTCTGTAACTCTTTACTGTGGGCATATGAAGCAGTGGTGTTCTGTTGGCATGGTTGAGCAAATGAGAGACAGTGCATGGAAGGAAGCTTGATTTCACGTGGTGATTCAGAGGAGAGGAATAGCAGAAGGAGAGCTCAAAACCCTAGAGGTGGACACTTGTGGAAGGCGTTTGAGAGAAAGCATTGTTTGGGATAAGATTCCAGAGCGAGTTCTTCAAGAATGGAGATTGGAAACCCTTGTGTGAAAGACAGAATTCTGTGAGACCAATTGATTCATGGTGTGACAAGTGTCTGGAAGAAGTTGAGAGATCCATAGCATCTGTTTGGGGTAGCATCTGTCATTTGGTCTGACCACAGTTTGCCTATTGGTTTATATGGACTGTGTACTTACTGTGAACATAGCTTTTGTAACTTGTGTTACCCTTACAAATCTGTATAAAACTGTAAAGGTATAGTGTGGGTAAAGGAGCATTGTAATATAGTGAATCTTTTCTTGTTTAATAAATGTTTTATTCTTCTGTTAAAAGTTCATCAATTGACTCTTGTGACTCTGTTCAGGAGCCACTCTCCACGTATCTAAACAAAAAATAAAAGTTATGATTTATCAAGCCGGTTTCCACCCTAGGATCTGACTTGTCCAGTTGTAACATCAGCTGGGGTCATAACAATTATTCTTTCTACTGTATGACCAGGTACCTGACATAGCAGTGGACATGGCTGAAACAGTTACAAATTAATCTCAAGCATATTCCAATATCATCCAGTAGCTAACCACTAGGTTATTACAACACAGAAATGATACATAAATGTCACCAAAGTGAAACTTGAGGGCGGAAAGTATTAGCCAGATACACTAGTTACTCTTAGAAAAATAAATTAAACTTTATTTAAACTATGTCCAAAAAGTTTTCTTCTGATGGTGCAGAATAAGATATTTGCAGATCGAAGAATTGACAGCCCATCCAATTGAGGCAGTATTACAGACACTGTTTTAGGCTGCTGTTTGGATACTTGTTTTGTTCTTCAAGATGCCTACATTGTGGTTGATAATAATCCCATTGGCATTACTGGCTTTGTTGCTCATGTTGTTACAATTCCTATAGTGACTGAAAACTTTTAGAAAGATATTTTAATTTCTAGTCACTAACTGGAAGGATCACATGGCAAGAATTCAAGTTTTAAGGCTTTTACTGTAATAAGCAAACTAAAATTAACACTGTATAAATAATATTCAGTAGGCAACTTATACTCTAAACTACAGAAAGGATCCACCATTTAACACTTAAAATGACAGAAAATCCCCCTCCATGGTTATACTTTACTCTGTCTCTTAAGTGGACACCTCATTCTCCTAGGACCAGTCCAAAACTATTCTCAGCTCTCAATGGATCATTTCCATTTTCCTTTTCCGGCCAGATAAGTTCTAAACAGTTCTTATCCCCGAACAGACTTTCAAAGTGACGGACAAATTGGAGATTCTTCCCTCTAACCAAGCCAAGCAAACCTTCCAATCTTGTTTAAATCTTCATGAACTCAGTCTCTTCAATTTGAACACAAGCTCCTACCCATGTTTTGTGTGGAGAACAACAGGGCCAGCATTTTCTCTGCTTAAGTTGCAGGCCATATCTTTTTGCTCTCTCCTTCTACCTCCCAGATTCTTGCAGTCTGTGTTGCTTATCAGATTCAGGGATATCTTAAGAAGAAAAATTATGTAACCCGATACTATAATGACTTGCCATTGGCTCTTTCTCTCTCAAAGCCAATCTCCATGGCAATGTGAATCATATGGGCTTTGTATCTAGGTAGAAATGCTAATTACTTATCCTTTAGACTCCCAATTCAATTCTATCTTGGACTTAAATAGAAAGTTTAAAGTATAATAATTTACAAAACCTTACATTCCTAACAACTTCCAGTGACTTGGAGACTAAGGCCTGAATTTTTGCAATGATGGAGAGGGTAACCAGATTAGACAAAATGGCACTGGAGCCTCGATTCTGGAAGTCCTACTCCTGAACTTAGCATCCACTATTTTCGTTGGAGGAATGGGATTGGGCAGAAGGTGAGTGGATGGCACTTTGCACATCCATGGTTCACGGAGGCAGCTGCACATGTAAAATTTCAGCTGCCTTCAAACAGAACCAATTTTCATAGCAGGCTGCCCAAAGCATGACTTGTGTGCTTTACAATTTTCAAGAGGGGATGCGAACTTAGTTGAGTGCTTTGGAGAGGTAAGGTACCCTTTAGAACAGGTCTAGGGACACCTTTGAGAAAGATCAAGTGCCCTTTGAGAGACACCAAGTGCCCTTTTTGATTGTTAAAATTAGATACGAATGCGTGCAAAAAAAAGTGGCTAAACTCATTGGAACTGTTCAGCTGTCAAGGAATTTAATAGAGTCATAGAGATCTACAACACAGAAAAAGGCCCATTGGCCCATTGAGTCTGTGCAGGTCAAACAAGTTCCTAACTATTCTAATCCCATTTTCCAGCACTAAGCTTATAGCTTTTTGTGCCATGGCATTGGAAGTGCACATCCAAATACTTCTGAAATGTTATGAGGGTTTCTGCCTCCACTACCCATTCAGGCAGTGAGTTCCAGATTCCCACCACCGTCTGGGTGAAAAACTTCTTCCTCACATCCCCTCTAAAACTCCTGCCCCTTACCTTAAATCTATGCCCCCTGGTTATTGATCCCTCCACCAAGGGGAAAAGTTCCTTCCTATCTACCCTATCTATGCCCTTCATAATTTTATACACCTCAATCATGTCCCCCCTCAAACTCCTCTACTCCAAGGAAAATAACCCCAGTCTATCCAATCTCTTCTCATAACTAAAACTCTCCAGCCCAGACAACATCCTGGTAAATCTCTGCACTTCTTCTAATGCAATCACATCCTTCCTATAATGCCGATTCTAGAACTGCATGCAATACTCTAGCTGTGGCCTAACCAGCATTTTATACAGTTCCAGCATAACATACCTGCTCTTATATCCTATGTCTCGGCTAATAAAGGCAAGTATTCTATATGCCTTCTTAACCACCTTATCTACCTGTTCCGCCACCTTAAGGGACGAGTGGACATATACACCATGGTCCCTCTGATCCTTGGTACTTCCTGGGTCCTACCATTCATCGTGTATTCCCGTGCCTTGTTTGTCCTGCCCAAGTGCATCACCTCACACTTATCTGGATTAAATTCCATTTGCCAGTGATCAGCCCATCTGACCAGCCCGTCTATATCCTCCTGTAACCTAAGGCTATCCTCCTCACTATTTACCTCCCCACTGTCATGTCATCTGCAAATTACTGATCAACCCAAGTCTAAATTGTTTATATATACCACAAACAGCAAGGGACCCAGCACCTATCCCACTGGACACTGGACTGTAATGAGGACAGGAGCTGAATGGCTCTGGCTGAACCCAAACTAAGTGTCAATGTGCAGATTATTGCTCAGCAAGTGCCCAGTTTGGGTATCGCCAGGGCCACTCAGCTCCTGACCTCATCCAGCCTTGGTTCAAACATGGACAAAATAATTGAACTCCAGAGGTGAAATGGGAGTGACTGTCCTTGACATCAAGGCAGCCTTTGACTAAGTGTGGCATCAAGGAGCCCTAGCAAAACTGGAGTAATTGAGAATCAGGGGAAAAACCAGTGGAGCGCTGTTTGGATTCATACCTAGCACAAAGGAAGATGGTTGTGGTTGTTGGAGATCAGTCATCTCAGTTTCAGAACATCAGTGCTGGATTTCCTCAGGATAGTGTCCTCAGCCCAACCATCTTCAGTTGCTTCATCAATGACCTTCCTCCCATCGTAAGGTCAGAAGTGGGTATGTTTGCTGATAATTGCACAAAGTTCAGCAGAATTCTGAAGTAGTCCATGTCCAAATTCAGCAAGACCTGGTCAGTATCTAGGCTTGGGGGATGACAAGTGGCTTGTAACATTCACACCACACAAGTGTCAGGCCTCCAACAAGAGAATCCAACCCCAATCCATCACCCCTTGATGTTCAGTGGCATTACCATTACTGAATCCCCCACTATTAACATCCTGGGGGGGTTACCATTGACTAGAAAGCAAACTGGACTAGCCATATAAATACTGTGGCTACAAAAGCAGGTCAGAGGCTAGGAATCGTGCGAAGAGTAACTCACCTTGTGACTCCCCAAAGCCTGTCCACCATCTACAAGGCTCAAGCCAAGAGTGTGATAGAACACTCCCCACTTGCCTGGATGAGTGCAGCTCCCACAACACTCAAGAAGCTGGACACCGTCCAGGAAAAAGCAGCCCGCTTGATTGGCACCACATCATTAAACATTCACTCCCCTCACCACCGATGCACATTAGCAACAGTGTGTACCACCTACAAGATGCACTGCAGGAATTCACCAAGGCTCCTTCGACAGCACCTTCGACACCCAAGAACAATACCAGCTAGAAAGACAAGGGCAACAGATAGATGTAACACCACTGCCTGGATGTTCCCCACCAACTAACTTACCATCCTGACTTGGAAATATATCTCCGTTCCTTCACTGTCACTGGGTCAAAATCCTGGATGTCCCTCCCTAACAGCACTGTGGGTGTACCTACACTACAAGGACTGCAACGGTTCAAGAAGGCAGCTCACCACCACCTTCTCAAGGGCAACTAGGGATGAGCAATAAATGCTGGCCCAGCCAGCGAAGCCCACATCCTGTGAGTGAAATTTAAAAAGTGCCACTTGATAGCACTGTTGATGACCCCTTCCATTACTTTATTGATGATTGAGAGTAGACTGATGGATCGGTTATTGGCTTGGTTGGATTTGACCTGCATTTTGTGTACAGGACGTACCTGGGCAATTTTTAACTTTGCCAGGTAAATACCAGTGTTGTAGTAATACTAGAACAGCTTGGCTAGGGGCTTGGCAAATTCTGGAGCACAGGTCTTCAGTACTATTGCCGGAATATTGCCAGGGCCCATAGCCTTTGCAGTATCCAGTGCATCCACCCATTTCTCGATATCACATGGAGTGAATTGAATTGGCTGAAGACTGGGATCTGTTGTGCTGGGGACTGCTGGAGGCAGGTTGGCAAGGATGAGGGCAAGTATGTTTTTCCATCTTGTTGGTTCCCTCACCAGTTGCCACAGACCCAGCCCAGCAGCCATTCCCTTTAGGACTTGGCCAGCTCAGTCTGTAGTTTTGCTACCAAATAACTCTTGACGATGGACATTGAAGTCCCCCACACAGAGTACATTCTGCACCCTTGTCCCCACTCAGTGCTTCCTCCAATTGGTGTTCAACATGGAGGAGCACAGATTCATCAGCTGAGGAGGTGATGGGGGGGCTGGTGTGCGTGGGGCGGTATGTGGTAATCAGCAGGAGGTTTCCTTGCCCACGTTTGACCTGATGCCAAGGGACTTCATGAGGTCTGGAGTCGATGTTGAGGACTCCCAAGGCAACTCCCTCCTGACTGCATACCACTGTGCCGTCACCTCTGCTGGGTCTGTCCTGCTGGTGGGACAGGATATACCCAGGGATGGTGATGGTGGTGTCTGGGACATTATCTGTAAGAATTGATTCTATGAGTATGACTAAGTCAGGCTGTTGCTTGGGCAGTCTGGGAGACAGCTCCCCCAATTTTGGCACTAGTAAGGAGGATTTTGCATGGTTGACAGGGCTGAGTTTAGTATTGCTGTTTCCAGTTCCTAGGCTGATGGCTGGTGGTCTGTCTGGTTTCATTCCTTTTAGACTGTTTTGCAGTTTGATACAGCTGAGTGGCTTGCTAGGTCATTTCAATGTAGTTAAAAGTTAACCACATTGCTGTGGGTCTGGAGTCATGTGTAGGCCCATCTAGGTAAGGACAGCAGATTTTGTTCCCTGAAGGACATTAGTGAATCTGTTGGAAATGGGGGCCGGACTTCCCCATCCAGGCCCTGTACACCATTTTTAAAGGTCCACAGTGTTTTCCCGACTCTGCAAAAATCCGTCCCTATTAGATTATCCATCGTGAGCACAACTGCCCTGGTCATTGTTTACAGGTGTGAATATCTCACATATCCTTCCCAGTAACCGTTAACAACCAATCCACACAAACTGGTTGTTGTCCAGAATTTAAACAAGTCAAATTACCCCTTCCATTCTTCCATTTTGCTCTCAAAACAAAGACACAAAATGTAGCAATCTTCAAAACTCCATACTTATAAGTATTTCTTGCTCTTGACTATCTCAACGACCTTTTTTTGAAGACCTTTGATAACCTGGAACTCGAGGCACCATCCCTCCATTGTTTTTCTCCTTCAAATGGACCAAGAACCGAGGATTATCTGGAACTAAATTTGTTCTGACTACTGCCTGGGAAGTAGACAGCGACCATCAAAATCCTGTGCTGCTGGCCACTGATCATCTGCACAGTAACAAAAGGGAACAACTTGCACTTTCTGAAGAACTTAGGATTTCGTGTAGGGCTCTGGACTGTTATTAATAACTTTGAGAACTTGTAGAATCCTGAGATGTTAAAAAATTGTTGGCCCTCATTCTGTTGCCAACTTTTCCTGAGGTAAGTAATGACCTGGTAACCAATGCAACTGTGATTTTTTTCAATGCATTTGTAAACTTTGGATTGACTGAAGTTGCTAATGATGGCTATTGTACATGGACTGAACTTAAGGCATAACAGTTGTGGCTGTGATGACCTTAGCTGCCATCACAAAAATGGAATAGTTATCCTGATTTTTAATTGGAAAAATCAAAAATCCATACAATAAGCTGTCACAAAGATCTTTGAAAATCTAGCCCTCAGAAATCTACTTTAAAAATCCCCATCAGAAATAGTCAAATGAAAAACCTCTGAAGAAGAGTCATACAGACTTGAAACATTATCTCTGTTTCTCTCTCAACAGCTGCTGCTAGACCTGCTGAGTTTTTCCAGCATTTTCTGTTTGTGTGTCAGATTTTCAACATCCACAGTATTTTGCTATTATCTTATTTATATATATATATATATATATATATTTATTTATATATATATATATATATATGAAAAATCTAGCTTGTTCTCCTGTAACCGGTCACTTGTTATGACCCTCTCATTGACTACTTAAATGGGCAAATTGTGAGCTAATGCATTGTCTTTGCTTACATCAGGGAATTGTACTTGGGCTCATTTCACACTCCTTTTTTACAATTGATTTCGATAGTGAAATGTAACTGAAACATTTGTGAGGATACTTTAGCTTAATGTCAATGGCCATCTGGAAGATCCTGAGTTACAGTATGGATCTCCCATCAGATTTCCCATTCATGGCGTTCCTGTCGAGCTGCCTCCACAGACTCCACTTTATGAAGGAATTAGTGATGTTGCTGTCTGCTAGACCTGTGTAGACACGATGACTGGGTTCTATTCTCTATTGAAAGGGTGACCATTAGTAGAAGACAGGGAAGCTCCAATCTAATGCCAATTTTTCACAATTGAAAATTCAAACCAAATGTGACTATTTAACATGATGCAAGCTGGTTGATGAAGTCAAAACTAAGACACAGAGCCTTCCCTTGCTGAGAGAATTTATTGACTTTGTCCCATGTGAACACTCCTCACCCACACCCAGTGTCTCAGTTATTCTCATTTATATATGTTCAAATACCCATCACCTGCTTTCCTTAACAATGTATTTGACATTAACAAACCTTAACAATGTAATTGATAAGACATTAACAGTGACCTGCTATTTGAAGCAGTGATGGAAACCATTGCAGGACATTAATGTTGTGCCATGTGAAGCTCCAGTCCTTTGCTATTTTTTTCAAAATCATATAGGACATTAATAGCATGGAAAACCAACCCACCTAACCAGCAGAGAGCAAACAACAAGCTGCAATAATGTTACAAAGTAGGAATAACACAAAACATTGTTCATTAAAGAATGAACTAGCTTTCAGCCCTTGTAGCAACAAGTGTAACTAGAATATTGTATAAATTCCGAAGAAAATAAATGTCTCTCACAATAGAAACAATAGTTATTCTTGTTAAAGGGGCGTTGGCACTTCAGTGGATTGTTTCCAGTCAGGTCAATTCCTGGAAAAAACTGATCTAAAAATTGCACTGCCGGCATGCTAGGCCCCAGGGTACAGTTTGTGCAGATGATATAACTGTTGAACTATAAACTTTTACTAAGTGCTTTTTAAAGTTTGAGCTATGAGGACGCACCCCCTTTTATGCTCTTGCTAGTTCCATACTTCCCTTGCTCCACCCTCAACTGCCCCCATCTGCATCTGAGGGGGCAAGGCAATCTAGTCCCATGCTATCCAAAAACAGTTCTTGTGGGGTTTTAATGAGGCATGTGCAGGCAAAGTGAGATGGCCACCTTACTTGGTAACTCCCTGAGCATTATTCCATCCTGTTTCATTTGTGAACCTGCATATCTCAATGTTACAACGCTCAATACATTTCTGATGTTTGAAAACACCTCTTGGGAATCTGAGCAAGCGTTTGACGTATTCAATCAACTAAATACACAATTCTAGTTTCGCACAATAAGTCACCTTGATCCAAAATAAATGATAGCATTTTGTGGAAAAAATAAATAACTCCAGCCTAATTTCTATATTGTTTTATCCTCTAAAGTGGCAGATGGCCACATTGATTACATTCAAATGAAATTCTGAATTCCTGTATAAACATTAAAGGAATTTTAAAGAGATATTGTTCAATTAAGTGGGTCGGGCTAGGGGTTGGGTGGGGGTGGTGGGGGTGATGGTTCTAGATAATTCCATTCCTGGAAAAGTCATAAACAACAAATTCCCAAGTCTTGGCTGAAAGAAAAACAGAAAATTCTGGAAATGCTCAGTGGGTCTGGCAGCATCTATGGGGATGCACCTCTCCACAGATGCTGCCAAACTTGCTGGAAATTACCAGCATTTTCTGTTTTTTTTTTCAGATTTCCAGCATCCATAGTATTTTTCTTTTATCTTATCTGAAAGATGTTGCTGGTGAGGGAATTGTACTGTAGCCACTATTGCATTTATTACTGTTTGAACTAATTTTTGTTCTATTATTTCAATTTGTATTAAATGAAAATATTCTATAGCAACGCCTAGGATCATCAAACAGTAACAATGGGGCTTTTTTTGTTTATAAGCACCTCAAGTTTTGACTCATAAGGCATTTACTTGGATGCTGTCTTTACCTTCCACCGTATTTGGTGTGCTGACCTGATTGTATATATATAAAGACAACATTATCAAAAATATATTCACTATAGCTCAGGAAAGAGAAAGAGTCAGATTATTATTTAATTCCTGTGTGAGTATGCACATCTTAAGAACAGTCTTTTGGTTGCATGTGCACACAATCGTTCTTGTTTTGAAAATGTTCTTTTTTGTTGGCCCAATGGTTGTGCTTAAGGGTTATTGATGTTTTTCAGCATTTTATGTCTTTAACAGAATAACAGATATAACAGTTAAATATTTTACATTTAACGTTGATATCAACCAACTAAATAAATACCTATAAGATGAAAACTCATGGCACTTCTGGCACGTTCCTGCTGTAACTTTGATGGGAACATGTACCAGAATGGCTTGAAATTAATCCAGGAGCCAAGTACACTGGGCCATCAATTGGTGGTCCTGAGGCTTACAATTGGAACCTAGACCCTTAAGATTTTGCATCTTTATGTCCACTTTGTAAGGCACTCAAAAGGACACAACTCTTATTCCTGGGGAGCCCAATACCCTCTTTGAAACAGGCAACCTGTGTTACAGTATATGGCATGGTGTCCCACCATTGCCACAGTTGCTAATGGACCTTCTCCTGACCTGCGAATTTTGGCACTGGAGGGACGTTCCTGTGCTCACTTTGGGATGTAGCTAGTACAGACTTTTGGCTGACCCCCATTTAAAGTTGCTAAAAAATATTTTTAATGCTGCATGCTTGAGATGTGAACTAATCTATTTTACAAAGAGATATTATCATTTCAGTGGGAAGTTTTTACATAGCTTTATTTTAATGATTGTCCACAACTATGACATGAATTATGATTACTTGTTTTATTTGTATCTGTGTACCTTTTTACCTGTCTGCCTGTCTGTCTGTCTATGTATCTGTCTAACCTATCTACCTCAGAGATTATGCACAGTATTCTGCTGTAGCACAAACTTTTTAAAAATGGAACTTTGGCATTATCAGCTTAACTTTCTGACTTAATTTTTATGAAGAGGAGTATCTTTTAGTGGCAGATTAGTGATGGAATAATACCATTGTATGACAGATTGATGATGGTGCTCTCCTCAATTCACATTAGCTGCGGGAATTAACTTGCAAGGAATGGAAATCACTAGGGTAAAGTTTGCACACAAAATGATAACCTCTCCAGCACTTTGGACATTAATTTCATATCTCCAACAGTATGGATTATGGGGGTAGAAATTTGTCTCAGATGGTGGCGTAAACTGACGGTATTGATCTATCGCCTGTTATACGCAGCGCTTAATATTAATTTCCATTGTGGTCAACGGATTTAAATGTCAGGCAATGTGTACAATAGGCAGCCGATCAAATAGTGTCCATTTTGGGCCATTGTCCAAGATGAATTTCTACCCTAGAATTTCAATATTTTTTTTGAAAGACTGGACAAAGTAGGAATGTTAATTTGTTAAATCCATGCAGGTTTGGTACTGTTCGGTAGTATCCTGCGATGTGAATGTAATCTTCTGATTTAACAGCTGCAATCCGATCATGTTAATCATACTCATTGATGTTAGTTTCAAAGTGCTGAGGTAGACCACAGCCTCCATTTGCATTGATTCACATCCTGAATGAGACAATGATAATAAAAATCTCAATGTACTTGGAAAATCCATATCCTGTGTGAGTCTTCCATTTCAGTACCATCAGATTGGTAAGTGCATGCTGTCTGAACCACGAGTCAGCTTTTGGGATTTGCAGAAGCTATTGAATTACAAAAGCAATCTGTTTACAGCTAAGCTTCTGCCATTTTGACCTCTGCAAGAACAGTGTGTTG
Organism: Carcharodon carcharias; assembly: GCF_017639515.1. NCBI lineage: Eukaryota > Metazoa > Chordata > Chondrichthyes > Lamniformes > Lamnidae > Carcharodon > Carcharodon carcharias. The sequence goes on from NC_054471.1 coordinate 131,867,629, forward strand.
CTTCTATATTTCATAATTACAGGACATTATCTTTTGCAGTATTTTCCACTCTTACCAAAATCTCACCAGCTGTCTGCGGTAAATGAAAATATTCTGAATCATTTATACAGAAAGGTACAGCAAGAGGCAAGTTTGGGGTTCAGCTAGGCTATCTTTCATTGTTTTGCAGGCCTGATGGCATTTTGGATATTCTGTTAAAAGAATGAAAGGGCTATTTTGGTAGGTGTACCTATACCACATGGACTGCTGTGGTTCAAGAAGGCAGCTCACCATCAATAAATGGGCAACATATGCTGTCCCAGCCAGTGAAGCCCACATCCCATGAATGAATAAAAAAAATATTTGGATGATTGATTACATATTGTGCATAAGAAGTCATGTGAAACAAATAGGTATAGTCATTAGAACAGTGCATTTGTTTCATATCGCTCCTCCTTTATTTTGTTTTCTATTAAACCAAATTCTTAAATTTGTAAAATAAAGGCAATATTTATCCACTTTATTGTAAGCCTGCTTTGAGTTTACTATGTGTAACATATACTTTAGTAATATATATGTACATAGGAAGTACAATATGGGTGAAATTAGCAGTTAGCCTGTAAAATATAGAGGGAATTCATGCAGCCAGAAAAACAAAACTTGTGGCAAGTGTTTGCAGATAAAAGAGCATATCAGTCACATGGAGAATTTTACAGCCTGACTCTCTGGGCAGAATTTTCTGCCTGCCAGGCGGGCAGGCCTGACCCAATCTCCAGTGGGCGTTCCCCGCTGGAGAAGCAGGCCCTGCTGCCATTTTAAGTGGGTGGGCCAATTAAGGCCTGCCCAGCGTGACATCTGCCGGGAAGCGCTATGTGCTTCCTGTGTGGGCGGGGAGGAGGGGAATTCCCCAAAAGCGAGAGAGCGCTCTTTTGCGTATGTGTACGAAAGAGCACACATCTCCCTGAGGCTAAGTGACATGTTCCACATGAGATGGGACATGTTCATATTTGACACTAAAACTTTATTAAACTTTTTAAATCCCTACATGTAACCTCATCCCGCCGGTGGATGAGGTTTCATGTTTTCTCTAGTTACCACCGGGGCTCCTGGCCTGCCCACCAACCTTAAGGTTGGACGGGCAGGTCCTTTAATTGTTTTAATGATCCTGTCAATGGCCTCAATTGACAGGTCAGCGGGCCCACAGCTGATGTTGCTGTGCCCCCGCCTTCTTGAAGATTTAATGGGGCGGGATGACATTGGGGGCTCCGTTTACGCGTTGGTGAGCGGGCCCCACCCCCTGCTCGCTGACAGCAAAATTCAGCCCTCTGCCTCCAATAGCCATTACAACATTGTCATATTGGCTACCAGGAAAAGGCAATGGTCTAGCATAACATTCTTTACAGATTTTTGTTTCTAAATTAATTTTAATTACTATTTTATATATATTTGGTATAACTATGACCTGCTGGTGGTACAACAAATCAGGGCAAGAGGGCACAGGTTATGAAGGGCAAATTTAGGAAATATTTCTTTATGCAAAGGATGATCAAAAGCCCCGCAGGTTGGCAAGTAAGATAGTTGAAGGGAACATAGTGCACTCATTTAAGAAAAAGCTCAACACTGCAATAGGAAGTTTAGCATTCTGAAAGGAACAAATGAGCTTCAAACTCCACACGTTCAAGATGACATTCAGCTGTGGCTTAATAGCTGCAGAGACTGCTTCCTGTTAGCATCAATTGATACAAGCATTTTAAAATGTTTTCCAGGTTATTTTTAAACATACATTGTTCATTTAAAATAATAGTAATAAAATAATGGTAATAGCCAGTTACTGTAATAGTTGTAAGCAGATTCCTTCTGCCTCTTTAGTTGATATTGTAATTGATAAAATTTTCACAATCACAGCAGATTTTTAGTTTTGTTTATGGCTGTGTGCAACTTCTTGGGACTCTAAGTGAAAATATTTTATGTTATTTTCTGTTGAACCAACAAATTAAATAGTTTTGAGGGTTAAAGTAGACAAATGGTACCTCGGGCCTCAGCAATTAAAAAACGGGTGCTCCGAATTCCTAGGCCAATGTCCCTTAAAGCTCGCCTTTAAAGTTATAGCAAAAGCATTGCTTCATTGTTTGAATTGTTTTATGGAATTAACTGGTTTTCAATTGTGCCCACACTCAGTTTAAATGAAACCGCCTGTAAAAAGGAAAAAAAATAAAATTGTGTTTTTCCAGACATTGATTTCTCTAAAAGTCAACTCATTAAAAATATGTGCAACACTTAAAGGAGTAAATACTTTACACTGAAAATAATCACCTCCTTTAATTTTTTGTTGGTATACTCACACTTGTCATGTGAATCTGACTCCCCAAAGAGATTGATAGAATAAGTACTCAGTTAATTGTATAGTTTTTGATTGTGTAGCTTATGCATTTTCATGGTTTGAGCAGAGAGAGAATTGAATAGATTGTGTTGTTTTGATTGTGCACATCCAGCAGATCTCCAACAGAAAGAAATTCAATGCCGTTTTTCTTGGCTTTGGGGCTTTACCGACTGAATCGTTCAGTCATAAGGCAGGCCAGTTCAGAAGAATACTGCTTTGCAAAACATTAAAAATCAAAACAAATTTTTGCAGTATTCCAGTGAACCCTACCATTATTCCAACAAATTGTTTGGGCTATTTTTACCCTCTCAAAACATAGGGCCTCATTTTGACTGCGCAATAATATTAAATGGATGATAATGGGAGGAATCTTGTGGAGCTCTGGAAGTGGGGAAACAAGGTGGGCCAGGGCACTTAATTGTGTGGGAGGCAATATGTCAGCATCCCGACATTGGGATGAAAGTTGGGAAGTAAATTGACAGTTGGATCGTGGCTCACGATGCCAAGTGTTGGGAACCTTTTTATTTTACAGGAACCTATTTTTAATGCCTTAGCATGTCATGCATACTGATTAACGCCAGATTAAACTGTACCTTTCCAATTAAGTTGGCACAAACAAGAAAAATGTGTCTTCAGATTCATGACTAGTTAAAGATGGTATGCAGCAGGCAAGGTAATCTTCCTGGGGTTTTTGGAGTGAGTAGGAGCTGCTTTTCTTGTTGGACCGGTGAGAAGAGGCGGAGCTTTGTATTGAGCTCAGCTGGTGGCTGACCAGGGAGATCAGGGCATGGTTGTGCAACAGAGGGAAGTTAGGTTGTGGCAGCCTTAAGCTGGGTGGGGCATGGCTGTCTGAGGGAGGAATGTTGGGTCTTGGAGGCCCTAAGAAGGGTCACGGGGGAGGGAGCTGGATTACAGAGGGAAGGTTGATCTCTACCATAGGCAACTCAAGTATATGGAGGGGAGATCAAGAGTGATTGAGGGGAGGTGAATGGCAAGGTTGGAGAGCGAGGGGAATCGAGGACAGGTCAAGGGTGAAAGCGAGAAGGTCGGGAATAATGGTTGGCAGGTCAAGGGTGACGGGGAACAGGTTCAGGGTGCTGGGGCAGCTCAATGGTGATGGGGGAGATGCTGTAGGTTGACAGTTAGGGGTGATGATGGGTAGCTCGAGAGTTAGAAGAGAGAAGGCAGTGTTAGGGTGATGGAGGGAGAGTTGAAGGTGTTAGAGGGAGCATCAAAGGTGACTGAGGGAGGGTGCAGGGTGATGGCTCACAAACCCAGTGTCAGAGTGGGAGCATCCAGGGACATAGCTGCCACAGCAGAAACAGGTAACTGGACACCAATTCGAGGAGGAAGTTGGCTAAGATGGTGTGGGTAAAGACCAGAGTGTGCAACATTGTCTGATTTCCATCTCAAGAAATGTTGATGTGGACCTGTCACCACATCTGGAACGCTCCCTCCAGACCCAACCTACAGGCCCAGGACTTCTAGCACCCAGAAGGGAAAAGACTTTAGGTCCTTGGCATGAACAAGCCTATTTGCATGGTCCTGTCAAAGCCCCACACACTTCTGCCTTGAAAAGAGATTGCAAATGACTCAGTCGCACAAGGTCCAATCTTTGAAGAACTCTGTGTTGTCATGATGATGTGACTTGTGGATGAGTGGTATTAACCTTTAATTTATTTGGCTGATCAAACACATATTAAAAAGCACTTTATAAAAAGCAAATAAAGACACTGACTTAAGATGGCTGCCACAAATCACCTGCTGATGTCAAGAACTACTTCAAAAGATTTACAGAAAATGTATTGGAACTCACATTTGCATTTCTATAAGGCTACCTCTCAAGTAGAGACAGAAAGCCTGCCAGGACAATAGCTATGTGGAAAGCTATCTCATCAAGATGGATAATGAATCATTCAGAAGCTAATGGCTGGAACATTTTAGGCCAAGGGATAATATCCACAATCTGTTCAGACATCAGCTAAGCAAATACTTTCTAAAAACATCATGGGGAGAGAGGTCATATGATTAGAAAAACCATGTTTGAAATGTCTTTTAATACAGTATGCGGGCTACTTAAACAGTAATCTGGAGTAAACCTGCCAATGGGACAGTAATACTCTCCCATTCTTCTTCTCTCCCAAGTTAAGATTCAATTTCTGTTACAGTTTAAAAATCCAGCACAGAGATAGTGAATTTCCATCGCAAGGAACCTCCGGTGAAAAAAAATCACTGACTTCTGGAAAAGACGGATTACATTTTAAAGAAATATTGTCTCCAGCAATTGCAGTTTTACATGGACTTCAACTCCTGGAATTTCATGATCACTATGGAGAAAAATCTTCTGCAGCCGCAGATACCAGTAACGGAACCATCAGCAGTGAATTCTCAATATTTTACCTTTTAGCATTGAATTTTAATTACCATATAACTTGTAAATTTTGCAAGCTTGTGCATGTGTGTGCTGCGAAGGTCGAGACGTGGGTTTACCTTTTTAAATTTTTAAATATCTTTACATAGGTGGGTTTTTAACTCAATAAAAACAAACACCTTTTTGTTTTAAACTTAAGAAAGCCTGCCAGACTAGTTTCAACACAAATGGTTAAGCACTGACATTGAGTAAATACCTTCATCCTTACAAATTCACAAAACCCCTGTTACAGTCAGACTTAGAGTGGTAAACAAGGGGAATCATTTTTACCCCTCTTCATGTGGTTGTAACAGTGTTCACCTACAAAATATGGAATATCTCAGCTGCAGATGTTTCTGAGATAACAGCTTCTGAGGGTGATAAGGGGGTGAGCAACATAGACTGCCTTGCCAATGAGGTTTCAATCTCCTGACCGAACAAAGGTTGACAAACATACAAACCACCATATGTTAAGAAACTCAGATTTGCCAATACTTCAGAGGTGCAATAACAAATGGTGTGTCCATAAGCCCACATCAGCCATCATGGAATTTCAACGAAGTGCCTAGCCGTTAGAGCCTCCATTTGGTTTCAAAAGCACCAAAAAGACCATTCTACATACATGAATAAAGTGCTCAAAACTATATATTTACATTTATATAAACTTCCAATGTCATAAAAATATTGGACACCTTTGTGCCATTAGAAAGTTTGTCCCTTGCTCTTCCTGCCACTATACTTTGCTACGAACTTGACATCCTCAGCTGGAGGCAGCCTGCTGAGTGCTATGCCCCATTACCTGAGGTGACCTTGGCAGCTGTCCTCTGGGTGACCAATGTCTAGAGGCCTCCAGCCAGTTTGGAGTCTCCTGCACAGGTACAGGTGCACCCCAGATGCACCGCCTACTGGAGGCACTGGGATCACTGGCAGTGAGTAGGACGAGCAGCAATTCACCCTTGCAGCAGCCTGAGATGGCCATCAGGCGGATTTCTGGTACCCCCCCCCTCCCGACCCCTGCCCACCCCCCGCACCAGTCGATTTGTCTGACTGATTCCTGGGATGGCGGGACTGACATAATTGGAAAGATTGAATCGATTAGGATTATATTTGCTGAAGTTCAGAAGAATGAGGGGGGATCTCATAGGAACCTATAAAATTCTAACAGGATTAGACAGGGTTGATGCAGGAAGGATGTTCCTGATGGTGGGGGAGTCCAGAACCAGGGGTCACAGTCTGATGATACAGGGTAGACCATTTAGGACTGAGATGAGGAGAAATTTCTTCACCCAGAGAGTAGTGAGCCTGTGGTATTTGCTACCATAGAAAGTAGTTGAGACCAAAACATTGTATGTTTTCAAGAAGGAGTTAGATATTGCTCTTGGGGCAAAAGGGATTAAAGGGTATAGGAAGAAAGCGGGAGCAGGTTATTGAGTTGGATGATCAGCCATGGGCTCGAAGGGTCGAATGGCCTACTCCTGCTCCTAGTTTCTTTGTTTCTATGTACAAAATAGCACTTCCTGACTTCAGGAGAAGGGGCACCTGGAGTGGCGGGGTGGGGTGTTGGGAGGTGCCTTATCTCCCTCTCACATATGCAATGTTGTATGGAGCCCATGGCCAGAGCAACAGAATGCTGGTCCAAGAGTACATCTGGCATTCTGCTGAACCTGGCTCTCCATGACGGTCACCGACCTCTCCATGGAGGAAGACATGCGCTCGCATGCTGGAGCCATGACAGAACTCATGACTTGGATGGACTCTTCCACTATTCACCTCAATGCTGCACATATTCTTTGGCATCTCTGCCATGTTCTTGTCGCTGCATTTCCAGTAGTTTTCTTGAGGCTGTATCCAGAAGCACGTCATCATTTTGGGGCTGGCCTCCATTCATTGCTGACTCTCACATCAGCTCCTGCAACATACCTGTGATGTATTCACCAGTTTATGATCCCGAGCCTAATCATGTATGCACGACCACCAAGGTGACTGTCTCTGAACTGGTGGAGGGTGCAGGGGAATGATGTGACACTGCATCATCTGAGTGTTCTGTGTCATCATCCTCAGAGGTGGAGTTCTGGCTTGCTGCAGACTCTGCAACATGTCTCCTGACTGCAAGGACCTGTAGTGAAGAACACAGAGAGCTAGTTTGAGGTTATGCACAATCCCTGTTCTCAGTACAGTGTCAGCTTGTGTTCTGTATGCCCAGTTCTTGACATCAGGTTAGAGACATCCTCACTCTGTTGTTGACACTCTGGCCTTGCTCTGTACAACTGAGCATCCACTCTGCTCCTCCTCCTCCTCAGGGGTCAATATGTGGAGCTGGGGACACTGCCTCTAATCTTCAAGTGCTCCCTGGTGTTATGCACTCTTTTGTAAAATAAAGTAGATAGAAGGATTGAGTATTACCTCAATAGCAAATCCCTTTAAGAGCATGCGGAGAAGACAGCTCATGTCATCTTCCTATTAAGTGTTCCACACATGCACTCTCCTGTAACTGGTACAACTTTCACAGCATGATCTGGCTCCCATATATTCAGTCCACATGTTCCATCTGGCGCTGAGCCCTAGAACCCAAATGCCTGCTTGGCATACCTCTGCACTCCCATGTTTGCATTGCCTGATGCTCTTACGAGTGCCACTTTGCAGAATCTGCAATGTGCCACTTACTCTTGCAGTGTGCAGGAGGCCATTGAGCCTTTTGCAGCATTGGATCCAGTTCCAATTGTGGACCCCGCCACTGCTCACCTCCACTGTAACCTCTGCCCAGGCCAGCTTGGTCAGACGGGAGGGTCTCCTGCCACTATCGCTGGGAAACAGGACCTCTTGCTGTTCCAGGATGGCCTGGAAGAGAACTTGCAGGGAAGCATCACTAAACTCTGGGGCCACTCACCCTCTGTGCTGAGCCACTCTAAATGGGGTGACAGCAAATTATTGGGATCCAAAGGTGGACAGGGGTGGCAGCAGTTCCAGTTTTAAATCATCCACTCAGAAAGCAGAATGATACCGCTGGCTTGCAGGGAATGGATGCCTGTCTTGGTGCTGTTTAAATATGGTGCCCGGACTTTTGATACTGTGTGGTGATGGCAGGGTCAGTGACTTTCTGCCTGCCCCTGCTGCCCAGGCCTTTCGACTGTGCATAGCTAAATGGCTGGCAGCTGCGTGACTGCGTGTGGACAGACGCCTGCCTCCGAGCGTAAGTCCCGCTCACTTCCAGTTCCACTGTCGCAACACTGACCCCTGCAACAAGATTCCACCCATTGAGTCAGTGGAAATAAAAATCGAGAGAGATGTGAAACAAGCTTCCAATTCTCTGTGGTTTGTTTTACACTTTGCACAAAGTCACAATCACTGTAAACACCTCTTTTAGTGCTCTTAAAGCAAACAAAGATTGAGTCCCAAATTGAATGGACAATGTTTGGACAGTGGGTGTTTGTCTCAAAGATTGAGTCATTGTTGCTGTATCATATAACCAATCAGTCACTCTAAATTATCTGCAGAAATCAAAAGAAAAGCTATTGTTTCCAAGGCTGTGTTGTTTTCAGACTATTGAAAATAAGTTAAAATTTAAGTTTTCTCTGAGGTGAAGTAGTATGTGGTATATAAGATTAAACCTTTCTAGAACAAATGTCCTGCTAACTTCACACAGAATGTGCTTTTGTATCATGTCCATATTATTGATTTTGAATAGTAGCTTGTGTTCTTATTTCACACATTTTTTGAGAAGGAAATAAGGTATCATTATCCTGTAACTAAACACATGCAATCCACGGATTGCCAAAATGCATTGCCTAATCATTTAGCAGCATATTATTATACATAATACTCATTTCCCCCAAATTCATATCCATTGAATATGAGAGTTCAGTTTTGGTGCCCAAGTTTATATTTGTCACACCTCAAACCTCTTTAAGGCAGCTTTCAGTCTCTTCCAAATCCACTGGTTATTAGAAAAGTCACTGTAAAAATGACTTATGCATAAGTCTGGTTTATAATTTGTTTTCTGCAAAATTTACTGTTTTAATAAAAATAAAGTGCCATGGCTTATGTCTTGATGAGTGTTTTATAAGGGTTTACAGGCCTTGGAGCATTGTGTTGTGATTAACAAGTGTGGAAACTCCTGTCTTGTCTTAACAATTTTGTTTGTGCTCTCCTGTTCATTCAGTCTGTCAATTTCTATCATTATAATCGCTTCTATCAAAGAGGAAACTAAACTATAAAACCCTTAATGTTTGAGTCACATTTTAATAAACTCTGAACGTAAAATTTCAGGAGCTGGGGTGGGGGTAGAGGGGAAAGGTCATTTACAGGGGTCCAATGATTTGGGTGGAATGTGAATTCACTGGGCTGCCACGTGGAGCAGGAGAGTGTAGTTGGAGGTGCGGCCGTCACAGGCAAGTCTTTTGCTCGCCTCTTTAAATCGAGAATGTTGGAGGTATGCCCGGGCCACTCTGGGAGTTCTAGTAGGCTATCAGGTCCTGTACTAGGCCTTATCAAGAAGACCCCAAGAAAAGTTTTTGGCAAATGTAATCTATGCCAAAAGAGTTAAATTACCTAAAAATTAGTGACAACGATTCCTTTACTTAAATTTTTAAAAATCCCAATTTCTCTTGATCCCAAAGGGGCCTCAGACACTGCCATCAGTGTGGAGCCTGTTGCAAATACCTTCTTAGAGTCACTGTCATCAGTTGTTGTTGTAAATAGATCCTCCACACTTTGCATGCTAGAGTAGACTCACACTGCTCATTATCTATATGCCAATGTGTAACCCAGGGGTGGAACAATAAGTTCCCTTATGATCAAACTGGATATTTATGTCTTTTCTATATGCATCTTTGTGTCTTTCCAATATTCTCAAAAGTGGTTCACGAAAATTATGGAAATAGGTGGGAAAAGAAAAATCTATATAAATTACTGGATTAAAAAGGGTGGGATCGGAAAGTGGGTGGGGATGGAGGAGAGAGTTCATGATCTACAATTGTTGAACTCAGGCTGTAAAGTGCCTAGTCGGAAGATGAGGTGCTGTTCCTCCAGTTTGCGTTGAGCTTCACTGGAACAATGCAACAGGCCATGGACAGACATGTGGGCACGAGAGCAGGGTGGAGTGTTGAAATGGCAAGCAACAGGGAGGTCTGGGTAATGCTTGTGGACAGATCGAAGGTGTTCTGCAAAGCGGTCACCAGTCTGCATTTGGTCTCTCCAATGTAGACGAAACCGCATTGGGAGCAACAAATGCAATAGACTAAATTGAGGGAAGTGCAAGTGAAATGCTGCTTCACTTGAAAGGAATGATTGGGCCCTTGGACGGTGAGGAGAGAGGAAGTGAAGGGGCAGGTGTTGCACCTTCTGCAGTTGCATATGAAGGTACCGTGGGAAGGGGTTGTGGAGTAGGGGGTGATGGAGGAGTGGACCAGGGTGTCCCGGAGGGAACGATCCCTGCGGAATGCCACCGGTGAGGGGCGGGGGTTGGGGGGGCAGGGGGGTGAAGGGAAGATGTATTTGGTGGTGGCATCATGCTGGAGTTGGTGGAAATGGTGGAGGATGATCCTTTGAATGCGGAGGCTGGTGGGGTGATAAGTGAGGACAAGGGGGATCCAATCATGTTTCTGGGAGGGAGAGGAAGGTGTGAGGGCGGCTGTGCGGGAGATGGGCCGGACACGGCTGAGGGCCCTGTCAATCACCATGGGTGGAAAACCTCGGTTAAGGAAGAAGGAAGACATGTCAGAGGAACTGTTTTTGAAAGTGGCATCATCAGAACAGTGGCACGCGACGGAGTTAAAGGAACTGAGAGAATTACCTGAAGCGGGGTGTGAGGCGCTGTAGTCGAGGTAGCTGTGGGAGTCGGTAGGCTTGTAATGGATATTGGTGGACAGTCTATTACCAGAAATTGAGACAGAGAGGTCAAGGAAGGGAAGGGAAGTGTCAGAGATGGACCATGTGAAAATGATGGAGGGGTGGAAATTAGAAGCAAAATTAATAAATGTTTCCAGGTTCAGACGAGAGCAAGAAGCAGCACCGAAGTAATCATCGATGTACCAGAGAAAGAGTTGTGGGAGGGGGCCGGAGTAGGACTGGAACAAGGAATGTTCCACATACCCCATAAAGAGACAGGCATAGCTGGGGCCCATGCGGGTACCTATAGCCACACCTTTTATTTGGAGGAAGTGAGAGGAGTTTAAGAAGAAATTGTTCAATGTGAGAACAAGTTCAGCCAGATGGAGGAGAGTAGTGGTGGATGGGGATTGTTCGGGCCTCTGTGAACAATCCCCATCCACCACTACTGTCCTCCATCTGGCTGAACTTGTTCTCTCACAGAACAATTTCTCCTTATCTCCTTAGATAATATCACTACCTTCAACACCTCTTTGTCCTTTTGTCTGTGACATCTTTTGGTTATCTGCACCTATCACTGGCTCTACTTGTCCCACCCTCCCTTAAACCAGCTTATATTTCACCTGTCTTCTATTTTTACTTAGTTCTGTTGAAGGGTCATTCGGACTCGAAACATCAACTGTGCTCCTCTCCGCAGATGCTGCCAGACTTGCTGAGTTTTTTCAGGTATTTTTGTTTTTGTTTTGGATTTCCAGCATCTGCAGTTTTTTGCTTTTATCTGAGGCAGTCCATGTTCAAATACAGCAAGTCCTAGACAATATCCAGGCTTGGGCTGACAAGTGGCAAGTAACATTTGCGTCACACAAGTGCCAAGCAATGACCATCTCCAACAAGAGAGAATCCAATCATCGCCCCTTGACAGTCACTGAATCCCCCATTATAAACATCCTGGAGGTTACCATTGACCGGATACTGAACTTGACTAGCTATATAAATACTGTGGTTACACGAGCAGGTCAGAAGCTAGGAATCCTATGGTGAGTAACTCAGCTCCTGACTTCCCAAAGCCTGTCCACCATCTACAAGCCACAAGTCGGGAATGCGATCGAATACTCTCCACTTGCCTGGATGAGTGCAGCTCCAACAACACTCAAGAAGCTTGACACCATCTAGGCTAAAGCAGCCTGCTCGATTGGCACCATATCCACAAACATTCAGTCCCTCCACCATAGACACATGGTGGCAGCAGTGTGTACCATCTACAAGATGCACTGAAGGAATTCACCAAAGCTCTTCCAACAGCATCTTCCAAATCCACGACCACTACTATCTAGAAGGACAAGGGCAGCAGACAGAAGGGAACATCCACCTGGATGTTCCCCCCCAAGCCACTCACCATCCTGGAAAATTGGAAATATATTGCCATTCCTTCACTGTCACTGGGTCAAAATCCTGGAACTCCCTCGCTAACAGCACTCTGGGTGTACCTAAATTACATGGACTGCAGCTGTTCAAGAAGGCAGTTCACCACCTCTTTCTCAAGGGCAGTTAGGTATGGGCAATAAATGCTGGCTTAGCCAGAGATGCTCACATCCCATGAACGAATAAAAAAAAGACACACTTTTCAATCCATTGAAATCAATGGTATGCAGATCAGGAAAGTTCTACATTAGGCAATCCTGCTAGATCACAGTCAGAGTGGGGAAAGTTAAAATTTACCCTTTTGTAAGATGAGTCCTGATATGAATCAATAAGCTGTTTAATTTCCATACAGAGCATCAGTTATGATTGGACTTGTTTAATTCGATCAGTAATAATATGAAAATAATAAACCCACCACACTCTCGCCATGTACATGACTTAAAAGAAATAACTTATACCTTTTCTGTGCTCACCTTCTGATTCTCACCAATTCTTGCTGTTGAGTGTTTCTGTTAAGAACTAGGCTGACTGCCTGTGTCTCTATCTTATTTCAATGTGTTCACAAACTGAAAGAAGGGCCTACAGCAGACACCCACTGCCGAGTGCCAGAGTCAAAGTGCTTCCCAGTGCAACAGCAACAATTTGCATTTACATAGGGCCTTTTACATAGTAAAGTATCCCAATGGAATGGGTGTGAGGCATTTATTGATTTATAACAGAAGCCAATAGACTCCTAATTGCTTGCAGCACTGGGGGGAAGTCATCATTTTAACCACCTTTTGTCTCAGCACTTTTTTATGTATACCGTAAATTGTGGGATATAAGTTGAACTGGCATATAGGGTGGCCGGCCCCCAAAAATCATATATTTGCTTATACTTGGTGTGTAAGTCAATCCTGCTTTTCAGTCATGACATGCTTTACCCACATTAGCATTCAGCCTCAATTTTCTACCCCACAATTGCATGCTTTACTTACTGGTTCCTTATAACTAGGCGCAAGGGATCAAACAGGTGATACGGTCTGTGTTGCAAAGATGCATGGGAGTTTAAGACATGCCCACGCTTTGTGTCAGATGCCAATGACATTTCAAATGGTGACCACCTACGCTCACAATAGCAATTCACTTTTACACTGGGCTTATAAGTCAACCCCTTTTTTTGGATGGATTTTTCGAGGCGTCAGAGATTGACTTACACGCCAACATCTATGGTACATGCATTCACTTTTACTCAAGACCTCAACATTTAAAAGTCACTTTTCTTTTCAAAGTCCTCAAGCATGACGCGCCCACATAATTGTGGGTAGTTTGGCCTAACTGTGTAAATGAGCCTGTTGCTGTGATTTTGAGCAAGATGCATGCATGTCAACAGAATGAGACTCTCAGAATTGTTTGTTCTATTTTTGTTATATAACATACAGATACATGATTCTTTAAGCCTGAATGTTACACAATGTCATGATATAATTATATTGACAATTAGATTTCAAGGCTACTGTCTTCATGAACAAGTGTTTAGGAAATCTTTCCTTATTTGTTTACAGACACATATTGTAAGTCTTGTATCATGTTGCACCTCAGATATCTCTGTGCCAAAAATAACACACGATCCATCTGATTGTTTCCTTCCCACCAAAAGCAAAAAGATTGGATAAACATTTTTCTGACCATAACAGCGTAATAATACTGTTTGGATAAACTAAATGTAATTGCAACATAATTATGATGCTATTATGATATGGGAAGACCCACAGAGAACTTAGTTTTTTTGAAGAAGTAGTCATACCAGATTCTGCTATTTAAGTGCATATTAACAAAATTGCTAGAATATTATTGGTATGCCTTTGCAGGCTATTTGGGAAGTGATGACAGGATGACAAACTCCTTCCTACTTCAGTGCTCCTAGATTGTAAGCAGATCCCTCCCTCTAACCCAGGTCAGTGGGTCAAGACCAGAGAGCTAAATAATAGTGGGATAGCTATTTGTGGACAAGTTTAGTAATTATAGCATAAATTTGACTAGGCTGCACCCTATTCGTTTCATTAAGATGTTATCTGGGCAGAGTGTCATACAAATTGTCCAGGAAACACAAAAATAATAAGTCAGGGTCTGCTGGGAAAATAATAGTTTACTGTGCACACTATTATTTCCATTTAAATAACCAAGCAATTTGTGGCGAGGAAGAGATAGGCTGTGAGTTGAGAATTGTCACAAGTTGCTGGATGATTTCCACAGCTCACCATCAACCTCACTTGAGTTTCAGAAAATTGCTGCATTTATATGTTATTTACCAATTCAATTTGTAGGTTGTTGCAGAAGGTTAGGGCTGGTACTTAACAGCATAATGAGGTTTACGTTCCTGTAATGCCACTCAACCTTGGAGGCTTGGGATAGAAATAAATAATTCAAAACGTGAAGTCTCATTTCTGCAGGTAGTAAATTGTCCTTTGAGGTGATTTAAATTCAAAATGTTTACTTTTTTAAAAACTTTTTTCTCTCTCTTAATCCAACCTTTCTTCCTCGCCCTTTATTTCTCTTTCTGTTCCTGATTAACTTGTATTCATCCTATTTCTGTCTCTGTCATTCCTCTGTTACCTCTGGACTTGATTATTATAATGCACTCCTGGCCAGCCTCCCAAGTCCCACCTTGCTTGTACTTGAGGCCATCCAAACCTCGATCGCCCATAAATCTTTTTGGTTCAGGGAATATCTTGTTGGTCCCGCAATTAAAGTCACAGATCCCTGGACCTCATTGGGCCACTATCAACTCACTCACGGAAAACAATATTCCAGCTGAAGGCTGAGGGAAAAGTCGAACTAACAAGGCATGTCACAAATTGCCCCACCAGCAAAATAATAATTTTAATTTCAATAGTTCTTTCCTTGTATGACGATCTGTATGGAAAAGTTCCTTGGTACCTGTTAGGTTGACACTTGCTTTGATTAGCCCTTCAAGGATAACGGTGCTTCATATTTTTGCAACAACAACTTGCATTTATATAGCACCTTTAACATAATAGAACATCCCAAGGTGCTTCACAGGGGCATTATAAAACATTAAATAACAACAAGCTGCATAAAGAGATAGATGACCGAAAACTTGGTCAAATAAGGAGGTTTTAAGGGGCTTCATGAGGCATGAAGGAGCGATAGAGAGAGAAAGGTTGAGAGAGGCAATTCCAGAGTGTGGGGCCTTGGCAGCTGAATGCATGGCTACCAATGGTGGAGTGATTAAAATCGGGGATACTCGAGGCCTGAATTAGAGCAGTGCAGATAATTCAGAGGTTTGTGGAGCTGGAGGGGAGAGGCTATGGACGAATTTTATAAACAAGGATGAGACTTCAGGCATTGCATAAACGGGAGGCAATGTATGTTAGCGAACATTAGATGATGGATGAACAGGACTTGGTGCAGCCTAGGAGAAGGGCGATCAAGGTTTGGATGACCCCAATTTCAGGCAGGGTGGGACGTGGGAAGCTGGCCAGGAGCGCATTAGAATAATCAGGTCCACAGGTAACAAAAGCATGAATGTGCGTTTCAGCTGATTCATTCATTGGTTATTTAAATTGTATAATTTGTATCTCAGCAAATTCTAAATTAATTTTCTAACAATAGTTCTTCCAGCGACACTGTAGGCAAATAAAATGTAATGCCTAAATGTGCATGAACAAGTTTAATTAACAAGAGGCATGTATGAGATGCCTTGCTCCTGCAATATATATCCTATTAATTCAAACACTTTTGCTTGAGTCATATTATGGTGCTATTTTCCATATTACTACAGTCCTGTACCATCTTACCTACAATTTCCATTATTCTGCATATTAGCAGATCTCTTTGCTCATCAGCAGAGCTGTCTGCATCTCTTTTACTCTATTTTTGCCACTCCCCTTTTACCATGCTGTTTTCTTCCACTTGCCAAGGCTTTTTCTCTCTACAGCCCTCACAGATCTTGACACCATAGGGGTGGATTTTATGCTTTTCCCGCTAAAAAGCTGGAGTGGAGCCCCACCCACCATCCCCACCCCCATTCCCCCCAAGTCCCCTGTTCCCCCCGCAGCCATTTACTGACTGATTTGTTGTAATAGGCTGAAGGTGGGATTTCTAACCTTCAGGAACAGCATGCCCCGCCTCAGAGTACTGCTGGCCAATCAGATGCCAGCACCTCCCCAGTACCAGCAATGCTACCGGAAGTGGTGCAAAGTGTTTGGGCCTTGCAGGAGCATGCTGGCAGGCCCTGTCAAGGGGATGATGGTTGCTGTTTGAAAGGCCATGGGGGGAGGAGAACCTTGGTGGGGATAACGCTTTGGGAAGTCCCTCTGATGGGCCCAGGGGACATAGTAATGAAGGAAACCCCCTCTCCGCCACTCACCACCAGCCCACGCAGGAAACCTGGACTGGCCACTTGGCATGAACCTCTTCTGCCATTGGTTAAATCCCAGTGGCAGCGGGGGTGGGATGAAGTCCTTAAGTGGGCATTAATTGCCCACTTAAGGGCCTCAGTTGACCCACTGGCAGGCAGGGGCCACCCTTGCTGCTGGTAAAATTGCGGTGGAGGCAGGGGCAGGTTGGTAGGCAGTGGGCAGCCTGACCATTAGATTTTACATGTCCCTGCCTTTAAATCCACTAGCAGATTGCTTTTGCTTTCACTCATTTGTCCCTTTGTTATCTAAGAAAAAGGGGCAGAGTCATTTTTCAAATAGATCTACATGACCTTGTTGTGAGCTGGTTAGAGTTTCTATGGCAACAGTCATGGGTACTGCTGTAAATATTCTTTTTCAGCTAATACGTTTGCATATTTAGAATAGTTAGTTGACCTAATTCAATTCCTGGAAATTGCTCTATCACCCATGCTGACTGAGACATTGGAGGCATGTGATTCTCTTTAAATGCTTTCTTGTTTTCCATGATAAAGTAATGTCCTAAGGCATGGACTAAAGCCCTCTGCTCCCTTGTGTTACCAACTGAGACAGACCATCTGTGCTTTCTCGGAGGGTCTCCCTTGTGCCTTATTTTCTGTCACGGTACTGCCTGTTCTCTAGAGGCTTGAAACATAGGCCCAGATCTTTGCAGGACAGGAGGATTGCCAGCTCCGCAGACCCGCTGGAATTAGAAGTAGTGACTGGTCGGAGACATGCCTAGTGGGGGTCGACTCAGGCACAGATAAAAAGTGAGCCTTCTGAAAGGCCCATTGGGAGGTTGGTTGGTAATAGTGAACCTGAGCCTGGAGGGGACTTTATTGCCTCGAGTGTCAAAGATACAAAAGTGAATGACAGCATTGTAACCTGAATGGCTCCCGACCCTTTTCGCTTTAAATTTTTATTCCTAGAATGCCACATTGAGGACACATGGGGGGGGGGGGGAAAGGATGGGTCCAGCTGCCTCATGCTTTTGTGACCAGGACCTCCACCTCACCCACTTACCCACTTACTTCACCCACCCTACCCACTCTACTCGCTTACCCACCTCACCCACTTATCTACCAATCTACCCCCCTCACCCACCCCACCCACTTACCCCATCAACCTTATCGACGCTACCCAGCTACCCACCTCATCCAGCCTATCCACTTACCATTCACTCATTCATCCCCTCACCAATTCACTTATCCATTCATTAACATTGAAAGACTGGACATGTACACTTACCATTTGGCTGCTAGTTCTGTAAAAAAAATTGTGTCCTGTCTCCCCTAACTCTGCTTTTGGAAAGCCAGGCTCTGAAGGTCCCGGAAGAAATACAGAGCAGTGTCAAGTCGGGGAAATTTACAAGTGCGATGACAATCCAATGTTCATTGCTGCTGCTGAGAAGATCCAGGGCATTATGTCCAGAAAAAGGCCACCCAAGTTGGTGAGAAGAGGGGATTCCATTTCCAGTTCATTCTTGTGTCTTCTGCTTGAATGTGAGGTTATTCACCTTTGTTGTAAGAATAGAGAAAGCATAATATTTTCCAAAAGGTGTGAAACTCGTAAATGTTGATGCTTAGAGAGACTTGAGTGTACTAGTACAAAGAACACAAAAATTAGCATGCAGATACAGCAAACAATTAGGAAAGCAAATGGCATGTTGGTCTTTATTGCAAGGGGTTTGGAGTATAAAAATAAACAAGTTTTGCTACAATTGTACAGAGCTTTGCTAAGACCACATCTAGAATAGTGTGTGCAGCTTTAGCCTCCATATTTAAGGAAGAATATAGTTGCGTTAGAGGCAGTACAGCAAAGATCCACTAGATTGGTCCTTGGCATAATGTCCTGTGATGAGAGGCTGAGTAAATTGGGTGTTTTCTCTGGAGTTTAGAAGAATGAGAGGTGGTCTCATTGAAACATTCAAGTTATGAAGTGGCTTGACGGGGTAGATACTGATAGGTTGTTTTCCTAACTGGGAAATCTAGAACAAGGGGACACGGTTTCAGAGTAAGGTGATGGTCATTTAAGACTGAGATGAGGTGAAATTTCTTCACTCAAAGGGTTATGAATCTTTGGAATTCTCTACCCCAGAAGGTTGTGGATGCATCATCACTGAATACATTTAAGGCTGAGATAGACAGATTTTTGGTCTCTCAGGAAATCAAGGGTTACAGGAATGGGTGGGAAAATGGAGTTGAAGCCCAAGATCAACTATGATTATATTGAAAAGTGGAGTTTATTGCAAAAACTTTTTTAAAATGTCTGCACCTACCACTTTACTTTCAGTTTCTCTTTCTCTGGAACCATAACTATAGACTTAACTAATAGCACACAGCATAGAAAAAAGGTCAACAGGCACAGACAACCAAACACTGAACAATTGAACACAACAGGCATTACATGCAGACCAATGCCTGATTGACTTGTCCTTTCTCATGGAAGCAGCAAAAGGCTTGATAGAGCACAGAAGGAAGACAAAGGAGATAGGATAATTTTACTTGGCTCCTGAATTTATTGAAACACTTTGCGAATTTCACCCCTTGATTAATGCTACACTACTGATGGCTGTTCCCTCCCCAACTCCATTTTTGACAGCATGTCTATCTTGCATGTCTGTGATATTCTATCAAAGGTCTTTTCTTGGTCCAAGGTGATGAAATAGGTGTTAACTCTCTGCAAATTATTGCGCATTCAGCTGCCTTGGTCCTAAGCTCTGGAATTCCCTCCCTATACCTCTCCACCTCTCTACCTTGCTTTCTTCCTTTAAGTCTATCCTTAAAATCTATCTCTTTGATCAAGCTTTTGGTCATTTGACCTAATATCTCCAAATCAAGTTCAGTGTCATATTTTCTTTTATAATGCCTCTGTGAAGCATCTTGGGATGTTTTATTACGTTAAAGATGTGATATAAGCATGAGTTGTTGTTGTTATCTCTGAGGATTGGAAGGCTATCTGAGGTATTTCTGCCAGATATGGCACTGGACTGATCCGGGTGGATTACCAGTTCCACAGCAGACAAGACTCGATTGGAGATGACTTGGACAGAATTTTGAATTCCATGTTAAATAGTGGTAATGGGCTGTCAATTTCTGATCTCTTCTCTCTCCCCTTTCTAATTGTCAATGAGGGTGATATTGCGTATACATTGATTAGACAGAGCGTGTTTTTGTACAGGACATGTCCTTTGAGGAGGAACCACCTCCTTGACTTTGTTGATGGTAAAGTTGACTCACTGCCACAGAATACTCAGACTGGAGAATGGCAACCGTTGCCTTCTGACCAGCTTGATGGCCCATGGTGCCACCATTGCAACAACTGCTGGTAGGTGTGGTAAGCTGTGCTTCTGCAGGGACAGCAGGTCAACTTTGACCTTGGTGAGACAACAGGGTTGAAACACATTGCTTAGTTTACACTAATAATATTAATAGATGCATTCTTTAAACCCACTGAGAAAAAATGGTCGTCCAAAGTCCCATCACAGAAGTCAGTTCTGGTATTCCCAGTCCTTAGATCTGTTCCTGCATTCCCAAGGTCTGCATGAACTGTTTCACTATATCCAGGCTGAGATGACACACACCAGTTTCTGTATGTGCACAGGACTTAACTGCAAAAACTTTTTTAAAATGTCGGTACCTACTAGCTTACTTTCAGTTTCTCTTTCTCTATAACCACACCCATAGGCTTGACTAACAGCACACACAATAGAGAACAGTCAACAGACTCACAAAATCAAATACTGAACCATTGAACACAACAGTCTTGGTCTCTCTGGGGATTCTGTTCTGCTAGATTGACGTTGGCAGTGTCTTGTAAGGGGAAGACCCTCTGCAGTTTTACGCTGTGAAGATCGATGATGCCTTTTTCCTAAGGTGTTCTGCATCTGTGGTCATGTTGTTACTGGCTCCCAAGAGCTGGTTTTTGCTCTCTACGTCACTGCTTCCAGTGATTAGAGCCATGAGAAGGCAAGGATGTGGAAATACATGATGGCTCACAAAAAATTAAATTTCAATACCAACTTGCCACCTTAAAGTTGCCAAGATAGATTTAGCATGTAAATTGGTCATTAACAGCACCACCTTCAGGCATATATAGTATTGCAGATACATATTGACATTTCCACAATTTTTTTTACTAAACAATAGTTGACATAGGAATTTTTAATGCATTTTGTAATGAGATGGTACAACTCATTAACCTTTTTTTATGATAGATAAGTGTGATAGTTATAGATATTACTAAAATCCAGCAAAATAAATAACATTTCATATTTTTCTTCTTAACTGCAGTAAGGAAAGTTCTCAAGTAATCCTTTATTTATTGTAACCATTGTAAACAAGTAAGAGACCACTTTGTAGTTGCCCTTTAAAAAATATTTTTATAAATCTTGTATCAATAGATTTATGTTAGATGTATCATTTTTTTCAAAAGTGGGCGTACTTTACTTCAGAGTTCCATCAGAAAATAGAGGCTGAATTTTATATGGTGGCAAGGACCCTGCTCTCTGCTGTAAATGTCGGGGGCAATCTCACTCCATTTGGCCAGTTGCCCCACAGCCATTTAACAGCCATTGGATGGTTAATTGGCTTGTGGTGGGATTTCCTCTTCCATCACTAAGGCAGCATTTCATGCCATTTCAGGTTTGCTCGATTGCATTAGCAGTCAATCACATAATTTAGGACTGCATTACATGTAGGGCCAGGCTAGGTAGGGGTGGTGGATTCCTTCCTTGAAAGACATTAAATTAACCTGTTATGTTTTTAGGAGAGACCAGAGCTTTCATGGCTATTTCTTTGGAATGAGACTACAGATAGCCGGATTTATTGAATTCAGTTTTGTAAGTTGTACTTGGTTATAAATTTACAACCTGGTGCTGGTGTCATATTCACCAGGTTATTGTACACTTCAGTCCGAACCTGTCAGTGCACAAGTCATGAATTCGTATGCCGGGAATTTCCTTGGGACTTTTCTCATTTGTTTACACCATGGATACAGAAACAAGATTTCCACTGAACTTCTGACAAAGTTACGACAACAGAGTGGGAGAAGGCCTAAGGCAGTGCTTCCCAAAGTTTTCCCTACTGTGACCTCATTTTAATACTTGAAAACTGGTGTGACCCCTGACTGAGAGTAGGGGGCCAGGAGGGTGCGGGCGGAGGAGAGTTGTTGAGCAGAGGGAGGAGTTGTTGAGCAAGGGTGGGTTTGTTGATCAGGGACAAATGGTTTTGTCCATGATAGTTTTGAAGACTCAGAATGACCCCAGAGCTCAGAATCATGTGAGCATGTGTAATGGAGCCTCGACACCGATCCAAGGATTGTCCCACCATTCGCTAGAGCACACATTCAAAATACCTCTACCAATATGAGTGCATCCAACGTTGCCCGCTATTAGGCAATCAGAGTGCAGAACTGAAAGGCCAATCAGGGCACCGAAAGAATGACCAAACTGGGCAGTGAAAAGCTGTCCCATTAATGAACCATTTGGGGAAGAGAAAAATATCCTGACTAGAGTCCCCACTCAATTGTCGCCATTTCTGCCTCAAAGCTTATGACCCCAAACAATCAGCCAGCGACCCCTCCTTCAGCAACCCGACTCCTACAAGAGAGGGGGTGGTCCTGGACTTAATTTTAGGAAATGAAGCTGGGCAAGTGGTAGAGGTATCAATGGGGGAGCATTTTGCAGAGAGTGATCATAACTCCGTTAGTTTCGTTGTTGTTATGGAAAAGAACAAGGATGGGCCAGAAATCAAAGTTCTAAATTGGGGGAAGGCCTGATTTTAATAAGATCACATATGTTTTGGCCAGAGTGGACTGGGAGCAGCTATTTTTAGATAAATCTGCGTCAGCAGTGGGACTCATTCAAAAAGGAAATAGGCAGAGTACAGGGCCAACATATTCCAGTAAAGACAAAGGGTGGGACCAACAAATCCAGGGAACCCTGGATGTTGAGGGATACACAGGATTGGATAAAGAGAAAAAGGGAGGCTTATGGCAGATACAGAGGGCTCAAAACATCAGAAGCCCTGGAGGAGTATAGATTATGTAGGGGGAAACTTAAAAAGGAAATTAGGAGAGCAAAAAGGGGGCATGAAAAAACATTAGCAGGTAAAATAAAGGAAAATCCAAAGTTATTTTACGAGTACATTAAGAGTAGGAGGATAACTAGGGAAAGGACCATTAAGGACCATAGTGGTAATTTGTGTGTGCAGCCAGAAGACGTAGGTAGGGTTCTAAATGAATACTTTGTGTCAGTGTTCACAATTGAGAGGGACAATGTGGGTATGGAAATCAGGCAAAAGGACTGTGATATAATTAAAGAAATTAGCATAGAAAGGGAGGAGTTCTAAGTAGTCTGGCAGGCTTAAAAGTAGATAAATCTTCAGGCCCGGATAAAATGTATTCCCAGGCTGTTGAGTGAGGCAAGGGAGGAGATAGAAGGGGTGCTGGCAATAATTTTCAATACCTCTCTAGCCACACGAGAGGTGCCAGAGGACTGGAGGACAGCCAATGTGGTACTGTTACTCAAGAAGGTAGGAAGGGATAAACCAGGGAACTACAGGCCAGTCATTCTAACCTCAATGGTAGGGAAACTATTGGAAGCAATTCTGAGGAACAAAAGTAATCTACACTTGGAGAGGCAGGGATTAATCAAGCGTGGTTGTGTTAAGGGGAGGTCATGTCTGACCAATTTGATTAAATTTTTTGAAGAGGTGACCAGGTGTGTAGATGAGGGCAATGCATTTGACGTAGTCTACTTGGACTTCAGCAAGGCTTTTGATAAGGTCCTGCATAGGAGACCGATAACAAGGTAAGAGCCAATGGGATCCAAGGTAATTGGCAAATTGGATCCAGAATTGGCTGAGTGGCAGGAAGCAGTGGGTGATAGTTGAGGGATACTTTTGTGACTGGATACCTGTGTCCAGTGGGGTTCCACAGGGATAGGTGCTGGGTCCCTTGCTGTTTGTGGCATATATAAACGATTTAGGCTTGAATGTAGGAGGGTTGATCAGTAAGTTCGTGGATGACACGAAAATTGGTGGGGTGGTAAATAATGAGGAGGAAAGCCTTAGATTACAGGAGGATATAGTCAGAGGCTGGTCAGATGGTCTGATCAGTGGCAAATGGAATTTAATCCAATTAATGTGAGGTGATGCACTTGGGCAGGACAAACAAGGCATGGGAATATACGATGAATGGAAGGACCCTGGGAAGTACCGAGGATCAGAGGGACCTTGGTGTACATGTCCACCTGTCCCTTAAGGTAGCCGGACAGGTGGATAAGGTGGTTAAGAAGGCATTTGGGATACTTTTCTTTATTAGCTGAGGCATAGAATATAAGAGCAGAGAGGTTATGGTGGAACTGTATAAAACACTGGTAGGCCATAGCTAGAGTATTGCTTGCAGTTCTAGAATCTGCATTATAAAAAGGATGTGAGTGCACTAAAGAGTGCAGAGGAGATTTACCAGGATGTTACCTGGGCTGGAGAGTTTTAGTTATGGAGAGAGATTGGATAGACTAAGGTTATTTTCCTTGGAGCAGAGGAGATTGAGATGGGACAAGATTGAGGTGTATAAAATTATGAGGGGCATAGATAGGGTAGACAGGAAGGAATGTTTCCCCTTGGTGGAGGGATCAATAGCCAGGGGGCATAGATTCAAAGTAAGGGGCAGGAGGTTTAGAGGGGATGTGAGGAAGAATATTTTCACCCAGAGGGTGGTGGGAATCTGCAACTGTCTGAAAGGGTGGTAGAGGCAGAAACCCTCATTACATTTAAGAAGTATTTGGATGTGCTCTTGTGATGCCATGGCATACAAGGCTATGGGCCTAGTGCTGGAAAATGGGATTAGAATAGCTAGGTACTTGTTTGACTGGCACTGACTCGATGGGCTGAAGGGCCATTTTCTGTGCTGTAGACCTCTATGACTCTATGACCCCAACGGGGGTCTTTACCCATGGTTTGGGAAACCCGCCGTAAGGAAATTACTGATGGTAGTTTTAGCCATGTTCACAGGGGACGTGTAAAGAAAGGGCAGGCACTTTGCCATAAATGAAGAGCTAAAGGGAGAACCATCTCTGCTGCTGGGCATCTCCTGGTGGTCATCAGAAGAGTAATGTTGGAAGAAGCCAGGCTGCTCACACACTTACTGGGCAGGGAAATCATCTGCACCATTTATCTCAAATTGCTTAGCACTGTGAGCATTTGAGGGATAATCTAACAAGTGAAGGGACGATTGGAAAAAAAAGCAACATATTTTTATAAAAAGTGAGCTTCCTTACCAATTATGGTGGAGAAAGTGAGATTTGGATGCATAATTTATAATTGTAACTACTTGTCTGTTAATACTAAAGCAAAAATGATGACCTACATTCAGACGCTAAAATAATGCCAATGGAGCAATTTATGTCTGTCTCCTTCCTTAGCAACCGTGGCTCAGCTGAACTCAGCAGGGACTTATTTATTAGATGCTTCTTCTCCAGCCAATAAAGTTAGTGGAATGTAAATTAGGGGAGCTGTCAGAGTTTAGTTAAACCCACTAACGAAGGTAGATCTGTCTATGCCACAGGGAGTAATTTCTGATCTAGGTGACTGAAAATTTCATCATCACAGACCAAAATTAAATCATCAATTATAATCAGTGAAAGTAGAATAAGGAGAAGTTTTAACCTAAAAGATTTCAATTGAAGTGAAAAGGTCATTATCCATTGTGTGAAAGGATTAGCCACATGAAGAACTATTGACTAACGTATTCTGCAATAAATTTGATACAGGGTGAGGTGTACAATAAAATCCATGTTATTGCTACTTGATTTTAAGCCCTGTAAAGCAAGAAGTGATTAATACACCTGAGCAATTGTGCAGCAATGGGTTTATTAATGTGCATAAAGTAGGGGAAGGGATTACACACTTGTTTGTTTTTTTCTTACTTAATTAACAACAGTTGGATGAAGAATTCCTCACAGGAGTATGTGTAGCAGCATCACCAATGGGGTTCATGATTGCTATACCTAATCTTTATGAGCATACCTACCACTTGACTAGAAAAGATAATTTGTATAAAAGGGAGAGAGAATAGAAATTCACTGGAATGGTACCAGGATTATCAAGAAAGATTCACAAATTGGGTGTTTTTTTATTTGGAAAGGTTGAGTTCATCTAACAGGTTTCTAACTTAAAAGATATTCAGTGGATAAATAAATTTGTACTAGTTGGACAATTATCATGGACTCGGGATTATTACCAGGAGGCGATGGGGAGGCGGTGGTGTAGTGGTATTGTTGCTGGACTAGTAATCCAGTGACCCAGTGTTCGAAACCCGTCACAGTAATAGAAATCTGCAATTAAAGGTAGAACGATGACCATTGTTAACTGTTGCAAAAACACAACTGGTTCACTAATGCCTTTTAGGGAAGGAAATCTGCTGTCCTTACCAGGCCTGGTCTGGCATATCTGGCATACTAGTGACTCCAGATCCAAAACAATATGGTTGACTCTTAAATGCCCTCTGAAATGGCCTAGCAAACCACACAGTTGTAAGAAACCGCAACAAAGTCGCAAAAAGGGAATGAAACTGGACGGACAACCTGGCATCAACCTAGGCACCGGAAATGACATTGGCACACTCAACCCTGTTGTCCCTGCAAAACCCTCCTTACTAACATCTGGGGGCTCGTGCCAAAGTTGGGAGAGCTGTCTCACAGACTAGTCAAGCAACAGCCTAACATAGTCACCCTCACGGTATCATACCTTACAGATATGTCCCAGACACCACCATCACCATCCTTGGTTATGTGCTGTCCCACCAGCAGGACAGATCCCGCAGAGGTGATGGCACAGTGGTGTACAGCGGGGAGGGAGTTGCCCTGGGAGTCCTCAACATCAACTCCAGACCCCATGAAGTCTCATGGCATCAAGTCATACATGGGCAAGGAAACCTCCTGCTGATTACCACGTACCGCACCCACCCCACTCAGCTGATGAATCAGTGCTCCTCCTTCTAGAACACTCCTTGGAGGAAGCACTGAGGATGACAAGTGTGCAGAATGTACTCTGGGTGGGGAACTTCAATATCCATCACCAAGAGTGGCTCAGTAGCACCGCTACTGGCCGAGTCCCAAATGATATAGTTGCTAGACTGGGTCTGTGGCAGGTGGTGAGGGAATCAATAGAGGGAAAAACATACATGACCTCAACCTCAATAACCTGCCTGCCGCAGGTGCATCTGTCCATGACTGTATCAGTAGGAGTGACCACCTCACATTGTGGAGACGAAGTCCCACCTTGACATTGAGGATACCCTCCATCGTGTTGTGTGGCACTACCACCGTGCTAAATGGAATAGATTTCGGACAGATCTAGCAACCCAAGACTGGGCATCCATGAGGTGCTGTGGGCCATCAGCCGCAGCAGAATTGTACTCGAACACAATGTGTAACC
Organism: Carcharodon carcharias; assembly: GCF_017639515.1. Classification (NCBI taxonomy): domain Eukaryota; kingdom Metazoa; phylum Chordata; class Chondrichthyes; order Lamniformes; family Lamnidae; genus Carcharodon; species Carcharodon carcharias. The sequence goes on from NC_054471.1 coordinate 131,894,485, forward strand.
TCATGGCCCGGCATATCCCCCACTCTACCATTACCATCAAGCCAGGGCATCAACCCTGGTTCAATGAAGAGTGCAGGAGGGCATACCAGGAGCAGCAACAGGCATACCTAAAAATGAGATGTCAACCTGGTGAAGCCAAACAGCATAAGCAGCGAGTGATGGAGAGAGCTAAGCGATCACACAACCAATGGATCAGGTCTAAGCTCTGAAGTCCTGCCACATCCAGTCGTAAATGGTAGTGGGCAATTAAACAACTCACTGGACGAGATGCCTCCACAATTATCCACATTCTCAATGACAGAGGAGCACAGCACATCAGTGCAAAAGATAAGGCTGAAGCATTTGCTACAATCTTCAGCTTGAAGTGCAGAATGGATGATCCATCTCAGCCTCCTCTGGAGGTCCCCAGCATCACAGATGCCAGTCTTCAGGCAATTCAATTCACTCCACATGATATCAAGAAACAGCTGAAGGCACTGGATAGTGCAAAGGCTATGGGCCCTGACAATATTCCTGCAATAGTGCTGAAGAACTGTGCTCCAGAACTTGCCGTGCCCCTGGCCAAGCTGTTCCAGTACAGCTACAACACTGGCGTCTACCCCGCTATGAGGAAAATTGCCCAGGTATGTCCTGTACACAAAAAGCAGGACAAATTCAGCCTGCACCATCATCTACTCTCGATCATCAGTAAAGTAATGGAAGGGGTCATCAACAGTGCTATCAAGCGGTACTTGCTTACCAATAACCGGCTCACTGATGCCCAGTTTGGGTTCCGGCAGGACACCCAGCTCCTCACCTCATTACAGCCTTGGTTCAAACATGGACAAAACAGCTGTACTCCAGAGGTGAGGTGAGAGCGACTGCCCTTGACATAAAGGCCGCATTTGGCAGAGTGTGGCATCAAGGAGCCCTAGCAAAACTGGAGTCAATGGGAATAAGGGCAAAAAATCTCCACTGGTTTGAATCATACCTAGCAGAAAGATGGTTGTGATTATTGGAGGTTAGTCATCTCAGCTTCAGGACATCACTGCAGGAGTTCCTCAGCCCAACCATCTTCAGCTGCTTTATCAATGACCTTCCTTCCATCATAAGGTCAGAAGTGAGGATGTTTGCTGATGATTGCACAATGTTCAGTACCATTTGCAGTACCATTTCCTCAGATACTGAAGCAGTCCATGTCCAAATGCAGCAAGACCTGGACAATATTCAGGCTTGGGCTGACAAGTGGCAAGTAATATTCACACCACACAAGTGTCAGGCAATGACCATGTCCAACAAGGGAGAATCCAACCATCACCCTTTGATGTTCAATGGCATTACCATCACTGAATCCACCATTATCAACATCCTGGTGGTTACCATGGACCAGAACTGGACTAGCTATATAAATACTGTGGCTACAAGAGCAGGTCAGAGGCTAGGAATCCTGTGATGAGTAACTGACCTCCTGACTCCCCAAAACCTGTTCACCATCTACAAAGCAGAAATCAGGAGTGTGATGGAATACTTTTTACTTGCCTGGATGAATGCAGCTCCCACAACATTCAAGAAGCTTGACACTGACCAGGACAAAGCAGCTCACTTGATTGGCACAAACATTTACTCCTCCACCACCAAAGCACAGTAACAGCAGTGTGTACCACCTACAAGATGCACTGCAGGAATTCACCAAGGCTCCTTCGACAGTAGCTTCCAAACCCAGGACCTCTACCATTCAGAAGAACAAGGGCAGCAGGTAGCTGGGAACACAACCATCTGGAAGTTCCCCTCCAGGTCACTCAACATCCTAACTTGGAAATATATCGCCATTCTTTCACTATTGCTGGGTCAAAACCCTGGAACTCCATTCCTAACAGCACTGTGGATGTACCTATAGCAAATGGACTGCAGCGGTTCAAAAAGGCAGCTTACTACCAGCTTCTGAAGAGCAACTAGGGATGGGCAATAAATGCTGGCCCAGCCAGTGAAGCCCACAACCCATGAATAAATAAAAAATGGAGAACGAAAGTGGAAAAGTTGTTGAGTGGGGTTATTGGAACATGGAATGCTTTACCACAAGTAGCTGTAGAGGTAGGAACAAACATACCATTTTAAAAGGATTAATAAGTATTTGCAAAGGAACAATATAAAGGATTGCACAGGAAAAACAGGATAAAGAAATGAGAGTAGATAGCTTCAGTTGAAGAGTTAACACAGTGCAATGGGCCAACCAGCCTCCTTTTGTACTTTATTGTCTTTGGTTGCCTTACCATTTGAGACAGCCCTGGGCAAGTCTCATCTCCGGGGTAAATTCATTCATAACTTTCCATCTCATCCTATTTATTTCCATTATGGAATTGGAATTTTATTGCTGTTCATTCACTGTTGCTGGGTCAAAATTCTGGAACTCCCTTCCTAACAGCACTGTGGGTATACTTACACCAGATGGACTGCAGTGGTTCAAAAAGGCAGCTCACCATCACCATCTCAAGGGCATTAAGAATGGGTAACAAACACTGGCTTAGCCAGCGGTGCCCACATCCCATGAACAATTTTAAAAAGGATACTATCCTGCCATCGCATTTTTACAAATAATGCACCATATAGGTGATGGATGTGTCACGTGGTGATAAACAAATGCCAACCCCATTGAACTCAAACCTGTAGATTAAGAATTTAGGAACTTTCTGAAAACAGTTTTACTTTCTCTGAGAAAATATATTTTCTTTTTGCAGATAACATTTTGATGGATTTTATCTCATTTTTTAGTTTCTGGGGTAGTGGAGTTGTAGGGAGCACATAATTGATTTCTTTCAGGAGAGTCATTAAGGAATAGTAACTATTTTTAAATAATATACAACACTTTAACCCTTGGATGATTGATATTCTTCCTATTTTTTTGCAACGAGGATGCAAGAAGTGGAGTAGGGGGTGGGCTTGCGAAGAGGATTAGAGATATTTGAAGCTCCTATCGTAACACAAGGAAGCGGGAATTGAGGCCGGTGGCGATCCATCCACTGACTCCAACCCGACCCCCGACCCCATTATGGATCAATTCCCAGGCCATACCAGCATGCAGCAATGCTTACTCCTGGGCCACACTAGCATGCAGTAAAGCCGATTCCCGGGTGACACCAGCATGCAGCAAAGCTGACCCCCGGACCACGCCAGCATGCAGTAATGCTGACTCCCGGGTCACACCAGCATGCAGCAAAGCTGATTCTCGAGTCTCACCAGCATGCAGCAATGCTGACCCCTGGGCCACACCAGCATGCAGCAATGCTTACATCTGGGCCACACTAACATGCAGCAATGCTGACCCCTGGGCCACACTAGCATGCAGCAATGCTGACTCCTGGGCCACACTAGCATGCAGCAATGCTTACTCCCGGGCCACACCAGCATGCAGTAATGCTGACCCCCCAGGCCATGCTAGCATGCAGCAATGCTTATACCCGGGCCACACTAGCATGCAACAGTGCTGACTCTCAGGCCACACAAGCATGCAGCAATGCTGACCAACAGGCCACACTATCATGCAGTAATGCTGACTCCCAGGCCACACTAGCATGCAGCAATGCTGACCCCCAAGGCCAAAGAGTAAAGGGAAGACCTTTTAAACAGTGATGAGGAGAATCTTCTTTAGCCAGAGAGTGGTGAATCTATGGAATTCATTGCCACAGAAGGCTGTGGAGGTCAGGTCATTGAGTGTATTTAAGACCGAGATAGATAGGTTCTTGATTGGTAAGGGGATCAAAGGTTACGGGGAGTAGGCGGGAGAATGGGGTGGAGAAACTTATCAGCCATGATTGAATGGCGGAGCAGACTCGATGGGCTGAATGGCCTAATTTCTGTTCCTATATCTTATGGTCTTATGGTCAATGCTGACCCCCAGGCCACACTAACATGCAGAAACGCTGACTCCTAGGCCACACTAGCATGTGGCAATGCTGACTCCTAGGCCACACTAGCATGTGGCAATGCTGACTCCTGGGCCACACTAGTATGCAGCAATGGTGACTTCTAGTTACACTAGCATGCAGCAATGCTGACTCCCAGGCCACACTAGCATGCAGCAATGCTGACCCCCAAGGCCAAAGAGTAAAGGGAAGACCTTTTAAACAGTGATGAGGAGAATCTTCTTTAGCCAGAGAGTGGTGAATCTATGGAATTCATTGCCACAGAAGGCTGTGGAGGTCAGGTCATTGAGTGTATTTAAGACCGAGATAGATAGGTTCTTGATTGGTAAGGGGATCAAAGGTTACGGGGAGTAGGCGGGAGAATGGGGTGGAGAAACTTATCAGCCATGATTGAATGGCGGAGCAGACTCGATGGGCTGAATGGCCTAATTTCTGTTCCTATATCTTATGGTCTTATGGTCAATGCTGACCCCCAGGCCACACTAACATGCAGAAACGCTGACTCCTAGGCCACACTAGCATGTGGCAATGCTGACTCCTAGGCCACACTAGCATGTGGCAATGCTGACTCCTGGGCCACACTAGTATGCAGCAATGGTGACTTCTAGTTACACTAGCATGCAGCAATGCTGACTCCCAGGCCACACTAGCATGCAGCAATGCTGACCCCCAAGGCCAAAGAGTAAAGGGAAGACCTTTTAAACAGTGATGAGGAGAATCTTCTTTAGCCAGAGAGTGGTGAATCTATGGAATTCATTGCCACAGAAGGCTGTGGAGGTCAGGTCATTGAGTGTATTTAAGACCGAGATAGATAGGTTCTTGATTGGTAAGGGGATCAAAGGTTACGGGGAGTAGGCGGGAGAATGGGGTGGAGAAACTTATCAGCCATGATTGAATGGCGGAGCAGACTCGATGGGCTGAATGGCCTAATTTCTGTTCCTATATCTTATGGTCTTATGGTCAATGCTGACCCCCAGGCCACACTAACATGCAGAAACGCTGACTCCTAGGCCACACTAGCATGTGGCAATGCTGACTCCTAGGCCACACTAGCATGTGGCAATGCTGACTCCTAGGCCACACTAGCATGCAGCAATGGTGACTTCTAGTTACACTAGCATGCAGCAATGCTGACTCCCAGGCCACACTAGCATGCAGCAATGCTGACCCCCAAGGCCAAAGAGTAAAGGGAAGACTTTTTAAACAGTGATGAGGAGAATCTTCTTTAGCCAGAGAGTGGTGAATCTATGGAATTCATTGCCACAGAAGGCTGTGGAGGTCAGGTCATTGAGTGTATTTAAGACCGAGATAGATAGGTTCTTGATTGGTAAGGGGATCAAAGGTTACGGGGAGTAGGCGGGAGAATGGGGTGGAGAAACTTATCAGCCATGATTGAATGGCGGAGCAGACTCGATGGGCTGAATGGCCTAATTTCTGTTCCTATATCTTATGGTCTTATGGTCAATGCTGACCCCCAGGCCACACTAACATGCAGAAACGCTGACTCCTAGGCCACACTAGCATGTGGCAATGCTGACTCCTAGGCCACACTAGCATGTGGCAATGCTGACTCCTGGGCCACACTAGTATGCAGCAATGGTGACTTCTAGTTACACTAGCATGCAGCAATGCTGACTCCCAGGCCACACTAGCATGCAGCAATGCTGACCCCCAAGGCCAAAGAGTAAAGGGAAGACCTTTTAAACAGTGATGAGGAGAATCTTCTTTAGCCAGAGAGTGGTGAATCTATGGAATTCATTGCCACAGAAGGCTGTGGAGGTCAGGTCATTGAGTGTATTTAAGACCGAGATAGATAGGTTCTTGATTGGTAAGGGGATCAAAGGTTACGGGGAGTAGGCGGGAGAATGGGGTGGAGAAACTTATCAGCCATGATTGAATGGCGGAGCAGACTCGATGGGCTGAATGGCCTAATTTCTGTTCCTATATCTTATGGTCTTATGGTCAATGCTGACCCCCAGGCCACACTAACATGCAGAAACGCTGACTCCTAGGCCACACTAGCATGTGGCAATGCTGACTCCTAGGCCACACTAGCATGTGGCAATGCTGACTCCTGGGCCACACTAGTATGCAGCAATGGTGACTTCTAGTTACACTAGCATGCAGCAATGCTGACTCCCAGGCCACACTAGCATGCAGCAATGCTGACCCCCAAGGCCAAAGAGTAAAGGGAAGACCTTTTAAACAGTGATGAGGAGAATCTTCTTTAGCCAGAGAGTGGTGAATCTATGGAATTCATTGCCACAGAAGGCTGTGGAGGTCAGGTCATTGAGTGTATTTAAGACCGAGATAGATAGGTTCTTGATTGGTAAGGGGATCAAAGGTTACGGGGAGTAGGCGGGAGAATGGGGTGGAGAAACTTATCAGCCATGATTGAATGGCGGAGCAGACTCGATGGGCTGAATGGCCTAATTTCTGTTCCTATATCTTATGGTCTTATGGTCAATGCTGACCCCCAGGCCACACTAACATGCAGAAACGCTGACTCCTAGGCCACACTAGCATGTGGCAATGCTGACTCCTAGGCCACACTAGCATGTGGCAATGCTGACTCCTAGGCCACACTAGCATGCAGCAATGGTGACTTCTAGTTACACTAGCATGCAGCAATGCTGACTCCCAGGCCACACTAGCATGCAGCAATGCTGACCCCCAAGGCCAAAGAGTAAAGGGAAGACTTTTTAAACAGTGATGAGGAGAATCTTCTTTAGCCAGAGAGTGGTGAATCTATGGAATTCATTGCCACAGAAGGCTGTGGAGGTCAGGTCATTGAGTGTATTTAAGACCGAGATAGATAGGTTCTTGATTGGTAAGGGGATCAAAGGTTACGGGGAGTAGGCGGGAGAATGGGGTGGAGAAACTTATCAGCCATGATTGAATGGCGGAGCAGACTCGATGGGCTGAATGGCCTAATTTCTGTTCCTATATCTTATGGTCTTATGGTCAATGCTGACCCCCAGGCCACACTAACATGCAGAAACGCTGACTCCTAGGCCACACTAGCATGTGGCAATGCTGACTCCTAGGCCACACTAGCATGTGGCAATGCTGACTCCTGGGCCACACTAGTATGCAGCAATGGTGACTTCTAGTTACACTAGCATGCAGCAATGCTGACTCCCAGGCCACACTAGCATGCAGCAATGCTGACCCCCAAGGCCAAAGAGTAAAGGGAAGACCTTTTAAACAGTGATGAGGAGAATCTTCTTTAGCCAGAGAGTGGTGAATCTATGGAATTCATTGCCACAGAAGGCTGTGGAGGTCAGGTCATTGAGTGTATTTAAGACCGAGATAGATAGGTTCTTGATTGGTAAGGGGATCAAAGGTTACGGGGAGTAGGCGGGAGAATGGGGTGGAGAAACTTATCAGCCATGATTGAATGGCGGAGCAGACTCGATGGGCTGAATGGCCTAATTTCTGTTCCTATATCTTATGGTCTTATGGTCAATGCTGACCCCCAGGCCACACTAACATGCAGAAACGCTGACTCCTAGGCCACACTAGCATGTGGCAATGCTGACTCCTAGGCCACACTAGCATGTGGCAATGCTGACTCCTGGGCCACACTAGTATGCAGCAATGGTGACTTCTAGTTACACTAGCATGCAGCAATGCTGACTCCCAGGCCACACTAGCATGCAGCAATGCTGACCCCCAAGGCCAAAGAGTAAAGGGAAGACCTTTTAAACAGTGATGAGGAGAATCTTCTTTAGCCAGAGAGTGGTGAATCTATGGAATTCATTGCCACAGAAGGCTGTGGAGGTCAGGTCATTGAGTGTATTTAAGACCGAGATAGATAGGTTCTTGATTGGTAAGGGGATCAAAGGTTACGGGGAGTAGGCGGGAGAATGGGGTGGAGAAACTTATCAGCCATGATTGAATGGCGGAGCAGACTCGATGGGCTGAATGGCCTAATTTCTGTTCCTATATCTTATGGTCTTATGGTCAATGCTGACCCCCAGGCCACACTAACATGCAGAAACGCTGACTCCTAGGCCACACTAGCATGTGGCAATGCTGACTCCTAGGCCACACTAGCATGTGGCAATGCTGACTCCTAGGCCACACTAGCATGCAGCAATGGTGACTTCTAGTTACACTAGCATGCAGCAATGCTGACTCCCAGGCCACACTAGCATGCAGCAATGCTGACCCCCAAGGCCAAAGAGTAAAGGGAAGACTTTTTAAACAGTGATGAGGAGAATCTTCTTTAGCCAGAGAGTGGTGAATCTATGGAATTCATTGCCACAGAAGGCTGTGGAGGTCAGGTCATTGAGTGTATTTAAGACCGAGATAGATAGGTTCTTGATTGGTAAGGGGATCAAAGGTTACGGGGAGTAGGCGGGAGAATGGGGTGGAGAAACTTATCAGCCATGATTGAATGGCGGAGCAGACTCGATGGGCTGAATGGCCTAATTTCTGTTCCTATATCTTATGGTCTTATGGTCAATGCTGACCCCCAGGCCACACTAACATGCAGAAACGCTGACTCCTAGGCCACACTAGCATGTGGCAATGCTGACTCCTAGGCCACACTAGCATGTGGCAATGCTGACCCCTGGGCCACACTAGCATGCAGCAATGCTGACTCCCAGGCCACACCAGCATGCAGCAATGCTGACTCCCGTTCCACACTAGCATGCAGCAATGCTGACTCCCGGACAACACCAGTATGCTGCAATGCTGACCCCTGGGCCACACTAGCATGCAGCAATGATGATCCCCAGTCCTCTCTAGCATGCAGCAATGCTGACTCCTGGATCACACCAGCACACGGCAATGGTGGCTCCCGGGCCACAATAGCATGCAGCAATGCTGATTCCCAGCCCACACTAGCATGCAGCAATGCTGATTCCCAGCCCACACTAACATGCAGCAATGCTGATTCCCAGCCCATACTAGCATGCGGCAATGCTGACTCCCAGGCCACACTAGCATGCAGCAATGCTGACCCCCAGGCCACACCAGCATGCAGCAATGCTGACCCCCAGGCCACACTAGCATGCAGCAATGCTGACCCCCAGGCCACACTAGCATGCAGCAATGCTGACCCCCAGGCCACACCAGCATGCAGCAATGCTGACCCCCAGGCCACACTAGCATGCAGCAATGCTGACCCCCAGGCCACACTAGCATGCAGCAATGCTGACCCCCAGGCCACACTAGCATGCAGCAATGCTGACTCCTGCTTAAAATCATATGTTATTATGTCACAGCTTGGTGGTCTGGAGTTGAAATTTGTAATTTGTATGAGGCGGTGAGGGTTGTTGCGGAGCATGGTGGTCCGGCCGTTGCTGGACTTACAGGGAAATTATTGCCAGCAAAGTAAACGAGCATAGGAGTGGGGCAGGGGTGATTGGCTAGTCCATGATTGGGAGAGGACTTCTGCTCAAGCCGCAGAGGCCCAAATTATCCTTGTGGGTCAAGAGGATTAATGACATTGATCTGGAACTCCTGTGCCCAGGTTACAGCCTGACACAAGCTTTTGCTAGTGGCTTTGAGATCGTATGGGTCTAGGTTGGAGCTGTTATAATTGAATGCATGTCCTGATGACCTCCTGGGCCATTTGCTGGTAGCTGACAGGCCCTCCTCTGCTGGGGGTGGTGACTATCAGCTCCATGGATGTGACCTCCCCGCAGCCGTCCACGGATCCTATGGAGCTGGAGGAACTGCTTGCCTGGCCCCTCTGGTTTTAAATTTTTCACTTATATGCCTGAGGGCACCTCCAATTTCAGGCACTCTCTTGTTCTTTGACCTGCCTCAGCAGCACCCACCGGGAGTTGCTGAGGTTATAGAGAGTTGACCCTCTGATTGGATCAGCAGCATTCATCTCCCGCCTCCACCCTTAATTAGATGATGAGTCTGTAGGTGGCCAAATAGGAAGCTGCCTGCGGGAAAATTGCTGAGCCAGTCCAACCACTTGCAAGAGAGGGCTTGAGACCCTCATTTGGTCCTGATTTTGGGATCCTGAAGCCCATGGGAAAATCCTGCCCAAGGTTTCATATTTTCAGGTTCAAAGAATTGAGTCTCATGCCTAATAGGTTTGTTCCCAACTTCCCTATTTCAGATAACATTCTTACAGGGCTTCACTTACCATGGATTATAAGCACAGACATAGATGTTTCCAATTCAATGAAGGAAGTCAGGGAATGCTTTACGATGCAGTGGAAAGTCAAATTGTTCCCTGGCCAATTATCCACTAAAACCTTTGTAAGACAAAGTCTTACATCAGACATTGGATGTTGTTTTGGCATCTGTATTTCATCTGTTTCTCTGGTTAGATAAAACAGCAGATGTTTTTGATATTTCTTCTGTACCTGTTTTCAATCCCTGCCTGGAGTATTGCTAGGGAGTGAAACTAAATACAACACAAAGAAGCACAATATCAGCTGCAAGTATATATCTGAGACCAAAATTGGTTCTGTCGATTATCTTACAGTGTCTCTTATTCGTGTCTTCCACTGTGGGGGAGGTGGGGATGGAGGTTGCAGACATTCAACTCTAGGTAACATAGAACCTAAGGCAGTGGTGTAATGGCAGCTTTAGAACTGGTTTATTACACATTATGTGCAGGTGTCAAGGCATTCTCCCCCAGTTCATTTTTATTTTTGACACTTTGTCACATTTTTCAGCATTTTGAAATAAACCTTTGAGAAACATATATGTATTTTTAATGTGTTTAGTCTACATAGGAGAATATATCCCACTAAGCTGAACAAAAAAAGAACTGTGATGGTGAATTATGTGCCTAATGACAATCTGCTATTAACATCCTGCCCAACATCTATCTTTGAACCAACACCAGGGAAAGCAGATTAATTTTAGTATTTATTGTCACATAACTATAGTCGCTGACCTTAAAGTAATGTGCTGTGTTCTTTGAGGTGTTTCTGAGAGATGTGATAAGGCTCTTTATAAATTTAAGCCTTTCTTTTTAGATACACAATAGGATAGAAATTGGTTTGCTTTGAGTCTATTTTTCTGGCATAAATTAGGTGTAAAGCATTTAGCAGTGGGCTGGCCTGTGTTGAATCCGCATAGGTGTTGATCCTACTGCTAAATTTGTGGGGCCCATTCATCAGGTCTCTGGTCTTAGGCCTGAGAATTTGTTACTAGGGACCTAACAACTGTTGAAGAACCCCTTGTGGAAATGAATCAGTGATGAGTAGAGCAACCATCAGATCAGGGTTTTTCCAATGGATAACAAAAGATACGTTTCTGAAGTATTTTTTAAAAATCCCTCCCTGTGGATCCAGGATATACAGGAGGGGCCCCCCAGCTCCAATGCTGTTGCTATTGTTTTCTCCCACCCTGGATCACAACACCAACACCCCCACACCCCCGGCCACACACAACCCCCCGCCCCCCCCACTTCATTAGCCTATTTCAACTTTCCTTTCTAGGTCTTACCAGAGGACTGTTGCCTACAAGTGCAACATTAATGGTTTCCCTTGTGCAAGCTGCCTATAGAGGTGTGACCAGTACATGCAGCTCACCCTCAGTAAGCCCCAAAAACCAATTTGCATTAAACTTGGGCCTCTTTGTTGGATTGTGCGCTCCCTGTACAGTGCTTGAGCCAAGAGCCTGCCCAGACAAATATTTACCCTGTTATATGTGTCCATTGCACATTATTGAAAAGTAGACCATTATTGGGCAATAAAATGTTAGAATTGCATTCTTTCACTTTTGAAACTTCAGTTTAAATCATGGCAGACTCAAAGGAAGGACATCTGCTACCTGTTATATGTTAAAATAAGTTCAGGAAGTCTCAACCTAGCTTCCTGTCAATAATTATCAACAGCACAGAATTGCTCACGTTCTGGCTTAAAACTTGTGAAACTCAGCGAGAACATCAAAATGTCTGAGCTCCCATATTGCAGTAGAATACCAAGGCTGAGCAGCATTGTTGAAGTAGAGGGTGCTTTTCCTGGCATCTGCCCATGCTACAGCTGACCCAGGATGGCAAAAATAGGAAGGTGGTGTATTCCCACGCATAGGCTTCCTTTGTCTTAACACACACAAGACAAATGTCACAAATCGTAAAGAGAAAAGTAGAAACTGGGCCTTTTGTTTACCTTACAATGGAGTATTTCAACACAGAAAGCCTCTTTCTTTTCAAAATCTCAGTACTGCTTGGGTTTATTCTATTTGGCATTTTTGCTCACAAAGTCATGGGACTTTGAGCAGTTGCTAATTCAGAGAAGTCTTTCATTTTTGAATTAGCAAGTCCAATAGAATGCAGACGTTGTAGGCTGGCCCAGGCTGAATACTTTCATTATCAATTTTTATGGGGATTTTTTTTTGTCCATCAATACAATATTTCAAACCAGTTAAAACGAAAAACATATTACAAGCACCAGAATATAATGCTTCAAAAGCTCCTGTGGTGGCAGATTCTGGTGTAAGTGCCAGCATGTGATTTTTAGCACTGACTCTGATGGAGTTTGCAGGATGGTCGAGTTTATTTCGGGAGGAAGCCTGTGCTACTCGGGCTGCATGTCAGGTACTGAATAGCCCCTGCATATTGGGTAATTTGGCAGCTGCTGCTTTCTCTTCTGGGATGTTAATGAGAAAAATAATGGCAATATATGTGGTCTTGCCAGTTTTGCCTGTGCCCTGAGAACAAATGTGAAGAAATATAACACAATGATTGTCGGTTTAATCCCATTATTTTTAATATTAACCAAAACTGAGCTTACCTGGGTCTTTGTTTTGACAGACCTTGAATGGATTTTAATCTTTTGAAGCAATATTTTCATTTTGGTACCTTTTCCCTGAGAGCTTTTTTCATAAGCAAAATGTGGTACTCATCAAGTATTAAAATTGATTAATTGCCAAGACTGTCTTATCTGTCATAATTATAATATGCTTATGAGTGCTGCTAGTCATTAATTATTCTTGATGCTGAATAAATGCAGGGCTGTCAAAGACACTTTTAAATTTTGCCTTTAGCTACATAAAAATTCTTATACCCCCTGACTTAGCCCCTCTAGTAAGAGCAAATTTGATCTTGATTCTGAAACAAAAGAGGAAAATATAACTGGAAGGAGATTTAGGAAGATGGAAGTTGTCCCTCGTGTTGGCAGCACGAGGCCCTAGAAAGTTTAATGGCAGGGCCTCCCCTCCATGCTGCCAGTCAGCTTCCCACACAAATGAACGGGAGGGGCTAACTAGCTAGTTGGTGGGAGCAAAGGTTCGGCCAGCAGGAGGCCGCTGATCAGCATGAAAAGGAAGGCTTGTTGGCAAGAAGCTAAGTCTCATGGAGGGGGTTTTATCAATGGCTGGAGCAGCTTCCCCACTCAGGCTAGAGTCCAATTTCTAGTCAGGGGCCTAGTGATGTCATTAGACTCCAGTCTGAATGTTTAATGAAGAACCACACTGGTTTCAAGGAGTGCCTTTGACATCTGCTCAGAAGAGCAGGTTATAATCACGATTGGTACAATGAGGGCGGGATATAAGCGGCTAAGAATCCAGCTGCTTAATTAATACCTTTCACCAGGTGGATAAAATTATTCTAAAGACTTCATGAAACAGATTTACAAATGACAACTGGAGGCCTGGTGGATTAGTTTATTTTTACACGGATGAGCTAGGATATGCTGAATACCTTTGCACATCCTCATTTGTCTTTTGATCTTGAATTTAGGATCTGGGTACTTTGCCAAGACTGCAGCTTTTTTCTAGCTGGGTGAGCTAAGATTGCCTGAATGGTCTTCCCTATCAGTATTTTTCTTGCAATTTTCTGCTAAAGAGTCTTAAAACTAATTTAATGGCCCATTAATGTTGCTCTTTTGCTGCTAATGACACACATGAAGTTGACAGCACACGTACGATAAATATAAATCCAGTTATGCAGTAGATATTTTCAATGTTGTTTTGGCACTTCCTCGGCTTTCAATTCAAACAGCAAACGATGTATTGAAATAAAAGAAAAAATTCTGGAAATGCTCAGCAGATCTGGCAGCATCTGTGAAGAGAGAAACAGGGTTAACGTTTCAAGTTTGTATGAATCTCCTTCAGAGATAACGAGAGATAGAAATGGGATGGATCATCAAATCCACACTTTAAATAGGACAGACTAAAGTCAGAGCTAGCATCCAAAACTTGTACCTCATCCTCTGGTATGGCTGGTGCAGGCCCTCTACACTCTCCATCGAGCTAGGGTTGACCTTCTGGCTTTATGGGAATGTGACTGTCACTGGGTCAAAATCCTGGAGCTCCCTCTCTAACAGCACTGTGAGTGTTCCTACACCACAGGGACTGCAGCAATTCAAGAAGGCAACTCACTACCACCTTCTCAAGGGCAGTTAGGGATGGGCAATGAATGCTTGGCTCAGCCAGTGATGCCCATATCCCATGAATGAATTAAAATAAAAATATTGAGAGATATATTGATCCATGAGATAACAGATACTGATGGTAAATTCTATTGCTCTCAATGGTCCAGAGTGACTCATGGGTTCATTTTGGTAGGAAGAATGTGGAGAGACAATATAAAGTATGCGGTACAGCTCTGAAGTGTGTGCAGGAGCAGAGGGACCTGGGTATATATTTGTATAAGTCACTAATGGTGATAGGACAGGTGGAAAGAGCAGTTAATAAAGCATACAGTATCCTAGGCTTTATTAATAGGGGCGTAGAGTGCAAGAGCGAAGAGATTATGCTGAGCTTGTATAGGACACTAGTCAGACCTCAGCTGGAGTATTGTATACAGTTCTGGGTGCCATACTTTAGGAAGGATGTGAACTCATTGGAGAGAGTGCAAAAGAGGTTTACAAGAATGGTTCCAGGGATGAGAAACTTCAGTTATGAAGATAGATTGGAGAGGTTGGGACTGTTCTCCTTGGAGAGGAGAAGGCTAAGGGGAGATTTGGTAGAGGTGTTCAAAATCATGAGGGGATGGATGGAGTAGGTAGGGAGAAACTGTTCCCGTTTGTAAAAGGATCGAGAATGAGAGGGCACAGTTCACTGTACACAATACTCCAGCTGAGGTCCAACTAGTATCCTATACAAGTTCAGCATAACCTCCTTGGTCTTGGACTATATGCCCCTATTAATAAAGTCTAGGATACTGTATGCTTTATTAACTGCTCTCTACACCTGTCCTGCCACCTTTAATGACTTATGCAGATATACACCCAGGTCCCTCTGCTCCTGCACACCCTTTAGAGTTGTACCCCTTACTTTACATTGTTTCTCCATGTTTTTCCTACCAAAATGAATCAGCTCACACTTCTCAGCATTGAACTTCATCTGCCACCTATCTGCCCTCTCCACCAACTTGCCTATGGGAAGAATTTTCCTGTGGGTGAGCGGGGGCGGGGCCGAACTGTCAAAGGCCTCTTAAGGCCATTAATAAAGTAATTAAAGCTGTTAAGAAAGCTGCCTGTCCAATCTTAAGGTTGGCGGGCAGGCAAAGAGTCCAGGCAGCCTTCGCATTTTTCGTGAAACCTCATCCACGGGTGGGATGACGTTTCGTGAAGGGTTCATTAATTAAATAAAATTTTTTGAAAAAATTAATGGACATATCCCAGCTCATGTGACAGTTTCATATGGGGGGACATGTCCTTAAAATTTATTTTAAACTTTATTACATTTTTCACAACTTAAACTAATCTCCCTGAAGCACCTCTGGGGAGATTTCTGTGCTCTTTAGTGTGCATGCGTGAAAGAGCATAGGCCCCAACTCAGGGAATCCCCTCCCCCTGCCTGCACAGGGAGCACTCAGCGCTTCCAGGTGAGCATCACGCTGCACGGGCCTTAATTGGCCGGCCCATGTAAAATGGCAGCGCACACCCAATGTATCCACATTGCTACTGTCCCCTTTATTCCATGAACTATAACTTTGCTCACAAGTCTGCTGTGCGGCACTGTATCGAATGCCTTTTGGAAGTCCATGTACACCCCACATCAACAACATTGCCCTCATCCACCTTCTCTGTTACCTCTTCAAAAAACTCCACCAAGTTAGTTAAACATGTTTTCCCCTTAAGAAATCCATGCTGGCTCTTGCTAATCAACCCGCCTTTTTCTATGTGACTATTAATTCTATCCCAAATAATTGTTTCTAGAAGCTTCCCCCTGACTGGTCTGTAATTGCTGGACTTATCCTGACAACGTTTTTTGAACAAGCACGTAATGTTTGCAATTCTTCAGTCCTCTGGCACCTCTCCTGAGTCTAGGGGAGACTGAAAGATTATGGCCAGTGCTCCTACAATTTCTACTCTCACTTCCTTCAATATCCTTGGATGCATCTCATCCAGTCCTGGTGCCTTGTCAATTTTAAGTACCAACAGTTTATCCAAGACCTGCTCCTTATCAATTTTGACCCCTTCCAGTGACAGAGTTTCCTCCTCTATCACCATGCCCTGGGTAGCATCTGCTTCCTTGGTAAAGACAGATGCAAAGTATTTATTTAGCACCTCAGCCATGCCCCCTGCCTCCGTGCATTAATCCCCTTTTTGGTCCCTAATCAGCCCTACTCCTCCTTTTACCACTCTTTTCCTATTTGTGCACATATAGAAGACTTCAAGATTCCCCTTTTTGTTGGCTGCCAGTCTTTTCTCATAATCCCCCCTTGCCTCTGTTATTTCCTTCTTCACCTCCCCCAATTAAGTTGGAGGGCGGAAGGGCTGACGTAGGATTCCCGGCCACCGGCAGCAGGATGCCAGTTAATGCCAGTATGCTGGATCTCTCATGGGTACATTGCCACCAGCAACTGTTCCCGCACACACTGGTGGCATGAAAAGCTGCCAGCCTCTAATTGGCCAGCAGCTCTCAGCAGGCAGGACTTTCGCTGCTGGGGCCCTCAGTCAAGGGGAAGGCCCAATGATAGCCACATAAGTGCTTAAAGTGCACTTGATTCCGTCGGGCGTCCCCCAGGGGCTGACAGGGATTCCCCGCCAGTTTTCCAACCAATGGCAAGACCCCTGTTGGCTTGACAAAATTCCAGCCAATGTTGTAGTTGTTGGAAGCTGATCATTGCATCTCCAGGCCATCAGTTCCACAGGCAAGCAACATGAATCCAACCATCTTCAGTAGTTATATGAATAATGTTCCTACCGTCATAAGGTCAGGACTGTTTGCCAATAAAAATTCCAGTGATCAGCTCCAGTCCAGTGCTACACAGGATTGGTAGTGTACTAAGCTGTGCTACTGGACTAGTAATTCCGAGCTCTACACTCTGTTGAAATCCCACCATGGTAATTTGTTAATTTGAATTCAGTTAAAAAATAATATGTAAATTTTAAAATGTTGGCATGTGTATAAAAGTGATATGAAGCTGTCCAATTGTCATAAATATCCAATTGATTTAGCAGCATCCCTTTGAAAATAAGTATGTTTCCTTACCCAGTCTGACGATAAGTGACTCCAGTCCCACATCAGCATGATTGACTCTTAAGTGTCCTCTGACATGGCTCATCAAGCTTGACACAATCCATAACAGAACAATTCACCATATCAGTTACAGGGTAACTAGAGTTAATGCCAGCCTTGTGAGTTACATCAACATCCAAGGAATTAATTAAAAAACTCGATCAGTAGAAAGCCATTGCCCCCCAACCTTCAATGGCATCACCATCACTGAGTCTCCCATCATTGACATAATTGCCAATGGTCAGAAGTTTAAATGGGCCAGTCATATCAGCTTTATGGGGAAAGGCTGAGTGCACACTTCCTGACCCCCTCAAAGCCTTTCCTCCTTCTACAAGGTCCATCTTTAAAGTATGGCAGAATACCTGTCTGGGAGAATGCAATTGCAATGATACTCAAGAAACTTGACATCATCCAGAACAAAGTAGCTTTCTTGATCAGTCCTTCTACCACTGGATTCAATATCCAGCCCTTCCATCACTGTGGTGTGCCCTGTGGCTGTAGATCTACAGGATACATAGGACCTCCCTCATGTGCAACTTCTCTCACCAAGAGCAAACAGCAACAGTGTTACGGGAATAACATCACCTCCAAGTTTCCCTACAAATTGCACACCATCATTTCTTGGACATTGCTTCATTGTGATGGTTCAACATGCTGCATGGGAGCATCCCAAGGATTATAGCATTTGAAGGAGAAGGCCCACTATTTTCTTGTCAGGGTAATTACAGAAGATAATTATTGCCTGGCTGGTGTCATTGGCATCCCAACAAGAGGAAAGAATCACCCCTTTTCCTGTTCTAATAACAACTTTGTGACTGACCTTGCGTTATTGTCATTGGGCTTCAGAGCTGTTTTGTAGCAAATCCAATGTGATATTTGAATGGTAAATAGAGGCTAGGTGTATTTTTATTATTGGTGTATTTATGATTCAGAACAAAGATTGCAACTTCTTTTTTCTCACAAACAGTATTGAAATTGATTCTATGAAATACACAGGCTGTAGATATAAAATTAAAGCAGTGAAACACCACTATGTAGTGTATGAGGTAATTAAAGCGATCCCAATTAGAAATGTGGCAAATGTTTAGGCCAAGATATTTCAACTATGGGAGACTTTTCCTACCCACTAAAACACATGATGTGGCCTTTGTGCTGCTGCACGGTATCTTACATGAAACAAAGGAAGCACAGTTCTTCACTGTACCAATAAACCACAAAGGAACAAGTAACACGTCAGTGCAAAGGAGACTTGTTCATTAAATCTGCCAGCTTCTGGGCTTTTTTTAATTTCATCATTTGGGACCCATTATGACATTTAACCAATTGACTGATGTCATAACAGCAACTTGGTTGCTGTATTTTCCTGCATTATAACAATAATTGCACTTCAAAAGTACTTAATTGGATGTAAAGAGCTTTGGGACACCCTGAGGAGGTGAAACTTGCTACACAAATGCAAGTTCTTTCCCTTTAATCAGTTACAGTGTTCAAATAGTGTGGTAAGGCCACTCATTTTGACAAGTACAAATGGGGGGTAGGATAGGAGCTAGGATCATTACTAATATTCTGAATTTTATTTTGCTACTGATGAAAATTCATCCAAGCTCTTTGTAACCAGAATGATTAATGCGATGTGACACAGACAGAAATGAAAAAAAGTTCAAAGAAGTCTGATTTCAGAGCTTAATTTCCCTTGATAGAGCATGATGCAATGCATTCACATTAATTTACTTTGTGTCTTATTTTCCTCCAATTGATTGCCTTTTCATTTTAAACAAGTTAACTTCTTTTTAATTCTTTCACGGAATGTGGATGTCGCTGGCTAGGCCAACATTTATTGCCCATCCCTAATTGCCATTGAGAAGGTGGTGGTGAGCTGCCTTCTTGAACAGCTGCAGTCCATGTGGTGTAGGTACACCCATAGTGCTGTTAGGGAGGGAGTTCCAGGATTTTGACCCAGCGACAGTAAAGGAATGGCAATGTAGTTCCAAGTCAGGATGGTGTCTGGCTTGGAGGGGAACTTGCAAGTTGTGGTGCCTCCATGCACCTGTTGCCTTTGTCCTTCTAGTTGATAGAGATCTCTGGTTTGGAATGTGCTATTGGAGGAGCTCTAGTAATTTGCAGCAGTGCGTTTGTAGATGGTATACACTGCTGCTACTGTGTGTCGGTGGTGCACGGAGTGAATGTTTAACATGGTGGATGGGGTACCAATCAAGTGGGCTGCTATGTCCTGGATGGTGTCTAGCTTCTTGAGTGTTGTTAGAGCTGCATTCTAGAGTATTCCATCACACTCTTGCCTTGTGATTGTAGATGGTGGACAGGCTTTGGGGAGTCAGAAGGTGAATCACTGTGCAGAATTCACAGCCTCTGGCCTGCTCTTGTAGCAGAGTATTTGTTCGCTGGTCCAGTTTCTGGTCAATGGCAACCCCCAGGATGTTGATAGTGGGGGATTTAGCAATGGTAATGCTATTGAATGTCAAGGGGCAGTGGTTAGATTCTCTCTTGTTGAGATGGTCATTGTCTCCACTTGTGTGGCATGAATGTTATTTGCCACTATTAGTTACAGGTCTGGCTGCATGTGGACATGGACTGCTTCAGTGACTGAGGAGTTGTGAATGGTGCTGAACATTGTGCAATCATCAGCGAACATCGCCATTTCTGACCTTATGATGGAAGGAAGGTCATTGATGAAGCAGCTGAAGATGGTTGGGTCTAGGACATTACCCTGAGGAACTCCTGTGGTGATGTCCTGGAACTGAGATGATTGACCTCCAACAACCACAACCTTCTTCCTTTGTACTCAGTATGACTCCAATTATTGCAGGCTTTTCCCTCTGCTTCCAGTTTTGCTAGGGGTCCTTGATGCCACACTGTAATAAATGCTGCCTTGATGTCAAGGGCAGTCACTCTCACCCCGCCCTGGGAGTTCAGCTCATATGTCCATCTTTGGATGAAGGCTGCAATCAGGTCAGGAGCCGAGTGGCTCTGGCGGAACCCAAACCAACCATTAGTGAGCAGGTTATTGCTGAGCATGTACCACTTGATAGAACTGTCAATGTTTGCTTCCATCACTTTGCTGATGATCAAGAGTAGACTGATGGGGCGGTAATTGGCCAGGTTGTATTTTTCCTGCTTTTTGTGGACAGGACATACCTGGGTAATTTTCCACATTGCCAAGTAGATGCCTGTGTTGTAGCTGTACTGGAATAGCTTGGCTCGGTAACAAGCTAGTTCTGGAGCACAAGTCTTCAGTACTATTGCTGGAATATTGTCAGGGCCCATAATCTTTGCAGTATCCAGTGCCTTCAGACATTTCTTGATATCATGTGGAATGAAGTGAATTGGCTGAAGACTGGGATCTGTGATGCTGGGAACCTCGGGTGAAGGCCAAGATGGATCACCTACTCGGCACTTCTGGCTGAAGATTGTTGCAAATGTTTCAGCCTTATCTTTTGCACTGATGTAATGGGCTCTCCCATTATTGAAGATAGGGATATTTGTGGAGCCTCTTCCTCCTGTTAGTTGTTTAATTATGTCCACCACCATTCGCGACTGGATGTGGCAAAACTACAGAGCTTAGATTTGATCCATTGGCTGTGGGATCGCTTATCTCTGTCTATTGCTTGCTGCTTCCGCTAACTAATAACTATGAAAATTGCACAGAGAAGTGTTGAACAGTGCACTACCAGGAATTTTAAAAGCACCTAGTTTACATTACAGAGGTAGATCTAGACTTTGTGTGACAGTGTGAAACGAGAAATACTGAGTCGACATTGTGTTTTATATCTCTCCTGTTGTCTTCAACAGAAATAAAAGATCCACCAATTAAAGATCAGGCCCACTAAGCAATAGGACCGTATAGTTACGTCGTGACATATAATACTTTTGTTATATTGTAGGAAGGAATAGAATACTATCAAATGATTTTTTTCTGTCTTGGAATTAATTTGTACAACATAAGTTAATAGTTATTCATGTTGAGAAAACATTGATCATGCTTTCATTTCTTATATAGTAAATATTTTTAAGAATCTATTTATATATATATTTTTTTTTTTTAATGTTTTTTTACTAATATCAAATATCAAAAAAAATACAACTTTTCTCTGATATGCTGAAAATTGCTGAAAGACCTGATAGAGCTAATTGGAACAGCAGGCAGCCCTTTTGCTGGTGCTTTTATAGTTGAACAAAGCAGCAGTTCCTAGCCTAAACACCAGAGGGCATTCCTAACCAGCAATGCGACAGGATTAAGGTAGCCTAGCCTGCAATTTCTAAATATTATACTGGGAATGAAGGCCTATTACAGAATATTTTATATATATTTCTTAAAAAGATCATAGAAAATACATTTTAACCAGTATGCTGTAAGCGTGTTGTTAATATTTCCTTCCTCCAGCCTTTCAATCTTTAAATCTCTCACTCCCTCCTCACTTTACTATGCCCTGTTCACAAAGGTTGGCAGGGAAGTCAGTGTTGTGAGTTGGATTTTCCTCTGATTTTTTTTCCTGCCTTTTACACTTGACAAATGCCATGGCTTAATTTCCTTTTTCATCAAACAGCCATATTCTTGTGTTCGTATAAGGATCAATAGGTTTTTAGGTACTAAGGGAATGAAAGGACATGGGGATTATGTGAGAAGGTGGAGTATGGGTAGAAGATTGAGCATGATTTTATAGAATGGCGGAGCAGGTTTGAAAATCCAAAAGGCCCCATTGAGCCCTATTTTTTTATGTTCTTAACTAAAATTAGGAACTCACTGCATGGAACATATAAGTAGGAATAGACCATTCAGCTCTTCACGCCTGTTCTGCCTATAGAGATCAAGGGTGTAAGCTAGTTACATAGGAACATATAGAGATAGGAGATTGCTGATCCACATGAGCCTGTTCTACCATTCACTGTCATGGCTGATCAGTGGCCTAACTCCACATGCCTGCTTTTTCCCCAGATCTCTTAATAACTTTGGTTAATCTATCAATATATCAGAAATCTATCACTCTCAGAGTTAAAATGAACCTGGTGTGGAAGAGGGTTCCAGGCATCTACCACCTTTTGCATCAGATGTCTTTCCTATCTTCACCCCTGAAATGCTTGGCTCTAATTTTTAGGCTGTCTCCTAGATTTCTTAGCCAGGGGAAATAGTTCCTTTCTATCTACCCTATTAGTTCCCCTTAATATCTTGAAAACTTTGGCCAAATTACACTTAATGTTCTAAATTCTAGGATTTAAAACTTGGTTTGTGTAATTTCTCCTTTTAATTTAGCCCTTGGAGTCCAATTATCAATTTAGTATATCTACACTGCACTCCCTCAAAAACTAATATATCATAAGGTGTGCTGCCCAGAATGAACTATGATCCACGTTAACTTTGGTATTAGTTATTTAGTTATTAGTTATTTCCAATAGTTTATGAAGTTACTGGAAATGATTTTGATTTCTTCAGTTAATTAGCCTTTAACAAAGTTATGTTTATTACATGTATTTTCCTGTAAAGATGCCCTTTTCAAAGCTGAAGTCTTTCAAAGTGTCCTGTTTTCAATGGTAGTGAAGTTTCCCCTGCTGTTCCAATTAATTGAGTTTGTTCTCTCTCTCTATAGACCACTCAAGCTCAAGTGGCATCTCATCCTTCAAACCAAACAGACCTCAGATTACCATCCCCACAGCCCATGTCATGCCTTCCACCTCCAACTCTTCATCAACTAGACCAAGACATCAGGACAAAGTTGCGTGTGCTAAATGTAATATATCCCTGACACTGCCTGGCAAGCCAAAAAACTTTTTTGCACCCAAAGCTTCTTTAGACATGAAGGACCCCAGACCCATCAGGAAATGGTCATCACTCTCCAAACTCATTGGTGCAGGGGAGTGTAACCCTGAGTGTGGGGCTACTGGGAATGTGGATTCTGTAAACAGTATGGCAGATCTATCCAACTGCAATGTGGAGCCATGTACTTATGGAGTAAATGAACTGGATAATTTTACGTATCGCAATATGGATCATTTGAGAACTGAAGACACTAAGAGTTGGGGTACGTGTACCAAAGAACCCACCCAGAACCAGTCTTCAATTTCCATTGGGCAATACAGATTTGAGAATTTTTATAAAGGTGCTGGGGACTCTTCTTTTCCAACTACCACAGCCAGCAAAAACCACTTAGATTTAACGTTCAGTGCCTTACGTGCCACCAAGCCAACCTCAGATGACTGGGAGGCTTCTGGACAAAGACACAGTTTTATGCCGATAAAACACCAACCTGTTTGTGGGGCTACAGCACCATCATCCCTGAGGACACAGTTGTGGCTTAGTGACCAGATGCAAACTAATTCTCTTGACTTCAGACCTGCTGAAGAATCTTGTGATTGTCAACACAAACACCAGCTGGAACAGCTGAGACAGGAAACTGACCCAATACAGGTAAGCATTAAAAAGAAAATATTGTTTCTATACTGGATCATCCAAGCAATGGGTCTGGCCTATATTCAAATCATACAAATGATTGAACACTCAGCATCAGGAATTTCTGTGTCAGAGGGGTTTCTTATGCTAATAAAAATTCATAATGCAGTGGCCCATCTGTTCGTAGAACACCTAATTCAGTAATTGTAAAGGTGGCAGCAAGTAGAAGCATTTTGTCAAAACTCCCTTTGACATCTTTACAATTACTCAGTGTGGGCCATACTCAGTAGGGGGATATCTTTATATGTTCACTCATTAACTGCACACTTCAGAGCAAATCAAAACAAGCTTGTTGTTAGCCTTTGGCTAGGTGACTTATGATCACTATCATACCTGGTGCTCCATGGGCAGGCAAGACCTTGATTTAGGATCTTTTGTCATTGGAAATTCAATGAGGAAATGTAACCAAGGAAACTATTCTGCAAGGCGTTTTGGCATATTTGTGTGCAGAGGTTGTTGGGCGATTACCGTCAGTGAAACAATAACTTCATCATATCGCTGATTGGTGTTAAAAATGTTTTCAGTCTTCTCCATTTCTTTCCTAGAAACTAATATATGTTGACATACAGTTCTACTGGTGTAAATCCAGCTCTGCAGTACTTTGTCCACATGATCTGATTGATGGCTGAGACTGTCTAGTGAGTGTTCACAAGCTACTCATCTGTGAAAAGCATCTCTGGAAAGCTTGTTCCTCTCCTCACTGGAATGTAGCTCTGCCCAGTGGTCACTCAGGATTGGGAACCCTAGCTATGTTCCTTCCATAGTCCTGAAGCCAATCATACTGCCCTTACTATAGCTTGAGATCAGGTTCAGCTCAGTGAGAAAATGCCCAGCATCTATCCAGAACCATTCAAGAGTCTGTACGGTTCAGTAACCACACCATGTGGTGCATTTATGCACAGACACATTGGGGAGCTACAAATTTGTAAAATTTATTGCGGATTTGAATAAACCTGTGTAGTTTTCAGAACATCTGATGAATGGTTGTTCCGGCATCTCAGCCTCCTAAGAACTGCCTGATACAGTAAGCATCATCTCAATAACATTTAGTTTTAATTTTTGTCCTGCAACTGGATCTTCAATAATTTAATGGCATCAGTAAGTATGATAGATAGACCAATGAAAATCTGTAATCTGCTTGGATTAAACCAGAAGTAAAAAAAACAGTACTTTGTTCAAATTTAAAATTCCACCTGAAACTATCAGAAACATAGATAGGCAAGAGGCAGCGAGGGTCCATGGCTGGTCAGCAATAATCAACAGCATAAAGATTAATATTTAAGAAATTGGGCCAGATTTTTGCTACCAAGGGGTAGCTCAAGTCAGGAAATTTCCCAACTCAGCAGATTTGCCTCAGTTTAAAATACCAAATAGTGCAACTTTCACTTCGGGGAAGTGAGTGTGAAATGGAGTCAGGCCCACCAACCCCAGAAGAAGATCCAAGGAGGCCACAGGGGCAGGCGAGTGCCGCCGTGGGCTCATTACAAGGCCTGCCCTGTTCCTCTGGGACTCCCAGTTGTAATAAAGGCAGTTAGGCCCTCTAGCTCTGATCCCTCACACCTCTCACATCCCAACCACTCCCCATAGCCCCTCATATCCTTCATGCCAACTCAATGCCAACTCATGCACCCCCTCCCCCCCCTCACCCCGGCCACTCCCCATGACCCCTCATACTCTCCATACCAACGAACAATGTAATAACAATGCCTGGGTTTCCACCTGTCCTCATTGTGCATGCTTGGCTAAGAGCCCAGTCCAATAAAGCATGAATACGATAGGGATTCTGTTTTGACAAATGAATTGTTGACTTTGGTTGATTGACATCTTTAAGTAGTCATAATAAATTGTTCTTTCTGTGAATATTTATTTGGAAAAGGTTAAGAAATGTGAAGTATTTGAAGCCTCTGCTATTGAAATTTGTAATGGCCTGTCGGATTGAAACCTTTATAGGGTTGTAGGAATAGCAGGTTTTTTTCAACGAACATTTCTGAGTGTTTTTTTTCCTCAGCATTTCCATAGTTGTCATTGTTATTATATAGTTCATTGGTTTTGTACATAGTGCATACAGGGTGAATGGGTACAGAAGGAGCATGAGTTGCCATTGAATTAGGCTGAAGAGTTTGAGAGGCTATGCGAAGTAGCGGGGGGGCATGAGTTGGCATGGAGAGTATGAAGGGCCAAGAGGAGTGGTTGAGGGGCATAGGTGAAACCTTTTGAAATTGCCTTTAAAATGTTCTTAAATCCAGACGATTGTTCATGACTCCTCTGTGGGGCTGTGAACCACGAGTCATGGAGAAGTTGGCCACACTCCATGAAAATTGTGGGGAGTTAGGAGATGCTTAGCAGTTCCCCCACCATTTTCAAATGGCTCTGTAGTTGTCCCAGCTCAGTAAAAATCTGGCCTCTTGTGTCTGGTCTAGTTTGCATTACAGTTTAGCATGGCAGAAGCAACTGTTGTTATCTGTCCTCCAAGGACAGTTAATGAAGGTGCAACCATTATAAAACTACAGGGATTAATTGTTATTGTACTTTTATCCTTTAACTGATTAATAAAGCCACATGACAGTTTATAGGTTAAGCATTGTATTTATTCACCAAATTCTGAGATTGAGAAGGAACCTGAGTGCATGTAATCTAACCATAAGGTTACATCCAGTAAAGAGTATTTAACCCCTGGAATGGCTACAAATGATGTAGACATTTGATGAGATAGCTAGAGGTGCTCCTCCGGCCATAGGGGTTTTGGGTTCAACCAAGAGATCTGAGACACTGAAGCTGAAAAAAAAAATCTGATGTAAAATCCCAACAAAAAAGGAGAGAAAACAAGGAAAAATCAGATCTCCCAGTGGCTGGACCCACAGGCAACAAAGTGAACTATCGTCAGCACCGCTTGTGAGGGTAGATCAGATCTCAATGCTCCTCATCTTCCTTGTTGTTTATATCACGCAGATGAGCAACAACATTTAGATAACTTACTAAAATTAGAAGGATGAATGATGTAAATTTTAATGTTGAACAGCAGAGATTGCTACAAAAATTCTAGAGTGAATCAGGTGACATCCAAGTGAAATCTTTTTTCACATCGCCATCTGTTCTTAATTGTGACGTTATTCCTGTGAAATGTGAAAAAGCTATAGAGTTGTAGTGTGATATAAATAACATTGTCATAGAAACACAAGAATCACTTAAAGTCAAAAAGTAGCACATACAAATGGACAAGATGTTCACCGTGGTGGGCAGTGAGATTTCTCCTGTTCAGCTCTGCTTATTAAATAAGTATCAACTTTTCACACATATAGCTGCCATAATGAAAGCACAGTGAGATCCACTTATAAATGATGTCTTGTTGGAAGAACGCCATGGCCTCAGTTGCTGTTCAAATTTAATGTTTTCAATTATCTCATCAGTAATTGCAGGCTCAATAAAAATACTCACAGAAATAAACAGAGCGGGCAAAGGGAGTCAAAATGAATCATTATGGGATCAAAGGAATTGACTTATTGTGGCTGTGCTGGTGTGAGCTCTCCAACTGGAGCTAACTGTGGCAGTTTTAGACTTCCACCTGAAATGGACGGTTGGTTGACAGAACAGGCACACTGCCCGCCTGCATCAGGAGGCTGAACTGTTTGACGGCTTGGAGCTGCCAAGTGGGCATCTCGCTGCAACTTTCTGAATGTGGGATGGCTGGAACTCTCTTAGCCTCCACACTGTGCTGGCCTCCAGGGTAGGGAAAGGGATGGAAGGGAAGGGAAAGGGGATGCCATGTGAGTGCATCTGCTCCTCCCAGCTCCAAAAAAAATAAAAATGTCAAAGTTTGTTTGAGTGTTAGCAATAAACATATTAATGTGCATATGAAACTGCTCTGTCAGTATTTGTTTGCAATTTGATATGTTTGTTAAATTTCTGGGCATAACACATGTTAATTAGTTTATTGCAGATTTCAGTGTGTACAACCTAATAAACTCCAATACTTTCCTTTTTAATATTCCCCTTTGTTTTTCCATTGCAGAAATAATTCACATGAAAAATGACATGCAAACCATTTTAGTATGATTTTATTCTATGTTAATATACAAAATGCCACCATTTTTCCTAACATGGAATAACTCCAGGAATAAACATAAATCTCTGCAGTTATCTCTTGACCTGGAAATTGTCATATCATCTTGAATGTAGTCACGTGGATGACAGATTCAATCAACATGGACTGAATTTACTGGATTGGATTGCATCCTGATGTTGGCCATAATTTCGGGTCAGAAACCTGGATGTGGCCATGGAGTGGTGTCAGTTGCGACCTTCCTGGAGGCAGTTGATTATAAAGTCATCTCTGTGACCCCTGTCCAATAGTCCTGGTGGGTGGACCAGGTAAGTGGAAGGCCCAATAGGAGGAGCTGTGGCAACTGTTAGTCCCTTTGGGAAAGATGGAAGATGCTGAAGCAGGCAGGAAACTAAAAGGGTGTCCAACCCAGGGGCTAAAAGGACCGCTGAAATTAAGGAAATTAATATCAACAGAGAAAACGTATTGGAGGAACTGTGCTGTCAGTATTTAATTGCAATTAAATACTGACAAATCTAACAAATCCCTGTCTATACCCTTGGGGTCCAAAAGAGGTAACTGCAAAGATAATGAATATGACTTGCCAACATTCCTTGAATTTGGGAACAGTCCCATTAGATTGGAAGCTGGAAAATATTACAGCACTTTTTAAGAAAGAAGGGGAGAGAAAATTGTGAACTGCAGGCAGATTAGCCTAACATTAGTTGCTGAGAAAATGCTGGAATCTATTATTAAGGACGTCTTAACAATGTACTTAGAAAAGCATGTTATGATTAGAACAAGTCAATATGGTTTTATTAAAGGGAAGTCCTGTTTGACACATTTATTAGAGTTTTTTGAGGATGTAACTAGGAAGATAGATAAAGGGGAGCCAGTGGATGTCGTCTACCTGGATTTCCAAAAGGCATTCAGTAAGGTGCAACATAAAAGGTTAATGGGAAAGATATGAGCTTATGGAGTTGGGGTAATATTTTAGCATGGATGGAGAATTGGTTAATGGATAGAAAGCAGAGAGTGGGAATAAATGGGCTTTTTCAAGTTAGCAGGCAATGAATAGTGGAGTGCCGCAAGGATCAATGTTGGACTCTCAGATATTTTCAATCTATATTAATGACTTAGATGAAGAGACAGACAGTAATGTATCTAAGTTTGCTGATGATACCAAGCTAGGTGGAAAGGCAAGCTGTGGGGAGGACAAGAGATGCTACAAAGAGATGGAGACAGGTTAGGTGAGTGAGCAACAAGATGGCTTATGGAGTAGAATGAAGAGAAATGTGAAGTTATTCACTTTGGTCATAGGAATAGAAAAGCAGAATATTTTTAAAAATGTTTGAAACTTCTAAATGTTGATCTTCAAAGAGACTTGGGTGTGCCCATACAAGGAACGCAGAAAGTGAGTGTACAGATGCAGCAAACAAGTAGGAAAAACAAATGGCATGTTGGCCTTTATTGCAAGGTGGTTGGAGTACAAGAATACATAAGTCTTGCCACAATCGTACAGGGTTTTGGTGAGACCACATCTGGAATACTATGTGCCGTTTCGTCTCCACATTTAAGAAAGGATATACTTACATTAGAGGCAGCACAGCGAAGGTTCACTAAATTTGTCCCTAGGATGGGGGGGGTTGACCTATAATGAGAAGCTGAGTAAATTGGGCCCGTAACCTCTGGAGTTTAGAAAAATGAGAAGCAATCTCATTGAAACCTAAAAAATCCTGAAAAGTCTTGATAGGGTAGACGCTGAGAGATTGTTTTTGCCAGTCAGAGAATCTAAAACACGGGGGGCACAGTCTCAGAATAAGGGGCTGATCACTTAGAACTGGGATGAGGTGAAATTTCTTCACTCAAGGGATTGTGAATATTTGGAATTCTCTACCCCAGAGGGTTGTGCGTGCTCCACGCTTAAGGCTGTGATGGATAGATCAGGGAATTAAGGGATATGGGGAGTGGGTGGGAAAATGGAGTTGAAGACAAAGTCAGCCATGATCATATTGAATGGCAGAGTAGACTTGATGGGCTATATGTCTTCTCCAGCTCCTGTTTCTTGTGTTCTTGTACGTTCTGAAGCATTGGGAAAAATTCAAAACGACTTGTGGTCATAGCTGTCAGGCCAATAGTGTGGAGGGGGAACACCTCCACAGCATGGTTTGCGGCCTTGGCTGTGACTGTCACATCCCATAGCGGGTCTGTACTGGGGTGATTGAATGGAGGCTTTGGTGGCAACCCCCCCTCCCCCCTGCCACTCCCCTTCCCCCAGTCTGTTGCCAGGGTGTTGCCTTTAGTTAAAAGCTGGACTCTAGCCTCACCTGTGGCCCATCTGCTGTCAAGAAGATTGTGGCAGTGCCATTAACGTTGCCCCAATTGGCCCATTAATGGACATGTTTGGCTACCCACTGCTGCTGGATTTCCTGGGGGTGGGAACATATTAGAAAGCTGATCTGATGTGTTATTTTTCTTTGCCCCTGGTCTCACCTCCTAACCCATCTCTGTGGGACCAGGAATAATCAGGCCCATAAATTTCTCCCAATCTTGACAAATTTTACGATTATAAATATAGGGTAGAATGAGTTGCCTAAGAAGAAACTATTTATTGGTAAGAGATACAGGAGTTAAAAGAGTGAAATTTTGCACTTTGGTTGTATCTAAACTCCAGTTGCTCCGGGAAAGTTAACATGGTGACAAATACCCCATCTGTTGTAACTAGAATTTCCTGAGCATTGTTTTAAAAATTTTAATTTCTTTGAAAGCGTGAAGTGATGATGTTATGTTGACACACATGACCAGGGCTGACAAAGCTTGGAAAGTGTTACAAATTTGAAGCAATAGGATAATTCCTCAATACCTCAAATTTGGAGAAACAACTTGCATAGCGTGAGCATAGGTCATTTCTGCATTGGAAAATGATAGCCCTACTGCTTGTGTTTTTCCAATGCTCATTTGTAGCATGTGAGGCATCTTGCCATGGTTGAGGATCAGAAATCTACTCTTGTTAACTCCTTAATGTATAGCCTTAACCTGCACCTCCCAGTGTTTACACAGAGACAATCCAATTCCCTATTAGCAGTGCCACCAATTGTGGAAGCCTAGACTTCGGCAGCCATGCAGTAAAATAAGTGGTATCAAAATTAAATGAGGCTGTGCCTAAAGGCTATCCCCTCCAAAGACAACAGCCATAAATGGCAAATATAAATGCTGCTTACCTACATAGGCTAGTAAGTATAGAGCCCTTCCCATTACTAGCTGCAGTGTCTTTCCCACCTATCAAAGAAGGTCTGCTAGCCAGAAACGAAATTACAAAATACAAGTTTCAGGTGAGATCACAAGTTTATTTTTGCAAATGCTACTTAGTTGTTTCTCTGATGCTAAGGAATTTATCCCACAATATAAAAGGGGTAATTTCACAGTGCTAAAATACCCCCAGAATCCCACAGGATCTTTGGTATTCTTCTTGTGTAGTAATTTTACAATATCGAGCACATAAGGTAACATTCCTTCATTTCTACTGTGTGACCTCTGAAAGCAACATAAACTACAAATACATAAAATAAACCTCATAGTATTACACTGAGAGTAGAAGTTTGTTAAGGAGTTCATGGGTTAAAATCTTAAGTTTATTTTTGAAGGTATCACATCAGCTAAACCGTTTCCTTATAGAAGTGTAATTTACATTGCATATTAAGAAGATTTATTCAGGATGTGTTACCGTGAAGTGCACTAAATTTAGTGAAGCAGGCATAAAGCTTGAGTTTTCCTGAATGTGATATTCTTGTGTCCTTTCAACCTGTTCAAATGAGGCAATCAGTGCACACTCCAAATTGCACTTTAGTTTGTGTCTGAATTGTCTTATAGTTACACTGTTGGGGGAGCTCTGGCTTCAGAATATCAGTACAGTTAAAGTCACAGCTTGGATGCCAAAGGGTTGACATAATTCTACATTCAGTTTATTATGTGAAAACATGGGTATTGTTAATTGCAATTGGAGTTTATCTTCTGATTGCTATTTACTCCAGGCTGAATCTAGAGTGTAAGGCATTGTCTACATTATAGATAAGAGTGTTCAAACAAGAGTGGTATGAAATGTACACTGGAATAAATCTACCTGTTCCAGTCAAACACTACCTTTGTCCCAAGCTATTTCACAAATGAGGAAAATCATGATAACAAGGGTGGACATCAATCAGTGGGGGGAGAAATTAGGAGGGGTGACCATCAGATTAAGCCTAGGCCATCATTAGTACACTGACATTTTCTTCCACCTTGACTGCTTGAATTTAATACTGGATCTCTGAACACCAAGTTTAAAAACTTCAGTAGAGTCCGATAGCGAACAGTGCTTACGACTTTTAGATGTGTAATGGTGCCATTCCTCACTAATGCCATTTTAAAAAACATTTTAATGATCCATCTGGGCAAACAAACATATCTGAATGATACCCTTATGCTCTACAAATGAAATCCTGCTGATCATTGATTAGCTAATATCTATAAATTCTGTTTGCACATATTTTCAATGTTATTGCGAAAGGAATAATTTCAAGTGATTTTAGAATTATTGAGGATATACCTCGAAACTAATCATATGTTCAAAACAGCTTTTGTATCTCTTAAATGGTTTGTCCAGGAAGCAGTTGGTACATTTTAAAAACAGCAGTTATTGCAAAGGTCCTTGTAGACATTGAATGTTGTTTTCTCAGGCGTATAGCGCAGTAGGTCTCAGATTAGTGGTTGCATTTTGATTGGATTTTTCTTCCCAGATCTGAAAGCAATAGTAGCTGCACACAGTCTTCAGGGCATAACATGAAAGTACAGAACTCAGCAGAAGAAAATAAAATTACATGAGCTTAACAATAATAAACATTAATAACAACACAATGATAATTAGAAGGAAATTCAGAATCAGGCTGAACCCGCGGTTGTTTGCCAGAACATCCATTCCGTCTTTTGCTTGCACCAGTTGGTCTTGATGGTGTGCTATGAATTAATTTGTATGTCTCGTAGAAACTATTGGTGCCTCCTTATTTTCGTTGCCTGAAGCACTTATGTTTGGCATATCAACCTTCCGTCATCTTTTACTTTTCCATTTTCCTGTTGAATAAATAAATATTTCATGAGGATTTCTGCACAAGCACAAAGGACATGCTCCTTAAATTCTATTGTCTGTTATCTGATCCCAGAGAGAGAATTTAGACTTATTTACAACTAATAACTACACTTCAAAATGTAACTTGCATTGCTTATGGTTTTTAAACTTTTGGTCATCTGCCCTCTATCTTCTTCTGTGGCATGGTGTAAAAGATGTTATTTTTTGTATCACTCTTATTAAGTGCCTTTGGACGTTTTGTTATGGTAAAGCTGCTAATAACTACAAGTTATTGTTTATAGCTGTTACACTTTGTTAAACATTTATTAATGGCATTCTTTTTCCTGGGTCATATGCACTTGAGAATCAGAAGCCCTATTTAAATTCTAACCCAGCTCTACCAGCTAATCTTTTATATGGAATTGTTTTTCTTGCTCTCTCCCTCTCTCTCCTTCTCTTTCCCCCCCTCTCCCTACCCTACCACAATTCACCAAACAATATAATTAAGCACATTGATATAAATTTAACCATTTTTAGGCTAAACTTCCTTTTGCTTTTTTTTTTGCTTTTACTTTGGTCGAGAAAGCTTACCGAGGATGAAAAGTTAATGCTTTCCAGACACTGCTTCACTTGCTACCATATAAAGTAATTTGAAAGGGCTCGTGCTTGGAGTGGAGGTACTTTTTACTCTTCATAGGGAGCCGTCCAAAAAACAATTTTATATTTTATTTTTAAATGCAGATGGATGAAGACTTTGCCCATTTAGGGTAAAGTGTAAAGCATTCTTGTAGCTGAGTAAATAGGAAACATGCCATAATATGTAAAACATTCATTGTATGTCTGCTTTCCAATAATAATAATATAGCATAACATTACTTAGGGTTTATATGCAAATATGGTGTTGTGTATGATTTAGTTTCTGTTCTCCCCAGGTAATGAATGAATATGTTTTTCTTGTAATTCTGAATTCTTCAGAGTTGCGTACAAGAGTCTGCAGTGATTCTTATTTACAGGTTGAGGATAAATGATGCACTAGCAATAACATTTTGCTTTTCCTGCAATTTGTTGGATGCACTGGCCCACAAAATTTCCCTCATATTTAGATGCACATTAACTCAGATGTAAAAAAAAATCAAAGCTTCATTTTACTTTATCAAACCTTCGCATTACACTCCAGCTGGGGGACAGTTGGTTACTTAATGTGAAAAGATTTTTGAACAAAACAAAAGCTATTATCATACACTATAAATTGGAGAGAGCAATATTTACTGTCCCATGAATGCTGCAGCTAAAATAACATTCAATTTTTGTTGATGTCAAGCAGGTTGAATACAAATTATAGTTAATGCATTATAATCATATTGAGTATAATTATCAGCACTGTCTTTATATTGTAATTTCCAAAATAGAAATTGTAGTGGATGCATTGTTCCTTTTTAAATCCTCAAATTTTGCTCTTTCCTCATAAACAGTCTTTCCAAGGGTGCAGTTTTATGGGCGCTAATAACTGTCTGGTACCCTTCACAGATTTATCAATCTGAAAAAGTAATGTTTATCAATGTTGAGGCTATCACAGTTGCTGCCCTCACCCAATTTCCATGCGCAGTCTTCTTGAAGGACAACAGGGGTCAAAGACTAATGGCTTGAACCTGATTTGTCATCCTTTTTGAATATGGGTGTCACATTGGCCTTTTTTCTAATCTAATGTTACTTCATCACAGTCCAGTCAGTGACTTCCTTGGAATAATTATTAATGTCTCACAAATCTCTTCCCTAGTCTCCTACAGCATTCTGGGAGAAATACTGTCTATTCCTGTGGATTTATTGGGCAGAATTTTCTGCCTACTGGGCAGGAGGGCCCGACCCAAGCTCCGGCAGACGGGGAGCCGATCCCTGCCGGAGAAGCGGGCCCTGCTGCCATTTTAAGTGGGCAGTCCAATTAAGGGTCATTCAGACTCGAAACGTTAACTGTGCTCCTCTCCGCAGATGCTGCCAGACCTGCTGAGTTTTTCCAAGTATTTTTGTTTTTGTTTTGGATTTCCAGCATCCGCAGTTTTTTGTTTTTCTCTCTAATCCCTTCTTTGTCTGCCTTCTTACTGTTAAAATAATGAAAAAAATTTTTTTTGTCGTTCTGCTCTATGTCTGCGGCTAAGCTGATCTCTTTTCTCCTCTTCTTGCCATTTTGGACTGTTTTTGCATGGTCTTATATTCATCCTCATTGAACCTTTTCTATAGAATTTGTAGAGGTCATTTTCTCTTGATTTCATTGTTTATTTGTTTACAAATCTACTTAGGTCCAGATTTCCGTCCCTGTGAAATCTCCAGAACCTTCCCCGCAGGTTCAATTCTCAGTCGTGGGGTAGGGGTGGGGGTTGCGGGGTTCCGAGCTGAAACAGGAGTCGGGGCGGGCAGTCCTGGAACGAACGTGCAGGCTGCCTGGTACGGAAGCTGCTGGGCGCAAGGCCTGCCTCTGGCACTGTGTTTAAATAGATTTTAAATAATAATAGAACAAAAACATTCTTCTAGCTCTCACCCCACCTCACCCCACACTCCCATGCCCCAGCCATGCCAAACTATGTCAATCCATGCCCCCACCCACCCCCCCCTTGGCCCCTTTACCCCCATGAAAACCTTGCCCCACTCACCACCTGTGGCTCACGTACTCCCATGCCAACTTAGTGTCAACTCATGCCAACCCATGTCCCCACCCACTACCCTTTGCTCTTACCCCATTCATGCCAAGTCATCTCGTATCCTTGGACAGTTTTGACACTTCCTAGATAGTTTTGACAGGTTTGACTCTTCCTGGATAGCTTTGGCAGGTTTGACAGTTGGACAGCTCCTTAACAGCTGGACAGCTCCTTAACAGTTCGTTGATAGCTGGACAGTTCTTTGACAGCTTGACAGTTCTAATGATTTTGTGCATTATAGTGTTCACTTTTAACAATCCCAAAGAGAGCCTTATGTCTCTCAAATGTGTCCCAGGACCCTATCCAAAGGGGTACCCTGGTTATTCAAACACATCCACCAAGTTCAGATCTACTCTTAGCTGTTCTATTTTGTACACTCAGTCCCATCAGTCTATTCTCAATCATTAGTAAAGTAATGGAAGGGGTCATCAACAGTGCTAGCTAGCGGAACTTGCTCAGCAATAACCTGCTCACTGACACCCAGTTTGTGTTCCACCTGGACCACTCAGCTCCTGACCTTATTACAGCCTTGGTTCAAACATGGACAAAACAGCTGAACTCCCCAGGTAAGGTGAGAGCGACTGCCCTTGACATGAAGGCAGCATTTGCCAGAGTGTGGCATCAAGGAGCTTTAGCAAAACTGGAGTCAATGGGAATCAGGGGGAAAACTCTCTGCTGGTTGGAGTCATACCTAGCAGAAAGGA
Organism: Carcharodon carcharias; assembly: GCF_017639515.1. Lineage (NCBI taxonomy): Eukaryota > Metazoa > Chordata > Chondrichthyes > Lamniformes > Lamnidae > Carcharodon > Carcharodon carcharias. The sequence goes on from NC_054471.1 coordinate 131,930,776, forward strand.
AGATGGTTGTGGTTGTTGGAGGTCTGTCATCTCAGCTCCAGGACATCACTGCAGGAGTTCCTCAGGGTAGTGTCCTCAGCCCAACCATCTTCAGCTGCTTCATCAATGACCTTCCTTCCATCATAAGGTCAGAAGTGGAGATGTTCGCTGATGATTGCACAATGTTCAGCACCATTCGTAACTCCTCAGATACTGAAGCAGTCTATGTCCAAATACAGCAAGACCTGGATGATATCCAGGTTTGGGCTGACAAGTGGTAAGTAACATTTGTGCCAAACAAGTGTCAGACAATGACTATCTCCAACAAGAGAGAATCCAACCATCACCTTTGATGTTCAATGGCATTACCATCATTGAACCCCCAACTATCAACAACGTGGGGGTTACCATTGACCAGAAACTGAACTGTACTAGCCATATAAATACTGTGGCTACAAGATCAGGTCAGAGGCTCGGAATCATGCGATGAGTAACTCAGCTCCTGACTCCTCAAACCCTGTCCACCATCTACAAGACACAAGTCAGGAATGTGATAGAATATTCCCCACTTGCCTGAATGAGTGCAACTCCCACAACACTCAAGAAGCTTGACACTGTCCAGGACAAAGCAGCCTGCTTGATTGGCATCACATCCGCAAACATTCACTCCCTCCACCACCGACGCACAGTAGCAGCAGTGTGTACCATCTAAAAGATGCACTGCAGGAATTCACCAAGGCTCCTTAGACAGCACCTTCCAAACCCACGACCACTACCATCTAGAAGGACAAGGGCAGCAGATAGATGGGAACACCACCACCTGGAAGTTACCCTCCGACTAACTCACTATCCTGACTTGGAAATATATCACCATTCCTTCACTTGTCGGTGGGTCAAAATCCTTAAACTCCCTTCCTAACAGCGCTGTGGGTGTACCTACACCACATGGACTGCAGCGGTTCAAGAATGCAGCTCACCACCACCTTCTCAAGGGCAATTAGGGATGGGCAATAAAATGCTGGCCCAGCCAGTGAAGCTCACATCCCGTAAATGAATTTGAAAAAAATTGGATGCAAACTTCCCAATTTCCATCCTCCCAAAGCCAGGAATTCCAAGCCTACACCTTTAAAGTTGTTCTCGGCTAAGTGTTGTTAAATAGCCTCCCCACCCAATCAATTTTCTCTGTTCCTTCATTCCTTTGAAATTAACCATTTTAAACTGTCTTCGGTATTTGATAGTTTTGAATCCCAGACTCGGTTGAATTTAATCATTCTATAATCACTGTCCCTAGTGATGCTACGACTTCTATTTTTAGCATATTGTTTGAGTTATTTATAAATACAAGGTTGAGAAGAGCACTATCTCTCCTGGATTTTGTAATCCTCAGAGTCATGAAGCAGAAGTAGATTACATTTTCCAACTTTTCATGGGATTTTGCAATTTATATTAGGTTGATTAAAGTTGCACATTAAAATAACTCTCCTGTTATTATATGCCCTTTCTATCCCTTCATCAAACAAACTAGCTTCCTTCTTGTGCTGACATGTAGTTTACAGCAGATCCCTACTGTTATGGTATCTGTTAAATTTTAAAAAAATTTGGAGACATTTTTTAAATCTCTCCTATTCAATTCATATTCTAATTATGTTTTGATAACACATTTCTGAAGGGATTTTTTTGTAGCCTAACAGAAATCAATTGAAATTGCTCTGTAATATCATTTTGCCATTCTGATATTATTCCTTGGTGCAACAATGTGTTTACCAAAGACTACTGAGCTGAGGCAATCGCAGACCAATGACATGAGATTCTTCAATTATTTTGTCTCCATGAACCAATGCAGTACTCTAAGTGAGCTGTATTAGTCACCATGTAAATCATCATATGGTTGACAGGAACCAAACAACTATTACTGCATAAATTAAAGACCACTGCTGACTAAATCCAGCAAGTCTAACTTTACTAGCATTAGCCCGGGTCTCTTTCAATCAAACATGGAGTAATTAGGTCAGTCACGAGCTTATCAACTGCAATGACGATGCTAGATATAAGATCTCTTGCAAATGTCATTTTGCTTGAAAGGTCACATCATTATGACTGAAGCAACAGATTCCTTTTAAAATTATCTTATTGATTTATATTGTTGTAAATATTTCATATTATTTTAACTGGTTCAATAAATGCAACTCATTTGCTTAAAAAGAAGTAAACCTGCATTATTTAGTGGAAATTAAAGGTGTTATTTTTCAGACTTATAAAACTAGTATATTATAAAGGCAGAGTGAATCTAAAAGTTTGTTTTAAAGAATAATAGAACATTGCTGTGTAATTTTATAAAGTTGTAATACTTATTCTTGCTGCCATAAAAGGGCCCACTCAAAGAACCACACTTCCTGCTGCTGATGGGACTGGAAGATTCACCCACTGTCTCAATTATGTTATTCTTGCTTTGCAGCTACAAAACTCTTCCCTCGTATTGGAGTATTTACATCTTTTAGAATTATAGAATGATACCGCACAGAGGGAGGCCATTTAGTCTATTGTCTCTGTGCCAGCTCTTTGAATTATAGGAGAAATTAAAATTACATACCTCAGCAAAGCTGGTGCCAAGGATATTTGATTGTGCAGGGAAGCACAAGCTCACAAACTACATTCTAATCTAGTTAAAAGTATCAAGTTGCATCTGGTTTTGTGACTCTATTTTCTAGAATATGAGAGAAGGTTTATTCTGCTAGTATAAGTACCCAACTATGATTCATGGCAGTATCATTTCCATAAAGCTATTAAACATTACTGCTTCCCTATTGTTGTCATTAAAATGTTTAGTTGAAACAGCAAGTTTCCATGTGACTGTACTGCAACTCATTTCCAATTCCATATATAAATGCTGCCTGAAATAGGCCCTTTGAAAAAGATATATTGTAGCTTTTTCTTTCTTTCAGATTTCTTCTTTATTTGTGCAAGAAATCTACTGAACACTACAAGCCTTCCCCTCCCACCCATCAGCCCTCCACAATTTCAAATGAACAATGGTTTTTTTTCTTATAGGTTCTAGACTTGTGATAGAAACTGATTCAAAAGTAGTTGTTTAATGAAGGACAAGTAGCATCCTTTTGTATACACATGTATTTTGTTCAGAGTGGTTGAGCCAAATGGCCTTTCTCATATATATTTGCACTGGGATCTTGTGAAATTTCTACACCTTTGTTTGCTATTTTGAGAAGGATCAGAATTTTCCTTTCAGGTGAAGCAACGATTTATTTGCACCTCTTTCAATTTAACATATTGTATTTGCTGCTCACAATGTGGTCACCTCTACGCTGGGGAGACAAAACGCTGACTGGGTGACCATTTTACAGAACACCTTTGCTCAGTCTGCAAGCTAGCATGATCCAGCCTTTTGGTTGCTCGCCATTTCTATTCACCATCTTGCTCTCATGCTCACATTTCTGTCCTCAGTCTGCTACAATGTTCCAGTGAAGCCCTACACAAGCTGAGGGAACAGCACCTCAGCTTCTGATTAGGCACTTTACAGCCTTCTGGACTCAACATTGAGTTCAACAACTTCAGACCATGAACTCTGCCCTCCATTTTGAACTTTTTTCCTATATTTTGTTCTCATGTTTCTGATTTCAGACAGTGCTGACCTTTATTTCGCTATTAACACATAGTCTAGACCAAAGCTTTAAACTTAAATACTATAATTACCACTCCTTTTGTCTTGTGTTCCATTACATCTTTCTCTCTCAATATCTCCTGCCCTATAACCTCTCTATCTAACCTTCTGATTTGCTCAACCTGCGTCTCCCCCAACTCCTTTTAAATAGCATAAAACCCTCCACATTTCTACCTCTCTGTAGTTCTGAAGAAGTGTCATATTGGACTTGAAAAGTTAATTCTGTTTCTCTCTCCACAGATGTTGCTAGACACATTGGGCTGAATTTTCCCCCTGTCAGGGGGGAGGTTGATAGGTGGGCGCGTATGGGCACGATTCTGATCAGTGCCTCCAATCGGAGGCGTGCCGCCATTTTACATGGGCGGGCAAATTAAGGCCCGCCCAGCATGACGCCTGCACAGGAGCGCTGTGCGCTCCCTGTGCAGGCAGAGGGCCAAAATCGAGAGTGCGCTCTTTTGCGCATGCGCATGAAAGCGTGCACTCATCTCCCTGAAGCTAAGTGCAGCCTCAGGGAGATCAGCTCTAAATGTGAAAAAGACAAAAATAGAAAAATAAAATTTCCCTTTCATGTCCCATAATTTTTACAAAACCTTTATTTAAATTTTTTAAAGCCTACATAAACCTCATCCCACCCGTGGATGAGGTTTCATGTTTTTTCTAGTTCCCGCTGGGACTCCTGGCCTGCCCACCAACCTGAAGGTTGGACGGGCAGGTATTTAATTACTTAATTGACCCTGTCAATGGCCTCATTGGGCACACAGCTGATTTTGCTGTGCTCCTGCCTTCCTGAAAGTTTAAATGGGGTGCAGTGAACTCGGGAGCTCCTCCCGACGTCACCATGCATCATTTTACGCATCGCCAACTCGTAAAATTCTGCCCACTGAGTTTTTCCAGCATTTTCTGTTTTTATTTCAGAATTTTTATTGACTTGACTCACAGAGATGCGGAGCATTGGTCAACTGGAGTTGGGATTGGTGTTGATTAGATAGGGTTCAACAAGGGGGTCTTCTGATCTCTGGGGAAATTGTTGGACTGATGGGGAGATCATAGATCTTGTAGTGGGTGTATGGTGTTCGGTGACCTGGAGTGAGTGGGGATAGCTTAGACTTGTTGGTGAGGGGTGGTGAATCAGAGGATCAGAGGCCTTGGAGTAGGGGTAGTGGATCAAGTGGTGGTGAAGGGATTGGAACTGGGTGCAAGGGAGGGAGGGGCACGAGGCCTTATGGTGGAGTTGGAAGTCTCAGGGGAAGGTCATTGGGGTGGGCCCTGATTATGGAGATTTCACAGGCAGGCACCTGGGTCCAGCAGGTAGATGTGAAAGCACTGAGCTCCTGTATCCACCAAGTCCTTGCTTTAAGGAAGCTGCTGGGTTTCCTGAGATTAACTTTCAAAAGCTGCAGGATAATGATTCCCATTCTCATATTTAAAGTTGCCACCTGCTTCTTAGAGTGGTTGGCCTCTCACCCACCTTTCAGCCTCAGTTAAAGTCAGAAATGGACGCCTTGGAGGTGGGTTTGGATCGGGAATCATTTTTTTGACATTTTAGTCCATCACCTGACACAACCTACCTTCTTTTAAGGTTAAGATTAAGCCCAAGATGTTTAAGCTTAGACTATTCTCAATGTATATTTTGTATGAACATCAATAGGAGAAGCTTTTTAAAGCAAGCACAATTCTCCCCACCCCATCCAATAAAGTTGGGAGTTATGTTAAGTGACCCTCAAGTTGTTGCTCCTGACAGTCTTCACTCCATCTCGAGAAGATGTATTTCAGTGACTTAAGTTTTGCTCACATGCCAAAATCCCTGCATTAGCTAGGGCTAATTTCTAACACATGTCCTATCGCTCCAAAACATGCATGTTGGTAGATCAATTCAAAGCAGAGGTTTTACAATGTAACCAATACAACTGAGGTTGGGTGAAATGAAGTTTTAAGGGTTTTGAGCTCCAAGAGAAAAATGTAGATTACTGAAAATGGTGGGACAACGTGGTTTATTTTTAATCAAACAAAGGCACATTAAAGGTTATGTCATAATTCTCCTTATAGGAGAAATTGTGCAATTTTAAAGTTCTGAAATCAGCTTTAATGTCAGAGGAGTAGGGAAGTGTAGTGATTTAGAATGTATTTACAAACTTACCAGGCAACTCATAACTTTAACATGAAATAATTATGTAAAGTTATTTTAACTGGCATGCTTTCAAACTGCTGGGTTACACTTGTAGTAAGTGGCTTGTGCTTTTTTTCGAGGATGTGTGGGGGCCAAATAAAATACACTTTGAACCATTTCTGTGGCCGCACAATTGCAGGGCCCAAGGCAGTTTCCTTCTGAATGTTTTTGGAAGGAAAGTTTCAAGGCAGTAACATCAAGTGGTGTTAAGTTTCCTGTTGAAAATTGTGTCCATTTATAACTGTGTACCCTGCAGCTTGAGTGGCTTTTTCGCACTCTTCTTTTCCATATAGCACATTTGGGGGCTGCAGGTGGGGGGACAGTGGGTCACAGGTGAGGGTTGGGGGGGTGGTGGTGCTGAACTGGCAGCAAGGGCAGAGATTGGTTTCTCAGCGGGCCCCTCTACTTCCCGATACTGGGTGCATCGATTAGTGCTTTTGAATGAGGAACCTCCCCGGGACCCCACAAGCAAACATGTCATGCTCCTCACGTGGTGAGCGCCCCCATCTGTTGCTGGGTTAATACCAGTGGGGATTGGATGAGGCCCATAGGTGGGCATTAATCGCCTTCCACCACCCTTCCTGCCCAGCACTTAATTGGATGGAGGTGGAAAGGAGGCAGCATCACCTCCAGTTACCTGAGCCTCCACCTTCCTGCTCAATTAAAAGCTTCGCTTCCACCCCCAAACTCGCCATAGGGAAGGGCACAAGTTTCTGCCCACTATTTGTAAGCCCCATTGCAATTATTTTCAGTGAGGTAACTATCACACTTCAGCAGTTATTTGTAATGAATAATGCTTGACAAATGTAAGTAATCAATTTGTTACAAGTCCCTTGAAAATAATTTTAATAATCTCCAAACAGTGGGATACAAACCACAGATGAAATTTCCAAAGTTGAATCCAATAGCACTTTTACCCCAGAAAGTGATGTAGGCAGAATTTAACGCCTAGCACTGTGGCGAGTTTGAGGAGGGAGGTGGGGGCATTTAATCAGGTAGCATGGTGGCGGATGGGGACCCACTGTCTTCCCACCTCCACCCCAATTAAGTTTGTGGTGGGAAGTCCTGTGGATTGCCTTCTTGCTCTGCTGCCAATTGAGGTCATTTAGTGGGCAATTAATGCCTACTTAAGGGCCTCTTCCCGCTGCCACTGTTATTAACCTGGCAGCGAGTGGGAGGCTTACCATGCTGGAAGCACAGCAAGCAAACCAGTGTGGGGCTGCTTGCAGAGTGTAGTTTGGCGGGTGCACTCGTTCAAAGGCACTCTGTGTCTGACCAAAGGACCTGGCATCAGGAAGGGAGTGGCCTGCTAAGAGCCACCACCCCCCTCCCACCCTTGCTGCCAACCACATTCCCCCGATGACTCCCTTCCCACAGTCTCTTCCCATCTGAGTGCATTTAATTTGGTGGGCCTTCTCTAAAAGGGGCAACATGGGGCATCCTGCCGGCTTTCTAGCCAGTGGATGAGACCATTAAAATCAGCCCATTGTTTTAGTTCTTCTCAGGTTCATAGGAAGGAAAGTCTTTCTTACTGATGGGAGATAAGAAACCTGGCAAAATCAGAGTCGCAAAAGGTAGTAACATTTGGTCAATGTGAACAATATGAATTAGTGATAGAGTTTCAGAAATATAAGTGTAAGGGTTAGAGTAAGTTAGAAAATGTCAATTGTTGGAAGAGTTTGGATTCTGAGTAAGTTAAAGGGTTTGGCCAGTCTGAAATTTTGGATACTGTCGGTTACAGAAAGAGGTAGGACAGTTTCAGAAAGTGAAGAGTTTGAGCAGCGAATGTAGGTGGAAGGGTTTATCCAAAAACATGATTCTGACTATCTGCTTTCTTTGAGAAAAAAAAGTGCTATATATTCTTCACCATTCTAATCCGATGTTTGGACCTCCTGTACCTCCAACGTTTTTTGTTCAATTATTGCAAACATTGAGGAATAAAAGGAGTAAGAGGTTATTTGGAATTTTATTGCATATTTTTACATAACAGCATTTCAAGAACATGCAGCGGAAATAATACTGTGTTTCTGATGCCTTGTGATAAGCATCTGACATCTTGTGCCAGCAAGTATTCCTCTATAGGTAGTGTAATTAGCAGCTAGGATGGGTCACAGGGAAGGATGTTTGATACCAGGATACTAGACTTATTTTAAGAAACAACTTATTGCTGTCATGGGTTGGTATTCCAGAAAGATGTGGTCAAATGGGACATAGGACCTTCCTCATCTGAACCCATTTTGTGACAACTCTAATAATTCATATACTTACACATAAACAAATGATTGTTCAACACGAATGTATGTACATTATAACAGAGTAATGAAGGACATCAAATAAATTAACTTGTGAAATATGAAGAATTAACTTGCTGATAGACTATTAGCAAATAATCTTAGGACATGACCAAAGATGATATTGCTTCTCCCTTAGCAGCAAATACATTTTCTATTTTCAGATCTCTAGCTTATTCAAAATGAGTGCTATCAATAATGAAAAATCTGTTATAAAATAAAACAGAAATGATAATTTTACAGCCATATTGTAATTCAGTATGTAATGCATATAACCTCCAGTGGTTGTCTAGATATTCCTAGCCTATTCACAATGTGTTCTTTATCTTTATTTGAAAGTAATTTCTGTCCATGCATCTTCTATCCACAAGAGTTGTGGTGACAATTTATGCATATCACCTGCAAGATGAGGATATTTTGCTCAGGTCAAAAATAGAGGTACTATTTTAGATGGCAGATAATAAAAATAATAACTTGTAGTGCTTTTTTGTAAAGTTCATTCATTCTACAGGCCAAGACCATGTAAAAAATAAAACAAAACTGTAATATGCATTCATTCCTTGTATATTTTAGATGCCCTAAACTGGTGTGTATTCAATTTTGAGAATATTTAAAGTTAAAAATTACATGTTTAAACAAAGGCCACAAGGTGTTTAATCTCATTTTCAATGGCTAATTTTCGCATGAATGAATTTTCTGAAAACAGCACAAACACAATATCATGCCAAGGTTCCATAGAGAGTCAGAATAGTCCATTAAACAAGCGTCCATTATCCCAGAGGCAGTATGTGAAATTACAGCAGCAGTCTTATGATGTATATAAGAAGGAGGCAGATCAGAATCAGAGTAAAATTGACAAACAGTTCCTGAAGATTTCGACGGGCTTGTGGATTCACTTCAATTGCAGAGGCTCTCCTCATGGCAGAGCGGGTTATCTGCTGAACCTTATCCATGCTGATGCAGCAGAGATTATGAGAGGTGTGAAGCCAAGCGTGAAAGTCGTAGAAAGTGCAGAAGATGCTTTTGTTCTGTAGGAGATCTAATAAGGCAGGCAGAGGAAATGTGCAAAAGTGAACGATTGAGGAAAATAGTAAGTGCAGTGCTCAAATACTACAGAGATTATCATTAGTAATATTAGTTGAACACAATAATGGTTGGAGAGTTAACTGTGTTCATTTAAACAAACAAATTCAGGAATATTTACATTTTGTCCATTAATTTTGTGTTAATGGGTAGTTTGGATAACAAACTATTTTGTGAACAACAATTTCTTTCAGGAAGAAGTGATATTAGTGACAACATTTCTGGTATTACACATAGCTTCGCAAAATTTAGATGCTTTCATGAAAGCAGTCTTCCCAGACTAGAAATGTGGTAACAAGCAACATAGAACTGATTACTAATTTACTAGTGCCAATTCCCCCTCCTTGTTGGAGAAGCTTAATGCTTAATAGAGGTAGAAACTCATTTTGAGAAATTGCAGGTGTGAATACCACCAAGATACAACACATTAGTATATTAATTCAGTGTGTTGCAAGACTGTCCTACTGTTAACAGTAAACTCTCCAGATAGAGGATTCTACATCTTTGGAAGCCAGTGATTTTATAATGTGATATAATTAATTGTGTTATTCTCATATAAAGGTTATTCAGCTCATGACATTCTCTGTCCAGCAGCATTCGATAAAGATCAAATATAGTAATGACAGCTTCTGATATGAAGCTCAGGCTGTATTCAATTGAAGTTGGATCAGACTGCGGATGAAGATTTACAAATAGGGCTATCTACAGTTAGACAAGAAGAGAGAAACTTACATGCAAGATTGAAAGAATGAAGAACATACATGTGTGCAGTCTCAAAATAGGCTACACAACTGAAGGGCAAAATTTGAGTTCACCATTTCAATGAAAGTAAACTGTATCAGTAATGTTAAAGTTTTTATCCTTAAATCCATGGAGGTGAGTTAGGGATCTGATAGTTCTCCTTTGGTTTCCTCCATGCACTCATTCTTTTGGCTTTCTTTATCCCAAGTTCCTTTAACAGCTATCTCAGTAATATGACAAAATTGGTCAACTCAAAAACATTTGAATGGACACTTTCCGCTCATTGGTTGATATACTAGTGTGTTCTTTAGTAATATTGAAACAGAGTCATATATTCTAGATTTAAACTTCCAGGGCCTGCAGAATTAACTTCTGTCACATTTAGAACCAAAAGAAAGTTAGAAATAAATAAGTTCTCCTTGAACCATTTGTTTTAAAGTTACTTATCATTCTCTTGACCGTGTCAATCAGAGTCAGGATCACTTGCTTCGTGAGCTCATTCTTGACCTCTGAACTCTGTATATGTGATTAGTAGGAAGTCTATCTGAGGGCCTGTGGTCAACAACATGAATGTGTTGTTGAAATTCAATCTTGTTACAAAAACTCAATGGGCAGGATTTTCCCCTCATCAGGTGGGTGCGACGGGTGGGCCTGGGAACAGCTGCAAAAGGGTCCGCTGCCTTCGATTGGACCCCAACCACATTTTCACGCTGGCTGGTCAATTAATGGCCAGCCAGAGTGAAATGTGTGCTGAGAGCTTCAGTGCTGCTGGGGTGGAGGCGGGGCGAACGCGAGTGCTGAAGTTTGCACATGCATGGGGGTACAATTATATTAATTGTAGAATCTACAATTAATATAAACATGTCCCCACTGAAGAGGGACATGTTAAAGATGAGTTTTTTTTTTTATTCATTGTTCGAAACTTCATCCCGCCCGTGGATGAGGTTTCGCAAAAATTGCAAAGGCTGCCTGGCCTATTTGCCCGTCTGCCAACTGTAAGGTTGGACAGGCAGTGAAAAATTCTACTTAATTAGCTGCTTAAGGGCCTAAATAGGTCTCTTAATAGTTGGCGGGCATGCTGCTGACTCTCCTGCATGCCCGCCAACCAAAGTATCGCACGCTACTTCACACTTGGGCATCGGGCGCATGCCTGCACGCTGAGCTGAAAATCCTGGCCAACTAAATTAAGGCGCGGCAACACAGGCAGAGGGTGGATAAACAGTTACGTTCACATAGGTCACTTGCCTTGGGGATGCCTTGAACTGAATGTTCTCAATTTTAATATGCTTAACTGGGAAGGTGACAATAGCACCCACCCTCCCCTGGACTTGACAAGGAAAGCCTAGGTTCCCATTGCCACAGACCAGCCTTCACTTTCCTGATTGCAAGACCCTTGCAGGACAGCCCTGGCCATCATGAACCTGACCTCAGTTTCTGGCCTCCAGGCCACGTGATCCTCTGCCATTTCCCACCTACTTCCCAGTGGGAACATATGGGACATTGGCCAATGGGTTTTAATTGAGGCTTGAGTGGTAAATTACCCTGAACCTCACTTCTGGAGATGTAGGTGAATTCTGAACTTGCACCATTACTCATTTGCTGAAAATACCTTGGGTTAAAAGTGGGCTGATTATTTTCAAAGGGCTATTTCTTTACCTGCAACCTTCATCTGTAACAATAGAATATGGCAAATTTTAGTTAATTACATAATGGTTCAATGTTTCATTCTCAATCTTATGAATTATTCTTATCATGGCTTCCTTAAGCTATCCTAAATTAAACTTGTATGTTCAAAATTGAAAATAAGTAGTAACTTAGTTTTAAAAAGTTGACCTTTCAAATCTAGACATGACTGTTGGGATATAAGTCTTCTATGTTTCTTGGCTGTCTGCATCCTAAGAGTTTGGGCTGTCTTGCCCCTGTTGCTAGCAAGTTACAACACAAAATGTTCCAAATGACAATGGCCCAGATTTTGCAGTTGTAATGACAATCAAACTGTCAGCTCACCATTATTACTCATCTGGGGAGGTGTACTCACATGCAGAAATCCAGAAGTTACCATCAGTGATCCTACATTTCCCCATAGGATGCACTGTTGAAGTTCCCCTCAAACTGTGATCAGATAGAAACCAATCTCATTGTAAAAAGCCTTGAAAAAGTTGCATTGTGTTGAATAAGGTGTTATTACCTACCCATTAAGCTCATAATTACTGCTAAACAGCCTTATTGTCCCTGAAAAATAATTTTATATTTGTAGAGTGCCAAATTTATCCATTATAATAAAAAAGCACATTTTAAAACAGAATATTTTGTAAAAAACATTGTCTGTGATAAATTACATAAATGATCTCTTTTATATATACATCACCGAGGAGAAATCTACTCTTTAGCATAGATAACAATTGCATTTTATCATCCAAGTCAGTGAGCCAACAGGTGTACTTTTTTCAACTGCAGCCCAATTGTTGCAAAGAATTATCTCAGAAGATAAAGAGATTAGGAATGTTAAGAATTGGCACCTCGTACTTGTCATCCACTTAGTTGGCCATTCTTTCTGCTTTGTATTTACTGTTTGGAGAAAACTCTTGACTGTGATTTATTTTTAATTATTATTCGAATTTGTTTTGCCTCTGCACCTTTGTCACTCTCTATCAAGGTCAGACAAAGTTACATCACTTGAATTTATATTTAACTGAATGATAAATGTAATTTGGCCTTAAAAACAACTTCCTGCGGTTTTTTGAATAAACTGAATGATTAAGCTACAGTTGCGAAATCAGATCTAAAGGACATAACACTGTGACATTGGATTCACTTTGTGGTGTCTTATGTGACAGACATATGTTTGTGAGTTGATTAGCTGTAGACAGAAGTTATCTGGCACTTTTCAGTTATGTGATAGAAGTTATTATTAGATATGACATTAGAGTGTACATGCCAGATATTATTTTTAAAATAAGCCAACAAATGTTCTTGACCCTAGGTAAATGTATTTATTAATGTATCTCAATTTAAATCAAAATTTTTTAAAAGTTGACCATTGAATCAGAGGAGGTCCATCAATTTGTGTTGAATGACTTTCATGATCTGTAGAAATTTGAGAACATTGTGCATCAACTTACTGGGGGTTACCAGAAACTGAACTGGACTAGCCATATAAATACTGTGGCTACAAGAGCAGGTCAGAAGCTAGGTATCCTGCAGCGAGTAACTCACCTCCTGGCTCCCCAAAACCTGTCCACCATCTACAAGGCACAAGTCAGGAGTGTGATGAAATACTCTCCGCTTGCCTGGACGAGTGCTCCAACAACACTCAAGAAGCTTGACACCGTCCAGGACAAAGCAGCCTGATTGATTGGCACCACATCCACAAACCTTTACTCCCTCCACCATCGATGCACAATGGCAGCAGTGTGTACCGTCTACAAGATGCACTGTAGGAACTCACCAAGGCTTCTTAGATAGCACCTTCCAAACCCATTACCACTACCATCTATAAGGACAAGGGCAGCAGACACATGGGAACATTACCACCTGGAAGTTACCCTTCAAGCCACTCACCACCCTGACTTGGAAATATATCACCGTTCCTTCACTGTCGCTAGGTCAAAACCCTGGAATTCCAACCCTAACAAGACTCTGGTTGAACCTACACCACATGGACTGCAGCTGTTCAAGAAGCCAGCTCACCACCACCTTCTCAAGGGCAATTAGGGATGGGCATTAAACGCTGGCCTAGCCAGCGATGCCCATATCCCGTGAATGAATAAAATAAAAAGCGGTTTCATTCCGACCATTGCTGATCTGCTCTTGGCCTCAACTCCGCTTTCTAATGAAATAATTCAGCTATGCTCAAATAAAGCTAGAGATAAGGTTTTATGTGATACATTACATTCTACTGCACCTCTTTTGTGTAAAACCAAGGCCAGAATTCTATGGAGTTGGCAGAAGTTCTATTGGTGGGGTCAAAAGCAGAGGACAACCAGAAAGCTGGCTGCTCAGCAGCCTCAGCAGCAGCACCGCTAGTGGTGGTCATTGTTGGGGCTGCACCTAGAGGATGAGGGTCCATCAATGGCCTTGTGCCCTTGAAGACAGGTAATTAGGTCTGGGGATGCCAGGGCCAGACAGGCAGACCCCAGGAGAAAGGGTGGGGGCGGTCACTGAGGACAGGCAACGACATTGCTATGGGGACAACTATTGCTAATGGGGTGGACAGGGGCCCTCCAGGTCCAAAGAGTACTTAATGTCCCCCCACCCGGCCGCTGTTAGTGAAATGCTAGCAGAGGAGGGAAGAAACTCTTTATTGGCAACGTAAGTGGCTCAATTGGGCTCCAGGCAAGCGAGCTTTCTGCCACTTTTCCCACTGCTGGCAAAATGGCATGGCTGTGGGAAGATGTCAAGCTTTTGCCAGCCTTTCTGCCACCCAGCTCATCCCCAAAGGGCTGGTATAATTCGGCCCCAAGTCATACTGAGTGACAATCCATTGACATTATTGAAACTCCATGCATTCACGATATTGATATAGGAGGTTCATAAACATACAAATGAACAAGCTCCTAATAAACTCTTTCCACCTAGACAGAATTTCCAATTGAACATTCTTGGCTCCCACAGCATGGATTCTAAAGGGCTCAAGGCATTTCAGGATAGGTCAAAAAGTGGAGTTGATGTAGAAGATCATGATCTTTTTGAATGGCGAAACAGACTTGAGGACCATTTGGCTGACTTGTGATATCATTGCTTATGCACTTATGATGTAAGCACATTGCAGTTCCACATTTGTTTTGCCACAATGTCAATGAAAAGTCCAAAATATATATTGAATTCTATTGCATTTGATGACACTATTTTACAAGAATAGAAATGGAAAACTGCTGTATAATTTATTAACTTACAATGGAACCTCAGACAACATGATGATTGTGGGGAGGTTTATGGCTATTATTTTACAAACGTGAGATTATTTAAAAGTTGTGAAAATTAGGAGGGATGTAAGGCCAATCATTGAATCTAGCCTACTTTATTTAGCTTACTCCATTTACCCTATGTTCAGCTGTTCTGAGTAGGACCTTCTGCTGATGAATAACGATAGAATATAGTTCTCCTCTGATTGATCTTCATCATTGACTCTGCTGTGGTTCACTAAAAAAAGTTATCTGTCCTAGAATTTATATAATGAGAAGTAAAATCATTCATTTTTATTACCTTATATAGATAGTGACCTTTTCTGCTGCCATTCAAGGACTTGCTTTTAAAAAAATATTTGCAGCACAAAACAAATTAATAGCATTTTCAGTATAAAACAGTGTGGAGCTTTATGGTTGTGTTGAAGGTCATATTGCCTGCATTTCATTTCTCATAGTTTTACCCACCACTAGATAAACTAGACAAATGGCTCTTAAAAGTTGATTTGGAGATTATAATCATTTGAAAGACGAGCCATACATAGAAGAATCATTTGTGGTCTATTATTAAAGACCTCAGATAAGGTCTGTTCTTTGAAAACTGGCCCAATCTGTTTCAAGCTTGTATATACAATAGTGCAGTTACCAGCAGTGCAACAAATCTTTATGTTAAAAAAAATAAACAGCACTTGATGTCTAGTTTGTGAGTGCACTTTACATTTTGATACTGGCATGGAGGAGGTCTGCACATTTTCCAAGATGGCGCCATTGAACCATTTTAGTAACGCACTTGCTGTTAAAGTATAACTGATCTACATCCTGCTTACTGAGGTAATTAATCTAATGGTCAATTAAAATGATTTTTTTTCAAACAAGCTTTTTTTATGTAGCCATCTGATGGAAAAAGATTTCTTAGACTGAGGGGGAGATTTGTTTTATCCTCCAGCAGTAAGCCAGCTTAATGAAAATTTAAAGTGAAGAAATAACAATAGGTAAGAAGGTTTGAGTTATGACCCTGGTGTTGGCTTATTCATTGAAAGATATATATTTGGATTCAACATTACTGAAATTAGGCAGGGAAACATCATTTCCATTTGGAAGTAAAAACTGCACCTTACAAGTTACACAGTGCACAAATGAGAAGAATGTCATTGGGACCCTAATTGTTTCATTCACCTTCTCATGTTTAGCCTTGTCTCCTCTAGATAGCATTTTAAATAAAACAATAATACTATGTAATAAAAGGAATGAAAAGGTTTCTCCATGGAATGTCAAGAGAGCAGTATAACTTCTCATTATACATTGATGGTACTTGTAAACTGGTATGTTTGGGGGGAGAACTCTAATTTTCATATTTTTTTCTCCTATCCTTACTTATCATGCTGGGTCTGCATTTTTAGGTTTTTTTTTCACTTGAATGCACTCATATGGTACATTTCTGCAACTACTTGACATAGGAGCACTTCACTGCCACATTTGATGAAGCAAGCAATCTGCTTTCCTCCTCATAACAATGATCCCTACTCAAGACTTCTAGCACCATGAGCAAATTTGAGCTCACTAATTCAACTTTTAGATAACCATTTCTCTTAATCAATTTAGGTCTTTATTATTTGCTGTATATTATTTTGGCAAAAGAGTTCCTTTCTCCTTTGTTTTCTCTGTGATGTCAGACCATTGCTCTGATATTCAGATTTGAATGACCTGCAATTTCCTCTATTTAAATAATAGGAAGAGTGAACCCATCATCTTTGGTTCCTGAATTGTTCTTCATACTCTTACAGCCCAGTCCATCCGCTCCCTAAACAGTCTGGTTCCTAGCCTGGAATCAGACCATTACAAATTTGGCATCCTACTTTACTCCAGCCTGACCTTCTGACCTTATATCCTAACAAAGACTGTCTACTTCGACCTTTCATCCATACTTTTATCACTTCCAGGTTCGACTATTGCAATGCTCACCTGGCAAATCTCCCAACCTCCACTCTCTGTAAACAATTCCATTAATCTTCTAAGCTCTTCTGCTCATAGCTGATCCCACACCAAATCCAAGTCTCTCATCACCCTGTCCTTGCTGATCTTGTCCTGTTTCCTCTCCCAAAATTCTCATCCTTATCATTAACTTCCTTCATACCCTCACTTATACCTCTTTTTGTAACATCTTCTAACTCTACATCTTCTGCTTTATAATGGAAAGAATATAGGACCTGAAACTTTGCTCCAATGTAGTTCAGCCTCAGACAACGATTGGATAGGGGTTAAAGTCAGGACAAGGAAGTGGAATTTGTGGTTGGTCCTCTCAATGTTGAGCTGCAGGAAGTTAGGACTAAACCAAACTTGGATGTTGGACAAACACTCTGACAGCACAAAGGGGTTGAGAGACGGGTGTAGAGCAGCTAAAGGCTATTAGATGGAACAAGCCTGTCCTTTTTCAGTAACTAGTATTCTCACCATATCCTCAAATTTGATTTACCTTTGGAAATATACCTCATTGTGTCTTGAATTTTTTATGCTGTCTGGTTCACATGCCTTTCCTAGTAACGTATTTCACAAGTCTACATTAAACTTTCTCTGAAAGGTTCCATCTGACTTTGTACCCCTAACATCTTAATTTTTAAGTTGTGTCCGAAGGAATAAAGTTCCTTATTTAGGAATAAAGTACTTTTGTTACCTGAGTGCAAGGTATGTTTTTTTCTTCAGAATCTTGGTTGGACATGATGTGAACAGTCTGAAAGAATTTAGATTTGCTTATTTTACTGCATGTTATCATGACCATGGGGCTTGAGAAAAACGTTTGAAGTGGATGTATAGACTCACAAATGTTAACAGCTGGCTACATTTAGTGCCGTATGACCTACATCACCATGACACAATGACTGGAATGCAGATGCTACCCTGCTGATAATTCTGTCACACGCTCTTTGTGGAGCTTGTTTACTTCCTGAGGTCCCATTACTGTACAGAATATGATCTAACAGTGAAACTATTCAGGATATTCTCCAAACCAATATTTTCATTTCTTATTACAGATTAGGATTCAGAAAAATTATAAGTATTATTGAAGCTTCACTGCTGAATATATTTGAATGGACTTTTCATTTTTGTATGAAACACTGGTCCAAGCCACAAAAGGCAGACTGATTTATTTAATCAGATAATAATAGAGTGGCCACTGTTTATTTTCCGCCATGGTAGAAAAAGGTATGTGCTAAAATATAGTTTTGGGAGCTGAGCCTTTATGCTGCTTTCAGGCTCTCTATTGCAGTGAAATTAAACTGATGTATTATTCATTACAATCATTAACAGGTAAGCCAAGAACCTTATTTGAATAAATTGGAATGTGGGTAGATTATAAAATCTTTATTATCTTTGTTTCATTAAATTTGCTAGCACAAATTTCTTTTATTAATGAACAGATGCTGACAACAAAGATGACTGCCATGATTAAAACAGAAAATGCTATAAATACTTGACAGTTCTGGCAGCATCTGTGAAGAGAGAAACAGCGATAACATTTCAGGTCAATGACATTCCATCAGAACTCTGATGAAAGGTCATCGACTTGAAGCATTGGCCAGAATGTTCCTTTCTAGAGCCTAAGTTCAGTGGCGGACATGGAAGTGAGAGTGATTTCCACTGGAGGTCGGAACAGTTAACCATGCACGATCTTGCACAGTTCAGTTCATTAAATATGGATCCACGAGGAGCTCACTAATTCACGTGGTGGGGCAGGCAGGAAGTCTTTACCTGACAGGATCAAAGGTGCGGGTGCCATTTTTAAAGGGCACCCGGACAGCCTGCATTATCCCTTGCACCTTTGCCCGGCCACTGCACCAACTTTCTCTGCTAATGCTTCTTCCCTTCCTTGGTCATTCTCCATGCAACTTTCACTGTCACCGCCTGGTCTCAAGCATAGGCTTGCAAGCTCCCCAAAGAGGACAATTCAGTAGCTACTCACTGTTCATCATAGAAGAAGTCTCCCTCTCCAGGTCCGCGCCACTTATGTGCAGTTGTAAAAGTGAATGTTCTAATTTCTTGGTAGTGGGGAACTTAATTTGGAGGAGGAACTTAATTCCGGTGAGCTGGCCTTTCAATGAGCATACATGACATGATAATGCAAGCAAAAGAGCTTCCTGACATTGTTGGTCAAGAAATTTGATCCACCTTTAACCCACCTGTAAAGCCCTGAGGACTTAATTGATAAGTTCATCCGCCATCAGGAAACTGGTTTTTGATATCACACCAAATTAAATTCCCCTGCCTTCCCAAGCTTCCCGCTGCTAATGGGATGGAAATATTCCACCCATTAACTCTATTTCTCTCTATAGATGCTGCCAAATCCTTTGACGATTTCAAGCATTTTTTGTTTTCATTTCAGGTTTCCAGTATCCGCTGGGGAGAATCTTCGGCTTGGCGAGCGGGTCCTGCCCCCGCTAGCTGAGGCATAAAATGACGCGGGATGACATCGGGCGTGCGTCCCGACGTCACCATGCACTCGGCTGCATGCACACTGAACTGTTAAAGGCCTATTAAGGCCATTTAACAAACAATTAAAATAATTAACGGAGCTGCCTGTCCAACCTTAAGGTTGGCGGGCAGGCGAAGACCCAGGTGGCCTTCGCATTTTTCATGGAACATTATCCTCGGGCGGGATGAGGTTTCATGAATGATTTTAAATTTTCTGAAAAATTTTTATTGAAGTTAATGCACATGTCCCAGCTCATGTGACAGTTTCACATGAGGGGACATGTCATAACAATTTTTTCAACACTTTATTGAACTGTTAAAACTTAAAACCAATCTCCCTGAGACACAGAGGTGCCTTAGGGAGATTTCTGCACTCTTTCACATGCATGCATGAATGAACACACTCCCCGACTCAGGGAACACCGGCCCTCCCCCTTGCCCACACAGGGAGTGCATAGCGCATAAAATGGCAGTGCAGACCCGATCGGGGGCGCTGATTAGGTCTGCACTGTCCACGCACAATCCCGCTGCCGGGGGCAAAATTCTACACACAGTATTTGTTTATGAGCGCCATAATAGCTCTTGCATTACTCAATTAAATTTTTTGTTTTGCTTCACATTTTAATAATAGAAAATAAAACTCACTTTCATTCCTGATATTGAGCTTTCAATTTCAACAAATCTAGAACTCTTATGCATTCAATGTTTTCATGATAGTTCCAGAAAATCACATAAAATGCTTCTACAATATTGGTGACACATTTTATTTATCTTATTAATTTATATTATTAATTACCATTAATTCTTCATAGTCCCAATTTGTCATATTTGTCAGCATTTTAACATGTATTTCTACAGTAGAAACTTACAGAGATAATTCCCAAAGTTGAACTTTACTTAAGCTTTATTTGGAAACTCCAAATTCTGAAACAGGTTTAATGACACAGATGGCCCATACCTTTAATAATGTTTGATGTTCTACATTTGACAATGCTTATAGACATGTCTGTTGTACATTGGCAGTAACACATCAACATGATATGTGTCTTATTGTATTACGCTTGTGGTGATTGTAATTGTTCATTTGTGTTCATTTTTAAAACTGACATTAATTTTTATGTTCTTTAATCTGTATGACTTCTGCAATGGTTTACTGGCAACTTGTTCTCAACTGTCTGTTTTCCTAGTGGTCTGTGAGAGCAAAAATCTCTATGTTGTCCAATTCTCCCATGTCCTGTATATTGGTTATGTATTTATCTAGGTACCTATTCTCCGCATTGACTAAAGAAGAGCTTAGTGTACTAATGTATTTATTTCATATTTATCTTTGAAACACAAAGCAAGCTGATTTTTTAGTGACAATTCAGCCAAACAATAATTTTAAATGTGTGCAAGATAAATGTATGGAAAATATATTAATTGATTAAACTGACCTGACAGGTTTTAGTGTTAGAAATAAAAACCAGTTTAAGGCTAGAACTTTCGGCTCAGCCCCTGCTCGCTGAGGCGTAAAATGACGCAGGGTGATGTTGGGCATATGTCCTGACATGAGCGCGTGTCATTCAGATTTTCAGTTCAGGGAGCGCCCGCCAAACTATCAAAAGCTCATTAAGGCCAGTTAACAATCAATTATATCATTGGCCTGAGCTGTCCATCCAACCTTAAGGTTGGTGGGCAGGCGAAGAGCCCAGGCGGCCTTTGCATTTATCTATGGGGGGAATGTGATTTCATGAACGTTTTTAAAGTGTTGGAAAATTTTTTATTAACATAAATGCCATGCCCCAGCTCATGTGACAGTTTCTCATGAGGGGACATGTTGTTAAAATTTTTTTCTCACTTTATTCAATGTTTTATATGTGAAACTAATCTCCCTGAGGAGCTCTGTGCCTCAGGGAGATTTCTGAGCTCTTTCCCGCGCACGCACAAAAGAGTGCAGGCGCCGACTCAGTCTACTCCCTTGCCCGCACAGGGAGTGCTCAGCCTTAATTGGCCTGCCCATGTAAAATGGTGATGCCCAGGTGATCGGGGGCACTGATCGGCTGCGCGCCCGCCCCCACACAACCCCCCCCGGACTGTAAGAAAAGAATTCATTGACCATATGGCCAAGTATATCATTAGGCTTTTGTAATTTGTTTTATTGCATTTTTTCCAGATCCCAAAATATACATTAAAAACCAAATGCAACCAGTAAAAAATATTCGTAGGCAAGGGATAAATATATAGACAATAGAAGAGTAAGTTTTGGGTTGGGGAATTTGAATAGCGGTCACCATGTGGAGCTTTGTGGTAAGAATTGACTTTCATAATGTTGTCATATAATGGCCAGAAGAACTCTTATCCCTGTCTCATACCATTTAATTTCAAATAACAGAATTTAGAATTCCTCTGAATTTCACTGCACGTAGCCCCTAGGCATCCTTGTTGTGATGAGTACAAAGAAAACTCTTGCCCTTGTGAGATGGGCTTGGCAGGGGTGGGCGGGGGCGGTCAGAAAGCCAACTGCTGCCTGCGATCAAGGCTGGAAGGCGATTTCACACTGGCGGGGCAATTAAGGCCCGTCCAGTGTGAAACAAGAGCGGAGCGCTCAGCGCTGCCTGTGCGGGTGGGTTGGGGGTGGAGTGCGAGCGGGGCAAGTGCGACCTTCGAGCATATGCACAAGTACGCACTTCATAATCTCCCTGAAGCACAGAGCTGCCTCAGGGAGATGAAGGGCAGAATTCTGCCCTTGGTGTGCGGACTCGGCGGGTGCGGTTAGGGATGGTTGGGAAGCCGACCACCACCCGTGATCAAGGCCAAAAGGCAATTTCACGCTAGTGGGCTAATTAGGGCCCACTCAGCATGAAACATGAGCGGCAGCACTCAGTGTTGCCTGTGTGGATGGGATGAGGAGGATGAGTTAGGCGAGCGTGAGCTTCGCACATGTTCACAGAGCTATCTCAGGGAGATGAAGATTTATTTAAAAAAAGAACTTAAAGATGTAATAAAACATGGCCCCACATGTGACATGTTATAAATTAAGTTTTAAAATTTTTACTTTATTTTTATTTGCTTTAGGAAACCTCATCCCACCCGTGGATGAGGCTTCCTAAAATGTGCAAAGGCTGCTTGGCCTTTTTGCCTGCCTGCCAACCGTAAGGTTGGATGGGCAGTGAAAAAATTAACTAAATTGATAATTTAATAGCCTTAACAGGCCTTCTTAATTGTCAGTGGGCACGCTGCCAACTCTGGTGCATGCCTGCCTACAGAAATATCGCGCAACTACACGCTGATGTTGGGACGCTTGCCCGCTGAGCTAAAAATTTTGCCCATGGTTCTGTATGACCTCACTGTTCCCAAAGTCAATTTTTTATCTTGGAGATGACTAAAATAAGCCTTAACCAATAGGAAAGTCTGTGAAATTACAAAGAGAAACAAGTTCATGTAAAAATATGGGCCCGAAACTGCAATTAATTTTTGTCTTTATAAATATACTCTTATTCAATATATTTTCAAATATTTTCTATTGTAGCCTTTAGTCTATTGAATAAATGAAGATTCTGTGTGAATAGCACTGGTGATATTTTGAACATTCATTGCTGCATTAATAGAATACAAATCCATAAGAGCTTCAGACTTATATAGTCAATATTGTATGATATATTTTAGCTGATGTAGCAGTAACCTATTCACCTCAGCATCGTTAAGTTAGAGAAAGGAAAATAATCTGCTAAGGTTCTCAATTCTGATCATTAGTCAGTGAATCTTGCAGATGTGTGAATGACAATTGAGGACTAGATTTAGGGTGTGCCCCAGTTATACTCATTGGTAGACCATATACCAGGTTCACCTGGCCTTCAGGTTGCTGAGTGATAGAAAGGTCAGAGATGAGGAACCTCCTGGCATGAGGAAACCCTCTCTTGATCACGCCTCCTCCTTCATCATGGATAATGATTATAGAGAAGTGGTAGCCAGCAGAATTCTGAGCAGACTGTTCCCTCATTAGGCCTACTTTCCACCTTGAATTGCTATTGGAGGCCAAAGATTTTCACCCCATCATTGCCTAGATTCACACATGGATGAGGTAGTGGAGAGAACCTAGTGATAAAAGATCTTTCTACTCAGCAGCACTGAGGAGTAGGAGAGAAAACTGGAAGGGAAAAATAATCCAAAAATTTTTCCAGTGTAGCTCTGTTTTACCTGGGAAGTCCTGTTTAATTTTATAGGGTACAGTAGCTGGCAGCAGTCAGCTGCAACTGCTTAATCGCAACTTTATATTGTCCTTTATCCTGATGAAAACAATCTATTTAGAACCTGACTTGGTCAAAATGTTTCTGATTAATTGAATCATCAGAGCTTTCAGAGCAGAGATGGCTTCTGTCATGCAGCATCTTCAAATCTGGATTTTCTAAATTATTTTGTTTTATTGATTCTCCCTCAGACTTCTCCAAACTACTCCAAGGTTACACACTGTTCCTTGCAGGAAATGTGGTAGAAAGATCATTTGTCCCATCCCTCCACCATTGCCACTCTTGAACCAGTTGTTCACCGACTTCCATTTTTCGCTCTTTTCCTGAGGGAGGAGATACCTGTTCTTGGTTTGGTATCTCCTGAGTCCCGAACACATGGCTTAGTTTGAAAATGCACAGTGCACGAATTGGTGAGCATACGCCACACCCTAGCAATCCATGGAGCACAGTAGTAGAGCACTAAACCATTGTACGTTGCTTGTACTTATATTTTAAAATGTAGTTTAATTTTCTGATTCCACCATTTTGGTAAAGGAGAAATATCAATCAAAGAAATTGCTGGACATTAATGATGGGTAGAATACAAATGCCCTGGTATTGACAAGAATCTCTGTAAAGACTCCTGTGATAAGAAACATAATTGTGCCTTCATTCACAAGGACTCAACACAATAATGTTATCAATTTAAAATCCCATGAGCATGAGATCAAAGGCAGGGTCAAACTGTGGAACCATGAAATGCAGATTTTAAAAATTACCTCTTAAAAATAAAATTGCAACCATCAATTTACCAATTAATCCTGGAGTCCAAATTTAGTTAGGATTTTTCTATGTTCAGAAATTCATTGCTGGGAAGTTTTTGCCAACATTGCAAAGATGATCATTGCACAAATGCAAGGCTAAATTGTTTACAGCTCTGTTCACAATGCAGGGTTTTAACAGGAAAGGACACTAATTCAGAGTTGAAATTTGTCTGCTCAATTTATGGCGTTCCAAAATTTCTGAAAATATCACCAGAAAATCGGGGATGACACAAATCACAGGTATTGATCATCTCCAATCTGTACACACCATTTCAAAATTTACCCCACAATTCGCTATTCTTGCTTTTGTTTTGCAGTTATTATTATTCAGCTTTGTCCTAAACAGTTGTGTGAATTTGATACTTTGCCTCCTTCTTAGGGGGAGGCGATGGCATAATGGTAGTTTTGCTGGACTAGTGATCTAGGGACCCAGGGTAATGCTTTGTGGATCCGGGTTCAAATCCCGTCACGGCAGATGATGGATTTGAATTCAACTAATGATCTGAAATTAAAAGCCTGATATGATGACCATGAAACCATTTTCGATTGTTGTAAAAATGCATCTGGTTCATTAGTGTTATTTAGGGAAGGAAATCTGTCATCCTTACCTGGTCTGGTTGACACATGATTCCAGACCCCACAGCACAACTCAGACTCTTAAATGCCCTCTGAAATGGGGCATTCACTCAGCCACTCAGTTGTAACAAGCCGCTACAAAATCACAAAAAAGGAATGAAACTGGATGGACCAACTGGCATTGACCTAGGCACCGGAAACGATAATGGCAATCTCAGCCCTGTCGACCCTGCAAAGTCCTCCTTACATCTGGGGGCTAGTTCCAAAATTGAGAGAGCTGTCTCACAGACTAGTCAAGCAACAGCCTGACATAGTCATCCTCACGGTATCATATCCCCCACTCTACCATTATCATCAAGCCAGGTGATCAATCCTGGTTCAATGAAGAGTGCAAGAGGGTATGCCAGGAACAGTATCAGGCATACCTAATAATGAAGTGTCAACCTGGTGAAGCTATAACACAGTATAACATACTTGTGTGCCGAACAGATAAGCAGCAAGTGATAGACAGAGTTAAGTGATCCCACAACCAATGGGTCAGATCTAAGCTGTGCAGTCCTGCCACATCTAGCCGTTGAATGGTGGTGGACAATTAAGCAACTCACTGGAGGAGGAGGCTCCACAAATATCCTCATCCTCAATGATGGGGGAACCCAGCACTTCAGTGCAAAAGATAAGGCTGAAGCATTTGCTACAATTTTCAGCCAGAAGTGCCATGTGGATGATACATCTTGGCCTCCTCCGCAGGTCCCCAGTATCACAGATGCCTGTCTTCAGCTGATTTGATTCACTCCATGTGATATCAAGAAACGACGGAAGGCACTGGATACTGCAAAGGCTATGGGCCCTAACAATATTCTGGCAATAGTACTGAAGTCTTGTGCTCCAGAACTTGCCGCGGCCCTGTCCAAGCTGTTCCAGTGCAGCTACAACACTGGCATCGACCCGGAAAATTGGAAAATTGCCCAGGTATGTCCTGTACACAAAAATCTGGACAAATCCAACCCAGCCAATTACCGCCACATCAGTCTATTCTCAATCATCAGTAAAGTAATGGAAGGGGTCATCAACAGTGCTATCAAACGACACTTGCTTACCAATAACCTTAGCAGTAACCATGCTCACTGACAGCCAGTTTGGGTTCTGCCAGGGCCACTCAGCTCCTGACCTCATTACAGCCTTGGTTCAAACATGGACAAAAGTTCTGAACTCCTGAGGTGGAGTGAGAATGACTGCCCTTGGCATCAACGCAGCATTTGACAGTGTGGCATCAAGGAGCCCTAGCAAAACTGGAGTCAATGGGAATCAGGGGGAAAACTTTCCACTTGTTGGAGGGCAGTCATCTCAGCTCCAGGACATCACTGCAGGAGTTCCTCAGGGTAGTATCCTCGGA
Source organism: Carcharodon carcharias (assembly GCF_017639515.1). Taxonomy (NCBI): domain Eukaryota; kingdom Metazoa; phylum Chordata; class Chondrichthyes; order Lamniformes; family Lamnidae; genus Carcharodon; species Carcharodon carcharias. The sequence goes on from NC_054471.1 coordinate 131,957,082, forward strand.
ACAACCATCTTCAGCTGCTTCATCAATGACCTTCCTTCCATCATAAGGTCAGAAGTGAGGATAGCCGCTAATGATTACAAAATGTTCCGCATCATTCACGACTCCTCAGATACTGAGACAGTCCACGTCCAAATGCAGCAAGACCTGGACAATATCGAGGCTTGGGCTGACAAGTGGCAAGTAATATTTGCACCACACAAGTGTCAGGCAATGACCTTCTCCAACAAGAGAGAATCCAACCATCACCCCTTGGTGTTCAATGGCATTACCATCACTGAATCCACCAGTGTCAACATCCTGGGGGCTTACCATTGACCAGAAACTGAAACAGACTAACCGTATAAATACTGTGGCTACAAGATCAGTTTAGAGGCTAGGAATAGTGCGATGAGTAACCCACTTCCTGACTCCCGAAGCTGTCCACCATCTACAAGGCACAAGTCAGGAGTGTGTTGGAATACTCCCCACTTGGCTGGTTGATTGCAGCTCCTATAACACTCAAGAAGCTTGATGCCATCCAGGGCAAAGCAATCCACTTGGTTGGCACCACATCCACAAACATTCACTCCCTCCAACACTGATGCACAGTAGCAGCAGTGTGTACCATCTAAAAGATGCACTGCAGGAATTCACCAAGGCTCCTTAGACAGCACCTTCCAAACACACGACCACTACCATCTAGAAGGGCAAGGCAGCAGATAGATGGGAAAACCATCACCTGGAAGTTTCCCTCCAAGTCACTCACAATCCTGACTTGGAAGTACATCGCTGTTCCTTGACTGTCGCTGGGTCAAAATCCTGGAACTCCCTTCTTAACAGCACTGTAGATGTACCTACACCACATGGACTGCAGCGGTTTGAGAAGGCAGCTCACCATCACCTTCGCAGGGGAACTAGAGATGTGCAATAAATGCTGGCTCAGCCAGTGAAGCCCACATCCCATGAATGAATTTTTAAAAATTACCACTGGCTTTGGAACCCTAAGATTGGGATGAAATGGGAGTCCCAAGCCCGCACTTGCTGGTAGAGGGACAGGTTCAGCAATTTTACTGGAGGAGGCCTCCTAATTGGCTGCCCCTTGGCTTGCCATTCAATTAAGCAAAGCGGGTGGGCTCCTGCTGCTGCCAGCCCGGTCAGAGGGTCAACGGAGAGACGTGGATGCTGCTGGGGCAGATAGAACCATAAAACCATAGAAAATATACAGTACAGGAAGAGGTCTTTCAGCTCATCGTGTTTGCGCAGTGGAAAAGTAAAACATAATAACTAGCCATCTATTCTAACCCCACCTTCCAGCACCTGGTCCATAGCCTTGCAGGTTACAGCACTTAAGGTTGAGATCCAGGTACCTTTAAAATGAGTTGAAGGTCTCTGCCGCCACCACCAAACCAGGCAACAAAATCCAGATACTCACCACACTCTGGGTGAAAAAGTTTTCCCTCATGTCCCCTTCTACCAATTCTACTTTAAATCTGTGCCCCCTGGCAATTGACCTCTCACTTATGGGAAACCTCACCCTCCCCAGTCTCCTTTGTTCCAAGGAAAACAACTCCAGCCTATTCTATCTTTCCTCATAGCTGCAATTTTCAAGCCCTGGCAACAATCTTGTAAATCTCCTTTCTGCTCTCTCCAGAAAAATTATGTCCTTCTTGTAATGTGACAGCCAGAACTGTACAAAAAATTCCAGCTGTGGCCTAGCCAGCATTTTATACAGCTTCAGCATTACATTCCTGCTTTTGTATTCAATACCTCGTCCAATAAAGGAAAGCATTCCTAATGCCTTCTTTACCATTTTATCCACCTGTCCTGCCACCTTCAAGACTAGGATCAAGAGAGCACATCATAATGGAGGTGCTCTCAGAAAGGTAAAGATAACATTAAAATTCGAGGGGCTAGGCAGGCAGGCTCCTCCAGTGGTCCACTGGGGCCAGCCTCCTTGCCTGTGGCTCCCTCTTTGGGGCATGGAGCCTGCAGCATCAATGGCCTCACAAACAGCCACAGGGAGGCCATCTCCTAGTAGCTGGTGGCCACGCCTTCCAGCAGGGTCCATTCCCCTGTCAGCAAAATGCCAGCAGCCCACGAAAATTACTCATAACAAGGTCTTTAATTATTTAAATTGGCTGCCCGCCTCTGTTTGTTGGGTTGCTGATCTGCGTCCTGTCCCACCAGTGAGAAACTTCCTCAGCAGTGGGAATGCCTCACCACCCCATACCCATTTCCTGCCCACCATGTTAGGGCCAGGAAACACCTACCCCTTGACTCCTGGCTGACTTACAATCTCTGAATCCTTTTCAGAATTTTAAAGATTTTTTTGAAGTTATATTTTGAAAATATATGTTTGGTTCTAATTCAAATCAAATTCTTTAATATCATTCCGGGCAAATATTTTAGCCCGCTCACTCAGCAGGAATAATGCAGATGGATGAGCTAAAATGTCAGCCAGGTTGCTGCTGCCTCCCATAATGTTCCTTCCCTCATGATTTTAATAAAATTTGCAGGCAAGCAGCATTTGCTCAGAAATACTCTAGGTAAGTAAGAAAGTTTTTTTTGAAAGGCGTCTGGTGGTCCAAAGGGTCTCCTTTGGATCCAGCAAGTAACATTGGGCTTCTCTGCTTTCTCCCCCTACTTCCTCCAGCTGTGATCAGCTCAGAACTCCACTAATACGTGTTTTAACTTGTTGGGCACTATTTCTTTGGTCCCCAGCAGTATCAAGCTCCTGGCTCAATTCTCAGTTGCACCCACCTGCCAGTTTTGGGTGGGGAGACAAATTTGAACTATCAAAATGAAACATGGGAGTTAAAATGGCCAGGGCCTCTTGCCAAGGAGTCTGTTGGGCCCTCCCTCCCATCCATTCTCAGCCTGCCTCGAATGTGCCCCGGTTAAAATCAAGTCTTGTATTCCAAACGTCTAATTTCACTGACTATGCCACCTGCATCCAGAAAGTTCTCCCCAGTCAAGGGGACAAATTGTTTTTATTCTTTTGTGGGATGTGAGAGTCGCTGGCAAGCATTTGTTTCTCATCTCTAGTTGCCCTTGAGAAGGTGGTAGTTAGTCACTTTCCTTAAAAGTTGTAGTCTATCTGGAGTAGGTAAACCTACAGCGCTCTTAGGAAGGGAGTTCAAGTTTTTGACCCAATGACAGTGAAGGAACATAATATATTTCCAAGTCAGGTTGGTGAGAGGCTTGGAGGGGAGGTGGTGATATTCCCATGCACCTGTTGCCCTTGTTCTAGGTACTAAAGATTTGATTTAGAAGATGCCATCGAAGGAGGCTTGGTGGATTGCTGCAGTGCATCTTGTGGCTGTACACAGTGCTGCCACTGTGCATTGCTGGCGGAGCAGGGAATGTTTGAAGTGGAGGATTGGGTGCTGATCAAGTGGGCTGCTTTTTCCTGGATGGTGTCAAGCTTCTTCAGTGTTGCTGGAGCTGGCAATCCAGGCAATTGGACAGAATTCCATCACACTCCTGACTCGAGCCTTGTAGGTGGTGGACAGGCTTTGGGGAGTCAGATAATTCTGGAGCACAAGTCTTCAGTACTATTGCTGCAATATTGTTAGGGTCCACATGCTTTGCTATATCCAGTGCCTTCAGCGATATCATGTGGAATGAATTAAATTGGCTGAAGACTAGCATCTGTGATGCTGAGGATCTCAGGAAGAGGCCAAGATGGATCACCCACTTGGCACTTCTAGCTGAAGGTGGTTGCAAATGCTTCAGCCTTGTCTCCTGCACTGATGTGCAAAAATGATCAGCCTTAAATCCACAAGTATCACCATTTCCACACTAGATTGAGTAGAACTCAATCATCAGTTAGTTTACATCCTTCCTTTCCTCATTCCCTCCTGCCTTCCTTCCTTCCTTTACTCCTTCCTTCTTTCACTCATCCTTCACTTCTTTCTTCCTTCACTCCTTCAATGTGGGTTCTCTCAGTTTAGTTGCTAGTTTTTTTTTTGCTTTTGGGCTTTTTTAAATACCTGACAAATGCTCTAGTTGTATGATTTCCAGACAGTTCACCTGATTTAGCTGTTAAGAGGTGCTATGTTACTGTAGGGAGTACTTATTTTGTCTTTTCATTTCCTCCTGTTGCTCTCTGTTACATGAAATGACTTAGCCAAGACTGATGGCTTGATTGCCCTGTCTGTGGGACATGAGCGCTGGGGGAGTAAGCTTGGTCAAGAAGCCCAAAGGAGTGAATTTTGACAATGGTGTAAAATGGCCAATAATGATGCAGCCATCTATACACCTGGTCCCATTTTCCTTTCACTATCACATTTCAATGGAAAAGGCCAATTGAGTGAGGTGTATGATCTACGGCTGATTCAATATCACCAAGAAGCTCAAGTCTCACAGTCAGGAGAATGATGTGCCAATGAATGCAACTGCACAATCCATTTCACTAGCAACCCAAAAATATTTCTTAGCTGTAACAATAATCACTTATAAATTCCAGCAGAGACATAAGAGATTTTTAAAAATTGCAGCTAATATATATATATATGTATCAATGTTGCAAATATCAATTATTAGACAAAACTCTACATACATCTTTCCGAGAATAAAACTGATTTTAGAGAATAGCATTAAAAGTATTGAAAATATCCTGCTGTTGTACCGGAAAGGGCCCTGTATAATCTTGTTCATATCATGCTTTTGAATGTATTGGTTAAGAGTATAAACATATATTGGAAGCTGCAGTAGACTTGCTGAAACAGCCATGTAAAAGAATATGTCAGTGGCATATTTATCAATCAAGGAATGACATTCTTGGCCTGTAACCCAGAATAAATTGATGATTTAACCCTTATTCTTCAAAATTCAAATCCTTCCTCCATATATTTTCTGTTAAAATGACAAAATATTGATCTGATGTGTGAAGCTTTAGGGAAATGATTGCAAAGTAGTTTCAGTTGCTAAATTCATCTTTATAATATGGAAAAGTGAGTGATGATCAGTACGAGGAAACCTGAAGATACATCTGCTGCCAGTGCTGCAGTCTCATACATTATTAACATTTTGCTTTTCATCATTTCTATAGCACAGAGATGTCTTTGCTTCAGAAAGTTAGTTGGCTGAATAGAAGGAGTTTCATGGTGTAGTTAGGAAGTTCCTATTTCATGCTTTAGTAGATGTACATGACATTCTTATCTCCCAGCCAGCAATATAGCAAGCTTTGTATTGTTAAAAAAAACTTTTAAAAAAGTTATGTAGTAAAATTTGGATGGGATAAATAATTTTAATCAATTTTAATCATGTCAACAGATGTCACTTAATGTCATTACTTGTTCATGATGCCATTGTGACATGACATGGGTCTGTTGCAACTCCCCTCTCTTCCTGGTGACAAAGACAGTAAGTGTCCCTTTAAATGTCAATAAGGCAAATGGATTATTTGTACTGTTTTCATTCTTGATTTATAGTGGTTAATTATTACATTGTAAAATATTCAGAATTTCAAAGGGTTGATACTCTTTTCAAATATTATTCCTCTGCTACCTGTGATGGTTTTATTTTGATGTACAAGAAACATTGAACAACTTCTGGTTTCCAAAGAGGAAAATTGCAAAGAAAGCATTAAAACTATGACGAACCTTTTTGAAATCCGATACCATCATTTTAAAACCACAGATGTTAAATAAAAACTTGACAGTCTCTTACCTCTGTGAGTTAGGGATGTGAGCTGCTGGATGGCTGTGATCAGGGAGCTCTGTGGAATACTGTACAGTTTTCCTCTGAATGGTCAAAAAGTTTATGGAATTAACTGTGTGGGTGGGGAAAAGCTGAACTTTAAGAGGTGTGGTTTGTGTTGTCACAGACTGATTTATAAGTTCTTATTGGATAAATTTCAGAGGTGGACTCCCAGCTGTAGCTCAGGCACCAAAAATGTCAGTCAGCTGTTGTTTTGACCTCACTCCCAATCTCTTGTTCCCCTGGCCCCCACCTCATACAAAACAAACATTCAGTTCTTCATGAGTGTCTCAGTTTAAATGATTGCCAGAATTATTATTTTCCAAACTTTTGCAAATTGAATGTGGCAGTGTATGTTACAGTATTTACAATCCATATTACAGGAAAGGAGAAACTGCGACTCATGGCCTCCAGTCTCTGACTTTAACTGGCATTGTTTTGGGGAATCGTGTTGTTTATACAATCCTAACTCTTGAAAATATATGCTGATTTGCTTTGACTTTATTTTATTTAAATATTAGGGAAAATAAGTCACCTTTTTTCTCCTTATCTTCTATATTTGGATCATACATTCTTTCTGCAGCTATGTGGTATGTGTTTTTTTTTATTCTTTAATGGCATGTGAGAGTTGCTGGCAAGGCCAGCATCTGTTATCCTCCCTAATTGCCCTTGAGATGGTGGGAAGGGATTATCTTGCCTTCGTGGTAGAACCCTCTCCCTAACTTGTCTACCCCTATGACAGGAATTAAATCTGAATTTCTGAATACCAATGTTTATACTGTATTCCATAAGTGAGCATAATTAGTTCACAGGAGTCAATCGCAAACACATTTAGGCTTCCTCCTGAATCCTTTCCTCATTTATTGTGAAGTCACTCCTTTCCTGGCAGATGCCCACTACTTCACCCAAACCAATGTTCATGTATAAGCCCAGACCATGAATATCAACAGGATGTTCAACTGGATTGGATCAGAGCCAAGCTCAATCATATCTTCACTCATTTGTTTTCTAGCAGGGGTCTCTGGCTAACAATCAGGAGCATGAACCCAGATGCTCTGTGAGAAATTGATTATTCTTAGGATAATAACATAACAGTAAAGCATCACCTCAGCATTAAACCTTATCCTTTCACTCATTTTGGTCAAAGTGGCTTGATCATCCTTCCCAACCCCAGGAAGGGAAAAATGGCTGCTCCGAGGATTCTGGTGCCACCATGGGATGGACACCCACTTTTATACAAAAAAAACCTTGTCCCTGGGACGTGGGACATGGGGCAGAATTTTCCATTTTGGGTTGGAAACTTGACATTGGGGTCAAATGCAGCTCCTGACCCCGCACCGTGTCGGGAGAAGTAATCTGACATCAATTTTTGCTGGATTGCTAATTAGTGGTCAGAGGGCATGCTTGCCATCCAATCAAGGATGGTAGGTGGGCTATCGAGGCTGGAGGTCCAATAGGAGGCCCCCCAGCAATGACACATTGGCAGCCCCACTGTTCAAGGTGGGGCTGCCAATGTCTGCAGGGGGAGAGAGAAATAGCGAGATGGCACGGTGGAGGTGCCCTTTGAAGAGAAGGTTAAAAAAATATATAAAAGGCCTCAGCTGCCTGGCATGATTGTGGAAGGGCAACAGCTCCACTGAACATTCCAACCTAGACCCGGCCTTCCTGAAAATGTCTCAGGGACAGGATGGTGCCAGCAAACTGGCATACTGACTAGCGATGTGGAACTATGTACTCACCAAATTCAGTTCCTATCTCTATCGGCCTCTGAAATTCCTACTGATGGTCATCCCTGGAGTCCTAAACAAGGACAGTTCAGATGTCAGAGCTGCCATGCCAGAATTTTTATGCTGGCATGTTTGACTGTCCCTTTATTAACTTATGTGTGGTCTAGTTATAGGAAAATTGGCATGTTGATACCAAAATAATATTAAACTGTCAAAGTTGAGTAATTACCATGGAAGTTAATAGTAATCAATACAAAGTTAGAATTTTTGATCAGCAAAACTTACGTTTAACTTGCCTAATGTACAATCCTGTCTGCTGTTTTTAGATAGTTGTTTATTGATTTGTTTTAAAAAGATTAATGCTTGCATGAAAATAGTGCACTTGGAATGAGTGAATTATGAGTGAATTAAGCAATCTGATGCCATTTTTTATGGCTGAAGTTCTCCACATTTGTCATCTAGGCTCCTATCTTTATACAAATTCCATTTATCTACCTCCTTGATCTGCATCCTAGAAGCTTACAGTTTAGAAGGAACACAATGACCGGGTTTATGCTATATATTGCCATCAGACTGACAGATTTAACTACCTGTGGTTGTTAAGGTTACCATTGTCATAAACCTTTATGCTATGGGATGATATCAGGCTTCCATGGGGAACATCAATAAGGTAAGTCTATAGCTGTGTAAAGAAAATGAATGAAGCCTTCTTTGCCTGAGCAAATGAGTTCATCTCCTTCGCGATGAACTTTTGACAATAATGTTTCATACACTAGCAGTGCTGGTGAATATCCAGGGCCGGGGGGCAGTGGGGGAGGGGGCAGGAGTAGGTGGTTATAGATTGCAATCATGTGAACCTACATGCTGCTTGCACATGATACAGTCTGTGTGAAGCAAGTGGATTTCACTCCTATGTTCAGTTCATTTGGAATCTTCAGCACTGAATTACACACATGAAAGTTTAATTCGTAGAGAGCTGCTAGATTGTCACTATACTGCCTTAAAAATAAGAAAGAAAATGCTGGATTCAGTTAGTAGTCCAGCACATGATGGGATCATAAACGGTTTCTTAAACATGGTTTTAAAAAAGATTATGCTCGACGTAATGATGATTGTTGGAGCCTGTCCTGAAGAGTTTCTTACAATCAAAGCTCACTGCTATCTTATGAGCCACAGGTAGTGCCAATCCGAGAGACACAGTAATGTAGTCGGAAGTGCACCCACCAAAAATTAAAGAGCAAATTAAGGCCATTTAAACAGGAATTGTTTGAGAGCCCCATGCACTTTTACGGTTGGTGCACAGGCCTCTGGGCCAGGCGGTCTTCACGTTTTTCATGATTTCTATATCCAGGGTGGGATAAAAGGTGCACAGGCTCTTGGCAAGGTGAGTAGGTAGGAGTTTTGATGTGAATTGGTAGGAGTTTTACAGCTAATTTCTCCATTTTTTTGGTGTTCTGGGGAGCTTTTTGATCTCTCAGCTTTTGCAGGGGCTTTCTGCCGAGAGGCCCCTTGTGTGTTCGATCCTGTAACAATCATCTGTTAAAAAAAAAATGGGGATTGTCTACTCTGCTTTAGGGACCTCCTCAGAAGAGAAGGAGAGAGCCAGAAGGGAGAGGAGGCCAGTTGCCCACAGGCAGCATCCTAGAGTGGGACCTGTGGATCGGGAGGCACAGCCAGAAGGGCTCCAGGGCCAGCAGGACATGCAAGGCAGAAGGGTCCAGGGAAGGCGCCATTATCCAGCAGGCAGAGTCCATAGGCAGCGCCTCTGCTACCTGGATGTTTCCAAGGTTTAATGCTGAAGAAGGCTCCACCTCTCCACAAAGACTGTCACCCCATATGTGAGATGATTGGGCAGAGATTGCTTCCAGCTTCAGATTCAGTATAACATGGGTAAGTGTGAAGTTATCCACTTTGGTAGGAAAAACAGAATGGCAGACTATTATTTAAATGCTGATAGATTGGGAAATGTTGATCTACAAAGGGAACTGGGTGTCCTTGTACACCAATCACTGAAAGCAAGCATGCAGGTACAGCAAGCAGTTAAGAAGGCAGTTAAGTTGGCCTTCATTGCAAGAGGACTTGAGTACAGGATGTTGTACTACAAGCTGTACAGGGCCTTGGCGAGACCACACCTGGAGTATTGGTGCACAGTTTTGGCTTCCTTACCTAAGGAAGGATATACTTGCCATAGAGGGAGTGCAGTACAGATTCACCAGACTGATTCCTGGGATGACAGGATTTTCGTATGAGGACAGATTGGGCTGACTAGGCCTGTATTCACTGGAGTTTAGAAGAATGAGAGGGGATCTCATTGAAATATATAAAATTCTGACAGAGATGGACAGACTGGATGCAGGGATGATGTTTCCTCTGGTTGGGGGAGTCTAGAACAAGGGGTCACAGTATCAGGATATGGAGTAGACCATTTAGGACTGAGATGAGGAGAAACTTCTTCACTCAGAGAATGGTGAACCTATGGAATTCTCTACCATAGAAGACTGTGGAGGCCAAGTCACTGAATATATATAAGAATGAAATAGATAGATTGCTGGACTTTAAAGGCATCAAGGGGTATGGGGAGAGCGCGGGAGTATGGCATTGAGATAGAGGATCAGCCATGGTCATATTGAATGGTGGAGCAGCCTTGAGGAGCCGAGTGGCCTACTCCTGCTCCTATTTTCTATGTTTCTACGTTTCCTATGTGTAGGTGGCCATTCCATGCAAGTGGCTCTAAAGGTTACAGGAGTCCTGAACTTTTATGCCTCAGGTTCATTCCAAGGGTCAGTGGGAGATTTATGTGGTATGTTGCAATCGGCTGCCCACAGCTGCATCCAGCTGATCACTGATGCTCTTCCAAAGGGTCAGCACCTTCACTCGCTTGTGGACTGAAGAGGCCAGCCAGGCTGAGTGAGCCAGAGGCTTTGCTGCAATTGCAGGATTTCCCCGCATCCAGGGAGCTGTTGACTGCACGCATGAGCCCATAAAGGCACCAGCAGGGCAGTTGGGTGCTTTCGTCAATAGATTTACACTCCCTTAACATGAATGGTGACGCACAATTAAACAACTCACTGGAAGAGGAGGTTCCACAAATATCCCCATCCTCAATGATGGAGGAGCCCAGCACATCAGTGCAAAAGATAAGGTTGAAGCATTTGCTACAATCTTCAGCCAGAAATGTTGACAGGAAGATCCATCTCGGCCTCCTTTGGAGGTCCCCAGCTTCACAGATGCCAGTCTTCAGCCAATTCGATTCACTCCACGTGATATGAAGAAACGGCTGAAGGCACTGGATACTGCAATCTGGATATGGGCCCTGACAATATTCCAACAATAGCACTGAAGACTTGTGCCCCAGAACTTGCCGTGCCCCTAGCCAAGCTATTCTAGTGCAGCTACAGAACTGGCGTCTAACGGCTATGTGGAAAATTGCCCAGGTATGTTCTGTACACAAAATGCAGGACAAATCCAACCCAGCCAATTTCTGTCCCATAAGTCTACTCTCAATCATCAGTAAAATAATGGAAGGGGTCATCAACAGTGCTATCAAGTGGCACTTGCTTAGCAATAACCTGCTTACTGACACCCAGTTTGAGTTCTGCCAGGGCCACTCAGCTCCTGATCTCATTACAGCCTTGGTTCAAACATGGACAAAAGAGCTGAACTCCAGGGGTGAGGTGAGAGTGTCTGCCCTTGACATCAAGACAGCATTTGACTGAGTGTGGCATCAAGGAGCCCTAGCAAAACTAGAGTCAATGGGAATCAGGGGCAAAGCACTCCACTGGTTGGAGTCATACCTATGCCAAAGGAAGATGGTTGTGGTCGTTGGAGGTCAATCATCTCAGCTTCAGGATATCACTGCAGGAGTTCCTCAGGGTAGTGTCCTCAGCCCAACCATCTTCAGCTGCGTCATCAATGACCTTCCTTCCATCATAAGGTCAGAAGTGGAGATGTTCGCTGATGATTGTACAATGTTCAGCACCATTCATGACTCCTCAGATACTGAAGCAGTCCATATCCAAATGCAGCAAGACCTGGACAATATTCAGACTTGGTCTGACAAGTGGCAAATAACATTTGGACCACACAAGTGTCCGGCAATGACTATCTCCAGCAAGAGAGAATCTAAACATTGCTCCTTGACATTCAATGGAATTACCCTCACTGAATCCCTCACTATCAACATCCTGGGAGTTACCATTTACCAGAATCTGAACTGTACTAGCCATATAAATACTGTGGCTACAAGAGCAGGTCGGAGGCTCGGAATCCTGCCACGAGTAACTCACTTCCTGACTCCCCAAAGCTGTCAACCATCTACAAGGCATGAGTCAGGAATGTGATGGAATACTCCCCACTTGCCTGGATGAGTGCAGCTCCCACAACACTCAAGAAGCTTGACACTGTCCAGGACAAAGCAGCCCACTTGATTGGCACCACATCCACAAACATTCACTCCCTCCACCACTGATGCACAATAGCTGCAGTGTGTACCATCTGCAAGATGCACTGCAGGAATTCACCAAGGCTCCTTAGACAGCACCTTCCAAACCCACAACCACTGCCATCTAGAAGGACAAGGGCAGCAGATACATTGGAACTCCACCACCTGAAAGTCCCCCTCAAAGCCACTCACCACCCTGACTTGGAAATATATCGCCGTTCCTTCACTATCACTGGGTCAACATCCTGGAGCTCCCTCCCCAACAGCAATGTGGGTGTACCTACACCACATGGACTGCAGTGGTTCAAGAAGGCAGCTCACCACTACCTTAAGGGCATCTAGGGATGGGCAATAAATGCTGGCCTAGCCAGCAAAGCCCAGATCCCATGAATGAATAAAAAAAGGTTTGTGTGTGACCAAAACAGTCAGTTTTTGCAGGTTTGCTCCAGGCATCCTGCAAACTGTCATGATATCTACTTCCTCTGTCACTCCCAGGTGCCAAGGCTTTTCGTTATTCCAGCTCACTTGGATGATTGGCTCCTGGGGGACAGATGGTATCCACTGAAAAAGTGGGTCATGACCCCACTGAGACACCCAAGGAGAGCCACAACCTCAGTCATGCCTCTACAAGGACAGTAAAAGGCCTACTCGAGATGAGGCTTCACTGCCAGGACCGCTCAGGGGATCACTTCAATATCCTCCTGAGCGCATTGCCTTTAATGTTGTTGTCTGCTGTGCACTGCACAATTTGACTCTGTCGAGGGGGGACCCATAGGACAATGAAGACAGTGACCCTGCTGCACATGCCACAGAGGACAACTCACGTGCTGGGTCTGAGGAGGAGCCAGAGGAGCACCAGGGTGAGGAGCACAATCCCAATGTGAGGATCCTTATGGGAGGCAGGGAGACCAGGAGGCCTTGATTCAGAGGACTTTTAGCTAGGCATCCAAATTAAGGGACCAAAGTGATGGCAAGGGGTATGCCACCTTAATGATCTGTCCTGATGAGGCAATCCTGTCACCCTTAAATCAAGGTCCCACCTCTGAACTAAAGTTTGCAGCCCTTCCTTTGTATCACACGCATCCCCCAGATCTATACCCTATCGCAAGCATAAAGTACATAAATGCCATTGCACATAAAGAGACATTTTTACAACTAAGCCAAATATACAAATTAACCAGTGCACAAGTGCACTGTCAGCCTTGACAACCTTGGCAGCCGTCCTCTGGCCAGTGGAGCCTGTGCAGACCCAGTCTGGGCAGGAGAGTCCAACACCATGGCTGGGCACTCTTCAGTTGTCACGGTGTCATCAGATGTGATTGTCATTGGCAGAGTGGCAGAGGAGCTGCTGCCATCATTCACACCGCACTGAGAGGGGATTGCCAATGCGAGTTGCAGGTCTGCCAACATAAAATTGGTTTGAACTTCCATGCTCACCATCGAAGGATGGGTAGCTAGCAAAGTCACTAGGTACCTCATCCATCTCTCACATGCCGTGACCTGCTGATATCATTGTCAGTATGGGCTTGCAGGTTTGAATGCAACCCCAGAAACCCCTGATTGAGTTCCTGGAATTGCCTCTCCATAAGAGTCGACACTCTCTCTTTGGAGGAGGCTGTGCAATCATGCCAACACAGTGCTCATGCTCCGCATGGACTCCTCCATGACAGAGACCCTCAGGGATCTCTGCCAGATCTTCACGCACATCCTGCTGGACATCCAGCATCTCTCACCTGATGGATGACTCCAGAGGCTCATTATCTGCCTTGGACTCAGCATCGTCCTTGTCTCCAGCAATCCTCTGACAGCCAGTGCCCTCTGGCCTCTATCCCATTGCCAGCTCCTCGGGCAAGTGTGATGTGCCTTCCCCACTGAATACTTCCATCTGCTTTGATACACATATACCCATCGACATGACTGTGTCTGCGCTGGTGCTTGGTGCAGAGGGAGGATGTGACACTGGTGCATCTGGCATTTGCTGCTCCTCAGGGTGGGTCAAGAGAGAGTCCTCGGAGTTTCAGTGGCAGTGTGAGGATGAGGCATCTGAGAGAGGAAGAGAGAATGTAAGTTGTGAACATCATTATGAAGTCACAGTGCATGCACTCTGGTTGCTTCACACAATGGATATTTGCCTCAGATGACATTCTGAATGGATGAGCACATGAACAATTGGTTTACACATATCGTTCTAACAGCCACTGCCCTCCCCCCAGTCTCTCCGCTGTCATCTGGACTCTTACCCTCCTCTGAAACCACTGCCTTTCTGCGACCAGTGGAGAGATCACTGGCTCTATGGCTCACATGCCATCTCCAGAGCTTCCTCCTCCACTGGCGTTAAAATGAGGTTGGGCACTCTACCATCTGTTTGTCCTCACTCCTGTGCTTTATGACTCCTCTTCTCCTGTAAGGACAAAAGTGCTTTCATAAGTTCCTCTCTACGTGCCAGAACATACCAGCCTCATCCCCCAGACACACAGGTTCAGGTGCCCATCAGGTTTCCCCACCTCACCCTTACATACATGCCAGCCATCCAGTCTAATTATTTAGTCTTTCAAGACACGGGCATATGTGCCATTTTAGGCTCTGGATTTCACACCTGTGAGCACCAACAAGTCCTGCCAGTGACAAAGACATCTATCCACAGTTCCAAATGGAGTCAGTACTCATCCTAGCAGAGTGAAGAAGATCATTGAACCTTTTTCTGCACTGGATCCATGTCCGGCGCACAACATCAAGATCACTAACCTGGGCTGCCACCTCCATTCTTGGTTAGGTGAGGTGGCCTCCTCTTACTATCTCGCGGCAGCAAAATCTCGTGGTGGGCACTCACTACCTTCAGAAGAACCCACAGGTAGTCAGCTGGAAACCGAATGGCACACCGGCTATGGGCATTCCCATCCCGCCTGGCATGAGCCACAGGTCCAGATGCCATAATGCTGACAATAACACCAGAAAGCCTTCCTGATGCAGTGAAACCCACAGGATGTCAATGCAGCTCCCCAAGGTTCCTGAATACCTATGGCATGCCTTCAAGGAGCTCCCTGCCCATACCCTCATTGGTCCCAGCACCTTCCCACGCCTGCCGGCAAAACTGAGTGTGCCTTTGTGCATATTTCACTCTGGCAGGCAGCTAATTCGCCAGCCAGCTTGAAATTGAGGTTGGGAGCCGATTGCGGGCAGAAGTGGATTTCACTGATTGCATTCCAGCGCCACACTAAAAATTCAGGCCTTTATGTCAATCGTATTCGGAAATCTATCAATCTCTGCTTTAAACATATTCAATGACTGAGCTTGCACAGCCCTGTGGAGTAGAGAACTCCAAAGATTCACAACTCACTGATTAAAAAAAAATTATCCTCATCTCGATCCTAAGTGGCTTCCCCTTATATTGAAATTGTCTCTCTTGGTTCTAGACTGCCCAGCCAGGGGAAACATCTTACCTGCATTTACCCTGTCGATTCCTTGAAGTATTTTGTAGGTTTCAATGAGATCACCTCTCATTCTTTGAAACTCTAGAGAATATAGGCCCAGTTTCCCCAGTCTCTCTTCATAGGACAGTCCCCCATTCCTGGGAACAAGCCTGGTGAACCTTCATTGCACTCCTTCTATGCAATAATGTCCTTCCTAAGGTAAGGGGACCAAAACTGCACACAGTACTCCGGATGTGGGCTAACCAAGCTGCCATCCAATTGAATCAAGATTTCACTACTCCTTTACTCAAATCCTCTTGCAATAAAGGCTAACAAACCATCAGCCTTTCTAATTGCTTGCTACACCTGCATGTTAGCTTTCTGCAATTTATTGATGTGGACACCCAGTCTGTTTGTACATCTACACTTTCTAATCTCTTACCATTTAAGAAATACTCTGCACATTTGTTCCTCTCACCAATGTGGATAATCTCACATTTTCCACGTCATATTCCATCTGCCAAGTTCTTGCCCACTTACTAAGTCTGACCAAATGCCCTTGACACCGCTTTGCATTTTCCTCACAATACACATTCCTGCCTAGCTTTGTGTCATCCACAAACTTGAAAATATTACATTTGGTCCCCACATCCAAATCATTGATATACATTGTGAACAGCTGGGGCCCAAGTACTGATCCTTGCAGTACCCCCACTTGTCACAGCCTGCCAATGCGAGAATGACCCATTTATTTCTCCTTCTGTTTTCTGCCTGTTAGCCAATCCTTAATCCATGCCAGTATATTACTTCCTATTCCATGTGCTTTAATTTTGCTAACCAACCTCCTGACACGGACTTTATCAAAAGCCTTCTGAAAATCGAAGTATACGAAGTCCACCAACTCCCCTTTATCAATTATCAATAACCTTCTCAAAAGACTCCAACAGGTTTGTCAAAAATGATTTCCCATTCATAAATCCATGTTGACTATGTCCAATCAGATCTCTATTATCTAAGTGTCCATTAATCACATCCTTTATAACAGGTTCCAGCATTTTCCTACTACTGATGTAAGGCTAACAGGAAGGAGTGCTGCCATCTTTATATGGTTTGGACCAAACATGATTCAATCCTAAGCAAACATAGTTGACCCTTAACAGCCCTCTGTAATGGCCTAGCGAGCCACTCAATCACACCGCCACCTTCTCAGGGCAACTAATATGATGGGCAGTTAAATGTCAGCCTTGTCAGAGACTCCAAATCCCAAGAATGAATGAAAAAGATTGGCACACAAAATTATTTTGTATGAAGTTGCTAATCACAGAAACTTGTCTCTCATTTGAACTTCACTAATGCTTATGGCCTGATAACATTTTGAAGCCTACGTGTTAGTCAGTGCATAACAGAAACTTCTAAAATAGCTGCTATTCTTCCATCCAGTGAATTCAATGACCTTCACAATGATCTTTTCTAACTTCTTTGCTGGTTGGATATGAGGTCAGGCCACTCGCTGAATGTTTATTGCATTATTGTGTAACAGCTGGGCAGCCTTGATGAGTTCTGTTCAAAACTGACATCACTGAGAAATGAAATAGCCTTAAATTTTAAATTGTAAATGTTGCTGCAACAGGCTTCCAGGATAAAATGTTCGCAATACAAATGGAAAATAAATTGTCAGCTACGGCTGTGGTTTTAGTTGCTGAATACGTGTGAAAATATAACAATTGAGACAGAATTATGTTTGAATAGACCAGAAATTTCTGTTTGCAATATGACCAAGAACTGTGTTTTATGACATTCTTCTGTCTTTTAAAATCCCATTAAAATATCGAGCAAGGAATCATATGATTGGGTTAAATGATTAAGAAATTTTTGGAATGACACAACTCCTGGTGAACGACATGGATTAGATTTTTTACCTCACCCTTCAGATTGTATTATTTTTGTGCTGCAAGTTGCTGGAAATAGGAATTAATAACAGCATGGCGAGATGCATCTGGAAGAGAAAGGAGAGTGAATGTTGGAGAAAGAAATCGGGTGATTTAGAATCAAGTTAGATTCAGAAAGAGGAATGAGAAGAGAGAAAGTAAGAAAGAAAATGGATTAAAAGTTTAAAAAAAGGAGACAGGGATGGAAAAATGAATTTTAAAAGACATCTAGAACATTATTACCTCCGGCAGTGAGACAGCAGAGTTTCATCATTCCCTTTCTGAGCCTCAAAGGTTGAATGTCGTGTCAAGAACAGAAATCATATCATTAACAGGGTCCTTACAACATGGATTATTGGCCCTAAATGGCTGCAGTGAGATTCATTCGTATTGATGGTATAAATCCAGCAATTTCATATCAGACATTGAGAAGGGCTATGGCAAAATGGTAATTTTTTGTGTGTTTTGACAAGGCTAATGTAATACAAATCATCCAGCAATTTGAGGAGAATCATAACTCATAGAATATCTCTTCTTCACCCAAATTGTTGGGTCCTTTATAATAAATATAATTACAATAAATATTGCAGATGCTGGAATTCTGAAATAAAAAAAACAGAAGCTACTGCAAATACACCGTAGGTCAGGCAGCAACCTAAAACATTACACAGCTCTGAAAATAGTCCAGGTAGCCTGTGTGCTGGCTCTCTGCCACCATCCTGGCCCCAGGTCCTTTTTGCAGAGATGGAATGGGGGTGTGGCAGGATACCCACCTGTACATGGTGAGTAGCCAACCTCTTAAGAATCAACTAAGGCTAACTAAAGGAGGCCTACTGGGATCTTCCAGCCAGCATCCAGATCCCAGCAGGCAGTGGGGACCAGTTATGTTGAGGAGAGCTTAGGTGCCTGGAGGTGGTCCCTGGTTGGTTGACTTGGCGGCCAGTGATCCAAATGGGCCTGGAGGCCCTCCCTGCCTGCCTGGGTGGGTGGGGTGGCCTGGCTGCAATTTTAAAATTTAAGTTTAAGTTTAAAATAACTTGGAGAGAAGGCATCTCCTTTTTGAAGTATCCTCTCCCCTACTTGCCCTCCATGGCACTCTGCTGCTATTTTTAAGCTGGAAGGCCTCTTATTGACCCTCCAGCTTCAAGAGCCAAACTTAAATGGAGAGTGAGCCTGTCTCCAGGTCAATTAAGGGGAAACCCCTGTCCAACTTGTGACTGTTTCCCTGTGGGGCAGATTTAGGACTCAGAAACAGTCCTGACCTCTGTCTGAAGAAGCTCTGAAGAAGAGTCATACGGACACAATATGTTAACTCTGTCTTTCTCTCCACAGATGTTGTTAAACCTGCTGAGTTTCCCCAGTATTTTCTGTTTTTGTTCCCGACCTCTGTTACCTGTCCCTAGAGGGAAAATCCTGCCCATTAACTCTGTTTCTCTCTCCACATGTTCTGCCTGAGCTGCTGAGAATTTCCAGCATTTTATGCTTTTGTGACACGTTTTTTTGTTTGACTTTTTTACTAGTGTGCTATTCTTTCAGTGAACTACCAATATAATGAGCAAGAAGTATATCATAAAAATATTGCTGAGTAAAGGATCATGAAATAGCACTTTTTTCCACTTGATGATGGCAAACATATTTCACTTGTGATTTCCACATTTATGATTTATTAAATTATTCCAACTCATAAAACATGTATGGCATTTCATAATTCCTCATTTTTCAGCCTAATAGATGATGCATTGAAATGCAAGGCTAGATGTTATGCACGCTTAGAAAGCAAAGCTAAGGTATGTTTATTCAAGAGAATTAGAAAGCATTTAAAGTTTCACAGCATAAAGTGCATAGATCTTCAGATTGCGCTTTGCCCATCATACATTGAACAGAATTTCGGAAATGTTATCAAGTGTTTAGGTAGCAGATACATGGCACAATCTGGAAGATTGATGTTGCTATTGATATTGAGCTGCTGTTGCTAAAATGGCACTACACTGTGTAGCTGTATATATCTAGAATTAGAAAGAAATGTGTGCATGGGTAGAATTTAATGTTTGTGACGAGTGTCTCTCCCAACCTGTTGGAAAATCAGTGGGAGCTCATCGTCACCTCCATTAGTGAAGGCTGGCCCACCAGCAATGGTCCTTACCCTGGATTAAGAATCCCAGGGGTGGAAACCTTGTCCCCACCCCTAAGAGCTGCTGAACAATCAGAGGCCACCAGCTCTGTATTGCCTGACAGTGTCACCAGCAGTGATGGCAGCTGCCAGCAACGCACCCACCAGAGGCTCAGGATCAACAAGGGACCCCAGACCAAAGGTGGTGAGGATGGGATGGGAGTCATGGTAGATGGCGAGGAGGGTGGTGGGGTGGTCAAACGCAAGGACAGGGGGTTGGCGCTCAGTGAGTACCCCCTCCCCCACTGGTGCCAGCTCCTCAACCATGCATAATTCTTTTGAATGAGGGACTGCCCTGGAAACCTACAAGCAAACATGATAGGATTTGCTTTCCAGGCTCCCTGCAAGGCAAAACTTCATCCGCCACTGGTTAAATTCCAGTGGCAGTGGGACGGACCTTTATGTGGGCATTATTTGCCCACCTAAGGGCCACAATTAACATCCAGGCAGGAAAGCTGTCCATGACCCTTCCCATCCTGGACTTAATGGGGCAGAGACGGGAAGGCAGCATGTTCCTCACCTCACACCCTTCTGCCTGATTAAATGACCCCCTGCCTCCAAACTCACTGGGGGCGGGGGCATTAAATTCTGCCCTATATGTGCATTTCATCACAATTCAGATGTCATGCTGTCAGGTGGAGGGATTTGCCAACTACACATGTCTCTATGATTTCCGAATCTGGGTGTGTGTAACATGGAGAATCTCTCAACATTCACAATATAACTGGAAATATGTATTTTCTTAGGCT
Organism: Carcharodon carcharias; assembly: GCF_017639515.1. Lineage (NCBI taxonomy): Eukaryota > Metazoa > Chordata > Chondrichthyes > Lamniformes > Lamnidae > Carcharodon > Carcharodon carcharias. The sequence continues at coordinate 131,977,189 of NC_054471.1, forward strand.
GTAACAATATTTGTGTATTTGATTGTTCAAGTGCATTCAAAAAAGCTGGCCCATCAATTTTTATGTGTTTATACTGTACCTTCAAAAGAAAGAATGTCTTCTGAAGGAGAGATAGACAGAAAAAAACAAAGGATGAAGATTCGAACATCGGGACTGATATTCTGTTTTCTAGCAAAAATCAGTGTGCCGATGCTATTTTTAATTTGGGTCTTATTTGTCTGCCGCCAGCAAACTTCGGTCATCAAACAGGAACCCTGCTGCTCCCTGGTGGCCGAAGGTTAGAAAGTGTCTTACGATGGCTGGCAGTTTGGGCCTGGGAGGGGCAGAGAGGTGACAGAGAGAGCAGCACCTTCGAAGAAGCAGGCTTTCTAAGAAACAGCACCTCCACATGCTCCTTTCAAGGTAAATAGCATCAGGGTTTGACCCTGAGTTCAGGGACTCTCTAGATCAGCTTCAACCCAGGATAGAACTGTGGACTCGCAAATCAGATGTGATGCATCAGTCTTCAGATGGGAAGCATTTGGGGGATGAGGATCAGATCTAGTCTGGGTCACTGGCTTGCATTCCTGAAGATAGGGTATTCTGTTTAAAAAAGGATCAGTCACCTTACACAGGATCAGGTTTTGTGAGGAGCGGAGATGGTGGGGAGTGTAAGGTGATTATTAACATTGGTGGGGTTAACCTGGTAACTGAAGGTCTTGTAAAGAAAGAGAGAGAGGTAAGGGAAAAGGAGGAACATTAGAGCACTTGTGCTTTATTTTCTTCATGTTAAGAATTCAGAAGCAATTATCATTGACAGTAAAATTGACATGTAGTTGTTCCAGCTATTTATTTACCCAGTTGCAGTAGGTAAGGGAACAGTTTTTCAGGAACTAAGCAAGAACATTACACCATTGTTTATGATTTGAATTCTTAGACATTCTTCTACATTTGCTCACTGGAGATGTGTATGCCTCCCTCGTCCCCACACTCTTGACAATAGGGTAATTTTTGGCTCACGTATATATTAGAATTAGAAGTCCATTGATAATATTAAAATGGTAGAAAAGTGCATGTTTTTCTGCCATTATATCATACTCTCTAGGCCAGACTGACTTAAAACTTCAGCTATTCCATTTAATTATAGGCAAACCCTAGGCAAATTTTGTTCGCATTTGTATCTGTTTGACTAAAATGCAAATTTCCTTGGTACCTAAGTAAATTTGTTTCTGCTGATTGGTTCAGATGCAATTTTTGGAATGGCTAACTCATTTGTAAATTTCTTAGAATAATTACTTTGAGCATTTTTCTGATGGCTGTTTATTTCCCTCAGCCAGCTAACCATGCACAGATGCAAAATAATAACATAAACTTATAAATTGTCTTTCTCCGATTAGAAATGCATCTGTTCAGTTTTGTCCATGAGAGTTTACCTCAGCCATGGACTAAAGTGTTCAAGTTTACCTCCAAGGCTGTTTTCTGCTCCCAGTGTAGCTGCTTTCTGGCCCCCTTGTGCATGTGTAAAAAATGCCATGGAAGGCCCATTTTTAAAAAAGTAAAGGCGCCTCCAACTAGCTTGAGTCTATTGCCATGCGGGCTGTAATACTGCATTTTCCGGTCAGGAAATACAATATTAAAGCACAATATGTGCCAACAAGCGGCTTGAGACTGGGAAAAGATCAGGAACATACTGGATATTGTGGGGAAGGAATGGGTCAGAGCAAGGTGCCCTTGGCCTGTGTAGAAACACATTCTGGGAGGCTTCTTAGTCAAACAAAACAAACTTTATTTACAAGAGAGTTTCCATGGCTGCTTGTATACAGCCAGCCCCTCATACAGCCATTTTTTTCCCTAGGAAATGCCCCTCCTAGAATTTATTTGCCCGGGCCAGCCACAGAGTGGTTGAACAAATCACGTGAGCCCTACTCAGTTGAAACTGACCTGAAAGTGACAGTCATCACTTCCCTCCGCTTTTAACTCCTTTATACATCTTTTCAGTTAACAATTGCATTAGACAATTGAACCAAGAATTTTCTGAATTCTCGAAATAATTACATACGTTCACTAATGTCCTTTAGGGAGGGAAATCTGGAGTCCTTACCTGGTCTGGCCTACATGTGACTCCAGACCCACAGCAATGTGGTTAACTCTTAAATGCCCTCCGAAATGGCTCAGTAAGCCATTCAGTTGTAACAAACTGCTATAAAGTCTCAAAAAAGGAATGAAATTGGATGGACCACCCGGCATCGACCTAGGCACCGGAAGCGACAACAGAAATTTCAGCCCTGTCAACCCTGCAAAGTCATCCTTACTAACATCTGGGGGCTAGTGCCAAAATTGGGAGAGCTGTCTCACAGACTAGTCAAGCAATAGCCTGACATAGTCAAACTCACGGAATCATGTCTTACAGATCATGTCCCAGACACCACCATCACCATCCCTGGGTATGTCCTGTCCCATCGGCAAGACAGGCCCAGCAGAGGTGGGGCACAGTGGTATACATTCAGGAGGGAGTTGCCCTGGCCGACTCCGGACCCCATGAAGTCTCATGGCATCAGGCCAAACATGGACAAGGAAACCTCCTGCTGATTACCAAGTACCACCCTCCCTCAGCTGATGAGTCAGTGCTCTTCCATGTTGAATATCACTTGGAGGAAGCAGTGAGGGTGGCAAATGTACAGAATGTACCCTGGGTGGGAGACTTCAATGTCCATCAGCAAGAGTAGCTCAGTAGCACCACGACTGACTGAGCTGGCTGAGTCATGAAGGCATAGCTACTAGACTGGGTCTGCGGCAGTTGATGAAGGAACCAACAAGAGGGAACAACATACTTGAGCTCATCCTCACTAACCTGCCTGCCGCAGATGCATCTGTCCAGTATCTGTAGGAGTGACCAATGCACTGTTGTTGTGGAGACGAAGTCCCGCCTTCACATTGAGGATACCCTCCATCGTGTTGTGTGCACTACCGCCATGCTAAATGGGATGGATTTCAAACAGAAATAGCAACTCAAGACTGGGCATCCATAAGGCGCTGTGGGCCGTCAGCAGCAGCAGAACTGTACTCGAACACAATCTGTAACCTCATGGCCTGGCATATCCCCCAATCTACCAATACCATCAAGCCAGGGGATCAACCCTGGTTCAATGAAGAGTGAAGGAGGGCATGCCAGGAGCAGCAATAGCTATACCTAAAAATGAGGTGTCAACCTGGTGAAGCTTCAACACAGGACTACCTGTGTGCCAAACAGCATAAGCAGTAAGCAATAGACAGAGCTAAGTGAACCCAGAACCAACGGATCAGATCTAAGCTCCAGTCCTGCCACATCCAGTCGTGAATGGTGGTGGATAATTAAACAACACACTATCCCCATCCTCAATGATGGGGGAGCCCAGCACATACGTGCAAAAGATAAGGCTGAAGCATTTGCTACAATCTTCAGCCAGAAGTGCAGAGTGGATGATCCATCTCGGCCTTCTCCGGAGGTCTCCAGCATCACAGATGCCAGTCTTCAGCCAGTTCGATTCACTCCACGTGATATCAAGAAACTGCTGAAGGCACTGAATAGTGTAAAGGCTATGGGGCCTGACAATATTCCGAGGCCAGATATTGAGGTCGGCGAGCAGAGGGCAGGGCCAGTGGACCGACGCATAAAATGATGCGTCATCTCAGTTTTCAGGTCGGCAGGGGAGCACCCGAATCAGCTGTGCTCCCGCCGACCTGTCAACAGTCAACTGAGGTCATTTAAAAAGTAATTCAAGGAGTTAATGCATCTGTCCGTCCAACCTTAAGGTTCGCGGGCAGGCTGGGAGCCCTGGTGGGCTTCAGAAAAAGCATGAAACCTCATCCACAGGCGGGATGAGGTTTCATGAAGGCATTTAAAAATTTAATAAAAGTTTAAATAAAAGTGTCACATGGAGGGGACGTTTCAGGGAAATTTCATGTTTGCGCGTTGACCATTTTTGAATTTGGTGCTGATCTCCTTGAGGCGGCACTTAGCCTCGCGGAGATGAGTGCGCACTTTTGGCTGAGAGAACCCCACCCCACCCGCACAGGGAGCGGGTAGCACTTCCTGGCGGATGTCATGCTGGGCGGGCCTTAACTGGCCAGCCCATGTAAAATAGCCGATTGGAGGCATGCCTGCCCACGCCTGCTCCTGCACTTCCCCCCCGATGGGGGAAAATTTCCCGGGAGTAGTACTGAAGACTTGTGATCTGGAACTTGTCACGTCCCTATCCAAACTGTTCTAGTACAGCTATAACACTGGCATCTACCTGGCTATGTGGAAATTGCCCAGTATGTCCTGTACACAAACAGCAGGACAAATTCAAACTGGCCCCATCAGTCTACTCACGATCATCAGTAAAGTAATCGAAGGGGTCATCAACAGTGCCGTCAAGCAGCACTTGCTTAGCAATAACCTGCTCACTGACACCCAGTTTGGGCTCCACCAGGGCCACCCAACTCTTGACCTCATTACAGCCTTGGTTCAAACATGGACAAAAGAACTGAACTCCCCGAGGTGAGGTGAGAGTGTTTGCCCTTGACATGAAGGCTGCATTTGACTGAGTGTGGCATCAAGGAGCCCTAGCAAAACTGGCATCAATGGGAATCAGGGGGAAAACTCTCTGCTTGTTGGAGGTCAGACATCTCAGCTCTAGGACATCACTGCAGGAGTTCCTCAGAGTAGCGCCCTTGGCCCAACCATCTTCAGCAGCTTCATCAATGACCTTCCTTCCATCATAAAGTAAGAAGTGTGGATGTTCACTGATGATTGCATGATGTTCAGCACCATTCACTTGTCTGTATGAGTGCAGCTCCTATAACACTGAAGAAGCTTGAACACCATCCAGGACAAAGCAGCTTGCTTGCTTGGCACCACATCCACAAACATTCACTCACTCCACCACCGATGCACAGTAGCAGCAGTGTGTACCATCTACAAGATGCACTGCAGGAATTCACCGAGGCTCCTTCGACAACACCTTCCAAACCCATGACCACTGCCATCTAGAAGGACAAGGGCAGCAGATAGATGGGAACAACACCACCTGGAAGTTCGCCTCCAACTCATCCGCCATCCTGACTTGGAATATATCGCCGTTCCTTCACTGTTGCTGGGTCAAAATCCTGGAACTCCCTCCCTAACAGCACTATGGGTGTACCTACACCACACGGACTGCAGCGGTTCAAGAAGGCAGCTCACCACCATCTTCTCAAAGGCAACTAGGGATGGGCAATAAATGCTGGCTCAGCCAGCGAAGCCCACACCCCATGAATGAATTAAAAAGAAATCTGCCAAATTTAGAAAAGGTGCTAAAAAGATTTCAGGAGGGTGGAGTTTGCTTCAAGAAAGAAAAGTGCACTTTTCAAGCCAAGGAGGTAACTTACCGGGGACACAGGGTCAATGCTCTCGGGCTACACCCTGTCATGGAGAAAGTCAGGGCCATAAAAGAAGTGCCTTCCCCCATTAATGTGTCTGAACTTAAATCATTTCTAGGATGTCAATTATTATGGGCGTATTTTTGCCAAAGCTACCCATTGTGCTGACCCCCTTACATGCCCTACTGAAGAAGCACCACCGCTGCTTTTGGGGAATTCCTCAGGAAATGGCTTTTAACATGGTGAAGCAATTGCTGCAGTCTTCAGGCCTACTTGTACACTTCAACCCATCACAAGAACTAACACTGACATGTGATGCCTCTCCATATGGCACTGGGGCAGTGTTGTCCCAAGAGGTGGCTCACGGCTCGGAAAGACCAATAGGATTTGTGTCAATAGCATTATCAGTAGCTGGAAGAGGATATTCACAAGTCAAAAGAAAAGGGCCAATCAATATTTTTTGGCATCAAAAAGTTCCATCAATATCTACATGGGAGACATGTCCTGGAGCTGAGATGACTGACCTCCAACAACCACAACCATCTTCCTTTGTGCTAGGTATGAATCCAACCAGCGGAGACTTTTCCCCCTGATTCCCATTGATTCTGGTGTTGCTAGGGCTCCTTGATGCCACACTCTGGCAAATGCAGCCTTGATGTCAAGGGTAGTCACTCTCACTTTGGCCTCCATGGCCCCAGCATCATCGAGGTATACCACAACGTGTGGCAACCCTTGTACTAGGCACTTGATTGTGCTTTGGAATATTGCACATGCAGATGAGACACCAAAAGGCAGGTACATGTACTGAAAAAGCCATTTGTGGGTATTTATCATGACATATCCTCAGGAACTGTCGTCCAACTCTAGCTGTTGGTAGGTGTGACTCATTTTCAGTTTGATATATGATTGGTTCCTGGCCAGTTTTGCATAGAGATCTTCAATTCATGGAAGAGGATACTTGTTCAGCTCTGTGGCCTGATTGATGGTTTGTTTGTATTCACTGCAAATGTGGATAGTCTTGTCCGTCTTCAAAACAGGGACAATGGGTGCAGTTCATTCTGAAAGCTGAACCAGCTGGATAGCACCTAATTCTTCCAACCTCTTTAGTTCAGCCGCCGCTTTATCATGTAGGGCACATGGTACGGGTCTTGCTTTGAAAAATCAAGGGGTGGCTTCCACATCCATGTAGATTTTGGCTGTAAGCCCTTAATTTTGCCTAACCTGTCCCAGAAGACACTGCTAATTTTTCTAAACCATTCTGACAACCCCCTTGTCCTCACCCGGAAAATTTCAGCCCAATTTAGCTTTATTTTTTTGAGCCATTCATGGCCCAGAAGGCTTGGCCCTTCACCCATTACTACTACGATAGGTAGCTGGGCAGACTGCTGTCCATAGCTTACAGGTACAATGGTGGTATCCCTCACCTTTACCTCTTCTCCAGTGTATGTTTTCAGCTTGGCTGAAGTGCTCTCTAAATTTAAAGTCTGAGCACCCCCTCCCAAACACTGGAATGTGTGCTCGCCCTTCACAGTGACTGATGCACCATATTTAGAGGCTTCCCTTTTACATAGAGTGTTACGGTGATTGGATCTGGCTTAACGTCCTTGAGGTTGGAGACAGTAACTATCAGGCTCACTGGTACCAGGGTCTTCCACACTGTGTACTTGTAACATCTTGTTAGATTGGCTATTCAACTGCTATACCTTGCCCCGCATTGTCTCCTCAGGTGTCCTTTTGTTCCACAATAATGGCACTCAGCCTCCTTAAATCAGGGGTGTGGTTACTCGCACATCAATAATATTGGACCTTAGGGATCACTACCTGACTGCCTCACCGTATCTTTCAGTTTTGTGGCTTACTGGAATTGCTTCCCTTTTTCCAGTGTCCTTGGCCAATTTGGCACCGAAGGTGACTGCCTGTTCCCACCCTAATTGGTCTACGGTTCCACTTTGCGTGCCCTGTAGTTCCAATGCAACTGCCTCAGCGCTTTCCATAGTGAGCACAGCCTCCGTCCCACATTCGAAATTGATATCAACTTCTGCTAACAACTGACTTTGTATGGTATAATTACATGTGCCACAGACTAATCGATCCCACAGCATGTCACTTAGAGTCATACCAAAATTGCAATGCTTTGATAATTGTTTGAGTTTCACAATGTATGTTGCGATCAGTTCCCTGGGGCTCTCACTTGCAAATTAAACTTAAAACGTTACATTATGACTGAAGGTTTCGGTTGGAATTTCTCCGCAGGGGAGTCAAATTGGTCTATCTGGCTGAAAAGCGGCAGTCGGTGAGAAATATCATTTCCCACTCACGGTCGTCGATTAAACACCATACAGTTGCAGGTGGGAGACAGTGCCAGGATAGTTTTTCCCTCTTCGTCAAATGTAGAAACACGCTCTGGAAGCCTTCTTAGTCAAACAAAACGAACTTTATTTACACAAGAGCTTCCGGGGCTGCTTGTATGCAGCTAGCCCCTCATACAGACATTTTTTCCTAGGAAATTTTTCCCTAGAATTTATTCCCCCGTGCTAGTCACACATTGGTTGAACAAATCATGTGACTCCTACTCAGTTGAACTGATCTTAAAGTGACAGTCATCACAGCCTGAGCATTCTTAAGTGCTGCCAGACCACTTGCTCACTCAGTGCAACCGAACCTTTTGACCCATTTGAGGACAGTCACCACCCACGCTGCTCCTATCCCTCTATGCTAATATAGATTATCCCATACCTCCTTGTGTTCACAGATCCCAGAACACTTCACCCCACCCACATCTACTAGACTCCAGAGCATTTTAATATCCTTTCTCAGGCTTTCAGGTCCCACGCTGTCTCACCTGGAGGGCCGCTAGGCCCTTGGAATGCCAGTAAATCAACTGTACATTTTATCTCTGTTATTGCAAAACAAAGAAACATATAATAATAAGATAGGTTACTGGCGCACAACTTAAAATATGTCATTCTGATCTTTTCTGACCTAGATCCAGAGATTTAAAATTGTTCATCAAAGTGGAAACCTACCTCACCCAAAGTAAATAACTTTAAATTGACCTCAAGGTGTCCTGCACCTGCAGCAATTCGGTTTTTTATGTGTTAAAGAGACAAGCCAGGTTAAAAAACTGCACTTTAGCAGCAGAATAATAAAATGTACTTTATATAGCATAATATTCGTATTATAAAGCAATGCATCATCCAACTTATTATAGGCATTGCCACAATAAGTCCAAGACAATCAAGCATCGGAATAAGTCCAATAATCCAATTCTTCTGGTGCAGGCCAACGTTCAAAGAATTGGCTATATATAGTATTTTAGTTTTGTATTCAAAACACGCTGACTCCCAGCCACAGAATTTTGCAGAGTCATGGAGACACCGCGGATCTTTAAAAATTATCAGTGGGACCCTGATTCAGAAGTCTTGCTCCCATTTCCTACAGATCCAATTTTTGCAAATAGGGCAAAGAGGGCATGTCGTGACTAACACATGAGGCAAACTTGAACTCAGCAGGGCCATTTGAACTCATTTTCACTACAGCAAAGGACTTAATCCTGAATGTGGGAGTCATGAATTTTTAGAGCAGACATAAATGTCATGAAGGACTGATAAGATATGTAGAAACATCAAGCTGTGAAGTTATTTAAATCCCCAGCCCCTTAAAAATGAAAAAAAAAGTTACTTTGTCAGTGAGTGTTGAAAGAAGTCTGTTCTAGCAGTAAGAGCAGATGTTGGCTGACATTTCCCAAGGACTATTATTATGGTATTATTAATGCTTGGCTGTTTTCCACAACCTATAATTATCTCATCAGGGGGTTTTAAGTTCATAGTTGGCATGAGGCTTTTAAGAAGCTATGGAGGCAGTTGGGATATGGGTTGAGGCCGTGTTGAGGTGTGAAGGCAAGAGAGCCTAAAATGTAAGGAAACAACTGGGGAAACCGAGGAGTGCTTTTTAAACAGCCCATCTCAGCACTTGGCAGCTTCAGTGGCCACTTCCAATCTGTATCAGGGGGCAATGGGCATGACCCCATCCCACACCCTATAATGAAAGTCATGCCATTTGCAAGAATTTCTCCTGAGGTGCTGAGCCAGGAAATTTTACAACTACCTGTTTCGGTGAAAACCCCAGTGGGGAGTGCAGGAATGGTGAATTTTGACTTTGCTATGGGGGATTTAAATTGTTTGTATCTTTTGCTATTGTTGTGTAATGGTTGATGAGAGTGACTGCCCTTGATGTCAAGGCAGCATTTGATCGAGTGCGGCATCAAAGACCCTTAGTAAAATTGAAGTCAGTGGCAATCAGGGGAAAAATTCTGCACAGGTTGGAGTCATATCTAGCACAAAGGAAGATATTTCTGGTTGTTAGAGGCCAATCATTTGAGACCCATAGCATCATGCAGGTGTTCCTCAGGTTAGTGTCCTAGGCCCAACTATTTTCAACTGCTTCATCAATGATTTTCCCTCTAACATAAGGTCAAAAGTGGGAATTTTCATTGATAATTGCATAGTGTTCAGTACCATTTGCAACTGCTCAGATGAACAACTTGTGCTCGCATGCAGCAAGACCTAGAGAACATTCAGGTTTAGGCTTAAAAGTGGCAAGTAACATTCATGCCATACAAGTGTGGGGCAATAATCATCTTCTACAGGAGTAAATTCAACCATCTCCCTGTCATGAAAATATAATAATTTTAATTATATTATTGTAATTTATTGCAAAGGTGGGTGAATAGAGGGGTTTGGAGTATTTTCTCTGTATGAGTTTGCGTGGAGGAGGTTTTAATTGAATTTCCGACAGCTAGTTTGGAGCTTTTGAGTTATTAAAAGAGAAGCTGGATTTGAAATGCTAAATATGTAAACTTGGCTTATGTTTTAGAATGTGAGGGTGAGGAACATTTGCATTTTAGACAAACCAGAGCTGTGAATTTCAAAGAGATGGTAAGGTGTTACACCTCACCAAAAGAGGCTAAGCCAAACAGTCTGTTTATTTTTCCCAAACATTACTGATAATATGAGCATTATGGAAGATTTATGTTATGGAAAAAGTAAAGTTGCAAAGACATATTGCGACAATGGAATTTACATTAAAAAGGTAGAAACCTATATAAAGGATATGAATTTATGTGTAAGGGAAAGGGGTTCTAAGATCCAACAAGTGTGGAAAGCCTCCAGTTCCTATGCATCAAGCTGCTGTCTACAGAAACTGAAGCTAATAAAACTCATTATGAATATCCCTCTCCAGGATATTGTGTGCTTTGCCTGGGTCTGTTTTACTGTTGCCTTAATGGAGGTGTAACTGGGAGCTAGATTAATTAGGAGATTTGTGAGTTATTATAATTTGTAGACCTATTTATGTGCTTAAAAACCCCTTCCTTCTATTAATTAATGTTTAATTTAGTTTTGTAAAAAAACCTCTAAGTCTTAATGGGCTCATTACAATTGAATTCAAGGCATGCATCTCAAAATAAAGTGAATATTGCAAACAGTTGTGACAGCTGTTTCAAGTTTCCCTCTGGGATTTGAGCAGCTCAGCATTTACCATCTGCTGTGTTATAACACTCCCCTTGATGTTCAATGGCATTACTATTACTGAACCCCTATTTAATCAACTTCTTGGGGGTCAGTGTTGATCAGAAAGCTAACCGGACCAGCCACATGAATACGATGGGGAGAATTTTTCTTATGGCGGGTGAGCTGGGTGGTAGCAGGTGAGGTGGGGGGGGGGGGGGGGTCTGGCAGGGGTGGGAGGGTTGGTTGGTGGGGGTGCCGCAGAGACTGCGATCGGCCCTGCACTGCCATTTTACGCAGGCAGGCTAATTAAGGCCCACCTAGTGTACCGTGGCCAGTGGCGCTCAGCGTTACCTGCATGGGCAGGGGGAGCACATGCATGGAGCTGCCTCAGGGAAATTGAATGAGTTAGAGAGCTTTTTAATAAATAAAGTAAACATTTATATAAACAAGTTCCCTCATGTGACAGTGTCACGTTAGCTGGGATATGTTTGTGAAGTTAGGAAAATGTATTTATTTTATAAAAGCTTCAGGAAACTTCACTTCGCCCATGGATGAGGTTTCCTGAAAAATGTGAAGGCTGCTTGGGCACTTCGCCTGCCCATCAACCTTAAGATTACACGGGCAGCATTCTTAACAAGGTTAATTACTTTTTTAATGGCCTTAATAGCCTTTTGACAGTTCAATATCGAAATGACACGTGATGACTTCGGGATGCACGCCCGACATCATTGCGTGTCATTTTACGCATTGGGCTCGCCCCTGTATGCCGACTAGAAGATTCAGCCTTGTATCTACAAGCGGGTCAGAGACTGGGAATTATGCAGTGAGTAACTCACCTCCTGACTCCCCAAAGCCTGTCCATCATCTACAAGGCACAAGTCAGGAATGTGATGGAATAATGTCCACTTGCCTGGATAAGTGCAGCTCCAACAACATTCAAGAAAATTGACACCATCCAGAACAAAGTGACGTGCTTGATACGCACTCCATACGTCACCTTAAACATTCACCCCCTCCAGCACCAATGCACAGTGGTAGCAGTGTGACCTGTATACAAGATGTACTATAGTAACTCAACGAGACTCCTTCAATAGCACCCTCCAAACCCGTGACTCCAAACACCCAGAAGAACAAGTATGAATGGGAACACCACCAGCTGAAAGTTCCTATCTAAGTCACTCACCATCCTGACTTGGAACTATATCACCTTCCTTTCACTGTCGCTGGGTCAAAAGCCTGGAACTCCTTCTCTAACAGCTCTATGTACACCAGATGGACTGCAGCTCACCACCACCTTCTTAAGGGCATTTAGGGATGGGCAATAATGTGGCTTTGCCAGTGGCACTCTCATACCATGAATGAATAAAAAATGTAGCATTCATACACTTCAGAATTTTAAAGCCTTGGACTTTACTTCATTTGGTAATAAAGTAACCTAGCAACTGTCTCACAAATTTACCTTAATTAAAGACAAAATTATTTACAGCCCATTAAATTTTACATTCAGGAGATGAGTTTAAATAAACATCCTGAGTTTTCAATCATGTATAATTGATAATGGAATTGAAGTTTATTATGGAACATAAAACTAAAGGCATCAGTGGGTTGCAATGGAATTAGCTGGCATGTAACTAGATTGATTGGAAGCTGAAGAATCAGATGTATGTAGAGAATGTTCCAAGGGCCCAAACACTCCTTTCAAGTGAAGCAGCATTTCACTTGCACTTCTCTCAACTTAGTCTACTGCATTCGTTGCTCCCAATGTGGTTTCCTCTACATTGGAGAGACCAAATGCAGACTGGGTGACCACTTTGCAGAACACCTTCAGTGTGTCCACAAGCATTACCCAGACCTCCCTGTCGCTTGCCATTTCAATACTCCACCCTGCTCTCATGCCCACATGTCCGTCCTTGGCTTGCTGCATTGTTCCAGTGAAGCTCAACGCAAACTGGAGAAACAGCACCTCATCTTCTGACTAGGCACTGTACAGCCTTCTCGACTGAATATTGAGTTCAACAATTGTAGATCATGAACTCTCTCCTCCATCCCCACCCCCTTTCCGATTTTCCCCCTCTTTTTTGTTTTTTCCAATAATTTATATAGATTTTTCTTTTCCCACCTATTTCCATTATTTTTAAATGTATTTCTATCCATTGTTTTATCTCTACCTTTTAGCCTTTTTCGATTCCTTCACCCCACCCCACCCCCACCAGGGCTATCTGTGCCTTGCTCGTCCTGCTTTCTACCCTTAATTAGCACATTCCTTTAGATAATATCACCACCTTCAACACCTCTTTGTCCTTTTGTCTATGACATCTTTTGGTTATCTCCACCTATCACTAGCCCTCTATCCAGCTCTCCTTGTCCCACCCTCCCTTAAACCAGCTTATATTTCACCTCTTTTCTATTTTTCCTTAGTTCTGTTGAAGAGAAATGCGGACTCGAAACGTTAACTGTGTTCCTCTCTGCAGATGCTGCCAGACCTGCTGAGTTTTTCCAGGTATTTTGTTTTTGTTTTGGATTTCCAGCATCCTCAGTTTTTTGCTTTTATCTTATGTATGTAGAAATAAAAATGTACATTCTTGACTATCATGTGATGGGAAACTAGGTGAAGTGTTTAACCAGTTATCTTTGACATTGCATAATTCATTGGATTTAATTTTCCTAATCCCAAATTCCCTTTTCAGGGACTGATGACAACCAGCTGTGTTTGAAGGTGATGCACTTGACAGAAATGTTTGCCTGCTGTGGTGATTGTGGTTTAGTCACTGGCAATAGTTTAGATTATTCATGCTTAAGATGCTTCAGCTACTATACCGGGCTTGCTAAAAGTTGTTCACAATAACAGATATGCCAATCTATTATTTATAAATGTTATTACATCTCTCCCTTCTTGCTGTTTGACATCACCTGTAAAAGTGTCATAGGATCCGTGATGTATTATTTTTGATATTTTGTCTCATGCCAGCTTACATTATTTGCTAGTGTCATCACTGAAAAATAGCATTGTTTTCAAACTTATGATCAACATGTTTGACCTCTGAGGTTCATTCTCTTGCAAAAACTTCTTCCAAAATATTTTTTTCTATAGTAGTCAATGCCTATCACATTTATGCTAGGGGCTAAATATTTATTTAAAAACTTATTGGGTTCCCTACAATAAAATTTGATACTGACAGCAACCAGCTAAAAGCAACCACAAGATACTAATAAATAAAACATAAACGTAATGATTTCTGCTCCATGCAGGAATGTTCATGGCTACCTCCAACTGCCCACCAAAGCATTTGTGGCTGAGGTTTGCCAATAGGCATAACTTGTGCTTTATTTTTGACCTGTATTGATAGGTACACAGATCTCTTAAAATGTGCAGAAGGGATATTTCTACTAATTCTAATCCAAGTTCCTAGGATTGTCCTGTTGAATCTGAATGTGTATTTCTGGGTGATCCTGGGAACATGTTCCCTCTGGATGGGTGATTCACCACCCATGGGAAAAGAGAAGGTAAAGACTGGAGGAAGAAAAATAAAATGTTTATAATGTCTTGTTTATATGGAGATATTAGAATACAACGTCAGGAATATTGTTTACAATATGAAAGTAAGACGATTTATATCTCTGTAACATAATAGAAGAATGTCATATTAACACATGAATTATTTGTCCACTAATATTGTCAGATAGTATTTTCTAATCTGTAATGTGTATAGCATGTCTTATCCAATGCATCAATTTTGGGGTAACTCTCTGAACTAGCCATTTGTTTGGCTCACCAGATATGACATTCTATGAATTGTTAGACAATAGGCCCCATCTCCAAAACAGTGGCATAATTTTACATAAGATGGCAAAAGGTATCCTCACTTAAAATTTAGGCAAATAAATTTAGATGAAAAATTATGCTTACAAGTCACGTAGTTGTCACTGAGCAGTTGGTCAATAATTCCACATATTAAATATTCAACCTAGAATAATTTTGTAAAATCCCACATTCCTTGTCAAATCTTCAGTATTACTTGGTGCTTCTAATTAAGTTGATTTAATAATCCAAGAGGTAATCTAATATCCAATACAATGCATGTAAATGAGATTTTGTATGAGTTAATGTGAAAGAATAATTAATTTGATTTGGAGCAACATATTAAAAGGTTTTGGCCTTTGCTTGTAAATAAGGCTTTGACATGAAGCTTTAATATTGTAATGGTTGTTAATATATGATGCTGAGATTTAACAAGCTCTTAGCTGCTTCATTTTCACAGACTATTATTCACTATTTGGTTTAGGTGTCATTGCAAAAGTTGTCACTAAAAAATGATGGCATCGGCACTTGTAATCAGAGCCAGTAGAAATGTCAAATTGTCAATGTCAGCAGCTGTAATAGCACAATCTATCTAAAAAAAGTCAATGCTAACAACTGTTAACTAATGTTTGGCAATCTTCATAATGATGACATTTCTTGTGCCACCCTTTACAGCTTCAGTATTATCTTGTCAATCACAGGTTCCAGAAGAGTTCAGAGATAACGGGGTCATGTGATGCTTTGGCAGAATAGAGGGAAAAGAACCAATAGAAATTAGAAATGGATCCCATTTTAAAATCAGAACAGAGCATGATGCCCTTATATTTGAGTGGAATGAGAGAGGGACGTTCTAATTTAAGTAAGAAGCTCATGTGTGCTGAAAGAAATGGACTTTAAGGCTATCAGTATCAAATGCTGATCTGTATTATACAGTTTGAAGTCCACCATTTTCTGGATCATGGGTCTCCTCTCCATGTAGTGTTTTATATTGGCTCTGTATATTTCGATTCAGCAAACATTGGATTACAATTCACTCATCACAACTATTTGACCTGCATTAATACACCTCTGCTTAATTCTGTCTACTCCACATTCATTTTGATGCAATTCCAATATGACAGATTGTGCCATAATCCTATGATGCTGCTAAAAGCATGACAGATCATTTATAAAAGGGACACTTCCTTTGTTTAGTAAATAAAAATAGATAGGCCTTGAAATGAACGGCCTGGATTTTGAAGTAGTAATGACAGGAAAACTATCAATGTTCACCGTTATTATTCTCCTGAAACTGACAGCAACCTCTGGAGTCCACACATACATACACTAGTTAAATGTAGAAGTTCAGAAGTTGTTGTCAGTGAGTCGGCACTTTTCCATAGTTTGTGCTGTTGAAGATCCCTCAGTCTGCAATCAATTAGAAATCACTGAGCTGACAAAAACTTGTCCTTTTACACTACTGATCCCATTTTAAAAACCGTTGAAAAAGTTGTTGATTGAGATTTAACTGGGTTTTTAAAAACTAAGTTTATAATTACTACTGAACAGCCTCACTGTTCCTTAAAAACTAATTCTTCTACATTTGTGGGATGTTAAACTTCTCCATTATGATGAAAAAAATCATGTTTAAAAAAAATAAAGCATGTTTATGCTATTTCAGCTTCTACCTTCATCCCAAGTGTGTCTATTTTTCATTCATTCATAGGATGTGGGCTTTGCTGTCTGGGCCAGCATTTATTGCCCATCTGTGGTTGCACTTGTTCAGGGGCATTTAAGAGTCAACCACATTGCTGTGGGTCTGGAGTCACATGTAGGCCAAACCAGGTAAGGACAGCAGATTTCCTTCCCTATAGGACATTAGTGAACCAAATGGACTTTTACAACAATCAATAATGGTTTTATGGTCATCATTAGACTTTTAATTCTAGGTTTTTATTAAATTCAAATTCCACCATCTGCTGTGGTAAGATTTGAATCCAGGTCCCCAGAGCATTACCCTGACCCCCTGGATTACTAACCTGTGACAATACCACTACACCATCACCTCATGTCCCAATCGTTTATTTTTATATCTGTAATAACTAATTAAAAGTGAAAAATTCAGTGCCTCTTACTTCCAGCCTTGCTGTCTGTGAGAGTACTCCAATGCGATTGGCTGCTTACCTTGATTCATGACATCCCTATTGCTGGATGCTTAGAGATGCTCTTGACTTGGTACTAGATTCATACTGACATAAAGAATCAGGTAATCCATGTCACAGGGATCACTAGATCCTTGTGAACAGCTTTCTTTGAGGTCAGTGGCAAATGCCATCACTTCACCGCTGCCTGCAAAACCTGGGTCAGTATTTCTGCTAAAATGGAAGAAAAAGAGGTTCATTTGAATGTCTTCTGTCCATATATTAAAAGAACTGGAGGCTTTTATAAAGAGGAATATTTCCAGTTTATAAAAGTTGAAAATTGTTACTTGTGTAATGTACTCACATTAAGTGAGAAAAGCTCGTTTTACTTTTCAATCAGTCAATGGATGGGTATTACCAATGTTCCATCTGATTCCATGGGTCCCTCTGACACAGAGGTTAGATGAAAATTTTCCACTGAAAAATAAGTTTTATGTAGCTTTGTGGGTATATCCAACATTTCCTCATTTGCACTGGAGATGAGAAAACATGAAAAGCTGAAGAGAAAATCCAATTGTTAAAAGCAAAATATTGGTACTTCCAAGGGTGTCTGGGGGCATGCTCATCGAGAAATACATTAATTTTTATGTTAAGGATCATCCATTCTGGTTAATTTTAAGCATTTTCCTTCTTCACAATTAATGGAAAACAAATGACAACTGAACACAAAACCCAAAGTTAAAACTGCGTTGTCATTTTTGCACATCCAGCCCAATATTATTTGCAAACACATTTTTCCTGTTATGTCACAGAGACAGTTTACCCCATTCAGGTCCTTACCCTTTCATAAAGGCCCTCTCTTCTCTTCCAATTACCCCAGTTAAGAGTGGCATTCTTCTACTTTTCCAGCATGTTAACCTGATACTCTTTCTCCAATCCTGCTGTTCAACCTGGTGCTCTTCCTTCTGCCTAGAATTCGTGCGGTTGGTATCCATCCACAATCCTTCAGAAAACATCAGAAGAACAAGTCAAGTATTCCCTAAGTGTAAGGGTGAAAAGTGAATGGTCAAAAATGGAACTCCTGAGAGGAGAAAATTGTCAAACCATAATTAAAAATGGTATTTCGTTGTGGTCAGTGGCAGCTGTTCCTCGATTTAAGAATGACATCTATTCAGGGTCCTGTGTTTTTGTCACAGATCTTCATGTGATTAAACGGGCTGATTCTTCACCCACAAATCTTTGGGTACGTGTGGCAGGGTATCCCACGAGGAGCAGGATCTGGAGTTCAGGAACTGCTTCCTTCTCTTTCCTTCTCTGCCGCTGCTCTGCCTCATCATTAAGTTGTTGTGACTCAAAATGTGATGCAGCTTGATGGACAAGTTGTCGGCATTTTGAACAATTGGAAGCAAGCTCCTCCCGGTCATTAATGCCAGCGCTCTTCAAGAGGAGCATCAGAATTTCTTTGAAGTGTTTTCTTTGTCCTCCCCTTGAATGTTGGCCATTTGAGAGTTGGGAAAACAAGACCTGGCAGGGGAGATGTTTCCAGCCACCCAAACACAGTGTGCATACCATCAAAGTTGATTTTATGGTTTTGCCTGAATGCTTGTGGAACTGGCTTCAAGAAGGATACTAGCAATGGTTTGACAGGGAATACGGTGGAGGCATTGCTGATGGAGTTACACTAGTGCTCTTACATTTCTCTGATAAACAGCCCAAGGGCAGGATTTTCCAGACCCACCTGCTGCCGTGATCTTCCAGTCCCGCCACAAGTCAGCCGACTTCTGGCTGGGGCACCATCTCGCCTGCGGCAGGTACCGCCCGCAACCGGGCTGGAAAATCCCAGCCCAAGTCTCACTGCAGTACAGGAGTGATGACAACTGCAGTACACTAGAACTTTTGTTGACTTACGGGGGTTTTTAGGCAAAGGCATTTAATAAGAATCCTGAAGTATTTAGCATGAGAAGGGTGCTAATATGATGGACACAAACTAAATTTTAGATGTTTTAATTTAGTTAAAGGG
Source organism: Carcharodon carcharias (assembly GCF_017639515.1). NCBI lineage: Eukaryota > Metazoa > Chordata > Chondrichthyes > Lamniformes > Lamnidae > Carcharodon > Carcharodon carcharias. The sequence continues at coordinate 131,995,999 of NC_054471.1, forward strand.
GGAAAAAGCACCATGGTTTTTTGGGATATATCCTAAAATCAAAATGGAGGTAAGGAATGAGACTTCCATATCCCTAGGCATTTTGAACACAACATTAGAGGGGTGGGGTGGGGGTGGTAGTGAGGTGGAGGAGGGGATTAAAATAGTGGTAACAGATTTGCTGCCCCTAAAATGTCTCACCCAATTTTTCTTTCTACTCGAGTAAATGGGGGTGGGAGAGGTGGGTGCATAATGCATCCAGCAAAAGTTGAAAGTTGCAGCTTATTTATCAAAATGGGGTTCCCAAACCCATGAGCAGATAGTGAGTGAGATGCTTTTGCCAGTCGAAAAGCCATGAGGGAAGGTTGCTGGAGCTACACCTCCACTCAATGGCAGTGGTGTTCCAAAGGACATGGAACATGTTAGGAGAGCGCCCCTTCCAAAGCCAAAGGCCTCAATCAGGAAGATAGTGATTGATTTTGCTGACCACTTTATAGCGAAGTCAAATGTGGAGCAGGAAACCTCCCAAAAAGAGAGAGAGAGTGATGCCTCACCCAGTTGATAAGTCACCTGGCAGTACAGCCAGAGCTGGACAGCCACCTGAGGGCAGTAGGGTCCTAAATAAAATGGGACAGGTTGTGAACCAACCACTCCCCAAGGTAACAGATCAGGGCAAGACAATAACCCTGAAATTCCAACACCCTTGGGACTACTACAAGGGGAGTTCAAGTGCAGCTAGAACCAAATTGAACCCAGAGCCCAGTCAACGGGTGAGTGTCTACCATGGGGTGGACACATCTAAAGGTAGCCAGCAGAGGTCAAATGAGAAGGAGGCTTCCCCAGTTGAACCCTCGGCTGCCAGACTGGCAGATCACAGAGTCTCAAATGCCCAATCATCAGCCCTGGCCCAAGAGCAATGGGAAGATGTGGTCACTCTGCTCAGGATATTTGAAGAAATTCTCAGAGATCTTCTGGAATGCACCCCACTAGCAGTTCATGACATGAATGTGGGAGAACCCTCGCCAATACATTGAAAGCACTACCAGCTGAGCTTTAACCAGCTGCCCAGGTTAGGCAGGCAACCCAGCACCTGCAGGACCATGATATAGCTACAGAGCCCCCCCCCCCCCCCCCCCCCCCCCCCCAACCCCAATTAACGGCCAGCCAAGGTGAAAGGCGTGCTGAGGAGCTCAGCGCTGCGGGGGTGGGGGTGTGAGGAGTGCAAGCGCTAAAGTCAGGGGAGCACGCACTGAAAGCTGCCTAAAGGCACAGAGCTGCTTCAGGGAGCTGAAGCATTGTAGAAATAAAAATAAAGATTTCAAACATGAGAGAAACATGCCCCCTCATGTGACTCAGTCACATGAACAGGGACATACTATAAATGATGTTGAAAATTTTTTATTTCTTTTTAAATTACTGTTGGAAACCTCATCCCGCCTGTGGATGAGGTTTCATAAAAATCCTAAGGTCACTTTGTTGATTTGCTCACCCACCAACCGTAAGGTAGGACGCGCAGTGAAAAATGAGTTTCAGTTATTAGATTAAGGGCCTTAATAGGCCTCTTAATTGTTGGCGAGTGTGCTGCCGACTCTTGTGTACGCCCACCAACCGAAATATCGCATGCTATTTTAAGCCCAGTCGAATCAGGCACTCACCCGCCCGCGGGACATAAAATTCTGCCCATTACTTATTTAAAAATAGACAAATGGCTGGGATGACAAGATGGCTGCAGCTGCTCACAAGGCAGATTCTAAGCTGTTCCAATGGACAAAGGCTACCTCATCATACTCTTAGAATATGGCTTGTAGTGTATAAGCATTCCAACTAAGCCAACACAAAGGATTCGTAGATGATAAGGCTGCACCAGCCAGCCAAGGACAAAGGTAGAGCTATTTGTGACTCCTAATCTCCAATGTTGTGCTAATGGCCCCGCCATACCTGCTCCAAAACACAATGGGCTTCACTCAGGCACCTCAATAGCTGAATCGGCACCTCGACCTGAAACCACCCTGTCACATGACCAAGACTTGAGCTATTTGAATTTCTTTAGTTATACAGCCCCTGAATTTTATCTTTAGTTGCGGACTACTGTGAAGAATTGGGCTGCAGGCTAGCAGCCTGCCTTTGACCTCCATCTCTCTTGAAGCCTGATTCCTAGAGAGAACCCTATATTTCACTACAGAGTGAACTATTACCCAGGTACAAGAAAACTTTTCTGCATGTTCAACGGACTCAACCTGCAATCAAGGGAGGCAGTAGCATAGTGGTATTATTACTAGACTAGCATTCCAGAGAACCGGTGTAATGCTCTGGGGACTTGGATTCAAATCTCACCATGGCAGATGGTGAAATTTGAATCTAATAAAATATAATGATGATCATAAAGCCATTGCTGATTGTCATTAAAAAAAAAACCCATCTGGTTCACTTGCCCTTTAGGGAAGGAAATCTGCTGTCCTTACCTGGTCTGGCTTACATATGACAATGGTTGACTTTTAAATGCTCTGTGAACAAGGGCAATTAGGGATGGGCAATAAGTGCTGGCCTAGCCAGTGACACCCACATCCCATGAACAAATATAAAAAAAGCTCCTTGGGTCTTCTTGGAATTCCAACCAAAAGGCAATGCCAACTAAAAGACCTTCCTTGGCCATTGATTCTGGACTCTGGACTCACATGAAACCATAACTTATTTATTGTGGTCTCTGCCCTGAATCCCTTCCTTCCCCTTATCTCTCTTTTACTGTATGAATGCAAAAAAGCGATACCCCTTTCCTGTGTTTTGTGTGCATGTGTAAAGTAAACGAACTTTCTTATTTTACCTTATCTCAAGTTTGCTATGGGGTTATTCATAGAGGATTGGATAACTCCAAAACTGAAGGGTTGGGGAAAATCTGCCTCCACTTATTAAGGGGGAAATCAAAAATCAATAACACCTTTCTGTTTACGGACGGGTAGTAAGAGGAAAAATCGGCTGTTTAAATTAATCCCCCCCTGGTCTGTAACAGTAGGGACATTGATAACATGGAGGAATGGTCTAAAAATTGGTAGATGGAATTCAGTACAATAAGAATGAGGTGATATGTTTTGGTAAAGCCAATGACTGTAATCATACATAGGAAGTAGGCTCAGTGCTGTGGTAAGCAGTAAGATTTGGGGGAACATTTTCATAGAGCATTAAAGATAGCAACTCAGGTTGATAATACTATTAGAAAAGGTAATGAAATAGGGACAAAATGTTATGGTCCCCTGCTGGCGAGTTTGCAGGTGGAGGGCCCATAAAATTCCCAGCATAGCTTTCCCACTGCCCTCCCACTGAATCCTGACTTTTCTGCAATTTTACATGGGGCATGCGAGGCCTAGGGCAGCCTTCCATCCTCATCCCAGTTGAGGCCATTAAGTCAGGTTGCAAGCTCCAAGGCAGCAAGGGCAGCTGTGGGCAGATTCTCAAATTTGACATTCCTGGGATTGGCTGTGAGGCCCCTTTTTGCCTATGGGCATGGCCTAATCCAATGAGCCCTGACGTTCAATTGTTGACACCAACAGAGCCTGCAAAATGAGAGGTGCCTAAATTGTTTTTTAGTGCCTGTATCCCTGCTTTTGGAACTGCAAACCCCGATCCACACCCGCTCTCAACAACTGTCTGCCCCCAAATTTCACATTGCTAGCTTCATAAGAAGGGCAGTGGCAGCCTTAAAATTGAGTCACAACAGGAAAAAAGATTGGGAAGCATTGTTTAAAACACTTGTGTCTGACCTAAGTTTCTCACCCTCAAATTGAATATGAAATTCTATCATGTTATGATCTTTCTTGCCTATATGATCCTTTACCATGAGGTCATTAATTAATCTTGTCTCATTACATATTACCAGGTCTAAAATGGCCTGCTCCCTGATTGGTTCCAGAGCATATTATTCTAAGAAACTATCCTGAATACATCTATGAACTTATCCTCCAGGCTACCTTTGGCAATTTGATTCATCCAAACTAAATAAAGATTTAAAACACCCATAATTACAGCCATACCCTTCTTACAAGCCCCCATTATTTCCTTATTTATACTCTGTCCTACAGTGTAACTACTGTTAGCACCCAAACTGATTCTACATCTTGATCTTAACTCCAAACCAAAATTATTTCTCACTATTGTACTGATTTCATCCTTTATTAACAGAGCTTTCCACTTCCTTTTCCTTTCTTCCTGTTCCTGTTCTTTGAAATGTCAAGTACCAGTCTGAATATTCAGTCCCTAGCCTTGGTCACATTGCAACCATGGGCAGAATTTTCTGCCTACCAGGCGGGCAGGCCCGACCCAATCTCCGGCAGGCGGGGAGCCGATCCCCGCTGGAGAAGCGGACCCCGCCACCATTTTAAGTGGGGGGGGGGGGCTAATTAAGGTTGTGAGGGTGGGGGGGCTTCCACAAATGCGAAAGTGCGCTCTTTCGCGCATGCGCACTAAAGAACGCATATCTCCCTGAGGCTAAGTGCTGCCTCAGGGAGATGGCTTAAAGTTGTTCAAACATTAAAAATAGAAAAGTAAAAAATCCTTAACATGTCTCCCTCATGTGACAATGTCACACGAGATGGGACAATGTCACATGAGATGGGACATGTTAATAAATTTCACTAAAACTTTATTAAAGTTTTTTAAACCCTACATGAATACTCATCCTGCCGGTGGATGAGGTTTCATGTTTTCTCAGAAGCCCGCCAGGGCTCCTGGTCTGCCCACCAACCTTAAGGTTGGATGGGCAGGTCCTTTAATTGTTTTAATTATCCTGTCAATGGCCTCAATTGGCCATTGTCAGGTCGGCGGGCAGACAGTTGATTTCACTGTGCCCCCACCTTCCTGAAAATTTAAATGGGGTGAGATGACGTTGGGGGTTCCCCCCAACATCATCCCGTGTCATCTTGCATGTTGGCGAGCGGGCCTTGCCCCCTGCTCACCAACGGCAAAATCCAGCCCCATATCTCTGTAATAGCTATCATATCATACTCATTTATTTCTCTTTCTGCTATCAATTCATCCATCTTGTTACAAATGCTTTGTGCATTCAGATGAAGAACCTTAATTTTACCTTTTCTCTATGCTGACCTATTTGCTGATGTGCTCACCTTTGTATGCTCCATCCCTTTGTTTCACACTCTGGATATCATTACCCATATTTATACCCTGAACTATTTTCTTGTCCTTTCTCTTTAACTTTCCAAATGTTCCTTTATGTGATCCTTCCCCATTCCAATTAAGAGTTGGAAAACTTTTAATATTAAACATAGAAAAGTGGAGACATGCTTCTGTTTTTGGTGTGTCAAACTGGCATTCCTATTGACAGAGGAAATAAAATTAAGGTCCCGGAATCTTGCTGAAAAGTGAAACATGTTGCCAAAGCTCATCAGGACAAATGTACGAATGCCAAATTTCCAACAATCACAACAATTTATACTACAGGAGAAAAGGGTGCTGATTGGTTAGTACGTTGACTCTGATTGGCTGAGGTGTTGCCATGGTGAAAGTACCAGGGAGCTATAGGCTCCCCAAGCACCTGTTTAGCTTTGATGTATTTCTTTTATTTTCAGAGAATGGGTCCCTGTGTATGAATGTATATCACTTCAAGCAAGTGTAAATGAACCATATTATGAGCTTCGGGTTACGAGCTGTGGGTTCCTCTGGAATGTCTTCCTTCTTCCTTAACTAAGGTTTTCCACCCACGGTGGTTGACAGGGCCCCCAACCATGTCCGGCCCATCTCCTGCGCATCCGCCGTCACACCTTCCTCCCCTCCCAGAACCATGATAGGGTCCCCCTTGTCCTCACTTATCACCCCACCAGCCTCCACATTCAAAGGATTATCCTCCGCCATTTCCTCCAACTCCAGCATGATGCCACCACCAAACACAAATTCCCTTCATCCCCCTGTCAGCATTCCGTAGGGACTGTTTCCTCTGGGACACCCTGGTCCACTTCTTCATCACCCCCGACACCTCAAACCCTCCCATGGCACCTTCCCATGCAACTACAGAAGGTGCAACACCTGTCCCTTTACTTCCCCCCTCCTCATGTCCAAAGGCCCAAACACTCCTTTCAAGTGAAGCAGCACTTCACTTGCACTTCCCTCAATGTAGTCTGCTGCATCCACCACTCCCAATGCGGTCTCCTCTACAACGCAGACTGGGTGACCACTTTGCAGAACACCTTCGGTCTCTCTGCAAGCATGACTCAAACCTCCCTGTCGCTTGCCATTTCAACATACCACCCTGCTTTCAAGCCCACATGTCCGTCCTTGGCCTGCTGCAAAGTTTCAGTGAAGCTCAACGCAAACTGGAGGAACAGCATCTCATCTTCTGATTAGGCACTTTACAGCCTTCAGGTCATGAACTCTCTCCTCCATCCTCACCCCCTTTCCGATCCCCCTTTTTAAAATTATATTTTGCTTTTCCCACTTATTTCTATTACTTTTAAATATATTTCCATCCATTGTTTTTTCTCCACCTTTTGGCCCATTTCGATTCCTTCCCCCCACCCCACCCCCACTAGGGCCATCTGTCACTTGCTTGTCCTGCTTTCTACCCTTAATGTCACCATTAGCACATTCCTTAACTAATATCATCACCGTCACCACCCCTTTGTCCTTTTGTCTATGACATCTTTGGCAATTTGTTCTTTGCCTCCACCTATCACTGGCCCTCTATCCAGCTCTACCTGTCTCACCCCCCTCAAACAGCTTATATTTCACCTCATTTCTATTTTTCTTTAGTTCTGATGAAGAGTCATATGGACTCGAAACGTTAACTGTATTCCTCTCCGCAGATGCTGTCAGACCTGCTGAGTTTTTCCAGCTATTTTTACTTTAGTTTCAGATTTCCAGCATCTGCAGTATTTTGCTTTTATCATATTACGAGCTTGAGTGATTATCTTATATTGGTTGTTAATGTAGTTAATAGTGCACTTAGGATTGTTCAGCAAGTGTTGTCCAATTGTAGACTCACACCTCATAGTAGATGTTTTATTTTTGGTTTTGTAAGCTCACAAAACCTGGTTTTTTGCGTTGAGTACATTCTGTACTTTGCCTATTATTAACAGCCAAAGGAACATGCTGTTTGATTCAGGCAGCCAATCATTGGACAAATGGCCTGTGCATCTGACATCTCACCAGCACTGAAATTCTTGCTCAATATTGCTCAATTGTGTGGTAAGCAGAACATCATTTTGGACTGACAGCAGCATCCTATTAGTGGAAAATGCCACGCACATAGTCACTGCATAGTGGCAGCATTGAAAGGCTGGTATGATGCTTGGTACGTAGGTTCATTTACTTACATTCACAAACTGTGATATAATTGTCAAGAATGTAGTAATGCAGTATTATAAATTGGTGGAATTTAGTGTACAAATGAGCTCCAATAATCCACTAATTTTATAGGGGAAGCCTGTGATCTGAAAGAAACATTTGAAAGATCTATATCAAAAATTCTGGATTAATGTAGTGGAGAAAATTCAATATTCTTTAGCCTTCAATTTCAAGTGTCTTTGAAAAGCTAAATTTTACACCTACCAACCACCCTTCTTGAGTTCTACTTCATGGAATGCATAGAAGCAATTAGTTCCCAACCAGATTACCATCGAGTGGATACTTGGATCCTTAGCACAAGGCTGCCACTGCCCTTCCTATGAAGCTAGCAATGTGAGTACTGGTATCAAAGGGGAACTGTCATCATGAAAAAATATATTTTCGATGTTTTTGTGGTTTGGGACAGGGAAGAGACTGAAGAGTTGTACACCATTTCCATTATGATGATCTCATGTACTAAAGATATAATGGTATGCACTGATACAACCTGAGTGATGCAGTGTTAATACAAAAGCATAAGCAATAGGGTTTGACTTGTTCCTATTGACAGTGGTCTTTTAATATTGTTCCTTAGCATAATCTGTTCAGTAGCTTCCCCAAACCAGTTCCTCTAAGGGTAACATTAGCAGTCATTATTTCAATAGAAATATTCTAAAATCAAAATGCAAAAATGATATGATTCAAATTTTTTTAATGATCTTTTTGAAATGTAAAATACAAATGTGAATAAAATAAGAACTCTTGGTAAGACATTTGACATTTGTTCAATGGTTTAATTTGATTTGAACTTTTGCTAAGACAGGGCATACTGAAGTACATTGTGTGAATGTAAAGAATAGTTTGCTTAAGACAGGCCAAAGTAAATTCAGTGTCTTAATTCATTATATATCATTAAGAAATTATTCTGCCTTCATAGTGTCAAAGGCTGATTGTTAGCTTTCTGACAGATCAGGCACAAAACTAGGGATTGTTAAAATGAATACACATCTGTTGTCTCTTCAGTGACCCACTTATTATTTGCAGTGTTTTAATTGCACCCTCACTCCAGAATTGAACTGAATACATCAGCGCAAGGGCAAATTTCCACATCTAAGAGAAGCGCTGAAAGTTTTGCATCAACATAAAGGTGGCTTAAAAGCCTTAGAGAGATAAGATTCATGGAAAGGAGATTAAATTTGCAGCTTGACATGCAAAGAGTGATAGGTGATTTGAGTGGCGAGGCCAGTGAAGGAGAGATAAGAGAGTTTAGGGCGTATTACTGTTGAAACTTAGTGTTTTGATTTGGGGAGCATACAAATATATCTGAACAGCTCATTGAATTACTTATGACAGATGTAATCCATTTGGCCAGCTCAGTCGGAGTTTGGATAGTTAGTGTATCATCTGTTTATAATGTAAAATGAAGTCATATTCAATAAATCAAGGAAACCAAACTGTTAATATCAAAGGCTTATTAAGACAGTTTGTTCTTGGTAGCCTAAATAGGATATGTGTCAAAAATATTTAGACAGAACATCATATGAGAAACTGATTCCATAATTGTGTTAGTGTTGGATAAATTAAGATTCAAACCTCGCAGAGAAATGGCAGATTCCCCATCAGTCAAAGGTCTGTAGGTAAATATTGTACATTTATAGCACATATTTAATTAAGCCCCGTTCATATTACCATTTGTAAAACATACTATTTCAAAATTCTGCTGTTTTTTAGTTTACAGTTGAGAATATAAAATCTCAGAGATGGCCCAAGAATGGAGTAACTTGACCTCTGCAAAATCCATATCAACTGGTTCCAAGTCAAAACCAGAACTATTTAGATCTTTCTACTAGGAGGCAGTAAAACAGGCTATTTGCTACACAATACTCACTGGGCAACATTTTTGAACTTGCTGGAGAGGCAAGTGGAGAGTTTGTTTCAGAAAGGGTGATTTTTGTATAAAAGAAATATTTAGGAGCTGGAACAAACAAACATATGAACGAGGAGTAGGCCATTCAGCCACTCGAGCCTGCTCTGCCATTTAATAAGATCATGGCTGATCTGATAGTAACCTGAAATCTACATCCCACCCACCCCCGATAACCTATCACTCCCTTACTTAACAATAATCTATCCACCTCTGCCTTAAAAATATTCAAAGACTCTGCTTCCACCGTCTTTTCAGGAAGAGAGTTCCGAAGACTCACAACCCTTTGAGTGAAAAAAATTCACCTCATCTTTACTTTAAATGGGCGACCCCTTATTTTTAAACAGTGACCCCTGGTTCTAGGTTCTTCCACAAGGGGAAAAATCCTTTCCACATCTACCCTGTTAAGACCCCTCAGGATCTTACATGTTTCAATCAAGTTACATTGTGCTAATAACCAGTTTCCTTTGGAGATGGGCAACTTGGTTGGAGAACTGGCATGTTGGTGGGACGAGGTGGATCCTCCCTGTGCTGTGCTACTTGTCTTTAATTCCAAAAGTAACATGGTGAACCTTGCTTTACGTCCACCACTTAATTAGCCCAAGAGATAGGCAATGGCTAAATTCTATACATTATCACTTCAGCAGGTGTTTTCAGGTTCGATTGCTAATAAAACTGGGAACTGCTCCAAATCCTCTACTACCACTTGTGCAATTCTCCTATTTTTATTATTAAATGATCAATGTAACACAGGCCAATGAGTTGAGTCTATGGTCTGTGATATGGTAATGACCCTAACAATAAGGTGCTTATACCATTCCATGTGTGTGGGCAAAATCCACAGCACAAAACTGCCTATTTTTAGGGCGAATTGTTACTGATATGGAAGCTCACTCACAGGGATTGCGAGCACCACAATGTTGCTATAACGAGGGCACTCTTTGAATTAGTATTGTATTGTTGGGAAGGGAGCTTTGCACAAATGGGGGCATTATACAGGGCTTGGACTGCCTGGAGTACTTGTTAACAGTTTGGCCTCAGAAGCCAGATGGGCTTGTAGGAATTTACATCCATTGAGGTGCAGAAAACAAAGAGGGCCGGCACTGACTTTGCCTCCACTTTTGCCCTCACCAATTTTCTGTAAATTTCCAGAAGCTGTTTGAAGTGAGAAGTCTCTGATATAGGTCAGTGCACAAATAGCATCATCAGCTTTATGTTTGCAGTAGGCTCATTTGCTTATTTTAATGTTTACATATTTTCCCTTTATTACAGCAGTATTCATCTGGTATGGACGGAAATGAGTTAGTGCAGTGCCACTTTGGGGTTAACAATGTTTACCAAGTCTGCTTTCAGTACATGGTTCATCTTGATTTGTCCCATCACTGGATCAGATCTTTGAAGACTTGTGACCCTTTGTTCAGACAGAGAAAAGAATCTGTATTTCATTTGGCTCTCTGTCATTATGTAGTGCTTTCTGTTTTTTAAATCCAAACCAGATTCCTTTCAGCATTTCCAGCCAATTTTCCCTCTTGTTCTCTTCTGCTGGGGCCTGTGACTCCTCGGCGTATGCAGTCCAGAGGCACTGATGGCCCTCCAGCACTATACTTTGTATTCTTCGTTTGGGACACTGGACATTGAATGCCAACAGGCTCTGTAGTCCCAGCAATGCCACTAACAGCACTGGCCAGGACTGGGACTACAAGCAGCTCTCAGCTTCAAAATCCTGGAGTCCAGGTCCAGGTAAGTGCAGGTGTCTCACAGCAGGATGGGGAGGTGAGGCCTGGGGGTGGGGGTGGGGGTTGGTTTTGATGGAGAGGTTGGAGTGGGGGGAGGGAGCACCAATGGTGGGAAGACCTTGTAGGAATGTGGAAAGGAGGCTATTGAGGGAAATTCTCCCCTCTCCAACCTGAGCAGCGTGACTTCTTGCCAGGCTTCCCTTTTACCCCTGGACGCCTCCCACCAACCTAAAAATTGAGGCCTAGCAATAAACAGCCCTTAAGTGGTCAGTAATTACCCACTCACGGGCCTCAATTGGAGCAAGGATGGGCAGGCCAGCCTAGGTCTCATCTATCCCCCATAAAATTGTGGACAGGTCGGACTGGGCAGGAAGGTCATCCAGGCAATTCTACCAGCCTCCCCTTGCCCACCCACCCCCTGCCCAAGCCTGCAAACCCACTGGGTGGGTACTGTAAAATTCCGCCCATAATCACTTAAGCATGGTGGATGTTTTTTCTCATGAATAGGATATCATCTAACATCAGATGTGATCTCAATAAACTTGTTCTTCATCTGAGATATCAAAGTCAGAATTGGATTCAATGCTTGCAAATGGTGTTTTCAGTGTTTTGAAGAATGACACATTTCATTTGTTTTACAAACTGCATTAAGCAGTGATCATTGATCCTTTTGTGTTGGTCACCATAAATGACTATATGTCATAGAGGTTTGTTTGCTTTCCAACATTACCAACACATTTCATAAACACTTTATCTTCTGGCTTTAATGATGTAGCTCTAAACTTCATATTTCACTCTGCATTTTCTGTCATTCATTCCTTCTGTTCTCGATCACGATCATATTCATGTTGATCATCAGCTCCATGGGGTAGCTGAGGAAGCTGTCTGCACATAGGATGTGCAAAGATGAGTGTAGCTAGAGACTTATTAGTGGTCGAGTGAGGAGTTGCTCTGTAACTGTGAAGAAAGTGACATAGCTCTTGCTGCCATGACTTGCTCCCATATCACTTTTTTCAAGGTACACATAAATCTTTCAACTCTCTCTAGCTCTTGTTCAATGGGGTGTGATTTTTCCATGAGTTTGTGAATTTACTGAACTCATTGCTGTTGAATGGAGTCCATTGTCACTTCTCAACATTTGAGGGACTTCAAACAAGGTGAAAATCTGGTCAAGCTTTGGGATGACTATTTTTTGTTGCAGCAGATGTAATTATTTATGTGACTGGGAATCTGCTGTAGTCATCAGTGACAACAAACAGTTATTTGCCAGTGACACAAGTATGTGAAACCAAAAACAAAAACAGAATTACCTGGAAAAACTCAGCAGGTCTGGCAGCATCGGCGGAGAAGAAAAGAGTTTACGTTTCGAGTTCTCATGACCCTTCAACAGAATTGAGTGAATCTTAGGAAAGGGGTGAAATATAAGCTGGTTTAAGGCCGGGGGGTGGGGGGGGGTGGTGGTGGTGTGGTTGTAGGGACAAGCAAGCAGTGATAGGAACAGATTATCAAAAGATGTCACAGACAAAAGAACAAAAGTACACAGAGGCGTTGATGGTGGTGATATTATCTAAACGAATGTGCTAATTAAGAATGGATGGTAGGGCACTCAAGATACAACTCTAGTGGGGGTGAAGTGGAAAGGCTAGCAGGGCATAAAAGATTTAAAAATAATGGAAATAGGTGGGAAAAGAAAAATCTATATAAATTATTGGGAAAAAACAAAAGGAAGGGGGAAGAAACAGAAAGGGGGTGGGGATGGAGGAGGGAGTTCAAGATCTAAAGTTGTTGAATTCAATATTCAGTCCGGAAGGCTGTAAAGTGCTGAGTCGGAAGATGAGGTGCTGTTCCTCCAGTTTGCGTTGGGCTTCGCTGGAACAATGCATCAAGCCAAGGACAGACATGTGGGCAAGAGAGCAGGGTGGAGTGTTAAAATGGCAAGCGACAGGGAGGTTTGGGTCATTCTTGCGGACAGACCGCAGGTGTTCTGCAAAGCAGTCACCCAGTTTACGTTTGGTCTCTCCAATGTAGAGGAGACCGCATTGGGAGCAACGAATGCAGTAGACTAATTTGGGGAAATGCAAGTGAAATGCTGCTTCACTTGAAAGGAGTGTTTGGGCCCTTGGACGATGAGGAGAGAGGAAGTGAAGGGGCAGGGGTTGCATCTTTTGTGTGAGCATGGGGAGGTGCCATAAGTGGGGGTTGAGGAGTAGGGGGTGATGGAGGAGTGGACCAGGGTGTCCCGGAGGGAATGATCCCTATGGAATGCTGCCAGGGGTGGTGAAGGGAAGATGTGTTTGGTGGTGGCATCATGCTGGAGTTGGCAGAAATGGCGGAGGATGATCCTTTGAATGCGGAGGCTGGTGGGGTGATAAGTGAGGACAAGGGGGACCCTATCATATTTCTGGGAGGGAGGAGAAGGCGTGAGGGCGGATGCGCGGGAGATGGGCCGGACACGGTTGAGGGCCCTGTCAATGACCGTGGGTGGAAAACCTCGATTAAGGAAGAAGGAGGACATGTCAGAGGAACTGTTTTTGAAGGTAGCATCATCAGAACAGATGCGATGGAGGCGAAGGAACTGAGAGAATGGGATGGAGTCCTTACAGGAAGCGGGGTGTGAGGAGCTGTAGTCGAGATAGCTGTGGGAGTCGGTAGGCTTGTAATGGATATTGGTGGACAGTCTATCACCAGAGATTGAGACAGAGAGGTCAAGGAAGGGATGGGATGTGTCAGAGATGGATCATGTGAAAATGATGGAGGGGTGAAGATTGGAAACAAAATTAATAAATTTCTCCAAGTCCCGAAGAGAGCATGAAGCAGCACCGAAGTAATTATCGATGTACCGGAGAAAGAGTTGTGGAAGGGGGCCGGAGTAGGACTGGAACAAGGAATGTTCCACATACCCCATAAAGAGACAGGCATAGCTGGGGTCCATGCGGGTACCCATAGCCACAGCTTTTATTTGGAGGAAGTGAGAGGAGTTGAAGGAGAAATTGTTCAGTGTGAGAACAAGTTCAGCTAGACGGAGGAGAGTAGTGCTGGATGGGGATTGTTTGGGCCTCTGTTCGAGGAAGAAGCTAAGGGCCCTCAGACCATCCTGGTGGGGGATGGAGGTGCAGAGGGTTTGGACATCCATGGTGCAGAGGAAGCGGTTGGGGCCAGGGAACTGGAAATTGTTGATGTGACGTAAGGTGTCAGAGGAATCATGGATGTAGGTGGGAAGGGACTGGACAAGGGGAGAGAGAAGGGAGTCAAGATAACTAGAAATGAGTTCCATGGGGCAGGAGCAGACTGACACGATCGGTCTACCGGGACAGTTCTTTTTGTGGATTTTGGGTAGGAGGTAGAAGCGGGCCGTCCAAGGTTGGGCCACTATCAGGTTGGAAGCTGTGGGAGGAAGATTTCCAGAGGAGATGAGGTCAGTGACAGTCCTGGAAACAATGGCTTGATGTTCAGTGGTGGGGTCATGATCCAGGGAGAGGTAGGAGGAAGTGTCTGCGAGTTGATGCTCAGCCTCCACGAGGTAGAGGTCAGTGCGCCAGACAACAACAGCACCACCCTTATCAGCAGGTTTGATGACAATGTTGGGGTTGGACCTGAGAGAACGGAGCGCAGTAAATTCAGAGAGAGATAGATTAGAATGGGTGAGAGGAGCAGAGAAATTGAGACGACTAAGGTTGCGCCGACAGTTCTCAATGAAAAGATCAAGAGAAGGTAAGAATCTAGAGGGAGGGGTCCAGGTGGAGAGATAATATTGGAGGTGGGTAAAAGGATCCGTTGAACGGGGAGAGGACTCCTGCCCAAAGAAGTGAGCACGGAGACGAAGACGGCGGAAGAAGGGTTCAGCATTGTGCCGAGCCCGAAAATCATTGAGATGATTGCGTAAGGGTATGAAACTAAATCCTTTGCTGAGCACTGAACGTTCAGCGTCGGAGAGGGGAAGGTCAGGGGGTATAGTGAATACACGGCCAGGGCTGGGATTGGAAGATGGGGTGGGGACGGATGGACAGGCAGGGGTGGAGGGTCCTAGATGGGTGTTGGTGTCGATGAGTTGTTGGAGCTAACAATCAATGCTAACTTCAATCCATGGTCCTGGAACTAGTACGGACATCTTGAGAGGATCACAAAGATTTGACATAGTGTTTGCCATGTCAAACAACCATAGATTTTGTGCTCTACTGTGCTGTCAATTCCTGGTAAACATACCTTTTCCCTAAGGAGTTGTTTGGTTTTGACAATCCCCTGGTGACCTTCATGTGTTGGACCTACAACACATTCTCACAATGAGTGTAGAATGACAATACAGTTGTTGCATAACACAAGATCAGATGTGCTTGTAACAGTGAGCTCATTTCGAACATTGTGAAAACTTTGTGGTGTGTGGACGATTTTGTTTGTAGTCACTCTCTCAATCTTGTCTTTCCAGTGGATGGTTTTGTTTGTGAGATCAGTGTGTGTGTATATACACTGTGCAGGCCTTTCTCTTGTTAATCCTGAGCTGGACTGCCTCTTGTGTGTCTAACAACAGGCTACAGCCTCAATGTGTTCCCTCCTAAATCTCCAACTTAAGATGCTGGCTGCAGAAAGTAGGCAAAAACCTTCCAAAAGTTTCATACCTGAAAGCCATGTTTCATATTTTCACCCTCTTCATCGCCATTGTGACGGTTTTGGGAAGAAACAGTAAGGTTCAGAAACAAACAAAGCTGCTGCACATGCTGTTAAGACATGGGCATGCACCTGACCTGAACGGGCGTAAAATCATGTGAGATGACGTCAGGTGAGCATCCCAATGCCATCGCGCACTCATACAATATTTTGCTTGGGGGAGGCGCATAAAAATGTTACACTTTCGACATTTGTGCGCAGCCGCCAACAATTAAGCGGGCAATTAAGATCACTAACAGCTCAATTGAAAGCGATTTTTCATGGACCATCTAACCTTATAGTTGGCAGATGGGCCAATCAGCCAGGCAGACTTTACATTTTTGATGAAACCTCATCCAAGGGCGGAATGAAATCTCCATTAGCACTTAAAATAAAAAGAAGTATCTGGGGACTGTTTTTTTTTAGGTATGCTTTCAGATCCTTGATTGTGCTGCATGGACATTTTTTGCAGCATTTTTGTGCTTTCTTTTATTACTTGGAGGCCTGCAGCTCCCTGCAGCATCTGTCTGCCTTCAGAGAGCTCAGTGGAAGCGCTCACCAGCACCCACAGTGACGTCGGTGCCCGTCCTCTTCCCACCTACAACGACTGTGCTGAGCCTTTCTCTAGGCGCATTTCATACTGGCTGGCCAATTAACAGCTGACTTTGGGCGCACCCAGAGGGTAAAATTCAGGCCATGGATTCCTTTATTCTCCTTCTAAACTCCCTCTGCTGGTATATATGTATGGTAGCCTTAAGTGGACAAAATATACAATGCAATTTTCAATAGTGTCCATGTAACTACCACATTGTTGTAAAAACCTATCTGGTTCTCTCATATCTTTAAGGGAAGGAAATCTATTGTCCTGGCTGGTCTGGCCTATACATGATACCAGATCCACAGCATTTTGATTGACGCTTAACTTCTCTCTGAAATGGCCTGTCAAACAACTGCTTTCTAAAAGTCTAATAAGAATAAATCTAGGCGGACCATCTAAAATTGACAGTGCCTGGTGGACCCTGCATAGTTATTGCTAGATTAGTTTATGGGACAGCTCTCCCAAATTTGGCACAAATCCTCAGATGTTAGCGATGTTTTCAGTGTTGATTTGGATAGGTATGCCTTTACCGTGTTCACTCTCTAGGACGATGCCAGGTGGTTCATCCAGTTTTATTCTTATTGTAGCTTTCATTGTTGTTTAATACAACAGAGTGGCCCTTTCAGAGGGCAGTTAAGAGTCAATCACTTTGCTGTGTATCTGGAATTACATATAAACCAGACCAGATAAGAACAGCAGTTTTCTTCAATAAAAGACATGAGTGAACTAATTGGGACATTTGTGGCTGGAGTCACACCTCCTCCCGTGCATTTTATTTCTAATTAAATGAATCCTGCATTCGCTGTTCAATTTTATCATTCACATATGTTCTTGTCTGCTGAGATTTGGCTGAAGTCTAACCACCAAATGTCAGCTTAGTCCAATGATAGCACTCCTACATCTGAATCAGTAGGTTGTAGGTCCAAGCCTGTACTGGATGTGGATGAGCATATAATCAAGGTTGGTAGTTCAATGCAGTTTGAGAGACTGCTGCCTCATCACACATGCTGCCTTCCAACTGTGATGCTAAACCCAAGCCCTGTCTACCTATTTTAGTGAATGTAGAAGATTGCATGACACTTCTTGAAGAAGAGTTGGGAGCTGACATTTACCACCCAATCAATGCATTTGCAGATCAAAAGAGCTTGCCCCAAGGATCAATTTTCCACTTAGTAATTCAGGCAAAGTGCCAGTGCCTGCCCAAAGATAGTTCACTGCTCTGGCACCCTCTAATTTGTGCTGGTTGCGTCACTGGTAACGGCTCAAAGATGAGTCATGATTGGGTGGGAGAATGGAAATTCTGGATGAGAGTTAGCAGCAGCACTCTTGCTCCTCCTGATTCCAAACTGAAGTAAGTGTGGAGAAAACCTATCTTTTATGTGTTGGCCTCCAGCAGCCCATGAAGGCTGACCTTAGGCCAAGTTATCTTAAGCAAATAACTCCTCCACTCAGAGCAGACACATTTCCAAAATAGGTCCTAAAACTAGCATTAGTCCCCTCTTCAATATATGCAAGAGGCCTAATGCCAGTTTTAGGCTGCTACCTAACTATGGGGTTGGACTTCTTTAATGTGGCCTTGGAGTGTGAGTCATAGCCTGATTAAATTGGTTCTTTTGCACTATTTGCCACTTAGGAAGTAGTCCTAATGAGCTTCACTTTCCCCCTCAGCCTGACAAAATCAATGTGACTGACCATTTATCTCATTGCAGTACGAAGGGCCTTCACAGCCAATGACTACACTTCCAAAGTAGTTTACTGGCTGCGTGATGCCTAGAGAAAGTGAAAGGTAGTTTGTAAAGGTAAGTTGTTTCTTTGCCTGCTTAGCATTCAGTGAAATCCAACTATCAAATAATTATAATATTCCCATTCTCTCATTTCTCCTTACCCCGTTTGTATCTCGTCTGTTTGACATATCAAAGACCACAATTTAAATTTTTCATTTCCTTGCTTTTACTGTTTATTCTCTATGTACAGTATTCAACAATGTCTGATAACATAGCTGGTGCCTCATCACTCACACTATATAATCCTAATAATCCTCATTTACTATTTGTAATTATTAGTTTATCTGAAAATAATCCTCATTTGCTATTGTAGTTGTTAGTTACTTGATCATAATACTCACTTATTGTTCATAATAGTGTTTGATATTAATTCCTATTAATTACTAATGTGACTCATTGAATTATGTAAACATTTAATAACCTGTCTTACAGGTCAAGTCAGCAGTAATTTATTCTGTATCATTAAATTAAAATACCTTGATATGTTCAATGTTTCTTTATTCTTTCATGGGATGTGCGAGTCACTGGCAAGGTCAGCACTTGTTGCCCAGCCCTAATTGCCCTTGAACTGAATGGCCATTTTTGAGGGCAGTTAAGAGTCAACCACATTGCTGTGCATCTAAAGTCATGCCAGACTGGGTAAGGATGGCAGATTTCCTTCCCTAAAGGACATTAGCGAACCAGATGGATTTTTACAACAATCGGTGGTAGTTGTCATAGTCACTATTACTGAGACTAGCTTTATATTCCAGATTAATTAATTGAATTTAAATTTCAGCAGCTGCCATAGTGGGATTTGAACCCATGTCTCTAGGGCATTAGCCTGGGCCTCTGGATTACTGATCCAGTGACATCACCACTACACAACCATCTCCTGTTATAAATGAAAATTACAAACATGTTCATCAAAATTATACTTTTTTTATGTTTTAAGACCATCCCGACCCTACCGGGGCAGGATTTCCCGGTCGGCGTTCGGGGGGAGGCAGGGGAGGTACTCACACACCAACACATAAAATGATGCGGGATGGCGTCGGGCAGAACTCCCAACATCACCCCACATCATTTCAATTTTCAGGTCACTGGGGCACAGCCGAATCAGCTGTGCACCTGCTGACCTGCCAACAGCCTATTGAGGCCATTTAAAAAGTAATTGCAGTAGTTAAAGGATTTGCCCATCCAACCTTAAGGTTGGCAAGCAGGCTGGGAGCCCTGGCGGGCTTCAGGGAAAGCATGAAACCTCATTCACTGGTGGGATGAGGTTTCATGTAGGTTTTTAAAAAATTTAATAAAAGTTTAACTAAAAGTGATGGATATGTCCCAACTTATGTGACAATCTCACATGAGGTGACAGTGCCACATGAGGGGACATGTCAGGGAAATTTTATTTTTCTAATTTTAACATTTTTGAATTTGACGTCGATCTCCCTGAGGCAGCACTTAGCCTCAGAGAGATGAATGTGCGAAAGAGTGCACTCTCGGCTTAGGGAATTGCATAGTGCGTCCTGGTGGATGTCACGCTGGGTAAAATGGCAGCGCAACCCCAATCGGGGGTGCTGATCAGAGGCACACCTGCACACGCCCACTCCTGAACTTCCCCCCCAACGGGGGGAAAATTCTGTCCTATATAATTTGTCCAGGTAGCTGCTTTCCGAATCTTTGGGAATGTGGTAGTGATATCATTTCCTTATGCAAACATACTGCATGGCATGCAAGTGATAGCAAAAATGGCCTTCAATTCTTCTGGAACAATATTCTTCTTTAGCTCCCCTTTTAGGTGTAAAGGAGTATGTTGTGAATACTGGAGTTAACCAAGGGATATCTGTAACGGGCTTATGTATTTTCACAATGTTTTTTTTATTAATTCGAGTACATTGCACCCATGGACAGAATTTGTGTGAAGAATGCTGAGAAACAACACCAGTGGGTGTTAACCCACAGCTCCTTAGAGCAAATGTGCGATGCTAGAAATACAACATCCCTCTTAATGTGCTACTGCTTTGCAGGCAGTATATTCATTTTGTAGGTTCTTTGAAAACAACGGACAGGCTAACATTGTCAAAAGAGATTTTTTTAAAAAGAAATCTGCCAGCTATTTCAATTTATTAAATATGGAAACTTAATAATGAAGCACTGGAAATCTTGTTCTAATAACAGGTCAGCAGACTTGCAATCCATTTCGTAAACAATTTAAGCAGAATATTCACAAAATCCAAGCGTAAAAATGAAAGCCGTGGAACCTATGTGTATTACCAGGGACAAAGGAAAGCCCATCTTCTTATCTTCTATCTCCCACTCTGCTGTCAGAAATTGTAAAAATATTTACCATTGGACAACTGCACTCACCACTGGACTCCATGGAAAAATAGACTGGACTGTCAAGTAACATTGCGTATCCCACAGGACATAGTTAGGACTGATGCTTTTATAACATGCTATCTGTCTCCACTGAGACTTGGGGAACTGAACAACTTGGTCAAGTAGGGGATAGAATAATGGAACCATTGACTCTCTGCCTAATTATTCTCAATGGCCTTATCTGTAATTCTTAAAAATAAATTCTGCTTCATGTGTCTCTGAAGCCACAAACCTGGCAACTGCTGTGGATGAATCACATGCTGCATGCCTGACAAATTTAAAATAGAGAATTCAAAACTGCTTCTTTGACTCCAAAGAGGGTTGTCAGGAAGATATAATAATTTTCATAGTGTGCGTGTGTGCATGTCCTAATTGAATTAAAGGCAGCTGGTCTGAAGGCTTTGATGTATCAGAAGATAATTTAGGTTTGAGACGTTAAATAAGTGAACATGGAGGAAGGTTTAGAATGTGAGGTGTGAAGGGAACACATGCATTTTAAATAAACCAGACTTAGCTTGAATTCAAAAGAGGGGGGTGAGATGTTACACCTAGCCAGGAGGAGTTAAGGAATTGTGTGATAAAAGCAAAACACTGTGGATGTTGGAAATCTGAAACAAAAACAGAAAATGCTGGAAAAACTCAACAGGTCTGACAGCATCTGTGGGGAGAGAAATGTTTCAAGTCCATACGATCCTCCTTCAGAGCTAAAAATTAGAAACGTAATGAAATTTATACTGCTTAAGGAAGGTTAAGGAGGTGAAGTTAGATGGAAGGCCAGTGATATGGGGGGGGGGGTTTGGCGGCAGCGCGGTGGGGGTGGGGTGGCAAAGGAGAGATTGACAAAGGTGTCATGAACAAAAGGACAAAGGGAGTGTTAATGGTGGTGGTAAGGGCTAAAAAAGGTGCTGATAATGGTTTACTCTTTTTCTTCTATTATCACATTCTGCTTTCTTACCTTTATGCCACCATCAGCATCCGTTTTAGCCCTTACTACTACCATTAACATTCCCTTTGTCTTTTTGTTCATGAGGTCTTTGTTACTTTCTCCTTTGCCCCCATCTATCACTGCCCTTTCATCCAGCTTCACCTGCTCAACACCCCCTTAAACAGTATAAATTTTATCACATTTCTACTTCTATTTAGTTCTGAAGAAGGGTCATACAGACTTGAACTCTGTTAACTCTGTTTCTGTTCCCACAGGTGCAGTCAGACCAGCTGAGTTTTTCCAATATTTTCTGGTTTTTTTAAGAAAGTGTGTTTATTTTTCCCAAAGATTACTGTAAAATTGGTATTATGATAGATTTTTATTATTAGAGAGGTAAAGTCCAAATACATAGTGAAAGAATGGGAAAAATTTGCATTCAAAGGGGAAAATATGTATAAAGGAGAGAAGGCTGTGTGTAAGGGCAGGCATTCTAAGATCTAACACAAATGTGAAAAGCCTCCAGCATCTAAGCCTCAAGCTGCTGTTTACAAGGAACCGAAGCTGAAAAAAACTCACTTTGAATTTGACTGTTCAGGATATTGTGTGTACTTTGCCTAGGTATTTTTAAATATATGTGTCTTACTGTTGCCTCTCTGGAAATGTAACTGGGGTTAGATTAATTAACTGGGGTTAGATTAATTAGGAGATTTAGAAGTTATCATAGTAGTAATTTGTAGATCTCTCCATGTGCTTAAAATCATTTTTTATTTAATAAAGATTTAATTTAGTATTATAAGAAACGTATAAGACTCGTTGGTCTTTTATTACTACTGACTTCAAAGCCTATAACTCAAAATACATACAAATTGCAAATAGTTGTGACAGCTGCTTCAAGTTTCCCTCTGGGATTTGAGCATCTTGGCATTTACCATCCACCTGCAAAAACAGGCCATAGAAAAATTTATAAAAACCTGGCCCAACTTCATGAAATAGCAGAGAAGTAGGACACACCTATGCCCACAGTGGAGCCAGCAAGTTCAGGAGTGCCAGGTGCAGGGTTTTAACAGGAATCAGCCACACCTTTTAAAAGGCACTCCAGAAAATCAGATAGCCCCAGGAGTGGGGCTGGGAATCCCGGGATCGGGCTCTGGCCGCCATTTTTATAGAGCTCCCGTGTCATCCTGACTCTGGAAAGAATTTTCCCATCATCAGGGGGTTGTGAGGGGTCAGGCACGGGCAGGCGTGGACCTGATCGGCACCCCGAATCGGGTCTGCACTGCCATTTTACGTGGGCAGGCCAATTAAAGCCCACCCAGCGTGACACGCGCCTGGAAGTGCTATGCGCTCCCTGTGCGGGGGGGGGGTTCCCCTGAGTTGGGAGTGCGCTTTTTCGCACATGCACAGAGGTGCCTCAGGGAGATAAGTTTTAAGTTTAAAAAATTTTAATAAAGAAAAAACAAATGAAGATGTCCCCTTATGTGACAGTGTCACATGAACTGGGACATGTTAATGAACTTTAATGGAAAAATGTATTTAATTTATAAACCCTTCATGAAACTTCATCCCTCCTGTGGATAAGATTCCATGAAAAATGCAGAGGCCGCCCGGGCTGTTTGCCTGCCCACCAACCTTAAGGTTGGACGGGCAGTTTTCTCAGTAGGGTTAATTGGTTAATTTATGGCGTTAACAGGCCTTTGACAGTTCAGCAGGCAGGCAGCTGATTCGGCTGCATGCTTGCCGTACTGAAAATCTAAATGACGTGCAGTGACGTCAGGATGCACGCCCAACGTCACCCTGCGTCATTTTATGCCTCAGTGAATGGTCCCTGCCCCCGCTCGCTGAGCCGAAAATTCTCCTCTGTAAAAATTAAGCTCAAAATGTCTGAATTCAACTAAATTGCTGCTCTTAAACAATAGAATGAGAAAAAGGTAATATTTGTTCCACTTAAAAGAGTGCAATAAATGTAACCCTTGAGTTGTTAGATCCATCTTTTAGGCACAATTATTAACTCATTAGATGAACAATTAAAAGGCTTACTAATTGGTTTCGCTTTTCCTCAGTTAGTAAATTTGCACACCTCCAGTGTCTTTCTACAGTCACACAAGAAAGACTAAAACAATCTTCTTTGTTATCCAAGTACAAATTGTCAAAATATAAAAAGACACTTACCTCGCTGACAGATACAGTTAACTTCTGGTCGATTTTTGTCCAGCCCATCATGTTACTTAATGTGGTGATCCCTGATTTTTGTGACCTCTGTCTGGAAGCCAAAATAGACGGAAAAATGAAAACATACTAACAACAATTAAATGTGCTGGTGGAGAGCGGGAATGATTAATAGTAAAATAATCTTAGAGTCATTTATCTTATCAATTCAGAATGATCAAAATAATTGTAATTTGTAGTTCTCAAATCTGCTTCAAAAGAATTGCAAAAACATGATACTTTTAAGTGTCCACTTTTAACATCAATGTTAGTAAACAGAACTTGTAACTGTGGCACTTCATGACATCCTCAAAATGTCCCAAAGTGCTTCACACCCATATAACTACTTTTGAGGTGTAATTGCTGTTATTATGTGCATCAGCACAGCAGTCAGTTTGTGCACCACCAGATCCTATAACAGGAAATGAGAAAAAGAATTAGTTAGGCTGATTGTGGTGGTGTTGGTTGAGGGAGGAGTATCGGCACAAGCATCGGGGGCAGAATTTTCCCTGCGGGCTTTGGGATCCTAATGTTAGGGCCAAATGGGGCCAGAAACCCACACTATATGGCAAATACTTACCCAGCTGTGATTTTCCCTAAATTGACCAGTAATGGCCAGAGGGTGGGCTTGTCATCCAATTAAGGGCAGCGGGCAGGCTCTCAAAGCTGAAGGGGCAATAGGAGGTCCTCCAGCACTGAAAAACCCGAAGGCTGCCTTTTCAGGTAAGTGAGAGAGAGGGCACCCCAAGATGTAAGTGCCACCTCTCTTTAACTTTGACATTAAAAAATGCCCTCAGTATCCAGGCAACCCTTGAAGCAAAGTAGACAGGGAGGGCCTCTAAACCTGCCTGGAGCATTGGGCCTACCTGCTATCAGGAGACTGTTTCTGGGCAACTGGGCTGTTTTCCCCCATACCTCCGGAGACCTGGATTCCAGTCAGCCTCCAACAAAAGACCTTAATGGCCTTTAACAAGCTGAATTGGCTACCGGCTGTTTTCAGACATGTAGCTCTGTTGCCCACTATCCCAACTCAGTGAAAATGGTCCTGGGGTGGACCATTACCACTAGGGTCTTCACTAGGGCCTATAAATTCAGCCCCAGGAGAATGCCTGTTCATTTTGTATCAGGGATATTTACATCCAGCTAATCAGGTGGATGGGATATCTGTTTAATGTCTCATTTGGAAGTCAGCACCATCGACCCTGCTGAACTCCTTCAGTACTGCATTGAAATAACAGCCTAGATAATGCACTCAAATCATGATTTAAAGGGAAATTATCATAATGTAAACAGTCAGGGAAGTTTTATTTTTCCGGAACAGGAGCAGAATCAGAAAGGCCACTGTACATTTTCATTATCATATATCATGTGGAAATTTTAATACAAATTACATAATTGGAATTATGTTTTTGGGAACATGTGAATTAGACTTGCCAAAAGCTAACTTCATGACAATGCTGCTCCTTTGAGCCATTAAGTAAAGCAATGTCTATTAAATTGTGGTTAAAATCTGGAATATTAATATAAATTTAACTGATTCCCTACTCCCAGCAGGGTGAAAGTACAAGTTGGAGAATGGGTGCTACAGCATTGTACCCCTGCCATTGATCAATACTGACTTGAAGCACAACTTTCTTCTGGGGTTGATGAACTACTATTTCCTTGAATTACATGATACATGGCGTTCACACTGTGCAATTCCAACCCAGTTCCCATTATAATAGGAATGCCAAGTGAGAACAATCCCCTCAAAGTTTTACATGGAACTAAACCAAACCCCTCTACAGGCCATGATTAAACATTTGTCAATAACAACAATAACTTGTATTTATACAGCACCTTTAACATGGCAAAATGTTCCAAGGCACTTCACATGAGCATTTTCAATCAATATTTGACATGAGCCACATAAGGACCTGTGAGAGCAAATAACCAAAAGATAAGCCAAAGTGGTAAGTTTTAAGGAGCACCTTAAAGGAGGAAAGAGAAGTAGTGAGGTGGAGAAATTCAGGGAGGGAAATCCAGAGCAATTTACCTTGGCAGCTGGAGTCACAACCGCCAATGATGAAATGCTAAAAATTGATGATCACCAAGAAACCATAATTAGTGGAATGTAGATATCTCTTGCAGTGCTGGAGGCACTTACTTAGATAGGGATGAGTGAGGCCATGGAAGGATTTGAAAACGAGGGGGAAAGTTTTAAAATCAAGACATTGCTTAACTGGGAACAAATGTAGGTCAACAGGCACAGGGGATGATAGCTGATTGGGACTTGGTATGAGTTAGGATGCGGGCAGTAGAGTTTTGGATGATTTCAAATCTATGGAGGGTAGAACATATTGAGGTCAGCCAGGAGTGCGTTAGAATTGACAAGCCTAGAGTAACAAATGGCATAGATGAAGGCTTGAGCAACAAATGAACCAAAGCAGAAGCAGAGTCAGGTGATGTTATTGAGGAGTGCCTCAGTTTCCATCTACACAATGCAGTGCATGTAACATCAGAGACATAATGGCACCAGAGCTTTCTAGTTTCTTGGCTTGGAATCAATGGAGTTGTGTTGTATTGCTATTTTCAGCTATTCCTTAGGTAGCCATTGCTGCCATATCCCAAAACGTTTCCAGTTTCACTGTGATACATTACAGAAACAGTAAAAAAAACTTTCAGCAGGCAATAACACAGTCTCTTGAGTGCGATTGTTTGTGGACTTGGTACTGCCAGGCAACCAATAGTGTTTATCAGAGCTTTGTTTACATGATGTGCTCGTGTGCTATTTTGGTTTAAGATTAGCACCTATTCAAACAAATGCCATGATGTTTAACTTCACTCCTGCAATTCCCTAATTTATTGGTGTGTTCCTTCAATTCCAAAAATTGTAAAAGGTTACTCTTCTCCTATATTGAGTTGGGAGATATTCAGGCATCCTTGGCAGCTTCCAAAAACAGGCTTTAAATCAATTGAATATGGGCAAGTGGATGGGAGTAGGGTTGTCAGAACTGACCAGCCTTGAGCGGAGTGTATGCCAGAAATGCTCAGTTCAGGCTTTTCTGCTTTTGCTTTGGCCTAACTAGCAATTGGCAGCAAAAATTATATTTTTTTAAAAATATATTTGTATTTATATTTATGTGGAATCGAGAGTGCTCTCTTTATGGCTCCAAGGCACTCCTGCCAGCCAGTTGCCAGTCTGCTCTATCCCCAAACCTCCCATTTCCTTCCTATTCTCAGGACTATTGCTACATTATATCCTTATAATATTGAACTAGAAACTAATGTTCACAGTACGATATAAGAATGCCATGTTGCTCTTGTATCTTGTGAAGAGCAACCATCAGTCACAACTTTCTATTGTTAAGTATTCAATAGCATTGCTCCCATTCAGTTAACATGAGGTAGTAGATCATGGCATGAAATGCAGTGATGTCATTCTTTGTGTTGAAATCAGAGCATCAGCCTTAATGGTTTGGGGCTTGGTAATCTGCAGATCCTAGGGACAAAACTCCAGTTGAATCTAAGGGGCAAAACCTTCAGCCACTCTTGGATTGTAAGCATTTTTTGAGCCAAAACAATGGCTTTATTTGCAACTTAATACTAGTGGCTTGGTAGTACTGATCTTGAGTATTGCATGATAA
Source organism: Carcharodon carcharias (assembly GCF_017639515.1). Lineage (NCBI taxonomy): Eukaryota > Metazoa > Chordata > Chondrichthyes > Lamniformes > Lamnidae > Carcharodon > Carcharodon carcharias. Next base: position 132,023,101 of record NC_054471.1, read on the forward strand.
AAGAGACGTGCTGCCAAAGCTTTTTCTCTTCCAGTCATCAGAACAGGTGCAAGAATGCCAAATTTCAAAGGGAGCAACAATTTATAGCACATGAAAAAAGGTACTAATTGGTTGACAGGTCGACTTTGATTGATCAAGGCATTGTCATGGAGACTGCAACAATGACCTATTGTCCCTGTGCTTTTTTAAAATTCAAGAATGGTGCAGTGCCTGGACATGTTCCTTTTGCCTGCAGAAGACAGGTCTGTGCATATGAATATATGTAGCTTCTAGCAAGCGTAAGTGAGCAGTGAGCCACATTGCAAGCCGAACTGATAATCTTAAATTGGTTGTTAGTGTAATTCTTAGGGCACTCAAGGTTGTTCAGCTAGTGCTGTCCAATCGCAGAATCATATCTGATGTTACATATTATGTTCTGAGTTTTGCAAGCACAGACTGGCTGAGTACAGTCAGTATTCTGCCTATTATGAACTAGCGAAGGGACATGTTGTTTTGCATGATCTGCACATCCCTTCAGCTATTTGCAATTGACTGAATACTGACTGTATTCAAACTGCCCGTGTTTGTAAAACTCAGCACATTGCAGGCCAAATCTCCTGGTCTCCAGATTGTACATTTGGTCTCCAACAATGGAAGATGTGCATCAGGACCCTGTGGAGGTCCTGATGTACAGACCTCCAAGGGAATTGCAAGGGAAGTTTAAGCTTTCGATGGGCAATTCTCCTGATGTCCAGGATGCAGGGACCTGTCCTTTGCAGGCAAAAGAAATATTCCCAGGCATTGCGCCTTTTTTTGAATGAAAAAAAAGTGAGAGACAATAGTTCCCTGGTGCATTCTCCATGACAATGCCTTGACCAATTACAGTCAACTTGCCAACCAATCAGTATCCTTTTCTCTTGCAGTATAAATTGTTGCTCCCTTTGAAATTTGGAATTCTTATGTCTGTCCTGATGAGTGCAAGATGAAAAGCTTTGATAACGTCTTTTTTTTTAGCTATACTCAAGTTCTGTTCTACTTATTTGAAAATGCTTCCATTATTTATTTAAAGAACAATATTGTCTACATTCCTGCACAGAAGCTAGAATGCCAATCTAAATGGGCACCTACCTATGTAGTCCTTCCACCCTATCTCTTGAACTCCAGGTTCGAGTCCCACACTGGGACTTAATGGCTATGAAAGGAGTGTTCATTACGTGGCCAAACAGGTTGGTAATCAATTTGTAAATCCTTCCAATATGTCTATAGTAAGCAGTAAGAGGGGGCAGTCTTACTAGAGTTCCAATGGAGATACTATTTGTAGATGCTAACAATAGCTGCAGTGTGAACAGTCACCCTCAGCAGGGGCATCAAGCGTTTAAGGCACATGAGTGATTTTTAAATGCCCATCTACTAGGTGAGTGGGGATAAAATTGCCCTTGAATTTCTTTGGACTACTATTAGCATCTTCTCCATTTTATACTACTTAATTTGAATATATGCTTAATTTTACATGGACACCGAGGCCAGGACTTTGTACTTTGTTCCTCAAAGGATGGCATCCAGCCTGGGCCTCATTTTTGCATGACAGCCAGAACATCAGAAAGCTTTATTTTTTCTCTCAGTGGCTGGTATCCTTTACTGCATACTGGAGGACTGCCAATTTCTAAAAGTTAAACACAGGGCCTACTGGAAAATGGATTCAGCATATTGGATTACCCAATATAGAGGTTAATGAACAATAAAACTGTGTAGATGACAGCAGATGTTTCCATTCATGGCTGAAATTATTTGACCTATTTGGGGTTTCTTTGTTTTTTTTATTGATTTAAAACTTTCACTTAAGACCATGTTCCAAAATAGCCTACTTGATGCAGTTCCACAATGTGAGAAACAAGAACTTTTCCGGTGTCCTGAAGATCACTTTTAGCTTCTATCATGAATTGCCACTAATGTGCAATATGTTTGAAATATTTAGTGCCATATTTTGCAGCGAATCAAATATGTTTGACAGGTAATTCATTTTAGGCAAGTATGTTCACCTTTTTATTACCTCCAAAAATAAAAACATTAGAGATGAAAAATGGCATTGTAATTTTTATTTTCTGTTCTTTGGTTCCTGGCACTGCCCTCTGCCCACTGAGCAGCAAGGCCTTGGCTACATGGTTTTCAACAGGTACTTTTTAATGCACCAGTGAAATTTTATTTACCTTTTTAATTGTTTTCTCATTTCACCTCTTGCCCGACTCTACCCACAATTAAAAGAAGTTGGAACAGTGCATGGGCTGACTGAGAGTTGAGGTTTTGTCAGGGCTGTTCCACAGACATGAGAAACATTCAGATGAGAAGTTGAATTTAAACAAATGAGCTTGGGTAGAATTTTACATCCCATGGATGGCCATGCACCCGACCTGATCGGGCATATAATCGCACAAGATGACGTCGGACAAGTGTCCCGATGTCATCGTGTACTTGCACGACATTTCGCTTAGCGGGTGTGCCCGCCAACAATTAAGTGGGCAGTTAAGCCCATTAATGGCGCAATTGTCTGCGATTTTCATGGCCCATCTAACCTTTCAGTTGGCGCACAGGCAAATTGGCCAGGCAGCCTTTACATTTTTCATTAAATCTCATCGAAGGGCAGGATGAAATTTCCATTAGGAAATAAAATTAAAATAACTATCTGGGGTATTATAATGTATATGTCAGGTGCTTGATTGTGATGTATGGAAATTTTTTGCAGCTTTTTACAGCTCTACTTCATTGTCTGCAGGTCCCTGAGGTAGCTATCTGCGATCAGGGAGCTCTCTCGCAGTGATCACTCACGCCCACGATGTTGTCGCCTGCCCTCTCCCCACCCCCACCACCATTAATAGGCCAGCCAGCGTGAAATCTCAGTCAGGGGCCGATCACAGTCAGGGGTCCGTTTTCTGGCGCACCTGGGCCCGCCAATTGCGCGTGCCTGACGACTGGAAACTTCAGGCCCAGGTTTGGATTTAGGTGCAAAGGAACACAAACTAATCAAAATCCATTGAAGCAGACACTAAAGTTCTGAAAAGACAAGGCTGAGACATTCACAACCATCTTCAGCCTGAAATGCTGAGTAGGCGATCCATGTCAGCCCTCTCCTGAGGTCTCCACCATCACAGGTGCCAGTCTTCAGCTGATTTGATCCACACCATGTGGTATCAAGAAACAGCTCAGCACACTGGACATAACAAAAGATATGGGCCCTGACAAGGTTCCAGCTGTAGTACTGAAGACTTGTGATCCAGAACTATCCATGGATCCAGAACTAGCCATGGCTCCAGCCAAGCTGTTACAGTATAGCCACAAAGCAGGCATCTAGCTGACAATGTGGAAAATATAGCAACAAAAAAGCAGGACAAGTCCAATCCTGCCAATTACCACTACATCAGTTTACACACAGCCATTAGAAAAATGATGGAAGGGCCATTGGCACTGATAACAAATGGCGCTTTCTCGCTAATAATCTGCGCATTGCTCAGTTTGAGTTCCACTGGAATCACTGTTGAATATCTCATTATAGCCTTGATCCAAACATGGACAAAAGAATTAAATTTCAGCCATGAGGTGAGGGTGATTGCCATTGACACCAAGGCACGATTTAACCGGAGTGTGGTATCAAGGAGCCCTAAAGAAACTGAAGCCAATGGGGATCGGGATCCCCTGACTTGAGATGCCTCGCACAAGGGAAGATGGTTGTGGCTGTTGGAGGCCAATTATAATAACTGCAGGTCATTGCTGCAGAAGTTCTTGATAGCAGTGTCCTAGGGAAAACCATCTTCAACTATCTTATCAATGGCCATCCCGCCATAAAGTCAGAAGTGGGGATTTTCACTGATGATTGCAGTGTTCAGTATTATTTGCAATTCTGCAGATAATGAAACAGTCCATGCTCGCATGCAACAAAACCTGGACAACAGCTCCCACAGCTTCCAACCTGATAGTCGCCCAACCTCGGACGGCCCGCTTCTACCTCCTACCCAAAATCCACAAACAGGACTGTCCCAGCAGACCGATTGTGTCAGCCTGTTCCTGCCCCACGGAACTCATTTCTCGTTATCTTGACTCCCTTCTCTCTCCCCTTGTTCAGTCCCGTCCCACCTACATCCGTGATTCCTCTGACACCCTACGTCACATCAACAATTTCCAGTTCCCTGGCCCCAACCGCCTCCTCTTCACCATGGACATCCAATCCCTCTACACCTCCATCCCCCACCAGGATGGTCTGAGGGCTCTCAGCTTCGTCCTCGAACAAGGGCCCGAACAATCCCCATCCACCACTACTCTCCTCTGTCTGGCTGAACTTGTTCTCACACTGAGCAATTTCTCCTTTAACTCCTCTCACTTCCTCCAAATAAAAGGTGTGGCTATGGGTACCCGCATGGGCCCCAGCTATGCCTGTCTCTTTATGGGGTATGTGGAACATTCCTTGTTCCAGTCCTACTCCGGCACCCCCCTCCCACAACTCTTTCTCCAGTACATCGATGATTACTTCGGTGCTGCTTCATGCTCTCGTCCGGACCTGGAAAAATTTATTAATTTTGCTTCCAATCTCCACCCCTCCATCATTTTCACATGGTCCATCTCTGACGCTTCCCTTCCCTTCCTTGACCTCTCTGTCTCAATTTCTGGTGATAGACTGTCCACTAATATCCATTACAAGCCTACCAACTCCCACAGCTACCTCGACTACAGCTCCTCACACCCCGCTTCCTGTAAGGACTCCATCCCATTCTCTCAGTTCCTTCGCCTCCATTGCATCTGTTCTGATGATGCTACCTTCAAAAACAGTTCCTCTGACATGTCCTCCTTCTTCCTTAACCGAGGTTTTCCACCCACGGTAGTTGACAGGGCCCTCAACCGTGTCTGGCCTATCTCCTGCGCATCTGCCTACATGCCTTCTCCTCCCTCCCAGAAACATGATAGGGTCCCCCTTGTCCTCACTTATCACCCCACCAGCCTCTGCATTCAAAGGATTATCCTCCGCCATTTCTGCCAACTCCAGCATGATGCCACCACCAAACACATCTTCCCTTCACCCCCACCCCGGCGGCATTCTGTAGGGATTGTTCTCTCTGGGATACCCTGGTCCACTCCTCCATCACATACGCAAAATATGCAACACCTGCCCCTTCACTTCCTCTCTCCTCACCGTCCAAGGGCCCAAACACTCCTTTCAAGTGAAGCAGCATTTCACTTGCATTTCCCCCAATTTAGTCTACTGCACTTGTTGCTCCCAGTGCGGTTTTCTCTACATTGGAGAGACCAAACGCAGACTGGCCGACTGCTTTGCAGTACACCTTCGGTTTGTCCTCAAGAATGACCCAGACCTCCCTGTTGCTTGCAATTTTAACACTCCACCCTGTTCACTTGCCTACATGTCTGTCCTTGGCTTCCTGAATTGTTCCAGTGAAGCTCAACGCAAACTGGAGGAACAGCACCTCACCTTCCGACTAGACACTTTACAGCCTTCCGGACTGAATATTGAGTTCAACAACTTTAGATCTTGAACTCCTTCCTCCATCCCCACCCCCTTTCCATTTCTTCCCCCTCCCTTTTGTTTTTTCCAATAACTTATATAGATTTTTCTTTTCCCACCTATTTCCATTATTTTTCAATCCATACCTTTTATGCCCTTTTAGTCTTATTTCACCCCACCCCCACTAGAGCTATCTGTACCTTGTGTGTCCTGCTATCCATTCTTAATTAGCACATTCTTTTAGATAATATCACCACCTTCAACACCTCTTTGTTCTTTTGTCTGTGACATCTTTTGGTTATTTGCTCCTATCACTGCTTGCTTGTCCCTACAACCACCCCCAACACCACCCCCCCCCACCCCGCCACCACCTTCCCCCCCCTACCCCCACCTTAAACCAGCTTATATTTCACCCCTCTCCTATTTTTACTTAGTTCTGTTGAAGGGTCATGAGGACTCGAAACGTCAACTTTGTTCTTCTCCGCCGATGCTGCCAGACCTGCTGAGTTTTTCCAGGTATTTCTGTTTTTGTTTAAGCCCTGGACAATATTCAGACGTGAGCTGGTAAGCAGCAAGCAACATTTCTGTCCCACAAGTGTCCGGCAATAACCATCTCCAACAAGAGAGAATCAAACTACCTTAACCTTCAATGACATCATCATCAAATCCTCACCACCAACATCCTTGGGGCAATGATTAACTAGAAAATTAACTAGACAAGCCATATAAATGCTAAGGCTATAAGAGCAGGGCAGAGGCTGCGGTTGGGCAGTAGCTTTCCACAAAGGTGATTACCGGTCACAGTAAAAATTTCCTCCCCTAGTTGGTGGGGCTCAAGTAGGAGCTAAAGATTTTATTTTTCTCTTGGCCTATTTATCATTCCTTTGGAACTTCCAGATCTCTTTTTCATTTTCCAATCATACCAGGGCTCCCAGCTTGTGGTCCAACTTTTACCAAAATGTCCCAATAAGAGGTATAAATTAAACATTTGTATAGTTACATATGAACAGAAATAATTGGAGCAGGAGTAGACCATACGGCTCCTTAAGCCTACTCCACCATTCAATGTGATCATGGCTGATCTTCAACCTCAATTCCACTTTCACGTCCTTGATTCCTGAGAGACCAACAATCTATCTCAGTTTTAAATATATTCAACAAGAATATATTCTCGCTGTTGATGTACAGCATTCCTTTATGTGTTGTAATACTCAGCTGATAAAATTACTCCAGAGCCTCTTGCATTGAAAAAGTCTGATACAAGTGCAGAATGCTCTAAGATACCTCAATTTTTCTGCAAGCTAGATTTGAAGGTATCCTGCATCGAGGTCAAATTTAGCACCATGCACATTCCCCATGATGTCATTAATTGTCAGTGTCAAGCATCTTTCCTGTCATATGACTTAGTTTGGTGATTGCATATCAATGCAGGTTCTAATCTGGTTCTCACTCTTGGGTTTCTTGATGACTTGTATGGGTGAGACCTAAGGGGTAGACTCATCCTCAACTTTCTCAATAATGTCAAGGTCAAGTAGGTGCTGAAGATCCTTCTCAATCTGCTTCCTCTCATGAAATGGTATTTGCCACCATTGATTTGCGACTGAGGGCTCATTGGGATCTCCATGTAACTTGCATGTAACACCTTTCAGTTTGTCGATACAAATGAAGCTGTCAGCATACAATTCAGGAATGTTGGTGATATGCTTAGGAGTCACATATGTGACTACAGTCAAGTGCAGATCTGTAGCTGTATAGAAACTGATAAGCGTGTCACATTCTTCAGATATGATATAAAATACAACCTTAGCCCTGTGGTCTTTGAATGAGACTTGAATTTCAAAATTCCCAAGATTTTTCAGCAGTTTGACAGTGTGTAAGGGAAAATATTGGTATTCCCTGGTTTGTAGAGAATGGGCAATCCTGAAGTTTCTTGAACATTTTGTTTCCCATAATATTGATGGCTGCTGCTGTATCTTTTCTTATTCAATAAATGATGGGCCAGCATTTATTGCCCATCCCTAGTTGCCCCAGAGAAGCTGGCGGTGAGCTGCCTTCTAGAGCCACTGCAGTCCATGTGGTGTAGGTACACACACAGTGCTGTTAGGAAGAGAGTTCCAGGATTTTGACCCAGCAACAGTGAAGGAATAGCGATATATTTCCAAGTCAGGATGATGAGCGAATTGGAGGGGAACTTCCTGTTGGTGGTATTCCCATCTATCTGCTGCCCTTGTCCTTCTAGACGGTAGTGGTCGTGGGTTTGTAAGGTGCTGTCAGAGAAACCTTGGTGAATTCCTGCAGTGCATCTTGTCGGTAGGGGAGGGAGTGAATGTTTGTGGATGTGGTGCCAATCAAGCGGGCTGCTTTGTCATGCATGGTGGCAAGTTGCATGTTGTGGGAGCTGCACTCATCCAGGCAAGTGGGGAGTATTCCATCATAGTCCTGAATTGTGCCTTGTAGATGGTGGACAGGCTTTGAGGAGTCAGGAAGTGAGTTACTCATCACTGGATTCCCAGCCTCTAATCTGTTCTTGGGCCACAGTATTTATATGGCTAGTCCAGTTCAGTCTCTGGGCAATGGCAACCTCCAGGATGTTGATACTGGGGGATTCAATGATAATAATACCATTGAGCATCAGGGGGTGATGATTGGGTTCTCTCTTATTGGAGATGGTCATTGCCTGACGCTTGTGTGGCACGAATATTACTTGCCATTTATCAGCACAAGCCTGGGTATTGCTGCATTTGGACATGGACTGCTTCAGTACCTGAAGAGTTACAAATGGTGCTGAACATTGTGCAATCATCAGCGAACATCCCCACTTCTGCCTTATGATGGAAGGAAGGTCATTGATGAAGCAGCTGAAGATGGTTGGGCTGAGGACACTACCCTGAGAACTTCTGCAGTGATGTCCTGGAGCTGAGATGACTGACGTCCAACAACCACAGCCATCTACCTTTGTGCTAAGTATGACTCCAGCCAGTGGAGAGTCCTCCCCCTGATTCGCATTGATTTCAGTTTTGCTGAGACTCCTTCGGTGAAATGCTGTCTTGATGTCAAGGGCAGTCACTCTCACCTCACCTTGGGAGTTCAGCTCTTTTGTCCATGTTTGAACCAAGGCTGTAATGAAGTCAGGAGCTGAGTGGCCCTGGTGGAAACCAAACTGGGCGTCAGTGAGCAGGTAATTGCTAAGCAAGTGCCACTTGATAACACTGTTGATGACCTCTTGCATTACTTTACTGATGATCGAGTGTAGGCTGATGGGGTGGTAATTGGCCGGGTTGGATTTATCCTACTTTTTGTGTACAGGACATACCGGGGCAATTTTCCACATAGCCGGGTAGATGCCAGTTTTATAGCTGTATGGAACAGCTTGGCTAGGGGCTCGGCAAGTTCTGGAGCACAAGTCTTCAGTACTATTGTTGGAATATTGTCAGGGCCCATAGCCTTTGCAGTATCCAGTGCCTTCAGACATTTCTTGATATTACATGGAATGTGTTGAAATGGCTGAAGACTGGCATCTGTGATGCTGGGGACCTCCGGAGGAGGCCGAGATGGATAATCCACTCAGCACTTCTGGCTGAAGATTGTTGCAAATACTTCAGCCTTATCTTTTGCACTGATGTGCTGGACTCCTCCATCATTGAGGATGGAGATATTTGTGGAGCCTCCTCCTCCAGTGAGTTGTTTAATTGTCCACCACCATTTACGACTTGATGCGGCAGGACTGCAGAGCTTACATCTGTTCCATTGGTTGTGGGATCGCTTAGCACTGTCTATCACTTGCTGCTTATGCTGTTTAGCACACAAGTAGTCCTGTATTATAGCTTCAACAGGTTGACACCTCATTTTTAGGTATGCCTGGTGCTGCTCCTGGCATGCCCTCCTGCACTCTTCTTTGAACCAGGGTTGATTCCTTGGCTTGATGGTAATGGTAGACTGGGGGATATACCGGTCCATGAGGGTACAGATTGTGTTTGAGTATAATTCTGCTGCTGTTGATGGCTCACAGCACCTCATGGATGCCCAGTCTTGAGCTGCTAGATCTGTTCGAAATCTATCCTATTCAGCACAATGGAGGGTATCCTCAATGTGAAGGCAGAACTGTCTCCATAATGACTGTGTGGTGGTCACTCCTACCGATACTGTCATGGAGAGATGCATCTGTGGCTGGCAGGTTGGTGAAGATGAGGTCAAGTTTTCCCCTCTTGTTGGTTCCCTCACCACTTTCTGCAGGCTCAGTTTAGCAGCTATTTCAATGACAGCATCTACGTCCAAGCAAATAATAGTCACTGTCACACGTGGCATTTGAAAGGTTGGACAGGCTAGGCTTGTATCCGCTGGAGTTTAGAAGTATAAGAGGCAGCTTGTTTGAAACATATAAGATCCTGAGGGGTCTTGACAGGATGGATCTGGAAAGGATGTTGCCTCTTTTGGGAGAATCTGCATTTGAAAGAGAGCACGAAAGTATGTCCAGGGCCACCTATGAACATACTAACAAGGAGCAGAAGTAGGTCATTTGGCCTATTGAGCCTGCTCTGCCATTTAATAAGACCATGGCTGATCTGATAATAACCTCAAATCTGCATCCAGCCTAACCCTGCTAACCTATCACCCCCTTGTTTACCAAGAATCTATCCACCTCTGCCTTAAAAAATATTCAAAGACTCTGCTTCCACCACCTTTTCAGGAAGAGAGTTCCAAAGACTCACGATGCTGTGAGAGAAAAAAATTTCGCCTCATCACTGTTTTAAATGGGTGACCCCTTATTTTAAAATAGTCACCCCGAGTTCTAGATTCTCCCACAAGAGGAAACATCCTTTCCGGATCCATCCTGTCAAGTCCCCTCAGTATCTTATATGTTTAAATCAAGTTGCCTCTTACATTTCTAAACTCCAAAGGATACAAGCCTAGCCTGTCCAACCTTTCCTCATAAGACAACCTGCCCATTCCAGGTATTAGCCTGGTAAACCTTCTCTGAACTACTTCCGATGTATTTACATCCTTCCTTAAATAAGGTGACCAATACTGTAAACAGTACTTCAGATATGGTCTCACTAATGCTCTGTATAACTGAAGCATAACCTCCCTACTTTTGTAATCAATTCCCCTCACCATAAATGATAACATTCTATTAGCTTTCCTAATTACTTGCTGAACCTTCATACTAGCCTTTTGTGACTCATGCACTAAGACACCCAGATCCCTCTGTATCTCTGCTTTGGCTACATTATCTTGCCCTTTTGCTGTGGTACACATACCTGGCATCCTTCTGTTGGTATTGGTCTTTGTAGTTGATTTTGCTGATGAACGACAAACATGAGCAAAGTACATGCACAGGCTTTGTACATTTTACTTGTATCAGGACACCCTGTCCAGTGTGGGTAAATACTGCCACATTGGAAGCATTGTTTGTTTGGACAGGTCACAACACTATCTTTCTATGGTTTCTTGGCACAAGGTGATGAACAGTGTTCACAGGAGTTGAACCTGGGGCATGGTTTTTGGCAGCCTCAACTTCTGTAGCTCAGGACTTGGAAAACAATAGCGACATTGCTAACTCCAACAGCTCTGATGATTTCTGCCTTTATTGAGCGCTTTCCAGCATAATTGGCTGGAGAGACAACCTTCAATGATTTGTGTTTTTATTTCCCTTTTGACTTGTTCAACTTCATCAAAGTCACATTTGGCTGCTAGTTGCCTCAGATGCATGCCTTAGTGATCAATTGTCTTTTTGCTTCTTGCGTCGGAAGATGATTGCTTCATATATTGTACTTTTCTTGGGCCTAAAGTAGGATGTGAGTGCCTTTGTAGCTGAGTCTTAGTCACTTTGCTCATGTGTAAGTGTTTCAAAAATGTCTACTAATTCTTCACCACTGTAGGGGAAAAATAAGGCATTTTTTCCTTTTGTCCTCTGTGATGGCAAAACCTGCCATTGCCCCTTCAAGATGGTGTAGTCACTTTTGCCAACGTGCGAATACCGATGATGGCTCTAAATGTATTTCAAAAGTTGCTAGATTGGGCACAGACAATACCATTTTCATCAGCAACAGTGATGAAACTTGTCTGTGAAAGCTTTCCTGCTTGTGGGATCCGAGCTTGTGTACCTTTGAAACAACCTGAGTGTTTCTCTAAGTCTGCAGCATAAAATGCTGTCTTCTCAACAGAGAGTAGGCAAAGCCCTCCAAAAAGATTCATACCTTCTTATTTTACATTATCCTCATTGCCAGTGTAAGGTTCTTGGGAATAAAAACAGCCAGCGACACATGGAGTTAAACGTGCACCAGCAAAATAGCTGCTTTTAATGAAAACAGCTTTTTTATACTTCTGCCTCTGTTTGTAGACCCACTCTTCTGGTACAACTGTGTATGGTAACCTTACGTAAAAAAAAATGAACACTTGCACTTTTCACAACACGAATATACTGCACCCACCCTATTCACACCTCCCATTCCCCCCCTCCCCACCCCTCACCAGGATCTGCCAGCTTGGTACCGGCGAGACGCTCAAACATATCTAAATGATCCACCACTGTGTGCCTGAAGTGCTGGAGAGCTGCTGGCCTCTGATTGGCTGGAAGCTCTCTGAGGTGGGACTTCTTGTTCCGGAGAGGGTGGAAATTCTGCCTCCAGTCTATTAACAGCCAATTGGCTGTTAAATGGCTGCGGGTCAGCTGGTGTTCCCCTCAGCGGGCTCCCCACTGACCTTTTAGCTTGTTGACAGGGAATTCGACGTCTTGTATCATTCCCCAGAAGGAAAAAAAACAGTAAAAACTGGGAAATAAGAATACTGGTCTTGTATACCTTAAAATTGAACAACAGTAAAAATTGGTAAAGAAAAGTACTGGTCTGAACTGTTTTTTCCTGCTGGGTCAGCCCATGGAGACCAAAACTATGCACAGTGCTCCAAGTCTGGGCACACCAAAGCCCTTTGCAATTGTAGCATGACTTCCTTATTCTAGTACTTGAAATCCCCTTGCAATTAAGGCCAATGTGCCATTTGCCTTTCTAATTGCTTGCTGGACCTGCATACTCATTTTCTATGTTCCTTGTACCAGTACACCCTGGCCCTTCTGAACATCAATGTGTGAAAGTTTCATGCCTTTTAAAAATACTCTGCTTTTCTATTCTTAATACCAAAGGAGAGATGATGGTGTTGTGGTAATGTCACTGGACTTGTAATCCAGCGGCTCAGGCTAATGTTCTGGGGTCAAGGTTCAAATCCCATCATGGCTGCTGGTGGAATTTAAATTCAAGTAATTATCCAGAAATGAAAAAGCTAAGTCTCAGTGATGGTGATTGCTGCTTGTTGTAAAAACGGATCTGGTTCACTTATGTCCTTTAGGGGAGGAAATTTGCTGTCCTAACCTGGAACTGGCCTACAGCAATGTGGTTGATGTTTAACTGCCCTCTGAAGTGGTGTGGCAAGCCACTTTGTTCAAGGGCAATTAGGGATGGGCAACAAATGCTGGCCCTGCCAGCGACACTCACATCCCATGAAAGAATAAAATTAAAAAGTGAACAACTTCATATTTCGCCCCTTGCCCATTATACTCCATCTGCCACTTTGTTGACCATTCATTTAACTTGACTATATCTTTTTGCAGACTCTTTGTGTCCTCTTCACAGTTTATGGAGGTGAAAGAAGAGGAAGAGGGGGATTAGGGAGGAGATAGAGGTAGGGAAAAAGATGGAGTCATGCAGAGGTTATGGTATACAGAGGAGATAGGAGCAGATGGGGAGGGGAATGGGAAGGGAACAGCAAAAGAGGTTGCAAAGAGACTGGAGAAAGACAAGGAAATGCAATGTGAAGGGAAGTTGTCAAAAATATAAATGTGAGTAAGAAATATAAACTGAACAAAAGTGGACGATTCATGAATTTGAAGCAGCCTTAATTATTATGGGGAGAAACGGCAATGTTGGGAATAAACTAAGTGAATTGGGGAGAATGTTGGCAAAATTGTCTGACTGAATTTTCGGGTGGGAGCTGCCCCCTTCTTGCACCCCAATCTCAGGCCTATATGGGGGATCTGAGCCCATCGATGTTGTTGGTGTACCTTCCTGCCATCCTTAACAGGTTCCTGAGGTTGGAGACCCAATCAGAGGGCCCGGAGAGATATCAGGTAGAAGTGGGCACTGTGAAAGCAGGCAGGCAGATGTAAGGATACTTCAACATGTAGGTGCCCTCGGTTGCCTGCAGAGAAGTCTTCAAATCAACAGGTCCGAAGTCGGTGGAGCCGTCACAGTGAGGGGGGAACCCATTTGCAGAAGTAATACAGACAAAGTTCCAGCCTTTGATGCTTGCAGCCCCATCATTGTGGCATAGACCCTCCACCTCCAATGACAACCCAGCCTGCTGCTTGGAGGTTGCCTCCAATTAGCCAATGGCCTCTGCTCTCAGTGGAAGTCTGGCAGCGGGAAAATACTGGCACCATTGAAAAATGGTCCCTAAGTGGTGCTTTCTTCGCCCTTATTGGCTGCCTGCCAGTGTGGAGCAGTATGCCACCTCTGGTCTGGGTCAACCCCAGGAAAGTTCTCTGGAGGTGAGAATGTGCAGGCAGCCATCCTGATGTAGCTTCCCATTATATTGTGGTCATCCCCCTCCAACCCATTCTCCATGGAGCCAAGAAAATTCAGCCTCTTATAGGTGGATAATTATATTAAAAGATAATTATAAGGTTATGAAAGCAGATCTAGCCAGTGAATTGGGAAACTGGGTTAAAAGGTAGGGCAGTAGGAATGCAGTGGCAGACTTTCAAGGAGATATTTAATAAATCTCAGCAACAATTTATCCCAGTGAGAAGGAAAGACTTTGAAAAGAATGCATCATCCATGGATGAATAAGGAAGTTAAGGTTAGTATCAAATTGAAAGAAAGACTATACAAATCTGCAAAGATTAGCGGCAGATCTAAAAATTGGTCAAATTTTAAGAATCTGCAAATAATAAAAATAGCAAAAGAGTAACTAAAGCTAGTGTTGATCCTTTAGAGAGTGAGTCTGGAGAATTGATAATGGAAAACAAGGAAAGGCAGAGGCGTTGTATTTTATAAAAGCAAAATACTGTGGATGCTGGAAATCTGAAACAAAAACAGAAAATGCTGGAACAACTCAGCAGGTCTGACAGCATCTGTGGGGAGAGAAAAACAAAGTTAACGTTTCAAGTCCATATGCTCTCTGAAGAAGGATCATACGTGCTTGAAACATTAACTTTGTTTTTTTCTCTCCACTGATGCTGTCAGACCGGCTGAGTTTTTCCAGCATTTTCTATCTTTACTGTAGAAGACTTAGAAAACTTCCTAAAGATACTTAAAAGTCAATGGATGGACGGAAGGGAGGAATTTCAAACAATTATCGCAAGGAAAAGGTGCTGGGAAAACTATTAGACCTAAAGGTTGATAAGTCCCCAGGACCTGATGCCCTGCATTCTAGGGTCTTAAAAAAAGTGGCTGCAGAGATTGTAGAGGCATTGGTTATAATCTTCCAACATTCCTTAGATTCTGGAAGGGCCCCAGTGGATTGAGAAATAGCTAAGATAACACATTTATTCAAGAAAGGAGGGAGACAGAAAGCAGGAAACAACAGGCCAGTTAACCTAACATCTGTCATAGCAAAATTGCAAGAATCCATTATTAAGGAGGTTATGGCAGGATATTTAGAAAATCATAATTTGATCAGGCAGAGTCAATATTGTTTTGTGAAACGGAAATCATATTTCACTAATCTATTAGAGTTTTTTGAGGAAGTATCAAGGAAGGTGGACAAAAGGGAACCTGTAGATGTGCTGCACTTGGATTTCCAGAAGGTACTTGATAAGGTGACATGTCAAAGGTTACTGCATATAAGATTATGTGTGTAGGGGTAACATATTAGCATGGATAAAGGATTGGTTAGCTAACAAGAAGCAGACAGTAGGGATGAATGGGTCTTTTTCGGGTTGGCAGTCTGTAACAAGTGTAGTGCCACAGGGTTCAGTGCTGGGGCCTCAACTATTTACAATCTACATCAATGATTTGGATGAAGGAACTGAATGTATGGTAGCTAAATTTGCCAATAACACCAAGATAGGTAGGAAATTAAGTTGTCAAAAGGAGTTAGAGAGTCTGCAAAGGGATATAGACTGGTTAAGTGAGTGGGGAAAAAATTGGCAGATGGAGCATAATGTCAGAATATGTGAACTTGTCCACTTTGGCAGGAATAATAGAAAAGCTATATACTATTTAAATGGAAAAATATTGCAGAACCTTTAAGTCTAATAGCCTCCAGATACAGAGGCACCTGGATGTCCTGGCCCATGAATAAAAGCTAGCATGCAGATGCAGCAAGTGATTAGGGGGGCAAATGGAATGTTGGTATTTATTGCAAGGGAAATGGAAGTAGGGAAGTTTTACTACAGCAGTACAGGACCTTATTGAGACCATATCTGGAATACTGTGTACAGGTTTGGTCTCCTTATTTGAAAAAAAAGATATAATTTCATTAAAAGAGAAGGTTCACTCTACTAATTCCTGGATGAGGGGCTTATCATGAAGAATGATTGAACAAGTTGCGCCTATATCCAAAGGAGTTTAGAAGGATGAGAGGTGATCTTATTGAAACATATAAGATCCTGAGGGGATTTGGTAGGGTAGGTACTGGGAGAATGTTTCCACTTGTGGGAGAGACTAGAACAAAGGGGCACAGTTTATTAATAAGAGTACTAGTTTTTAAGATGGAGATGAGGAAAACAAAATTTTCTTGACAGGGTCATTAGAACCATAGAAAATTTACAGCACAGAAGGAGGCTATTCGGCCCATCTTGTCCATGCCAGCCGGAGGACACCCAGGTGCCCTTTCTAATCCCACCTTCCTGCACCCAGCCCACAGCCCTGCAGCTTACAGCACTTAAGGTACAGATCCAGGTACTTTTTAAAAGAGTTTAGAGTTTCTGTCTCTACCACCAACTTGGGCAGCGAATTCCAGATACCCACTACCCTCTGCGTAAAAAAGTTCTTCCTCATGTCCCCCCTACACCTTCTGCCACTTATCTTGAATCTATGTCCCCTGGTTCCAGAATTCTCCACTAAGGGAAACAATTTTATCCTGTCCACTCTATCTATTCCCCTCATAATTGTGTACACCTCAATCAAGTCACGTCTCAGCCTTCTTTGTTCTAAGGAAAATAACCCCAACCTATCCAATCTCTCCTCGTAGCTACACTTTTCTAACCCTGGCAACATTCTTGTAAACCTCCTCTGTACTCTCTCCAGAGCTATTACGTCTTTCCTGTAATGTGATGACCAGAACTGCACACAATACTCCAGTTGTGGCCTCACCAGTGTTTTATACAATTCCAACATTATATCCTTACTTTTATATTCTATACCTCTGCCAATAAAGGAGAGCATTCCATATGCCTTCTTTACAGCCTTGTCTACTTGAACTGCTGCCTTCAGGGACCTGTGTACTTGTATGCCAAGATCTCTCACTTCATCTATCCCTCTTAGTATATTCCCATTTATTGTGTAATCCCTGTAACTGTTTGACCTCCCTAAATGTATGACCTCACACTTCTCTATGTTAAAATCCATCTGCCACTTTACCACCTATTCCACCAACCCATCTATATCATTTTGGAGATTATGGCTATCCTTTACACTATCCACTACTCGGTCAATCTTCGTGTCATCTGCAAATTTCCCAAGTATGTGGAATTCTCTTTCCAAGAAAGCAGTGAAGGACTAGGTCATTGAATTTATTCAAAGCAGAGTTAGACAAGATTTTTATAAACAAGGGAGCCAAGGATTATGGTGGGGGGCAGACACAAAGTGGAGCCGAGACTACAACCAGATCAGCCATGATCTTATTGAATGATGGAGCAGGCTTGAAGAGCTGCATGGCCTATTCCTGTTTCTATTTCTGATAAACACTCAGTCATTGTGGTAAAATAATGATTGCTTTTATTTCAGATTTTCAGGAATATTCCTTTTCAATATAACGGTCAGTATTAGAGGAGACACGGGAGTTTAACTGGTACACTCTGCTTAATTTCAAGGGACCCTCTAGTGTTCAGTTTTCAATATGCAGTCACGACGCAGCACAAAAAATAACTAAATGAAGATTTGAGGTCATATGTTGTCATGGTCCTTACCCATCAGCAACACTAATTAAATAGAGAACTGGGCTTCAGTCAAGATCAGAGCTTCACTTTAGAAAATTAACAAAGTAATATGAGGGCTGTCAAGTGGGTGATTGATGGGGGCAGGAAGATGTAATCCTGACAAACAGATTATGCTTCATTCTGCTATACCATAGGAGTATTGTGGAGTTGAGGAGATGGGGGAATGTGGAGGGAGTGACAGGTGTGCAATATTATAATATTGATAGAGGCTGGTGAGCTGATAGGCCAGCAATGGGTGAGATTTGGGACAGTCAGTGGGCAGGCCAGCAAAGTGATATATGCTCCAGGACCAAACCTCTGTGACTTGGCAAGAACAGAACAAAAGCATGGATTTCTCCAGGTCCCCGAGGTGACTACAATGGACTTGCTTTTCTTGGCTGGCCTCCCATCTTCCATCCTTTACAAACTTGAGCTCATCAAAAATCTGCTGCCCATATCCTAAATTGATATAAATCCTATTCACCCATTTCTCTGTGCTTGCTGATCGACTTTGGCTCCCGGTTTGGCAACCCCTCAACTTCTTAAATTCCCATTCTTGGTTTGCAAACCACTCGATGGTCTCGCCCCACCCTATCTCTGTAACCTCCTCCAGCCCTACAACCCTCTCTATCTCTGTAACCTCCTCCAGGCCCCATAACCCTCCCTATCTCTGTAACCTCCTCCAGCTCCACAGCCCTCCCTACCTCTGTAACCTCCTCCATCTCTGCAACTCTCTGAGCTATTTTCATTCCTTCAATTCTGTCTCTTGCACATCCCTGATTTTAATTGTCCTAACATTAGTGGCCACGCCTTCAGCTACCTGGGCCCTAAACTCTGAAATTATCTCAATAAACCAAACCACCTCTCTACCACTCTCTCCTCCTTTAAGATACTCCTTAAATACTACCTCTTTGACCAAGCTTTAAACCATCTACCCTGATATCTCCTTATTTGGCTTGGTATCGAATTTTGTTTGAGAATGTTCCTGTGAGTTGCCTTGAGATGTTTGACTGCATGACAGTACCATGTAAATGCAAATGATTGTTGTACTTTTAGCCCAATGTTTGCTGTTATAAGACCATAAGACATAGAAGCAGAAATTAGGCCAATCGGCCCATCGAGTCTGATCCGCCATTCAATCATGGCTGATAAATTTCTGAACCCCATTCTCCCGCCTTCTCCCCGTAACCTTTGATCCCCTTACCAATCAAGAACCTATCTATCAAGGTCTTAAATACACTCAATGACCTGGCCTCCACAGCCTTCTGTGGCAATGAGTTCCATGGATTCACCACTCTCTGGCTAAAGAAGTTTCTCCTCATCTCTGTTCTAATAGGTCTTCCCTTTACTCTGAGGCTGTGCCCTCGGGTCCTAGTCTCTCCTACTAATGGAAACATCTTCCTCACTTTCCACTGTATCTAGGCCTTTCAGTATTCTGTAAGTTTCAATCAGATTCCCCCTCATCCTTCTAAACTCCATCGAGTAAAGACCCAGAGCCTTCAAACGTTCCTCATATGTTAAGCCTTTCATTCCTGGGATCATTCTCATGAACCTTCTCTGGACCCTCTCCAGGGCCGGCACATCCTTCCTGAGGTACGGCGCCCAAAATTGCTCACAATATTTTAAATGTGGTCTGACCAGAGCCTTTTAAAGCCTCAGCAGCACATACCTGCTTTTATATTCTAGTCCTCTCGAAATAAATGCCAACGTTGCATTTGCCTTCCTAACTACCAACTCAACCTGCAAGTTAACCTTAAGAAAATCCTGGACTAGGACTCCCAAGTCCCTTTGCACTCCAGATTGCTGAATTCTCTCCCCATTTAGAAAATAGTCTATGCCTCTATTCTTCCCACCAAAGTGCATGACCTCACACTTCCCCACGTTGTATTCCATCTGCCACTTCTTTGCCCATTCTCCTAACCTGTCCAAATCTTTCTGCAGCCTCCCCGTGTCCTCAATACTAACTGTCCCTCCACCTATCTTTGTATTATCTGCAAACTTAGCCAGGATGCCCTCAGTTCCTTCATCTAGATCATTAATGTATAAAGTGAAAAGTTGTGGTACCAACACTGTCCCCTGTGGAAATCCACTAGTCACCAGCTGCCATCCTGAGAAGGACCCCATTATACCCACTCTCTGCCTTCTGCCAG
The DNA here is from genome assembly GCF_017639515.1 of Carcharodon carcharias. Taxonomy (NCBI): domain Eukaryota; kingdom Metazoa; phylum Chordata; class Chondrichthyes; order Lamniformes; family Lamnidae; genus Carcharodon; species Carcharodon carcharias. The sequence goes on from NC_054471.1 coordinate 132,042,866, forward strand.
ACAGCCAATCTTCTATCCATGCCAGTACCTTGCCTCTAACACCATGGGCTCTTATCTTACTGAGCAGCCTCCTGTGCGGCACCTTGTCAAAGGCCTTCTGGAAGTCCAAGTAGATAATATCCATTGGCTCTCCTTTGTCTAACCTACTTGTTACCTCCTCAAAGAATTCTAACAGATTTGTCAGGCATGACCTCCCCTTGATGAAACCATGCTGACTTTGCCCGATTTTACCATGCACTTCCAAGTATTCTGAAATCTCATCCTTAATAATGGACTCTAAAATCTTACCAATGACCGATGTCAGGCTAATCAGCCTGTAATTTCCCATCTTTTGCCTCACTCCCTTCTTAAACAGGGGGTTTACATTAGCGATTTTCCAGTCCTCTGGGACCCTCCCTGACTCCAGTGATTCCTGAAAGATCACCACTAACGCCTCCACTATCTCTTCAGCTATCTCCTTCAGAACTCTGGGGTGTAATCCATTTGGTCCAGGTGATTTATCCACCTTCAGACCTTTCAGTTTTCCTAGCACCTTCTCCTTGGTAATGGCCAGCATACTCACCTCTGCCCCCGACTCTCTTGAACTTTGGGGATATCACTCGTGTCTTCCGCTGTGAAGACTGACGCAAAGTACCTATTCAGCTCCTCCGCCATTTCTTTGTTCCCCACTACTACTTCTTCAGCGTCATTTTCCAGCGGCCCAATGTCCACTTTTGCCTCTCTTTTACCCTTTATATATCTAAAAAACTCTTGCAATCTTCTTTTATATTACTGGCTAGTTTACCCTCATATTTAATCTTCTCCCTCCTTATTTCATTTTTAGTCGTCCTCTGTTGGTCTTTGTAGGCTTCCTAATCCCCTGGTTTCCCATTGCTCTTCTCTGCATTGTATGTTTTCTCTTTAGCTTTTATACTGTCCCTGACTTCCCTTGTCAGCCATGGTTGCCTCGTCCTCCCTTTAGTATGCTTCTTCTTCCTAGGGATGAATTTTTGCTGTGTATTCCAAATTACTCCCAGAAACTCCTGCCATTGCTGTTCCACTGTTCTTTCCTGCTAGGCTCATTTCCCAGTCAATTCTGGCCAGCTCCTCCCTCATACCCCTGTTGTTGCCTTTATTCAACTGTAATACCGTTACATCTGATTCCAGCTTTTCCCTCTCAAATTGCAGGGTAAATTCTATCATATTATGGTCACTTCCTCCTAAGGGTTCCTTCACCTTAAGCTCCCTTATCAAATCTGCCTCATTACACATCACTAAATCTAGAATTGCCTGTTCCCTAGTGGGCTCCATCACAAGCTGCTCCAAAAAACCATCTCGTAGACATTCTACAAATTCCTCTTCTTGGGATCCACTACCAACCTGATTTTCCCAGTCTACCTGCATAATGAAGTCCCCCATGATCAATGTAACCTTGCCTTTCTTACACACCTTTTTTATCTCTGTTTCTGTTCTCCAAGAAATGCACTGTTACAGTAGTGCCTTGTGACAAATGACAGATACTGCGGTTAAAGTTGTCATTAAGGTTTGGCTTCAGTTGATTGACAGTCCCATGGTGAAGCCCAAAAATTGCATTCACAGTGCCACCTACAGGTGGCAGGCATAGTGCCACTCTTGAATGTTGAGACTACTCACTATATTTAATTTATAGTGGAGAAGGAATATCTTACAGTATATCTCGTCAGCCTAGAAACAGGATTCTAAACAGCTGTGATGATATTTTGCTAAATAATCAAGAAACACTATCTTTTTCTAAGCTAATTATTATTCATAATTTATACAGGGAAGAAAAACTGAGTTATCATTGTACTAGTCTTGGAAACCAACATATGCATAGCTTACACTAATCCCAGTTTGGTCATCATGATTTTGTGTGGTCTCAAGGGTACTTGTTGAGATTTTCCTAGACAATAGTTAAAGTGGCCCTTCTCCATCACCCACCTCCTAATAAAGGACTCAGAAGCCATAAGAACTAATCTCCATAGCATCTAGTACCAAAACAGCATCCATGTCACGTCAACTCACTTCCAGTGTGGCCTGCACCAAAAGCCATCTTGATGAGGTTGTAAGCAAAGACATTGAGTTGGAAGTACGTAAAGTAGACAGATCATAATGTCAATCATTGTAATGCTGATTTCACACCAGTGCTGCCATTTTGGACCTCACCGCTCTAGTGCCCTCTCCAAAACACTCACAGGTGAACATGCGCCCAGCAGCACAAAGGACACCCCACCCCACCCCTGCCAGTGCTATTTAAAGGGATAATCAATGACTTGTAGATTAATTGTGCTTAGTTTCTACTGGCTCTGTTCGAGTTTAAGTGCTGAATGTTTGGAGGAGTTGCTTACAGTTAGGGAAGTCTGCAGGGAGTGGTGCGGCATGTGGGGAAGGCTTTGGGTACAACTGCATAGGCTCTGAGCACACCACTTGCTCCCAAGCATGGGTGCCATAATAACAGTCCCCGCTGGGCTGCAGCATGAGTGGCAGATGGTGCAGAGGCAGTAAATAAGAGGACAAGCTGCTCGCAATGGGAGGAGGGGGAGAGAGAAATGGGTTTTCAAGAGGAGGCCTTATCCACCTAGAGTCTTCGAGAAGCACATTTCCTACTTCTGCCTAAGCCGGCAGCAGTGCATTTGTCATCTGTGTTTCAGCAAGGAGCTGCTCACAAAATTCTGCCACCTCTTGAAACCAGACTGGTGACCTGAGTGGTGTGTGAGGATGGTGCTACTAGTGACTGTGAAGGTGGCCATGGCCATGAATTTCTTCACATTGGGATCCTTCCAGTTTGGAATTGACAACATATCTAACATGTTCCCAGTTCACTGTCCATCACTATATCAGGAGTGACAAAGGTTCTATGTGCCAGAAGAGGGGAATTAATTGTGTTTTCTCTGAACCGAGAGAAGCAGATGGACATTCAGGTAGCTGACCAGGTTAGAGAGCTGCCCCGTGGTGCAAGATGCCAATAACTGTGGCTTTGCAGAGGCATGCAGCTACTCAACAGCGGGTTTAGTGCTGAACTGCATGCTGCAATCATTATAATTAGCAGGCAGCATGAAGTTTGCATATTGCCTGCATCACTTCGATCATGCACACGTTAATTAAGCATCGCAATCCATGCATCCAATTTCATGGGCTATCCAATTTAGCCTGCAGAGCCTCTTTAGATGTTTTGCAGATGCCTTGAAAGTTTCAAGGATCACCATTAATTGCACCAAACACCAGGTTCATGTTTTACATTTTCTCTGTCAGCATCTTTTCGACCTTCTCCCAATGGATATTTCCATTCAGTGGCAAAACTCCATTTCCCCTGCATCTGCTGTGTTCATTATAGCATTTCAGTGACATATCTCAATCAGAAATATTTCACAGGAAGAGGCCACTTGGCTCATTGTGCTCATGCTGTGCAATTAGTCTCAGTTTTCCCATAGACCTTTAAAGTTCAGTTCCCTGCCCCATCTACCCGAACCCTCCTCTCCTGCTCCCATTTCAACCTAGAGAACTAACAAACTTTAATTAAACAAAACTGACTCAGTCCGCCAAAAAGCTAAAAACTTGAATACAGCCATGAATGTAGATCTTATGACAAGTCAGCACTGCAAATGAAATGCTATATGGGTTCGTCATAACTTGAGGTGCAAGCATACTCAATATTCCATTGCTTCTATAAGGGCAAAAAAAAAACAGGCAAAGATGCAGGTTGCGCCACAGTAACACTAAAGAAATGACTGAAATGGAGGTGTGAATGCTGAAGGCATAAGGTTTATTTTCTACAGCAATCTAGAGGAAAGTTCACTACAGATCCAAAAACATTTTTGACACTTTGGGTGGAATTTTCCGAGCCCACATGACAGGTGGCATGCGCGGAAAACATGGTGGGACCCACTTCATGACGGCATGAAGGCAGGTCGCGATCACTGGCTAGACGAGGCAGGTGCACTCGCAAGGACCTCATAGCTGTCAGATTTGTGGAGGATGATGACGACATGCAGTGAGGTGTCCCATAGATCCTCACATTGCAGTCTTGGCAGTGAGTGAGATCCCTGTGGATATGTGATGGGTTTGTGAGTGTGTGAGTTGAGAGTGATGAGAAGAGTGATTTACCCTGGTGGAACGAAGGAGATCATTCATCCTTTTGCGGCACTGGATGGCTGTCCTCCTCTGCAGGGCATTTGCCACCACTGCCACCACCTCCCAAGCAGGGTTGGTGACATTACTACCCATCCTGTGGCCAGAGCAGGGATACAGCACATCTCGGTGGCCTACACGGCACCCAGCAGTTGCTCAAGGGACCCGTCGTTGAAACTAGGGGCTGCAGTCTTTTTGCCTTTGCTGGCCATGTCTCCCGGGCAGCAGTGGTGAGCTGGTGGTGATGAGCGGTTTGCTGGCAGCTACCTTTTAAAGATGGCGGCCGGAGTGATGCAACAGCGGGGTGATGGCAGGCGGGCGAATGGGAACCCGCCCACCATGGAAACGGGGTGTTTCCCAAGAGTGAATATATAATGAGGCGGGCTCGGAACGTCCCACTTTTGCCCCACTTTTCGCCATTTTTGTCAGCGGGTGGGACCCCATTTTACCTGTCTGCTACTGCACTTAGTGCAATTCTGGGAAAATTCCACCCTTTATTTGATACATTTTCTATTATTTTCAGACTTATTGTAGCTCTGGCTTTAAAGCCGAAACTTAATTCAATTGTAAAGTTTACTGATGTTTTAAACATTAAAAAAACATTTGGAGATGTCAGTATAATTTTGCAAGGCCAGTTAAAACCTTGCACTCTCCATAAACTTGAACTCATTGAAAACTCTGCTGCCCATGTCTTAAAATGCACCGAGTCTCATGCACCCATCATCCCTTTCTTGTTGACCTGCACTCACTCCTGGTCTAGAAATATCTCCATTTTGAAACTCGTATCCTTGTTTTCAAATTCCTCTACATCCTTGTAAATCTGTCATCTCTTCTAGCCTTGCGACCTCTGTCCTCCTTCAATTCTGGCCTCTTGTGCATCCCTGAGTTGAGGCTGTGAGCATCACTTTTATTGGTTGAAATAAAATCTTTGGGTGGAATTTAATGCAGGTATCAGGGCGCTGATCATCTGCTACATCATTTGGTGGTACCTCCACCGATCTGATCTCCAGGTCCCTTGACAGAATAAAGTGCCTATTAGAAGGAACCCTACTGCCAGGGCTTCAGGCTCCCCTGGGGTCATTTAACTGCTGCATTGCCATGGCTGGAGTGGACATCCCAACCCAAAAGCTGCCAACCAGATGCCTACAGCTCTGCAACACCAGGAACAGTGGTCCCTGTCAGTATTACAGTGGGGTCTAACCAGAGGATTGGCAATGGATCCTCCAGAGTCAGGTAAATAGAATGGAATGGAGTTATCAGGGAGGGGACACTGAGCAGGGAAGAGAGGTTGACAGCAAGTGCAGAGGGGTGGCTTCCTCTAGGCCCACCTTCCTGATGCTGGGTCCCTCAAGCAGGCAGAGAGTGCCTCAGAATGCGAGACATTCCACCCAGAAGGCGACAGGGAAGAAGATGGACTAATGTGATGTTGATGATTCACTTGCATGGAGGATAATTGGCAATTTGGACTGATCATGATAAATGACCTAACTCCATGTTGTAATCTCAATGCATCTCCATGTACTTCTAAACCATGAGCACATCTTAATTTTTTTTGCTTCAAATTTGTATGCAGTCAACAATTGAGAAAAGTAATTTCTAACTGGTTTTAATAACCTCCAGTTCAGCCCTCCAGTGAATATATGTAACTTCTAGTCCTGTAAGAAGAAATGATTTTTCTTCACCTGACAAGCTGACAAATGGGTTCAAACACTGATATCAGCTTAAAAAGCTAAGAGTTGGTATCTGTGGTCTTTAGTGTTATAGATTCTACAGTACAGAAGCACTCCATTCAGCCCAATTTATCTATGCTGCACACAAATTGCTTCTTTACCTCCTGCCTCCATAACTATCTGTTCCTTGCTCTCATATGACGTTTCACATGCTTGCCACACTTTGGTTAAAGGAATTCCTCCTCAACTTATTGGTGTCATGCTCATTTTATATTTCTCTGCCCCCCTGCCCCAGCCCTGGTCCTGGATCACCCACAAGTGGAAAAAGTTTCTCCACATCCTACATATCAACACCTTTATAATTTTAGAGACCTGTGTCAGATCTCGTCAATCTTTTTTCCAGTGAACAGAACCCCACTCGGTCAATTCTTCCTGGTACTGTTGCCATTTTAATTCTGATAACATTGTTATGAACTTTGTCTTCACTTTCTCTAGTGCTTCAATTATCTTTTTATAGTTTGGAGACAAGAACTCTTTATATTTAATATTTCCATTTCATATTTCCTCTTTGTCTTCCTAACGGTCCTTGAAACCTCTTTCCCAAGTCTCTCATATTCTCTTTTGTCATTCCCTCTTTTATTATTAAGTATTGCTCACTGTTATACATTTTTAATTGTCAATATATTTTTTTCAGTTTACCTTTTTTAGCCCCATTCTTATTCCCTCATTGCTGGCCTGTCCTGATCTATAGGTGGAATTTTACAGCCTCATTTTGATGGTAGTGGGGCCGTAAAATGTGACAAGCCATTCAAAAGTCTATATTTCTCTCAACCATTAGCTTAAATATTATTATGTCGTGATCGCTGCTTCCTAGGTGATCTCCCACACTTCTGTTATTCTCTCCAGCTCATTTCCCATTATTGGATCTAGTTGTGCTCCCTCCCTTAATGTACTTCTCACATATTGGGCAGAATTGTCCCCCCCATCAGGGGGGAAATTGATGGGCTGGTGCACTTCCGATCGGCACCCCTGATTAAGGCCTGCCCAGCGTGATGATCCCCAGGGAAGCACTATGCGCTCCCTGTGCGGGCGGGCGGGGGGGGGTGGGCGGTGGAGGGGGGGAATCCCTAAAATCAAGAGTGCGCTCTTTTGCGCATGGGCACGGAAGAGCGCACTCATCTCCCTGAGGCTAAGTGCTGCCTCAGGGAGATCGGCTCTACTTTCAACAATATTAAAAATAGAAAAAAAATTTCCCTTACATGTCCCCTCATGTGACAATGTCACATGAGATGGGACATGTTCGTAATTTCCATAACAACTTGATTAAAATTTTTAAAACCCGACATGAAACCTCATCCCGCCGGTGGGTGAGGTTTCATGTTTTTTCTATTTGCTGCCAGGGCTCCTGGCCTGCTCACCAACCTTAAGGTTGGACGGGCAGGTCCTTTAGTTGCTTAATTGATCCTTTCAATGGCCTCAATTGGCCATTGTCAGGTCGGCGGGCCCACAGCTGATTTTGCTGCACCCCCGCCTTCTTGAAAATTTAAATGGGGCGCGGTGACGTTGAGCGGAACCCCCAACATCATCCCATGTCATTTTACGCATCGGCGAGCAGGCCCTGCCCCCACCCCTGCTGCTGATGGTAAAATCCTGCCCATTGGGATATAAAGGAATCTTGCACATGATTGGTGGGCTTTTCCAGTCCCACCCGCCATGGGACCAGAAATTCCTGCCTGAAGTCAATGGACCTTTTGCTAATCTGCTAAATTTTCCATCTCGGCTGCGATGATTCCTGCAGCTGGTGGGACCGGAAATTCCCGCCCTCTGTAAAACTCAATCCCATATTCACCTTTCATCCTCTCTGCTCGCTGTTTATCTGGGGTATAGTTGAAATCTCACATAATTATGATTTTTTTAAAAATGAATTTCATGGACCTGCTTACACATATTTCCTTTCACTTCCTTTAGTTTGGTCTGTAATATGCCCCTGATAATGATAATATAACTAATCCCTTTCTATCTTTCCTCTTTTCCATATGGATTCTGTTTCAATCTGTTTGCTACTGCCATTTGTTATTTCTGATTAACGCAGCTATGCTGAACTAAGCCATGCAATGCTTCTTTCTTCATTTAACCCATACAGGAAACAGGGCTGGAAGCACTCCAGAAGCTGTTCACCACTTCGACCATGTATATTACTCTGAGACAGACAGAGGATAAAGGATGTTAAGAGCACCTAATATAATTGCTGTATTGTTCTTGGATTATGACTTTACTGCATGCAAATCTCTCCCTCTATCTCATCTCCATTGTTTGGTAGCCTGAAACACACATCAAAAATTGTACTAATTCCTTTATATCTTTTCTTTAGCTCTATAAATATGACTTGTGTCTTAAAGCAATCCCCTAGAGTATTGTTATGTTCCAACACTGTGGTAGAGACCTCCACCAAAACCTAACCCCAGGTTTGATAAGAGTATGAATACCCTAAAATATCATGCGACCCTGCATAAGCTCAAGCTCATAGTAATTGTTCTGCTATATTCTTACTAAGCAATTGCCACCGTTGGTAAATTAATTATTTGCATTTATGTTCCTATATTTGCATATATGTTTCCTGCTGGGGAAATGGTGGCATAATGGCATTGTCACTGGATAAGTAATCCAGATACCCAGAGTAATACTCTGGGGACCCGGCTTCAAATCCCACCAGTGCAGATAGTGGAATTCAAATTCAATAAAAATCTGATGACGACATGAAACCATTGCCAATTGTCTTAAAAACCCATCTGGTTCACTAATGTCCTTTAGGGAAGGAAATCTGCCATCCTTAACTGGTCTGGCCCACATGTGACTCCAGACCCACAGCAATGTGGCTGGCTCTTAAGATGCCCTCTGAACAAGGGCAATTAGGCATGACAATAAATGCTGGCCCAGCCAGCAACACCTGCATCCCATGAATGAATAAAAAGAAAAAAAAACCTTGCAAATCTGCACTTTGTTCTTTTTTGCAAGCCATTTACAAGTTACAAGATACATATCCAGAATGGCGCATTAGGAATGTAAACTTTCTCTATCCAGTGAAGAAAATAGCAATTAAGTAGTGCCTGACATCATGGGGAATTGCAGAAACTAGGTAAATATTCATGACATTTGTGAATTTATTATCATTTTGCACTGTAAGTAGATGTTCCAATTTGAGAAATATTTTATGACAGTGAAGAATCAACCAAATGTGAAAATGTGAGATTTAGTGAAATTGACTAAGATTCAGGGTCTCCTTCAGGCTCCAGAAACTTTGGGTTGTCACAAAGCATTTATTATATCCAACATAAATTGTAGTCAAAATTAATTTCAGTATAAGTTAAATTAAGAAATATTGGAGTCAGCATCCAGGTATGTAGCAAATGCAGTTCACTGATGTATGAAGAAAACGTATGCAAATGTGCTCTAACTGGTCAAATTCTTAACACAGTAGAGGAACATAGCAACATATGGCTTTTCAAAAGCAGGAGTACAAGTGGGAAAAGGCAAAAAATGGGCAAATTTTATTCTGTTTTTTTAATATATAGGAAGGGTTAATAACGAAAGCAAGGATGATGAATCTGTACAAAATATTAATGATTGTGCCTGCACATTATATATTGATAAACAATCACTTCCTGGTGGTTTCTGAAAGAAAATTAATTTTAAATATTGTAAGTTGTACAAAATGACCCTTTATTTAATTCAAAACTCAAGTTCTGTCGAAGGGTCATGAGGACTCGAAACGTCAACTCTTTTCTTCTCCGCCGATGCTGCCAGACCTGCTGAGTTTTTCCAGGTAATTCTGTTTTTGTTTTGGATTTCCAGCATCCGCAGTTTTTTTGTTTTTTTTTTTCTTTATTTAATTCTGTTGTATAAAAGAAAACTCTTTGATTTAATTCAAATTTATCTAAACATAGCCAATGAATCCCAAAATCTTCATTAAATGCCTGTTTCTCGTGTTCTTCCTCAGATGCTCAATAAGTCACCATTGCAGGTTTCAATGGTCTACCCGACTCGGTTAAACCAGGATGCAAGTGAGAAGGATTCACAGCTGAAAATAAAAGAGCATTTACTAAGAAAAAAGGATATTGTCATTGAAAGGTAAGGTCCAGGACCTCTTTTGTGGTTCTTTGTTTTTCCATTTCGTATACAGTATGGAAATCTACTTTATTTTGTTAACTTATCAGGCAAAGCAAGGTCAAAATGACCCAAAAAGGTTAATTGTGGTTCCTTTCTAGTAATCCTGTTATTATTGCAATTTTTAGGAAGAACGGATTGGCCAAATCAATGTTTTTTTTCCACCTGTGGTGGGAATTTGATTTATAAAGGCCATAAATTGTAACAAAATTACTTATCTGGAGGTCTTTATTTTGCTGACCTCCAAAACGTGACTTTAATACTGCCAATAACATTTCAGGACTGCTCATCTTATGCCAATTATAGCCATTCAGATGTATTTTTAAATACAAAGCAGCACTAAGCCAAACAGCTACAGCAATGCATAAAAATGAATTTTCCCATATTCTGATCTGTCATTGGGAATTCCTATGTTAACATCACAAATGTAAAAATGGGTAGTAACTGGGATAATGGAGCTGCAATAGGCTTTGACTTTTCTGATAGATTTTTTAGTTTGATGGAAAGAATATATTAAGCATACATAACATGAGCAGGACCAGAAAAGGCCATTTTGCCTGGCTGATTTCAAAAGTAGTATACAGCATTCTCTACCCATCACCCCCTACCAATTTTCTCAACAAACACCTGCCCCACTATTTATTAAAATTACTGGCTAACCTTAGCAGGTCAATTCAAAATTTCACCATCTTCTGTTATCGCTAATATGTCTGGAGCAAATATGGTTTCATTTAGTGTGTAATGTACCTTTAAGAATAATAAATGTTAAGGAAGATCACATGATCTGTAGTAACCAAAAGGAGAGTGGCACGGGCTGCCTCAGCAGTCAGAATAGAGATAGAGTTGGAGCAGAATTTTGCCCTTGGTGTGCGGGCTTGGCAGGGGTAGGCAGGGGTGGTTGGGAAGCCGACCACAGTCTGTGATTGGCCCAAAGGTAATTTCACACTGGCGGGCCAATTAAGGCCCGCCCAACGTGGAAGTCGAGTGGTAGCACTGAGCGCTGCCTGTGTGGGCAGGAGAGGAATGCAAGCTGGGCGAGCATGAACTTCATGAGTGCACACTACAAAATCTCCCTCAGGCAGAGAGCTGCTTCAGGGAAATGAACTGATTTCAGATAAAAAAAATTAAAGAGCTTAGAAACATTATGAAACATATCCCCTCATGTGACTCTGTAACATGAGCAGGGACATGTTTTTAATTCAAGTGTAAAATTTTTATTTGCCTTAAGAAACCACATCCCGCCTGTGGATGAAGTTTCCTAAAAAATGTAAAGGCCGCTTGGCGTTTTCACATGCCCACCAACTGTTAGGTTGGACGGGCAGCGTAACTTTGAATTTAATTAACTATTTAATAGCCTTAGTAGGCCTTTTAATTGTTGGCGTGCGCGCTGCAGACTACGGCACATGCCCATTGAATGAAAAATCACAGGACTATGCAATGACGTCAGGACGCTCACCCGACGTCATCACGCGTCATTTTAGCTCAGCTGGGTCATGCACACACACACCCACCGAGCGTAATTTTCTGCTCCTGAAGTTGAAAGCACTCATGCAGTTGCTGCCGAGTTTATTGTAAATAAACTTAATGTTTCCACTCAAGAAATGTTTGCAGATCAACACTATCATTAAATAGTACAACTCAGCCACCCTACAACAAACTGACAACGAGGATAAAATAGGATTGATCAGAAGAAATCAAATTAAAAAGAAATCGGCACTGTACCTCCCCCAGTGATTATAAGTAGCAAGCTTCATTAGAATTGAAGAAGTTATCCTCTCTCAAAATGCCACAATTTGGAGAATTTATCCTTTTGAACCAGCCACAGATGATTGGTCTCAATACATAGAACGCCAAATGTTCTTTTTTCAAGCAATGGCGATTAATCGGGAAGAGAAGATGCGTGCGCTCATCTTGAGTACTTGTGGGAGTAAAATATATGGTTTGATTCGAAGTTTGATGGCACCCAGTGCTCCAGATTCAAAAACATTCGATGAATTGGTGGACTTCATGAAGGGTCACTTTCAACCCAAGCCCTTAGCGATGATGCAGAGGTTCAGGTTTAATTCATGAAACATAGCCTCAGATGAGACAATTGCATGTTATGTGGCAAGTTTGAAGCAGCTAACAGAATATTGTGCGTTCGGTATGACTGAATGACTTGCTCAGAGACCTTTTAGTGTGTGGTGTAAAAGAGACACTATTTAGAAAAGTTTATTGTCTGAAGTGAATCTAGATTTCAAGAAGGCACTAAAGATAGTGCTGGCCATGGAAAGTGCAGTAAGAAATTCAAAAGTAATGCATGATGCGCAAAATGGCGCCGTCCTCCACATTGGGCGGGAAACCTCAACCGAAAGAGGTGCAAAAAAACAAGACTCTGCTGAGAAGCAGGAAACAGCCTCCACTAGCCAAAGAATGAAGAAAAATAACTTAACAATGAAATCGAAAAATAATTTTAGTAGAGGTGGAAACAATCAATACTTTAGCGATCGGCAGTTTAAAAAAATCGAATGCTCCTTTTGTCACAGAAATGGACAAATGATGAGGCAGCTCAAGGAAAGATTCGAGCAGGCTTGTAAACAAAAGAAGAAACAGCCGCTAAGCTAAAAACATAGACGGGTGAAGACATTCAAGTAAAAGACATAAGCAGAGTAACTGTTCATTATGGAAGCTAATCGGCAAAACTACTCTGGATGGTGGTAACAGGTAAAGGGCCAAGCCTCCTGGGGCAAAGTTGGTTAAACGAGATTAAGTTAGAATGGGCTGAAATTTTCCAGTTGAGAGCACATGGGCTATCAGAGCTACTTAGAAAGTACGCCACCGTCTTGAAGGATCAACTGGGGAAAATCCAGGGCCTGTAGGTCAAGATTCATGTGGATCCAGAAGCAACCCCTCACTTCATGAAAGCGAGACCTATGCCATTTGCCGTGTGAGAAAAAGTCAACGTTGAACTGAACAGACTAGCGAAACTGTACAGTTGTCAGCCTGGGCAGCACCCATAGTCCCCGTCCTTAAACCCAATCAAAGTGTTTGAATTTACAGAGACAACAAACTAATGGTTAATAAAGTAGCTAAGCTAGACAGACACCCCATTCCAAAAATCAAAGACCTATATGCCAAGCTGGCAGGAGGGATAACATACACAAAGCTTGACATGAGTCATGCTTATCAACAAGTAGAGTTCATGCTTCTGAACAACTAGATAATGCCTCCCAGGAATTTGTCACAATTAATACCCACAAAGGGTTGTACCAATATGCACAATTGCCTTTCGGTGTCTCCTCCACCTGTACCATCTTTCAGAGAACAATGGAAAGCTGCCCCAGGTTGTAGTCTATTTAGACGACATATTGGTGACAGGATTCACTGAAAAAAAGCATTAGGAAAAGCCTAAGAAGTCTTAAAATATTCCTTGCAGGCTGGAGTGCATTTCAAAAAAGAGAAGTGCACGTTCCAAGTGAAGGAAGTAATCTGTTTGGGTTGCTGGGTAGATTCACAGGGCCTCCATCCAGCTGAGGAGAAAGTGAGAGCCATAAGAGAGGCACCTGTGCCAAAAATGCCTCAGAGCTCAAATATTTCCTAGGAATGATCAACTATTATGGGCAGTTCTTATCCAATTTGTCTACAGTGCTGGCTCCTTTGCGTTCTCTACTCAAAAAAAAACAATGCTGGTCTTGGGAGGTGCCCCAGAAAGAAGCTTTCATAAAGGTGAAACAATTGTTGCACTTGTCCAATCTATTAGTGCCAGATGAAAGAATTGGTGCTGACATGTGATGCATCTTCTTACGGAGTGGGAACAGTGTTCTCTCATCGGATGGACAACGGTATGGAACGGCCAATTGTGATGTATCAAGAATGCTCACTACAGCGGAAAGCGGTACTCACAGTTAGAAAAAGAAGGCCTGTCCATCATCTGATAAAGGCACAGCATTTACAAGTGCTGAGTTTCAACGGTTTATCAGCCTCAACGGTATCACTCATGTGAAATCTGCACCGTACCACCCTGCCTCAAATGGACTGGTCGAAAGGGCAGTTCAAAGGTTCAAGACAGGCATGAAAAAGCTAACTGGTGAATCCTTGGCAACCAAGCTCATACGCTTCCTTTATCTTTACAGAATTCCCCTCATACAACACCTCTGGTGTTATTGTTGAAACGCCGCCTCAGGACGAGATTGAGCTTAATAATGCCAAATTTAGAGGGGAAGGTGGAAAGGAGTCAGGGAAGACAGAAAACTGGACACAACTGGCGTAGTCACGAGAGGAAATTTATCGTGGGAGAGTCAGTGTATGTGAAAAACTTCGGGGAAGGACCAAAGCAGTTACCGGGTGAAATAAGTGCGATGACTAGACATCTATCTTACCCTGTGGAGGTGGAAGGCCGGATTATTCATAAACATGTGGACCTTTTAAGGAGAGAGAACAAATCATCAAGATTTTGTTCCACCATTGACTATGACCGGGTCTACGTTTCCCGTTGAGGATACTCAACCCAGGACTGACATGTCTGATGTTCCTGTAAGAGTTGAGGATACAGAACTGCAAGTGCCCACCAAAGCACCTGCTGCTCAGGCAACTCCAGAAAAGGAGGTTCCTGGCAAAGAATCTGAAGCTGTGGAGCTGCAACATTCCACATGTACCAGGAAACTACCTGAAAGACTGAACTTGCAAATTCCTTACCCAGTGTAAATATTATATCGTCTCGAAAAATATGTACTTGTAAACATAAAGCACACTTGTAGTTTCTGCTGAGTATATTGTAAATAAACTTAAAGTTTCCACCCAAGAAGTGTGTGCAGATCAACTCTATCACTAATAGTACACTCTAACAATCAGCCACTCTACAACAATGTCCAATCACTTTGGCTCTTTTGAACTTCATCCCATACCCTTTGCTGTCACCCTTGATAAATACATTCTCATGATTCAATCACACTTAGTGTGATTAAAATTGGGAATTTTTTCTAATAGGTGGTTGTTCCACAATGTCATTTTTATACATGGGGCCTGTTAAAAATGCACCCCAGTGAGTTTACAATTTAATTATATTTAGCAAACGCATAGAGAAATTTGTCCCTCAATGCATTTGTAAACTACCAAAATATTTAAGCAACATTCAAGAGAAAAGGCTCAACTTATTCTGTTCATATATGTAAGATCTACACTCTGTTCTTCTGGAAAATATGATGCTTTTTAATGTTTAATTTATTTTGTCATCCTTTTCTTTCCCTATTGATGTGAAGCTTTTGCATGATTCTCTGTGTTTACTGTATAAACAGGCATACATCACTTAGACCTATTATGAATGATTATGTTCTAGAATTATCAGTTTCATAATGAGACAATGAAAGCATAATAATGATGGCATTGTACGAACAGAAAGTTGTGTTTATTTGGAACCAAATTATTGTACTCACAAGGAAGCACAGATGGAGAAGACAAAAAATGATTTTAATCATCCAAATCAGCTCTTCCTGTGATTAGTGCCTGAGTTTGCCTTTATTAGCACAAAATACTCAATATAGCAACACCAAGAAATGCAGCAGTGAAAAAGGTGTTCATTTATACATCTGTCAGAAAAATTTCTTTGCGCTTTGCGTGCTATTAATTGCTTTCAAGTACAGTGGGTATTATTATTGAGGCAAACTTGGCAACCAGCTTATGCACAGCAGGACCCCACATGCTGCATTAGTACCGGCCAAAATGGCAGCAGCAATACAATAATGTGGGGCAGGGTTTTACATCCCATGGGCAGGTGTGCACCTGACCCAATCAGGCGTAAAATAATGTGCAATATCTCAGTCGGCAGGTGTGCACACGAGTCAGCAATGCACCCACCAACAATTAGGAGGCCTATTAAGGCCATTAATTTATTAATTGAAACCCATTGTTTGCTGCCCGCCCAACCTCATGGTTGGCAGCCAGGCGGCCATTGGATTTTTTATGAAACCTCATCCACAGGACGGATGAGGTTTCCAACAGTAATTTTAAAAAAATTTTCAGATATCAGACACATTTCAATATATCCCTGTTCATGTGACTGAGTCATATGCGGGGACATGTTTCTCTCATTTTTAAAATCTTCATTTTTGTTTCTTCTTCAGCTTCCTGAGACAGCTCCCTGCCTTCAGGGAGCTTTCAGTGTGCACTCTCCCGCACATGTGCAGACTTCAGTGTTTGCCCTCCTCCCATCCCCATCCCAGCAGTGCTGAGCTTCTCAGTGCACCCTTCAAGCTGGCTGCCCGTTAATTGGCCAGCCAATGTGAAATCACGGTTGGGGGCCGATTGTGGGTGGCTGGCCATTTCGCAGCTGCTGCCAGGTCCGCCCACTGCACCCACCCACTGACCAGAAAATCCTGATTGTGGTGTTAGCTTGTTAGTTTAATTGTGTATCTGGTGCATAAAGCACTGGGAATCTCATCTGGTTGTGGAGCTGGAATGTCAGGAAGGCTGCTGTCTATTTATTTGCTTTTTATGTCCTTTCTTTTAATGTAGTGGGGCACAAAGTCCTCACTTGAAGAATTTAGCTGTTGGACATCTGGAGAACTGTGTAACGCTAAGTAAGGTTGGCTCAATATAAAGAAGCAACATTTTGAATTCTTTTAATTGAAGTGTCTTCCCCTTCAGTATCCACTGGAAATGGAGGGCCTGATTTTTAAATGGATCGAGGCCAAGATCAGAGGTGGGCAGTGCGGTGAAACCATATGTCACAATGCCTTCTTTACCTTTGAACCCATTACTGCAACATGCTGGATACTCTCCAAGAAACTTGTTATTTGCCTTTGCTTGAATGAACACTCGTAGATAGGCACAAAACTCATTAAGTTCCTATCTAACATCAATTACCCATTAACTTTTAAAGGGTGTGCCATTTCAAAGCTACATACTAATTCAATATAAGTAAAAGTGTAACAGTCATAAGAATGTGCACAAATGTCAAAAATACTTTTCTCCTTCTATGTGTCAAAATCCAGGCAATTTTATTCTTCAACCTAATTTGCTTGTCATTATGAAACAGATTTTCAGCACTATTCATGACTGCAGCTTTCAAATTAGAATCAAATTGTCTGTTATATAATATCTTTATAAATTATTTTCTACAATTTTTTTAATGGTGAGCATACAGAAATAATGTTGCATATGATTTCTTTTCTTCAAGCCACATCTAACTACAGGATTAATTAGTTGCTATAAAGGTCTGGCTTTCCAGACGTTGCATGTGGGCATATTGGATTGTTTGGATATAACAAAGAGTGGAAACTGTCTTGTGACAATCACAACTCCGAATAAAGCCTGCCTGGTATTACACCATCATTTGAATGGCCTCCTTCACCGACATAAGATCCTCCAAGACCAAATTTCCTCTGTGCATTCAACTAGGTGATCCAATTTGCCCAAGCAAAACATAAATATCTGCCTCATAAGTGATTTTAGTAAGTAGCCCCATTATTGCCACCTAAAAATGCATTCTGAAGTTAGGGTTAGACATATGATGAACCCTAAAAATAATTAATTTTGCTATACAATGCAAGAATTCAACTGTGATACATACAGTCACTTTTTGTTTGATGTTGGAAGAACTTTGGCCAGATTTTTAGTTTGGTAGGCACCTGTGGTTGACAGGCCCGGGTGTGGCCAGGGAACAGACCCTCAAGCGCGATTGACCCCCAACCGCAATTTCACGCTGGCTGGCCAATTAGTGGCCAGCCAGCATGAAAGGCATGCTGAAAGGCTTAGCACTGCTGGGGTGGGGGTGGGAGGAGGGCGAGCACTGAAGTCAGTGCGAGCGTAGAATGAAAGCTTTTAATTGTCAGCAGGCGTGCTTCCGACTCTTGCGCATGCCCGCCGACTGTAATATCGCACAAGTGCATGATGACATAGGGATGCTCGCCCGTCATCACGCGCTTTTTCACGCTGAGTGAAAAATTCTGCCCTTATGTTCTCTTTTTACTAACAGGCAGAATTGTTGTCCATATCACATGCTGATTGGTGAGCAAAGCACTGGGTAGTTGTGGGTGGTGGTGGTGGAGGAAGGGTGTGGGATGGAGATATTGATGATGCAGCTAAAGGTGCATATCAGTTCTCTTTTTACTGCTTTTTAAAAATTGTCTGGGATGGAAGTGATCCTGGGAAGGCAGTATTGACATATCATTATTGCATGAAGACTTTAAGAGAAAATGGCAGTATCTACCCTGTCAAACCCCTTAAGGGTTTTGTAAATTTCAATGAGATCCCCTCTCATTCTTCTAAACTCTAGAGAATAGGAACCTTTCTCCTCAATCTTACTTAATAGGACAACGCCACCCCCCCCCCCCCACCCCCACCCATCCCAGAAATTAGTCTAGTGAAGCTTCTCACTTCCTCTAAGGTAAGGAGACCAAAACATCACATAATACTCCACAGTACAAGTGTCTATATCATTGCTGTAAGACTTCTTTACACTTGTGTTAATTTTATAAATCAAGGCTAATTATAGACAGGTGAAGGCCGATGATTGTTTGAGCAAATATAAAGAGACACTTATTGACACTGTGGGAGTAGAATAAGGAGCTTTGCACTTGTACTGCTTTGCTGTGTGAATATATCCTAAAACTGAGCAAAGGTTGGCTTCTGGGATCCTACTTCACCTATCGGCTGTCATAAGTTTCACATTTTATACTCCAATCTCCTTGTAATTAAGGCTAACATGCGCTTGGTTTCCTCGTTGTTAGCTGTACCTGCAAGTTAACTTTCTGTGATTCATGTACAAGGACACCAGGTCCCTCTGAAAACCAACATTTCACAAGCATCTGTCAAACTTTTAAAAAAATTCTGCTTTTCTATTTTTATTACCAAATTGGATAGATTCATACTTCCCACATCATATTCCACTGCATGTTCTTGTCCACTCATTTAACTTACCTATTCACTATGGGACCTCTTTGCATCCTTCTCACAGTTTACTTTCCTACCTAGCTTTGTATAATCAGCTCAGTGTGCTGCCTTACTCAGCTTGGTGAAAAAAAGCTCTGACTTCTCAGGTCTTCATCATAATTGTAATCCCTCATTTCTGGTAACAGCCTAGTGGATCTATACTGCATTGTTTCTATGGGCCTGAAGTTTTCAGGTGGCAGGCGGGCTCAGCAGGAGCAGGCGGGGGGGGGGGGGGTCGCAGAGCCAATCACCGCCCGCAATCGGCTGTGTGTCGCCGTTTTATGTGGGCGAGCCAATTAAGGCCCGCCCAATGTAAGATGCAACTGGTCACACGAAAGAGCACTTCAATCTCCCTGAGACACGAAATTTTTTTTACTTATTTAAGAAAAGCTTTAGGAAACCTCATCCCACTCATGGATGAGGTTTCCTAAAAAATGCGAGGGCTGCTTGGCCTTTTTGACTGCCCGCCAACCGTAAGATTGGACGGGCAGTATTAACAAGTACTTCAATTAAGTTCTTAATAGGCCGTTTACATATCGGCGGGCTCGCAGCCGACTCCGGCGCACGCCTGCCGAATGAAATACTGCACGTCATTTTACGCATCGGCATGTCGGGCCAGCCCCCGCACGCTGACTGAAAAATTCTGCCCATTGTGTTTTTTATAATGAATGCCCAAAATTGTACACAAAACTCCAACTGCAGCCTAACTAAAGTAATTTCTACATTTAATATTATCTCTTTGCTTTTGCATTATGTGTCTCTTGATAAAATATCAACAATTCTACTTAGTTTTATGGCCGTACTTACTTATGCCATCATCTTTAATAACCTCTACAAACACACAAGCCCCTTTGTTTCTCCATTTCCTTTAAAATCTTACCATTTAAAATATATTTCTTTTCCCTATTCTCACTTCCACATTGTATTACTTCAAATCTCCCTGCAATGCACCACCACTGCCACCTTCTTGCCAATGCTCATTAATCCATGTCTTCTTGGGGTAGAATTTTCAGGTCAGCGGGTGGCCACGATCGGCTGTCCCAGGAGCGGCTGGGGAAACGGACCGCTGACTGCGATCAGCCCCCGACCGCGATTTCACGTTGGCTGGCAAATTAACGGCCAGCCAGCGTGAAATGCAGGCTAAAAGACTCAGCGCTGTCGGGGTGGGGACAGGAGGAGGGCAAGCGCTGAAGTCTGCACAGGCACAAGGGAGTGCGCACTGAAAGCTCCCTGAAGGTACAGAGCTGCCTCTGGGAGCTGAAGAATTTAAAACTAATCGATAAAGTATCGCCGATACTGTTCAATATCACTATGGATCCTCTTACCTGTACCCTACAAGAGGCAGAGCTGGGCGTCCACTTGCCCTGTAGGGGAACGAAGATATGTTGTTCAGCCCTGGCGTTCGCTGACGATATTGCTCTGCTCAGCGACTCCTATGCCGGCATGGCTAAGAACTTGGAAATTGTGCAGGACTTCTGCCAAAAGACGGGCGATAAAGATTTGAAACTGCAGAAAAAAATGTCCACACATAAGATTCACATGAAAATATAGATGATGAAAATTCTGTCCAAACATTTTTCTTATTTTTTTAACTAATAGCGGAGACCTTATCCCACCTTTGGATGAGGTTTCGTCAAAAAGGCAAAGTCCGTCTGGCTGATTCGCCCACCCGCCAACAATAATGTTGGACAGGCAGCGACAAATCGCCACCAGTTGCTACTTGAATGGCCTTAATAGTCCTCCTAATTGTCAGCGGGAATGCTGCTGACTCTCGCGTGCGCCCGCCAACCAAAATATCACGCAAGCACATGACGACGTCAGGACACTTGCCCAACTTCATCACGCACTATTTTGTGCTTGAGCATGTCAGGCGCATGCCTGCATGCCGAGCAGAAAATTCTAACCTGCAGTCATTCAGAATCTTCATCACAATATGCTCCATTCCTCTTTTCCCAGTTTGGTATAATTAGCAAAGTTCAGCATTGTTCCCTTAATTCCAAAGTACAGATTATCTCATTGCATAGTAATGAAAACTGATTTAAAAATGGGTACCTGTGGAACATCACTCATATCTTTCTATTTTGAGAAACTTCCTGTCAGCCCTTCACATTTTGACTTCCAATTCAATTCTTCTAATTCAGGCCCAAATTTTCACCACGATGGAGAGCCTCTCCATTGTGGCAAAAATGACGGACAGGTCTAGAAATTCTAAGTCCCACCCCTAAATGCGGCACTTCCTATTTTCATGGAGGTGGCACTGGAGTCGGAATGGTATTCACACATGCAAACTTTATGGAGGTAGCTGGCCCTTTGAATCACCAGTTGCCTCCACTGAAGCTGGATGTTGGTAGGCCAGGAGTGTGAAACCCTGAGTGTGCAGATGACACCAGATAAGAGCAGGTCTGAACTTGGTGAATTCACTTGGAGAGCCAGAGTACCCATTCGGTGAGGTAAGGCATCCTTTGGAAGAGGTTTGGTATCCTTTGGGATTGTTAAAGTTAAACATGATTGTGCATTAAAAGTGCACAAACTCATTGGAACTGTCAAAGCTGTCAAGGACCTGTCAAAGCTTTCAAAGAACTATTAAAGAATACTAGGTGAGTTGCAATGGAATGGGTAAGGGCAAAGAGTAATGGCTGGGGGGCATAGATTCGTATGAGTTGGCACAAAGTTGGTAAAGGAGCTATAAAGGGCCATGAGGATGTTTGGATATAGGAATTGTGAGGGGCCTTGGGGGGTGAGTGAGGGGCATGGGTTGGCATAGGTCATATGAGGAGCCATGGAGGTGGGTAAAGTGGCATGGATTAGCATAGGGTGTACGAGGGGACATGAGGGGTGGGTGAGGGGCATGGATTGGCATTCATGTATGAGGGGCCATGGTGGATGGGGGCAAGAGGTGGGGTAGGTTGGCATAGATGGGGCATGGTGAGAATGTGGGGAGGGGTGAATCTGGAGGGCTTTTTTTGTTGTTGTTTTAACCTTATTTTTATTTAATTCAACAAAGTGCCGGAGCACAGAAGTGGGTCTACCACCCAGCCTGCACCTGGCAGCCTCCAGACTCATTCAGGGGGCAGCGAGCCTGACTTCCAATTCAACCCACACCCATCCTGGGATGAAAATCCCAATTGCGGTTGGCCGTTTTAAAGGTTAGATGTGCAGTTCTGGGAATTCTCCTGTCTCTGTGCACCCAACCCAGGAGTGAAAATCTAGGCCTCAGAGTCCATTGGCTCTTATAAGGTACCTTATCAAATAGGTTTTGAAAGTCCAGATACATCACACCCATTTCATTTCCTTTATCTGCCCTGTTATTTCTTCAAAGAGCTCTATGGGCGGAATTTAAAGGTCCCTTGTGAGCAGGCTTGCAGATGCCTGTAAATTTCCAAAGGTGCCTTTATCACCAGCTACCCACCCGCCCCCAACCTGGCCACTATTTAATAGGCAGCAGGCAAGGCCTTGAGTAGCCAATTCATGGCCACTTTTAAGGGTCACCTTTCACCCAGCTGCAAATTTTCAGCTGGCGGGAGGAGGTCGGCGACAGGTGGGAAGTTCACCAAATAAATCTGCTTGGGCCACGGACAGGAAGACCAGGGGTGGGGGGGGTGCGGTGCCTCCTTCACTGACTCTCTTTTCTGATCAGAGACTCACATGTGGTCTGCTCCCCTGTCGTTAGGTGCCCCTTCCCCCCCTTGCCTGTGCACCCTGGCTCCCTCTCACCTCTGCCCGCTCTCCCAGCATCTCCTTCCCTGGGGCCTCCTCTCTCCTGGCCCATCCCAGAACTTCCCCAATTTACTGGGAACAGTCATTCCTGCCAGTCTCTTCACTGAGACTGGACATAATCCCAGCAGTAGTCACTGCTCCCAGTGGCGCTGCTAGGACCACAGAGCTGCCAACCAATCAGGTTGGCTGGCAGCTCTTGGAGGTAGGACTTCCTCCCCAGATAGGGGCAGAAGTCTCACCCTGAGCCACTTAACACTCCAAGTGCTAACTGGCTGTGGGGCAGGCCAGTGAAGCAGGGGTGGATTTCACGACAGATTTTTTGGCAGCAGGGCAATGAACCCCACCACCTCTGAAATATTGTTTTACAATTTTGATCAAGCACATTTAGAATTTCGTGCTGACTGATTCCAATATCTTTCCATGCGATTAGTAATTTCCTTGTCTACCGTAAACACTAAAGATTTGTCAACAAGAATTCTGACTTGCAGACAAAATGGGGCACAATCGTACAGTAGGAAGGAAGAGAGAGGCAGACACCTTTTACAATATGTGTCATAGAACAAAGTGAAGCAATGCTGTCTGACATTGAATATATGGCTATCAATTGCAACATGCCATTTATAAATGAGTTCCATTACCACGAGGTGACTTTATTTATGGAAGAACATCTGCTTTGTGGCAATAAACCTAGCTTAATACCTAGTTCTTACAAGGTGTCAAATAACGTCACTTAATTCTTGGAGACTATCACGTAGTCAATAAATAATCCAGTCTGCGTTATTCCATTGCAAAGTGATATAAATATTAGTCTAAAATTAGACTGTAGGCCAGTACCTCCACTGAAGATCATGGCCTGGCGATTGCAGGCATCACATTCTGTCAATGTAGATATGGCAGAACAAAACTCCCTTGCCTAAGGTCAAAGATCCTGTCCAAATTCTGGGAATGTGGTTATTTGCATTGTTGCGGTGTGCCAGTTGGTATCAGCAATGGCTGGTCAGCCCATGTAAGGCAGAACAAAGCCTTCCAAATTCCAGAGAGGTGGAGCCATAGGAAGACTCTGTCCACAAATCCCCATGTTAAAGGGACACATAATGGGGAAATTTCCTGCGTTTCCCTGGACAGATCTTGACATTCACACCAGTGAAGACTTTATGTAAGCCCCTTTTAGGCCTTCTAAAGGTCCAAACTAGAGTAAATTAATTGACTTGAGAGGATTGATTCTCTACTCTTGTCAGAGTATCTCTGCTGAGCACCAAGGAATTAAAAGAGAAAACATTTGACATATTTTGGTCTCAGGAAGACTTTGTTCTGCACTTGCCTAAATGGTGAGGCCCAAGACGGACCCAATATTGAGTGTCTCGTCTTTTTACCATTGTGCTGGCAAGCTGTGAACAATATTAGGGAACTCACCAGAAGCTGGATGGAAGTTTTTGACACTATTGACAGCTGTTAGGTAAATGATGAATGGAATGTCTGTGGGTTGGGGGGTGGGGGGGTGAAGGAATGGGGGGGATGATCGGTGACCAGATTGTGAAGAAAATGGAGACCAGGGAGAGGTAATGGGTGTCCTGTGGGGATGCAAAGATTATGAACAGGGTAGGGATAGCAGTGCTGGTAAGAGGGACAGATTGCAGTAGTGACATGGGTGGGGAAATAAGATGATAAGAAATAGGAGCAGGAATAGGCCATTTGGCCTGTCGAGCCTGCTCATCCATTCAATATGATCATGGCTAATCTGATTCTGGCTTTAATTCCACATTCCTGCCTGCCACCGCGCCCCCCCCCCCCAGCCATTTAACCTTTGACTCCCTTGTCGATTAAAGATCTGTCCAACTCCACCTTAAATAAATTCAATAACCCAGTCTCCACTGCTGTCTGTGAAAGAGAATTCCACAGACTAATGCCCCCCGGGAGAAGAAATTCCTCCTCATTCTCTCAAATGGGAGACCCTGTATTTTGAAACTGTGCTCCCTAGTTCCAGATTCCCACATGAGAGACAAGATCCTCTCAGTATTCACCCTGTCAAGCCCCCTCAGAATCTTATACGTTTCAATAAAATCACCTCTCATTGTTCTAAACTCCAATGAGCATAGGCCCAAGCTGTTCAGCCTTTCCTCATAAGACAACCCCTTCATCCCAGGAATTAGCCTAGTGAACCTTCTCTGAACTATGTCCAATGCAAGCATACCCTCCTTAAGTAAGGAGATCAAAACTGCACACAGTACTCCAGGTGCAAACTCATCGATGCCCTGTACAGCTGTAGCAAGACTTCCCTGCTTTTATACTCCACCTTCCTTGCAATAAAGGCCAATATTTGATTTCCTAATTACTTGCTGTACTGGCATGCTGACTTTTTGTGATTCATGTACAAGGACACACAAATCCCACTATATTGCAGCATTCAGCAGTCTCTCTCCATTTAAATAATATTCTGCTTTTCTATTCTTCCTTCCAAAGTGGTCAACTTCACATTTTCTTGCATTATCCTCAATCTACCAACTTTTTTTGCCCACTCCACTCTTTCAAACTGTCTATATCCCTTTTTAAAATCTTTGTATCCTCCTCTCAACTTGTTTTCCTACCTATTTTGTATTATCAGCAAATTTGGCTACAAAACACAGAGATAAAAACAAAAAACTGCAGATGCTGGAAATCCAAAACAAAAACAGAATTACCTGGAAAAACTCAGCAGGTCTGGCAGCATCGGCGGAGAAGAACAAAGTTGACGTTTCGAATCCTCATGACCCTTCAACAGAACTAAGTAAAAATAGGAGAGGGGTGAAATGTAAGTTGGTTTAAGGTGGGGGTGTGGGGGGAGGTTGAAGGGACAAGCAAGCAGTGATAGGAGCAGATAACCAAAAAATGTCACAGACAGAAGAACAAAGAGGAAGATGTGGTCACTTGAAAGAAGCAGCATTTCACTTGCATTTCCCCCAACTTAGTCTACTGCATTCATTGCTCCCAATGCAGTTTCCTCTACATTGGAGAGACCAAACACAGACTGGGCGACCGCTTTGCAGAACACCTTCGGTCTGTCCGCTAGAATGACCCAGACCTCCCTGTTGCTTGCAATTTTAACGCTCCACCCTGCTCACTTGCCTACATGTCTGTCCTTCGCTTGCTGCATTGTTCCAGTGAAGCTCAACGCAAACTGGAGGAACAGCACCTCATCTTCTGACTAGGCACTTTACAGCCTTCCGGACTGAATATTGAGTTCAACAACTTTAGATCTTGAACTCCCTCCTCCATCCCCACCCCCTTTCCATTTCTTCCCCCCTCCCTTTTGTTTTTTCCAATAATTTATATAGATTTTTCTTTTCCCACCTATTTCCATTATTTTTCAATCTATACCTTTTATGCCCTTTTAGTCTTATTTCACCCCACCCCCACTAGAGCTATCTGTACCTTGCGTGTCCTGTTATCCATTCTTAATTAGCACATTCTTTTAGATAATATCACCACCTTCAACACCTCTTTGTTCTTTTGTCTGTGACATCTTTTGGTTATCTGCTCCTATCACTGCTTGCTTGTCCCTACAACCTACCCCCACCCCCTCCCCCACCTTAAACCAGCTTATATTTCACCCCTCTCCTATTTTTACTTAGTTCTGTTGAAGGGTCATGAGGACTCAAAACATCAACTTTGTTCTTCTCCGCCGATGCTGCCAGACCTGCTGAGTTTTTCCAGGTATTTCTGTTTTTGTTTTGGCTACAAAACAGTCTGTCCCTTTATCCATGTTATTAATATAGATCATAAATAGTTGAGGCCCCTGCACTGACCCCTGCGGCATGTCACTAGTTACAGTTTGCCAAACTGAAAATGACCCATTTATCCTGACTGTTTTCTGTTAGTTAGCCAATCCACTCTCCATGCTATTGTATCATCCCCAACACCATGAGCTCTTGTGCAGTAACCTTTTCAAATGCCTTTTGGAAATCCAAATATACTACATCTACATGTTCCCCTTTATCTACCCTGCTTGTTACATCTTCAAAAACTCTAACATACTTGTCAAACACAGTTTCATTTTCACAAAACCATGTTGAATGTGCCTCGTTTTATTATGATTTTCTAAATGTCCTCCTACTATCTCCTTAATAAGATTCTAGCACTTTCCCAATGACAAATGCGAAACTAACTGGCATATAGTTTCCTGCATTCTCTCTCCCTCCTTTCTTGAATAGTGGTGTTACATTTGCGGTTTTCCAATCTGCTGGGACATTTCCAGGATCTGGTAAATTTTGGAAGATTAAAACCAATGCATCCATTTCCCTTAAGACCCTAGGATGCATGTCATCAGGTCAGGGGGAACTTGTCAGCCTTTCAAGTTTTCCTAGTACTTTTTCTCTAGCAATCATGATTGTTTAAATTCCTCCCTCTCTCTTGCCTCTTGATTTTCTATTGCTCTTGGGATACTTTCTCCCTCTTCTGCTGTGAAGATAGATACAAAATACTTTTCAAAGTCTCAGCCATTTTGCTTGTTTCCCATTATTAATTCCCCAGTCTCATCCTCTTAGAGACCAACACTTACTTTAGATATTCTCTTCCTTTTTATATATGTGTCAATGTTTTTGCAGTTTGATTTAATATTTTTTGCTAGTTGTCTTTCATATTGCAATTTCACCACCTTATTTTTGGTCATCCATTGATGGTTTCTATAGTTTTCCCATAAGGTAGCATAAAACAAATTTTGAGAAGCACTTCAAAATAACACATTTTTATAGGAAGTTAAGTTTGAAGTGCTGTTGCACCTAAGGTAAATAAAAAGGAAAACTAAAAAATTGTTCCAAGGGATTTAAAATTTAAATTGCCCCAAAGGATTTGAAAGACCAACTTGCCAACAGTTGGCATGATGGATTGCAATGGGCTTTCCTGGCCCTGTATATTTCTATGGCAATGATGTGGAAAGGACAAAAGGAATCATCGTTTGAAAGATATGATGAAAAGCTAGGCAAAGGGGT
Organism: Carcharodon carcharias; assembly: GCF_017639515.1. Classification (NCBI taxonomy): domain Eukaryota; kingdom Metazoa; phylum Chordata; class Chondrichthyes; order Lamniformes; family Lamnidae; genus Carcharodon; species Carcharodon carcharias. Next base: position 132,070,413 of record NC_054471.1, read on the forward strand.
TTGGGATCTGTCAACAAGCTATTGGATTTAATGGCCTCTTGCATGTTCCTAAACCATCCTATGTTCTCATGAACGAGGAAAACTGTTCCCAAAATCTGAAGTTTCAATTCAACATTACATAGACACATTCATACTCTCACTCTCTCACACACACTCTCTCCATTTGGGCTTGGGAACCAAAGGTGTGATGTTCTCACTCTAAAAGCACACAACCACTCCATCTGGTGTGACATTGAACACAGTTCATTAAATACTACTTTGAACAGCATTGCACCCGCAGAGCTCAGACTCTCCAGCCAAACAGAGATGTGCTTATGTTGCCTGGAATAGCTGTCCACATACCTGGATAAACATGTGAGCAGAGCTCTCTCTCAGCAATAAAAATGGAAATGTTTAAAACAGTAGGGAAGAATGAACCTTTGCTTCCTAAAAATTTAGAGATTAGTATAGTTGGCAAAATGCCTATGGGGTCTAATAGATCCCCCATACGATGTTCTGGATATGATCATGGGGGCAGTTTCAATCCCAAACAGACCCAGTCCATGTTCCCAATTACAGGGGGTAGTGCTTGGCTCAATTCCAGTGCTGGGGTCCAATGGGACGTTATATTTCAACTGTAAAATAATAAAAAGACACTCTCAATGTACTGAAATAAAGTTTAATTAAACTGATTCAAAACAAGTCATTTGGTAGTACAGCTGAAAAACAAGAGACACGCTGTCTAAGCATTTCATCTTGCATCCATCAGAACAGATAGCCAGATTACTAACAGTAAAGGGAACAACAATGTATATTGCATGAGCAGAGAGTGCTGATTGGCCGCCAGTGGACTCTGGTAGATGCGTTGCCATGGAAATGAAGTTAATTGTCAAGCTTTTGTTCAAATTTAAACCAGGCAGGTCAAAGCATTGCCATGGGGAATGAACCAGGGAATGGCTGTTCCCCCAAGCTTTTGTTTAGTTGAAAAAGGCACAATGCATGAACACGCTCTTTCTGTCTGCAAAGGATAGGGCCCTATGTGTGAATGAATGTGGCTTCTAGCATGCATAAGTGAGCCATGCTGTGAGTGACATTGGTTTTCAGTGTAATTCTTAGCACAATCAGGATTGTTTGGTAAGTGTTGTCCAATTGCAGAATCACATCTAATGTTGGATGCTATGTTTTGAGTTTTGCAAGCATGGGTTTTTTGTGTGTTATCTGTACTTAGCCTGTTGTGAACAGCCAAAGGGACATGCTGTTTGATACGATCCACCAGTCTTTGGGACATGCAGCCTACCTACCTGGCATCATACTGACGCTGATATTACTCAATTGTGTGATAGGCAGAATGTCTTTTTAGCTTGACAGCAGCATCCTGTTCGTGGAGAATACAACTCGTGTTGTTAGTGCATAGTGACAGCTTGAACGGCTAGCTTTACCTGTTGCTCAAATTTTTGAGACACTTTACCCTCACAAGGTAATCTGAGTAAACTGCATTTTTCAGGACTGAAAGCGGCAGCCTTAGGCCCATTCATGAGTTTGCGCGATACACAGCCAGCAATGACCTGATCAGGTACCCTGGTGTCTTGTCCAAAGAAGCTTGCAAATTTGTAGCTGCAACAGTGGGATGAATTTTCCCAGCCCTGTGATTGCAGGTTTGAAGGTGGGAGTGGTGGGGTGCCACCAAGTTGGAGGCCTGGGTCGGGATGACGCCTGACACAATCTTGTTGCTGGGAAAGTTTCCCAGGGATGGCCTGGAACATGAAGTGGTAACCACTGCACAAAGGTGGGCATACATACATTTACATAAATAAGGTCCCTATTAAGGGCACTTTTAGGGCACTGCCAGCATTCCATGGCAGCAACTTCACTGTGGCAATCTGGGATTTCCCCTCCACTTTTTGGGGCCTACATGTTTGTCTGCTATGAATCTCACATTTAAATTTATGCTACTAAAGATGTCTCCAGGGTGAGCCACCGTCACAGTCTCCATCCTGTTGCTGCAGTGCTCAGCTCTCCCAGGGCACCAGAACTGCTGGCTCTCTGTTGGGCTAGCAGTATCAGTAGTTTGCCTGCCCTCCTTTTAGGTGGGTACCTCCAGTAAGTCTCCTTCCCAGCCAGTGAGAACTCGGGACCCCCGTTTGATCAGGGTCCTGAAGTCGGGGGAAAACCCAGCCCATTGAATATAGAACCCACATAATTTTTATTATTTTGATTTCTAAATGTGGCTGTTCTGCTTTGCCTCATTATTAGGTGTCCCTCAATTTGAGGATGACTCAAGGTCACAGTTTCTACCATGAGTCTTCATGTGATTGAACAGGCAGATTCTCATCACACAGATCTTTGGGCATGTGCAGCAGGGCATCTCTCCCACAAGTGGGATCCAGAGTGCATGATCTGCTTCATAGAATCACAGAATCACACAGTGCAGAAGAGGCCCTTCGGCCCATCGAGTCTGCACTGACGCATGAGAAATACCTGACCTACCTACCTAATCCCATTTCCCAGCATTTGGCCCATACCCTTGAATATTATGACATGCCAAGTGCTCATCCAGGTACTTTTTAAAGGATATGAAGCAACCCGCCTCCACCACCCTCCCAGGCAGAGCATTCCAGACCGTCACCACTCTCCGGGTAAAAAAGATTTTCCTCACATTCCACCTAAACCTCCTGCCCCTCACCTTGAACTTATGTCCTTTTCTTTCCTTCTCTGCTGCCACTCTGCCTCATCATTAAGACATTGGGACTCAAAGCATGGTGCAGCTTGATGAACAAGTTGGACAAGGTGTCACCATTTTGAACATTGGTAGCAAGCTCCTTGCAGTCATTAAGGTCAATGCTGCCACACTTCACAGAGAGCTTCAGAGTGTCTTTCTTTTTGTCCTCCCCTGCAACGTTGGCCATTTGAGTGTTAAGAAAATAGGAACTGGCGAGGAAAGGGTTTTCGGTCATCTGAGCCATCAAGGTTGGTACTTGGAAGGGCTTTGCCTGAATGCTTGTGGATCTGGCTTCAAGATGGACACTAACATTTCTTCGATGGTCCTCCCGGTGAACCCTGAGAATGCAGTGGATGCATTGATGCTGGAATTTCTCTAGGCCATTATGTGTTGCTGATACACAGTCCAGGTCTCAATGCAAAGTACAGGAACGTAGTGACGCCAACTGCTTTGTACACTCGGACTTTTGTTGACTTGCGGAGGTCTTTGTTGTCAAACACTCGCTGCTATGGTTTGTAGAGGGCTGAGCTGGCACAGCCGATCTGGATCTCCTCATCATTGGTGCCTTTTGAGAGACATGGCTGCCAAGGTGTGGGAAGTGCTTAATATATTCCAGGGGGTCTCCTTCAACATATATGGGAGGTGTCATGTTTGGCTGACTAGCTGTGAGTTAATATGAGTTTTGTTTTGGCAACATTCAAGTACAGGCCAAATTTCTTGCATGTAGAGTTGAAGAGATCATGAGTGGCTTGTAAATCTAGTGCAGAGTGTGCAACAACACTGCAGTAACACGCATACTGTATATTTATGGTTGTCTGTTTAGCTTCGGCATAGAGGTGACTGAAAGAATTTTCCATCTGGATGATATTTAATACTCACATCAGAGGGTAGTTGATCTTTGATGAGGTGAATAGCCACTTTGAGGTAGATTGTAAATAGTATGGGGGGTTATCATACAGCCTTTCTTGGCCCCAGTCCAGATGCTGAAGCATCTGTTTAAGATCTCCCACTCAAGCAAGTTGTAGTCATGTCATCATGTAGCAATTGCAGGATTGTGATGAAGTTTCTTGGACATCCAAATCTTTGGAGAACAATCCTCAGAGCCTCATGATTTACTGAGTCAAATGCCTTCGTCAAGTCCACCAGATCACTGGGCAGCAGTGAGGATGGGAATCCATGTTCTGAGCCTGGCTGCCAGACTAGTATTTGTTAGTCTTCATGTGAAAATTGTTCTTTATTTGTCAGCCTTTGTTCAGTTGGTAGCACTCTTGCTTTGAGTCACAAGATTCCAGGTTCAAGCCCCACTCCAGAGACTTGAGCACAAAAACCAAGGCTGACACTCCAGTGTTGTGCGGAGGGAATGCTGCATTATTTGGATGATAAATTGGCTGCTGTGTTTCCTACAACAGTGACTATAGTTCATAGGCTTAAAAACACTTTGAGACCACTGCTGTCATGAGAGGCAGTATAGAAATGCAAGTTTTCTCAAATAATTTATTCAAGCTTGAAAAGAGAAGGCTGGCGAATATGTTCTGTGCAAAATATTCCCCCACATGAAGATGATACAAAAATAAAATAAAGCATGTTATCTTCCATGATTTAGTAAGTACTTTCTCTTCCCATTCAGTCCTGTCAATTTTATTCCTAGTTTCCTCTGGAATGCTGAGATTTGTTTAAATCAATAGAGCTGCTTTGTACAATCCTGCATCACCTCCCTCCTCTCATCATATACTTATTATTCATCTTCGTAATAAGACTTCAGATAGATAACAGTATAAACTGTACATCACTACATAGAATAAATGAGTGAAAGTGCTGGCTGTGCACTACTCGATACTTGAGATGCCTGTGAAAATGTAAGCAGCCAATTTGTCACAGTATGAGATATACTAACTATGCAGAAATGCAGACCACCTAGGAACTTAAACTTTAGCAACAATCAAAATCATGAGCTCACCATACCCAACCATCTTCAGCTGTTCCATCAATGACCTTCCCTCCATCATATGATCAGAAGATGCTCGCTGATGACTGCACAATGTTCAGCATCTCTCACGACTCCTCAGATACTGAAGCAGTCCATGTCTATATGCAGTGCGACCTGGACAACATTCAGGCTTGGGCTAATAAGTGGCAAATAACATTTGTGTCACACAAGTGCCAGACAATGACCATTTCCAACTAGAGAGAATCTAACAATCTCCCCTTGATGTTCAATGGCATTACCATCACTGTATCCGCCACTGTCAACATTCTGGGGCGGGAGAGGGGTGGGTGCTACCATTGACCAGAAGCTGAACTGGACTATCTATATAAATACTGAAGCTTTTAAAGCAAGTCAGAGGCTGGGAATTTTGTGGAGAGTAACTCACCTCCTGGCTCCCCAAAGCTTGTCTACCATTTACAAGGCACAAATCAGGAATGTGATGGCATACTCTCTACTTGCCTGGATGAGTGCAGCTCCCACAACACTCAAGAAGTTCGAAACCATCCAGTACAAAGCAACCCATTTGATTGGCACCCCATCCACCAAAATGAACATTCATTCCCTTGATTACCGACACATAGTAGCAGCAGCATGTATCACCTACAAGATGCACTGTAGTAACTCACCAAAACTTCTTTGACAGCACCTCCCAAACCCATGACCTCTACCAACTAGGAGGACAAAGGCAGCAGATGCATGAGAATATCACCACCTGCAAGTCCCCTCCAAGTTACATACCATCTTGTCTTCCGACTATATCACTGTTCCTTCAATGTCACTGGGTCAAAATCCTGGAACTCCCTTCCTAACAGCACTGTGGGTGTACCAACACTGCATGGACTGCAGCGGTTCAAGAATACCACCATCTTTTCAAGGGCAATTAGGGATGGGAAATAAATGCTGGTCTAGCAATCGATGCCCGCATCCCAAGAACAAATAAAAAAATAATGAAATGAACCTTTAGCTGTGACATCATGTGCAGGTATCAGTGATTAAGCATTCCATATATTCACTGTCAGCTTGGCTTAGTTGACTACACTTCAAAACAACCTATTAAACATGAAGTGCCTTGGGTGTTGCTGAATGATGTGTTAAGGTATTATGTAAATGCTGTTTTTTTTTCACTTTCACAAGCCCCATTTTTTTCTTGTCCTGTTCCATCACCATATACATCGTAGAGTGGAAAACTTACACACACCATTTGTGACCCATACCGCAGCCCAGTTCTCAGGGTCTCTTGTACTTAAATATTTCTGCCAAGTGCCCGTACCATTTATGGTGCAGCTGAGGCACATAGATTGGCATCATTGTTAACTTCATAAATTAAGGGTAAAGATAAACAGGTGAAGGGTATATATTATTTGAGTTTTTATAAAGTGACACTTATTGATGGGCAGTGTTAGGAGCTATATATCTGTTTCGCAATGCTGTATACCAGTGTAAATTTGAGGGGTTTTGAGATATAAAACCCCTTTAATTAAAATATCTAGGTTCCAAATTCTTAATTTATAAAAATAGGGTCCTCAGTTGTGCCTGACCTAACAAGGTACAAATGACCAGAATTTATGAATCAGGTAGAATTTATTAAGCAAGATGTCATATATACTAAGAAAAAGCAGTGAAGAGATCATGGAAGTTTCTTATCCCTCAAGCCCTAAGATTCCTTGAATGCTAGCAGCACAGCTGAAATCTGCCTTTTCCTGTCCCTGAAGTGACATTGAACTGTGTCACAGAAGAATTACACCATGGAAGCAATGATGGAACTGTGCCAATAAAGACCGAGTATGCAACTTTTATACTTAATTCTGATTGCATCTGATTCCCTTATTAGGAAATAGTCCAAATTATCCTTCTATCATTGGCTAAGGGTGAGGGTCATCTGATGTCACCCCACCTCTGTAACTGGAGTCATGTGGGCTGAGACAAATGCCCATCTCTTATTTCTTTGGGTTCCATAGGTAACATTCTATTGTGAACAAATGACACATTATCTTCAGATAGAGATTGCAGTTGTACAAACAATGCGACATCCTCTTATCAATAATACAAATTGTTGGAAAAAAATTCACACAAACATACTAACCTATTCCCACAGATCGTGAGAGAATTAAGAACACATGATAATAGCAATTCTTCATGGATATAGGTGTTTTTGTTCTATACATGTAGTCAATAAATTGAGGCATTAGCAAACTTAAGTCTAATTCAAACACATGGTCCTTGTTTAACAAATAGCAAGATAAAGAAGCCACGTTCAGTTCAAACTGTTGACCAAAACTTGCTAAACAAAAACACCTGGAAAAACTCAGCAGGTCTGACAGCATCTGCGGAGAGGAACACAGTTAACGTTTCGAGTCCGTATGACTCAACAGATGCTGTCAGACCTGCTGAGTTTTTCCAGGTATTTTTGTTTTTGTTTTGGATTTCCAGCATCTGCAGTTTTTTGCTTTGATCAAAACTTGCTTATCTCTTTAAGGCTTTAAGTTTCCTAGATATTTTGGCACCTTTAAGGTCATTAGCTATCAAGAGGAGTAGTTTTCACACAGACACAGCTGTTTTCCTGTTCTCAGCTTGCCTTTAACTGTTTAATTGCCTCACTCAGCAGACAGGAATTCAAACTAAGCTGTTTAAAAAATGGTTAAGGTAAAATCCTAAAATATTATTTCAAACTCATATAGAACCCCCAAAATTAATAGTATTAACAAAATCTTAAACCAGGGACACAGCCATCCCTTTGCACCCATAGTTGCTAGAGCTTTATGGATATTGTACTGAATTATGCAGACAGCAGTGACAAAGTAAATCAGCCTTTCATTACCCTTGTAGTTTCCCATAGAGTTTAGTGTACACTACCTTCTACAGGGCATCTAGGACTTATGTGAACAAGGCAAGCAGCTATATTTCTTTTTAACCAATCAGATTGAAGAATCATTAATGATCAGTGCAAAGTCAGAACCGAGAATGATCAGTTCAAATATTGAATTCAATAACAAATCAGACATAAAAAATGAAATAGAGGGAAAGATTAAGAGAAAGAAATAAGAGACAGAAAGAAAGTACTGTGTATAAAATAATTTAGTTTTTTTAAAGTATTCAACAAAACTAAATTCAAATTCTGATAAGTTGATAAAGTTGCAAAATGCTATGTTATATTTGGTCAACAGCATTATACAAATGTGAAAATTGGGATCTGAGAAAAAGTAGAGAACATAAAAATAAAATACAGAACAGATAAGGCTGATTATGATGAGAAAATTCATATTGGGGAACATCACGCTCTTTCTGATATAACAATCTAACTGCCATCATCTGTTTTTTTATTTGTTCATGGGATGGGGGAGTTGCTATATTGATCACCCCTAATTTAGAGGCAGTTAAGAGTCAACCACATTGCTGTGGGGCTGGAGTCACATGCAGGCCAGACCAGGTAAGGATGGCAGATTTCCTTCCCTAGAGGACATTAGTGAGCCAGATGGGTTTTTATGACAATCAGCAATGGTTTCATGATCAGACTCTTAATTCCAGATTTTTATTGGATTCAAATTCTACCATCTGTCATGGTAGGATTTAAACCCAGGTCCCCAGAGCATTCCCTGGGTTTCTGGATTATAAGTCCAGTGACAATACCACTATGCTACCACCTTCCCTGCAACATAGAGTCCTGAGAAGGGCAGTTAGCACAATTGCCTGTCTGAAGCAGGAGGTCACTGGTACAATGCAAATTGCAGTCCTATAAATAAACAATTGCAATGTCAGCGTACAAATGGGCAGACTGTGCACAGCTGACACTCTGCCAATTTGTACCAGCAGAGAGCAGCCTGATCAGTGGCACTTAAAAGGGACATTTGATAAATGGCCAAAGGTATTTTTAACATTTTGTTTTGTAAGGCCAAAAGGAGCAGGGGGAAAGCTCTGGCATATTGCTAGTCCATGTGAGGCCCCTCTCAGGATTGCTTCCTCCTCCCCTGCACTCAGCCATCAGTGCCTGGCTCCTACACTCAGCCTGTTCCCACACAAAGCAGGCTCATTCCCTGGCCTTCACAAGTGAAAAGTTTCCTTGGAGTGCCAGTTTTTCCAACAGTACGATGAGGTCCAGTCCTAACAATGGCTCAGGCCTCATGGTGGTAATAATAGGCAGCTGGTGGTCACACTCCATGCATTGACTGTCATTATGCATCTTAAAACACACTCAGTATACATTACAGTCTCTAAATTTCATCTGTTTCGCTCACAGAAAAACTGTGCGATCTGGGCAGGTGGGACCAGAAATTGTAGTGGTCCTTTACTCAGAAGTCCCATCATGTTTATTACCCAGTAGATTTATTGACGGTTTGGGGAAGACATATTATGGTCCTATATATAAGTACAAAATATATTATAACTTAGGTTGGATTTTGCAGTAAAATTAACAGTGAGGCTAACAGCATTCACCATTACTAACGTAATTACATAACCAGACAGCTACTTGTACAGTCAAATGTGGAAATCAGGAAGTTGTTCCCTGAGATGTACTTCTCCTCCAGAAACTATGTGGAAATGTGATCTCACCAAGAGACTCACTGTTGAAATACCTTGAACAGAATGAAGTTGCTTATGTGGGAATGTTGGTTCACACTACCCACACACCTTGTTGTTTGTGGTACAGCACATGATGTGTTAAAACATCTTTCAGTTCTGCAGATCAGAGGTGCTCTTAAGGGTTTGGGCCACGATCTTTGGTCACTGTTTATAGTAATAAAATTATTGAAGAGAAGTGGATCATAAACTCATGGCAACAGAATCATTAGGAGTGATTGAAGACATAGTGTACCTTCTTGACTTGTTGTTGTATGTCTGTAATCTGCATTGTGTCTCTTTTGATGTATTATGGCTTAGTGTTAATATTCATAGAATGTAGAGATCAAAAGCTAGAATTGGTATAAGTGCTTTGAGAAAACCATGGTTTGCTATAGTCATGCTGGAATTGTGAAACATGGTATCTGAGTTCTGATAGTGAATCGTGAACCTGATAGTAAAGAATCATTTAATACTGGAATCGTATTGTATGATTTGCCTGACTTTTCATGTTGGATTGTGTGCCATGAACTCATTAAAGACTTGGCTCTGATTTACAGTTATTACAACTGATGTCTGTGTTTAAAGTACACAGGATTACGTATGACACAGGATTACAGAAACAGGCCATTCTGCCTAAGCAGCCCATGCCAGTGTTTACGCCCAATTGGGCTTTCTCCCATCTTTTCTCATCTAAATCTATTGTAGTAACCACCTATATCTTTCTCCTTCAAATGGTGGTTTAGCTTCCCCTTAAATGCATCTTTACTATTCACTTCAACCAATCCTTGGGTTAGGAGTTCCGCATTCCTATGCCTCTGGGTGAATCAGTTTCTTCTGAATTCCCTATTGGATTTCTGGATGACTATTTTATAGTGATAGCTTTGGTTATGCTCTTGCCCACAAGTGGAAATGTTCTCTCTGCATTTACTCTATCGAAACCTTCCATAATTTTAAAGACCATTATTAGACACCATTCATTCATCTTTTTTCAGTAGAAAAGTGGTCCAGCCTGAAAACTCTTTCCTGATATGTATCCCAAACAATTTTGGTATCAAGAAAGGAGAGAGGTGGAATTATTGATGAGGTTTCATGGTTACCATGACACTTATTGTAGTCTGAGTTAATTAACTGACTTCAAATTCCCTAGCTGCCATGGCAGGATTTGAATTCACATCTTTTGATCATTAATCCAGGCCTTTAGCATCACTAGTCTAGTAACATTACCACAATACCACTGTAGCCATATGCAAAACAGAATACAATATAACAAAACCAAATAGAACAGGAATGTAGTCATACACCATACTTACCTAATATATATTTAGTAAACTCGCCAAAATCAACCTTATCTATTCTCTATCATTTCTAAGCTTCTGACTTTCACATTCATATAATGCTGTTGACCAAATATAACACTTAAGCATTTTTCAACTTATCAACCACTTGCTTTTGTGGCAGCACTCTTAAAGGGCAAAATTACATGGTCCCAAAAATGGGTGCATGGATCATGATGTGGCCTCTGAGAGAGGCTAGCACGAGTTCAAGACAGCCTGCATCACTTAAAGCCAGCCTGCACTTCTTAAAGAGAGGTACAGTCTGACTACAGGTGCTGGAAGAGTGAGCTTGGCCTGGGAAAGACACATGAATGCCACAAAATAGCAATCATGACTTATTCTTCACATTAATACCTTCACCTCACCTTCACCTCTTAGCATTGCTGGAAGACTCACGCCCACATCTCACCCAGCTATTCAACGACACAGACACATCACCTAAACACATTCCACTTGAAGGACAAGGCGGTGCATAACTACAGGCAGCAGCATGTAACTGGCTGCACCTCTTCACCCTGATGAAAGAAACAGTGCTCACTGTCACATCAGCAGCCATGACTGAGACTGTGGCCAGTAGCAGGACAGAAACCATCAAAGATGATAATACGTTCAAATCTAATCTCCTTCTCGTATCCTGCTTTCCCCGTATCCCACAGTTATTCTGATTTATAAGCTGGGCATAGTATAAGGATATAATTGTTGCTTTCCTCCTTCACCACCCTTACTCCCCTACCCCCAACTCATCACATCCCTACACATGTGCCTTTCTCCTTTCAAATAGTTAAGAACTCTGATCAGTCCACGCAACCTGGTGCAGGAGCCCATTCTTTTCGGAGTGGAAGTGGTGTCCAATTCCATTACCACACTTGTGGACTCAGCCATAATGAAGCATCTGATGTTCAATGTTTCAACCTCCACTGAAGCACAAGCGGAAGCCACCCAATGCCTCAGTGCTGCAGTAGAAGCTCAGACTGAAGTCATGCAAAGTCAGCTTGTTGCCATGCAATCTCAGAATGCTGCCATCATGGGTGCTGTGACAAGCATGAGGTTTATAAAATTGTTGTTTTGGACTGTGTTTAAGTTAAAATGAAGGCAGTCATTTGACTGTTCTGAATTCTGCCTGACAGCAAGCCTGGGTGGTTTGATTGTTAGAGATTAAAGGGGGCCCAGATTGTTTTACTGGGAAGAAGCTGCCATGTGTTTACACTTGGGACAATAGCCTGTGGACTAACAGTGGATAGACTGAGTCTCCAAAGTACAAGGAAAGTCTTGAGAATATCGTGTTGTAAACAGTTGTGCTTTAAGCTGTCCATTTATTTCCAGGATAAAAGAGAGTTGGGTATCAAGGATAGCTAATCAGCATTGCTAACTGGATACAAGGCCTGTGTGATTCACATTGTCATAGAGATGGGCTTTGAGGGGGTAACGGGTTTCAAAGATATCTCTGAAACTCAGACAAGGTTAGTCTGCATAGATCCAATAGAACAAGAGCAGCCATAGGCAGAAAGATGCTGTGGTTCACCATGCAGGAATACGATGGGATATCACACTCAGATTGAAAAGATTTAATTCATGAGGAGTTAAAATGTGGTTGGATGATTTGCCTAGTTTGCGCTAGAGGAAGAATCTCCAGGGAAAAGTCCTCACTGAGAAAGATAGTTCTACGATTAAAAGTTCCCAGGCTGAGAAAGGAAAAGAACAGAAGTAAACCCTCAGGAGATGAGCATCACCTTGGGCTGGTTTCAGGAGAATTGAATGTCAATAAAAGGATAGTTAAAGGATAGTGTCAAGTATATCTGTGAAGTGTGTTTTCAGCTGTGCTAAAAGAAAAAGGGGCATGTTCTGTTTATTTTGGTTTAAAGTATAAGTTGCCTACAAAGATAATATTCAGTCAGAAGTGTTTTTAGCCTTTTGTTACTGTAAAAGTCTTAACATTTGAAATCTTGTTGTGTTGTTCTTTCAGCTACTAACTGGAAGTTTCAATTTCTTTTAAAAAATTATCGGTCTCTATGGAGATAATTACAGTGCGAACACCAGTGCTCAAAGGAACTTGCAGGGCTTCAAAGCATCCATTAATTTGTCCACCAGCAGATTACTAGGATTACTGAGGTATCACCCTAAAAGAGTGTCAGTGCCTCTGTGAAGCACAAACCTGCTGCCCTCTCTCAAGATGATAGCACTGACACCCCACCAGTGTCCTTGCTGTTGCTTGTCAGCTAGTCAGCCTGTCCAGACTGCTGTCACCCCATATCAAGATGGTGCAGCCTGAAGCCAGCTCTTCTTGCAACCTCCCCTAAAATTCAGTAGCCTTCCACGAATCATGCTGCAGCCACTGGCACCACATAGGAACATGAGAACAGGCAAAGGCACAGCACGACAGGCTCTAAGGGAGAGCATAAGGGTGATTATTTAACTTTTATATGGAATATTGGATGGTTTGATTGATGAAGTTGGTTGGTTGAGGTACCAGTTGATTGGAAGCAGCCTAATTTGTGCCTATGTTCAAAAAACATGATAAAACAGGGACAAGCAACTATTGATTTTTAGTCTTACTTCCAGTCCATTCCAGGTGGAATTGATTTTCATAAGTAAAGTTAAGGACCACCTGTGTACAAGAATAATCTAGTTAATTGCAGTCCGCATGGATTCAAAAGGGGTCAATTGGCTCCATAGCTCAGTGGTCAGCACGCTGGTCTCGTAAACCAGGGGTCATGAGTTCGACTCTGGCTGGACCCTGTTGCTAAGTTTCCTTCCTAAAGAGAATTTAATGTTCCTCTCTTAGTCGCAAAAATAGTTTGAAACAAAAAGTGGATTCAAAAGGGGAAGATCCTCCTTGTCAGCCTGCTCAACTTCTTTCAGGAAGTAATTTCTATAAGGGGTATGTCTCAAATTGCATAAAAAAGGTTCAGGTAAAGTGGCACACAAGGCTTTTAAACTCAAACTATAAACCATAGAAATGGATGAAAAGCTGACCAAAGAGAAGAAAGCAACTGTACCCATTAGGCAAAATATGTAAGAATTGGGAGAAGCCCTAAATCAGACCCCTGAAACTAGAGAACACCCTGAGGCTTCTTCTGCCCTAAGTGCCTGACTGTCTCTGTAATTCCTTGAAAACCAGAAAGGTGTAAATGAAGCTGATGGAGATGTTGGAATCTTAATAGACTTGATGCTAATTATGCAGAGCACTGGTCTCAGTGCTTGAATATCTCTCTCTCTCTGTAGTTTCTTGGCAACCAGAACTGAATGCAGTATTCAAGATATAGTCTGACTAGAGCACTATACTTCCTCTGACTTTAATTTTACTGTTTTAGTCATGTAGTTTAGCCTCATTATTGGCTTTGTTGAATGGTATTCTGCAAAATTAACATCAAGCCCACTAAGATCCTGCATCTCCTTCAGATTTATTGGATATTTTAACAACACTCATGGATTACTGTGCCATCTATTTTTCCTCCACATTTGTTTGCATTAAATTCTATCTTCCTATTCTGCCTATTTACATATTTTGTCCAACTTATTCTTTAATTTCTGAGCTGCCATTTCTGCTCCCATGGTCCCTGTTAGTTTGATATCATCAGCAAATTTGATCACATTGCATTGAGGTTCTGAATTCAGGTCATTAATATAAATTAGAAATAGTGTTGATTTTAGTTCTGAGGCACCCCACTCTGCATTCCCTCAATATGGTGCTGGACTCTGAACGTAGATTTTGTGTCCATGGACTTCAGTGGGACTATGAAGTTACCAACTTCTGGCTCAGAGGGTGGGAATGCTACTACGAGCCATGGCTAACACACAAATGTGTCAGTGTTGAAAAACATAAAAAGTCAGCTTCATCTGAATTTTGAGTTGAAGTTGTTCAAGTTTGTTCCAATGTGATCTTTGATGAAGAGATTTGAGCTGGTATTAATGGGTCACATAAGAAGGATGATGAAGTACCAAAGAACTCCTTTATAATTAGATATTCTATTCATCTCAAAATGTTCTGCTGAGCAGAGTTCCACTTTATACAGCTGCCTGAATATATGGCCCTTCTGAATTTCTCCATGAGAAGCAAGGTCATTGAAGTATTCCTTCAGAATTTTGATGTGAATGTTGAAACCACTTTTTCAGTTTATTTGAATTTTCTACATTATGTTTTTTGAAACATGCTATCTTTGTAACAAGCTGTGATGAACTCTAAATTAGATTCACATGGGGAATAAAAAAGAAAGCTCTACTTTAACACCAGTGAACTGAATTGATGCTGGTAGTTCTGAGCTTCCAAACACAAACACTTCTCAATATAAAACAGCTCAGCCTTCCAATGTTTGCTTATCACAAAAATTACATAATAACATAATTGATCCAGACATTACTAGTTAAAACCCACTTGAGCTGCAGTACTTTTATTCCTGGCAGTGAACAGCAGCAGTCTATTCAAAGCAATATCATGGTAATGATGTACATTCTAGCAGTGTGTTATCTGTGCATCAAATATGTATCATAGTGGACCAGGCTAGATTTCATTAGATATTAGGGGGATTGTTGGGATTTGAAACTCTGTAAAGGATATTTCTCACCATCTGTGCACATGCTATTGTGTTTTAGCTTTTTTGCATAGCTGATTGTTGGAGGGTGGCCGAGTTGTACAATTAGTGATAGAGTTGATCTATAGACACTTCTTGGATGGAAACTTTAAGTGTATTTACAATGTACTCAGCAGTAACTACACGTGTGCTTTCAAGACCAACTCTATCTCAACATTGACTGCTGAGGTAGCCCGTGCTACTCTCCTATTGGTTACTACAGTTCATGTGATCTTCCTTAACAAATATTATTCTTAAAGGTACATTACACATTAAGTAAAACCATAATTACTACATCCCTCCCCCTTTAACTTGGCTATGCATATTATATTTACAATAATATAATTTTCAAGACAACATAATATTGACACTGGGTAAAGAGTTTACAAGGTGGTTTCCTGGTGCGTATAGAACGTCGCAGCTCCTCAGCTTCAAATTCTTTGTCAGGAACCTCCTTTTCCGGTGTTGCCTGAACATCAAGTACTTCAAAAGCATTTGCAGTTCTGTATCCTCAACTCTTACAAGAACATCAGACATGTCCATCCTGGATTGAGTATTCTCAACAGGAAACGCTGACCCAGTCATGATCACTTGTGGAACCAAATCTTGATGATTTGTCTCACTCTTCCTTAAATGGTTCACATGTTTAAGGATGATCCAGCCTTCCACCTCCACATGGTAAGATAGAGGTCCAATCACCACACTTATTTCACCCAGTAAGCACTTTGGTCCTTCCCCGAAGTTTTTCACATATACCAGCTCTCCCACAGTAAGTTTCCTCTCATGACTATGCCAGTCATGTCTAGTTTTCTGGCTTCCCTGACTCCTTTCCACCTTTCCCTCTAAATTCGGCATTATTAAACTCAATCTCATCTTGAGATGGCATTTCAACAATAACTCCACAGGTGTGACACCTGTTGTTGTCTGAGAGCTGTCATGAAAATGAAGAGCATGCTAGCTTGGTTGCAAAGGAATTACCAGTTAGCTTTTCATGCCTGTCTTGAACATTTGAACTGCCCTTTCAGACAGTCTGTTTGAGGAAGGCTGATACAGTGCAGTTTTCACATGAGTTGAGGCTGATAAACCATTGAAACTCAGCACTTGTAAATGCCATACCGTTATCGGAAACAGCTTCTTCTGGGAAAACTCTGACGATTCTCAGTTGTAGCGGCCAATGTTGGTGATTTCACCTCATATATGTCCAACCATTTTGAATGGGCATCAATAACTAGCAGAAACATTGTTCCCAGGAAAGTTCCAACGTAGTCAACGTGTAACCGCACCCAAGGTCTACCTGGCCACTCCAATGGGTGTAATGGATCTGTCCCTGGCAACTTTTGCAGTTGCTGACATTGCACACAGTGCTTTACTAAACTCTCTATTTCACCATCCATCCCAGGCCACCATAGTTAGCTGTGTGCTATGGTCTTCTTTCCGGAAATTCCTGGGTGGGCACTGTGCAGTTCAATTAAAAGTGGCTCCCTTCCCCTTGGAGGAGCTATCATTTGTGGTCCCCACAATAAGTTGGCATCCTGGCTCATTATTTCATGTCTTGTGTTAAAGTATGGTTTCATTTTGTCAGATATGGGCTCCTGTGACCAATCATGTAGCACTTGTTTTAGTACTTGAGATAGGGCTGGGGTCCTGACTTGTCCAGTCTCTGATTTGTCGAGCACATACCAGTGAGGAATCTAAGAAATTTAACAGTAAAACAAGTTCCTGTGGAATTGGGACATGCTCATCACTTTCTTGTAAAAGCAAACCACTAAGAACATTGGTGTTTGCGATTTGATTGCCAGGCCTATATTAGAAAGTGTATTCATATGCTGCCAGAATGAAAGCCAATTGTTGTATTCTTGCTGAGGCTATGGGTGGCATAGCCTTCTCCTCACTAAACAATCCTAGCAATTGTTTGTGGTCTGAAACAATTGTAAAATGGCAGCTGTGTACATACTGGTGAAATTTCTTGACACCAAGGATGATGGACAGGCCTTCATTTTCTATCTGTGAGTATCCCTTTCCCACAGTGGTGAGCATTCTTGATACGTTACCTATTGATCATTCCGTGCCATCATTCATCTGATGAGAGAACACTGCTCCCACTCCATAGGAGATACGTCACATGTCAGCATCAATTCTTACGTCTGGTCATAATGCACTAATAGATTGGATGAGTGCAACAATTCTCTCACCTTTTATGAAAGCTTCTTCCTGGGGCACCTCCCAAGACCAACATTGGTTCTTTTGAATAGAGAATACAGGGGAGCCAGCAATGTAGACAAATTGGGTAAGAACCACCCATAATAGTAGATTATCCCTTGGAGTGATTTGAGCTCTGAGGTGCTGTTTGGCCCAGGTGCCTATCTTATGGCTATCACTTTCTCCACAACCAGGTGGTGGCCCTGTTAGTATTTCTTTATCTTCTTTCTAGCACAGACTTTAATCTTGGCCTTCTTTCTGTCTTCACTATTGGCCAGATTTCTCTCAACTTCTCTGAGCTCAGTGACTGATTCTCCCAAAATGTCATTTTCTCTCTGCCTCTTGGAAAATTCTGCGACTTTTGCTTCCAAAGTCTCTTTGCCTTCATTTCGCTTATTCTTCAGCTCTTTACACTGCCTTGGAGTTTATCCGAACTCCTGTCTCCTCGTTGTATCCAGCTATACATGACTCCCACTGCTTCTTGTGAGCTCTCTCCAATTACCAGAGCTTCCCCTGAGTCCCCTCTGATCGCCAGGGCTTCTCCTGAGCCCTCTTTGGTCACGAGGGCTGTGCCTACTTCATTTTTCTTATGCTGTGCTTCCATTCTACTGTTTAAGACAGTCTTATTTTGCTGAATGGTGACACATCCCATTTGCATTTGATCTTGAAGGACAATCACCTGTTCTTTCAACTGTTTAATTTCTTGTTGCCCAACCTCCTGTTGCCCTTGGTGGAGTTGCCCTCTCTCTGGGGATTCTTGTCGCCTTCCCCAGAGTTGCCCTCTCTCGAGTCTCTTGTTGACTTCCACAGAGTTGCCCTCTCTCTGGGGTCTCTTGTTCCCTTCGGTATAGTTGCCCCTCTCTCACAGGTCTCTTGTCGCCTTCTGAAGAGTTGCTCTCTCACTGGAGTCTCTTCTAATTTTCTGTCCATAGCCATTTTTCTTGTATTTATCACTATAAATGTATTGCCACTTTAAAAGCATTCACCTTTTTTTGAATGGACTGTCTCTGCAGCTGTCGGCTTTTCTGTGCTGTATTTCCCATGGTTTTTGAGTTTTGTAGGATCCTCGCAATCGTGGGCCTTCTTCTCTTAACTTTGTTAAACTTCATTCCTGTTCAAAAAAAGCTCAGCAGCAATTTTTCTCCCTTTTCTGGGCAATGCCGCAGGGTTTTTTCTCTTTTTAAACTTGCAAGCTGTGTGCCAACTTCTCTAACTGCTGAGCCTGTGAGCTGCTGCCTTTTTTACAATATAAGTACAGAGTCTCTTTTTTTTAAATGTTTTGCTTACCCATCTTGTGGATTCTCACTCAGGGATCTTGTAACTTTGTATTTTTACAAAAGTATTAGGAGTGCCCTGGGAGATTTCTTATTCATTTGGATTGGGTCTGTTTTTTCTTTAACTTAAAGCGACAGCATACTTGGGGTGCATATCTTCCTTTCTTTTTAATTATCTTAAACACTCACAATCACCAGGTGAAGGAAAGCACCAATTTCTTTTTAACTTGATTTTTTTCTGTTCAATCCTTTTTTATCCTCATCGCCAGTTTGTTGTAGGGTGGCCGAGTTGTATTATTCATTATAGAGTTGATGTGCAGACACTTCTTGGGTGGAAACATGTTAAATTTATTTACAATATACTGAGCAGCAACTACACATGTGCTTTCAACTCCAATTCTACTCTGACTGCTGAGGTAGCCTGCGCTACTCTCTTATTGGTTACTACAGACCATATGATCTCTCCTAACAAGAATTATTCATAAAAGTACATTACACACTAAATAAAACCATAATTACCAAACTAACATTGGTTATTTTTGAGTAGAGAATGCAGGAAGGGCCAACACTAGACAAATTGGGTAAAAACCATCCATAATAGTTGATCATTCTTAGCAATGATTTGATCTCTGGGGCGTTCTTTTGCGCAGGTGCCTCTGTTATAGCTCTTGCTTTCTCCTCAATTGGGTGGAGGCCCTGTAAATCTACTCAGTGGCCCAAATAGATTACCTCCATCACTTGGAACGTGCGCTTTCCTTCTTTTTAAGCACACTGCAAGAAACATTTAAGACTTCTAAGTTTGCCAAATGATCTTTGTCAGTGAATCCTGTCACCAATACATAGTCTAGATAGACTGCAACCTGGGGCAGTCCCTGCAGTAAGTTTCCCATTGTTTTCTGAAAGATGGCACAAGCGGAGGAGACACTGAAAGGCAATCACAATGCAATTTCTTAAACATGGTGTGCTAATTATGCATAAATGATGGCTTGCCAGCATCAAATTTCAATTTCCATAGCATCAAACTTTATTTTTAATTACACCAATAAGAAAAGGAAAGACTTAAGGAAGAAAGATGCTATATGTTCCTCCTGGCTTTCTTCTGTTTAAACTGATTTCTATTTATTTTACACATTTTTACATTCAGGTAAATGCTAATACAATTCTCATGAAATGTAAGAATAAGCTCTTATCAGCATGATTGGAATAAATTTTAGTTTCATTTCTGTGAATGTGTGATCCAGGTCATTCCAGGCCTATATTCAGAACTTCAACTTTTGTGTACTTCCTTGTTATCTTTACTAATTGCTAGTCATTCTGATAACTTCCCCAAAATTCTAAAAAGGTTGCTGGAAGCTTTTACCTCAGCTATTAGAGCACAATGTAAGAGCTAAAAAAGGATAGCTTTCTTCTAATAGTTATCAGTTCAGTAGATTGATGAATTTCCCAACTTTGTGCAGCCTCCAGCAGTTTTATTGCCACAGTCTATTTCCATATTATATGAGCCGGTGTTGCAGTGTGTCTTGCATTATTTTACATTTACTGATGAGGTGTCATTATTCCAATAAAGATGCCACAATTAGCTTCCACATTTTGCGAATTATTGGATACTGAGGTTGCACAGCTGAGCTTAATGTTGTTTTCACTAGTTGCCACATCTGGGATTCTCTTTCTCACTGGATTTATGAAATAGTGACTATAACCTGATAGAATTCATCATTAAGATGGAAAGTGTAGGCCAATCCAAAACTAGGTCCTAAATCTAAAGAAAAGAAACTACAAAAATATGAAGGGTGAGTTGGCTACAATAGGTTGGGGAACTTCATTAAAAGGCATAGAAGTGGATAGGTAATGGTTAATATTTAAGGAACGAATACAGGCATTGCAACAGTTATACATTCCTTTCTGGTGCAAAAACATAACAGGAAAAGCAGCCCAACATGGCCAACAAAAGAAACTAAGGATAGTATTAGATCCAAAGAGGGGTCATATAAAGTTGCTAGAAAAAGTAGCAAACCCAAGGATTGGGAGCAGTTTAGAATTCAGCAAAGGAGGACCAAGAGATTGATTAAGAGAGGAAAAATAGAGTATGAGAGTAAACTGGCAAGTAACACAAAAGCAGACTGTAACAACTTCCATAAGAATGTAAAAAGGAAAAAGATTAATGAAGACAAATATAGGTCCCTTATAGTCTACAACAGGAAAATTTATAATGTAGAATAGGGAATGGCAGTGCAATTAAACATTTACTTTAGTTCTGTCTTCACAGAAGAGGACACAAATAATTTCTCAGAAATACTAGGGAACCAATGGTTTAGTGAGAAGGAGGAATTGAAGGAAACTAGTATTAGTGAAAAATAGTGCTGGAGAAATTAAATAAAATATTATTAAAATAAATTAGAAGATAATAAATCCCCTGTGTCTGATAATCAACATCCCAGCATACTAAAGGAGGTGACCATGGAAATAGTGGATACGTTGTTGTCATTTTTCAAAATTCTGTAGAATCTGGAACAGTCCTGGCAGATTGGAATGTGGAAAATGTAACCCAACTATTTAAAAAAGGAGGGCGAGATAAAACAGGGAATTAGAGGTGGTTATCCTTTCATCAGTAGTATGGAAAATGCTAGAATCTATTATAAAGGATGTGATAACAGGACATTTAGAAAATATCAATGAGATTAGACAAAGTCAACATGGATTTATGAAAGGGAATTCATGTTTGAAAAACTGAAGAAAAAAAGGAGAGGAGACTTGATGGACGTATTCAAGATTCTGAGGGGCATGGACAAGGTATATAGTGAGAAACTATTCCCACTCAAGAGAGCATCAAGAACTCAAGGACACAGATTCAAAATAATTGTCAAAGAGAGTAAAAGTGATGTGAGGAACAATGTTTTCACCCAGAAGGTGGTTGGAGTCTGGAATAAACTTACCGAGAGGGTGGTGGAGGCAGGGTCGATTGAGGCATTCAAAAGAGAATTGGATTGTTATCTGAAAAGAGAGAATGTGCAAGGTTACAGGGATAAGGCAGGGGAGTAGGTAGAATGCTCTTTGAGAGTCAGTGCTGACTCGATGGGCTGAATGGCCTCCTTCTGCACTGTAAAAATTCTGAGATTCTGTGATCTTACTGGAGTTCTTCTGAGGACATAACTAGTAGAATAGATAAAGGAGAATAAACGGATGTGGTGTACTTACGTTTTCAGAAAACTTTTGATGAAGTCCCATGTAAGAGGTTAGTGTTAGAGGTTAAAGCACATGGGATTGTGGGTAATATATTGGTGTGGATTGAGAACTGGTTAGCAGACATGAAACAGAGAGTAAGAATAAATGGGTCTTTTTCGGATTGCCAGATGGTGACTAGTGAGGTACCACGGGGATCAGTGCTTGGGCCCCAGCTATTCACAATATATATCAATGATTTGGATGAGGGAACCAAATGAAATATTTCCAAGTTTGCTAATGACACTAAACTAGGTGGGAATGAGAGTGGTGAGGAGGATGTAAACAGATTTCAAGACAATTTAGACAAGTTGAATGAATGGGCAAATACATGGCAGATGCATTGTAACATGGAAAAATCTGAAGTTATCCACTTTGGCAGGAAAAACAGAATGGCAGAGTTTTATTTAAATGATGATAGATTGGGAAATGTTGATGTACAAAGGGACCTGGGTGTATGCAGAAAGCAAGCATGCAGGTGCAGCAAGCAATTAGGAAGGTAAATGGTATGTTGGCCTTCATTGCAATAGGATTTGATTACAGGAGCAGGGATATCTTACTGCAGCTATACAGGGCCTTGGTGAGAACACACCTGGAGTATTGTGTGTAATTTTGGTCTCCTCACCTAAGAACGGATATACTTGCCATAGAGGGAGTGCAGCAAAGGTTCACCAGACTGATTCCTGGGATGGCAGGATTGTCATATGAGGAGAGTTTGTGCCAACTAGACATGTATTCACTGGAGTTTAGAAGATTGAGAGGGGATCTCATTGAAATATATAAAATTCTGACAGGGCTGGACAGATTGGATGCAGGGATGATGTTTCCTCTGGCTGGGGGGTCTAGAACAAGGGGCCACAATTTCAGGATGTGGGGTAGGTCATTTAGGACTGAGATGAGGAAAAATCTCTTCACTCAGAAGATGGCGAACCTATGGAATTCTCTACCATGGAGGGCTGTGGAGGCCAAGTCACTGAATATATTTAAGGAAATAGATAGATTTCTGGGCTCTAAAGGCTTCAAGGGGTATGGGGAGAGAGTGGAAGTATGGCAGTGAGATAAAGGATCAGCCATGATCATATTGAATTGGAGCAGGCTCGAGGAGTTGAATGGCCTACACTTGCTCCTATTTTCAATACTTCTAGAGAATGATCCACTGGATTAATGAGCAAAGTAATGACAGAAACAATAATTGTTTGTTTGGAGGCTCATGTGGAAATTTCAAGTCAGATTTATTTGACTCCCAATTTTCATTTTCATATTTAGCCAGGAGCAGCAGATTTTTCAACTTCAGCAAAAAATACAAGAAAATGAACTCGGAGCACACAAAGCACTTTTGGAACGGTGTGATCCTGCATTCACAATGAAAACACAGGTAACTCTATGACATTAATATAATATGATACAAACATCTGGGGCTCTTCTGGTGCTCTCCTGCTGTAATTTAGAGGAAATTAGACCAGTACTTGGCTATGTTTAGCATTCTATGTCATGGGAGGTGTTGAACCTTTATCTGTCCCTTATGTACCAAAACTTGTATTAGTGTGGAATAAAAACATAAAATACTGGAAAAACTCAGCTGGTCTGTCAGCATCTGTGGAGAGAGAAACAGGGTTAACGTTTCAAGTCCATATGACTCTTCTTCAGTGTATTAGTGTGGGATTGGATAAAGGCTTCTAATAACATGAATCCCATGTCCTTGGTTCTAGCCAATGCTGGTGAGACCAGGTGGGCTAGGTTGCTGGCTTTTGTATCCGGGTTCCAGCTGGGGGCCAGATGCAAGGTACAGCCTAGACCCTGGAAAATCTCAAACCCAAAAGTCATTCAGTAAAGGCATAAATCAACACAT
The DNA here is from genome assembly GCF_017639515.1 of Carcharodon carcharias. Lineage (NCBI taxonomy): Eukaryota > Metazoa > Chordata > Chondrichthyes > Lamniformes > Lamnidae > Carcharodon > Carcharodon carcharias. Next base: position 132,094,098 of record NC_054471.1, read on the forward strand.
TTGCCCACTACATCAGGAAATTATTTACAGTGAAAATGAATTATTTTCAACCGTGTCACTGCATTTATTATAAGCAAACCCAAGCTGTTACATACGAACATATGTACAAAAATATGAATTAGGAACAGGAGCCCCTCAAGCCTGCTCTGCCATTCAATGAGATCATGGCTGATCTGGATGTAACCTCAACCCCACATTCCTCCCCACCCCCCATAACCTTTTGCCCCCTTGTTAATCAAGAATTTAACTAGCTCTGCCTTAAAAATATTCAAAGGCCCCTCAGGATCTTAAAGGTTTCAATTAAGTCACCTATTACCCTAAATTCCAGTGGATACAAGCCTAACCTGTCCAGTCTTTCCTCATAAGACAACCTGCCCATTTCTGGTATTAGTCTAGTAAACCTTCTCTGAACTGCTTCTAGCACATTTACATCTTTCTTTAAATAAGGAGACCAGTACTGTACACAATACTCTACTCTGTACAACTGAAGCGTAACTTCCTTACTTTTATAATCAATTCCCCTCACAAATTATGACATTCTATTAGCTTTCCTCATTACCTGCTGTACCTGCATACCAACATTTTATGATTCATGCACTAGGACACCCAGATCCCTCTGAATCTCAGAGTTCTACAATCTCTCACCATCGAGATAATAAGCTTCTTTTTATTCTTCCTGCCAAAATGAAGTTTCATATTTGCCCACATTATACCCCATTTGCCAGATCCTTGCCCACTGACTTAACCTATCTATGTTACTTTGTAGCCTCCTTATGTCCTCTTGACAATTTACTTTCCTACCTATCTTTGTGTCGTCTTCTTTCTCCTATGCCAATTTGCACGTGGCTCTGGTAATAATCCAGAAGTTATTACCTTTGAGGTTCTGCTTATTAATTTGGTGCCTAGCTTGTCATACTGACTATGCATAACCTCCTTCCTTATCCTACCAATGTCGTTGGTATCTACATGGACCACGACCACTGGATCTTCCCCCTCCTACTGCAAGTTCCTCTCCAGCCCTGAGCCGATGTTCCGAACCCAGGCACCAGGCAGGCTACAAAGGTGCCTGGATTTTCGCTCTTTGTGAGAGAGAACACTATACTGACCCTCTATGAAGTAGAAAGGGTAGAGAGAGTCTTACTATATTGCCCCCATGACCACTACATTCTTTTTTCCCCACCCCCCCCACCCCCCGCCACATGCATGGCTTCCTGTACCACGGTGCCATGGTTAGTTTACTTATCCACCCCACTCTCATCCAACAAGCTGAGAGACAAACCTGTTGGACAATTGCAGAGGCTGACACTCCTGCACTCCTGCCCTCTGGGTTCCCCTACCTGCCTCACTTGCAGTCACACCCTCCTGTCCCTGGCCACTGATCAAATCAGAAGATCCTATTCTAAGTGGTGTGACTGCCTCCTGGTATAACGCATCCAGGTAACTTTCCCCCTCCCTGATGTGTCACAGAGCCTGCAGCTCAGCCTCCAGCTCAATGACTCTGAGCTGAAGTTCCTCAAGCCAGAAACACTTACTGCAGATGTGTTTGCCCTGGATGTTATCCAGGAGCTCCCACATGCTGCAGCCTTGACACATCACAGCACTTGCCCTGCCACCTTTAATGTGTTTTAAATAATTACTTAATTATGATGCGTTCTTATATATTTTATTAACTTTACCACCAAATGGTATACAATTTTAAACCTTAAGGATAGATTAGAACTTACCCACTTAACAGATACTCATCAAACAGCTAGCTCCTTTCCCTGCAGTAGAGCAAGAACCAATTTCTATGTGCTGAGAAAGATAGAGGAAATGAACATCTCCTTCTCCCAACTCCCCTCTCATCAAACTCCAAGGCCAGAATTTTCCCATTGGCGAATTGGGGGTGGGGCCCGCACAATGACGGGAAAATGATGCGGGATGACTTCAGGAGGAACCCATTAAATTTTCAGGAAGGCGAGCGGACAGCGAAGTCAGTTGTCCAACTGCCGACCTGTCAGTGGCCAATTGAGGCCATTGACAGGGTAATTAATGTAATTAAAGGCCCTGCCCATCCAACCTTAAGGCTGACGGGCAGGCCAGGAGCCCCGGCGGGCTCCTGATAATACTTGAAACCTCATCCACTGGTGGTATAAGGTTTCATGTTCCTTTTTAAAAACTTTAACAAATGTAATGTGATATTTATTAACATGCCCCATCTTGTGTTAATAATATTTTTACTTCACTATTTTTTAACTTTTGTGCACTGTCACTAATCTCCCTGAGACAGCACTTTGTCTCAGGGAGTGCGCGGAAGAGTGCACTTTGACAGCTGGGGATTCCCTCCCCCACCCCATCACTGGAAGCGCATAGCACTTCCTGTCGGGCAGGCCGCTGGGCAGGCCTTAATTGGCCTGCCCACTCAAAATGGCAGCAGGCCCCGTTTCGGTGGCGGGGGTCGGCTGTCCACCAAGGGCAAAATTCTGCCCCAAGTCTCCACTCAGTTACCTCAGTTGCACTTCATTTGCCTTGGCTGTACTAAAGAACCCTGAATTTATAGTAAACTGACCTGGGGCTACAATGGCCAGATTCAATCAGTTAGCTAATTACTGCTCAGCTCCTACAGCTGACAGTGAGTTTACCCTGTCTAAGAAAGAAAGAACGTAGCCTGCTTACACAGTACTTTCCAGTTACTGCTAGTTACAGACTAGATTAGATTTTAAGAGCAAAACCTAAGGACAAAATTAACACTTAAAACTCCCCTCTCACCAAACTCTGTCTTTACTCAGTTAGTCAAATGTACTCAGATGTCAGCTTTTGCTCTGCAGTAGTACACTTTCCTCTGAGGCAGAAAGTTTTGGGTCCAAGCCCCAGTCCAGAGACTTGAAAACAGAAAATCACTCCATTGGAGTACTGAGGGAGACGGTGCCAAATTTTTTATGAGATGTTAAACTCGACAGGACTTGTCTGCCCTTTAGGGTGGACATAAAAGATCCCATGCCAGTCTTCAGAGAAAATTTAGGAAGCTCTTCTGTTACTCCTAACTGTAATGACACGGCAGATGATGCGTGCCAGGTGGATCAAATCCACAAAGGAAACTTGATCAAGCTATCACAATGGTTTTGCAATTTGTATTTATTTTGAGATGCATGCCCTGAATTCAGAAGAGTCCACCAAGACTCTTAAGGATTTTATTTAAAAAAAAACTAAATTAAACATTTATTAACAAACGAAAAGATTTCAAGCACATACATAGGTCTATAAATTACTACTATAATAACTCCTAAACACCCTGATTAACCTGGTTTCAAGTTACATCCCCCATTAAGGCAACAGTAAAAAAGAAATAGATTTTAAGCAGTTAACCATAATACCCTGGACAGTGGAATTCAAAGTGGCTTTTCCCAGCTTCGATTTCTGTAGACAGCAGGCTTAATGCACAAATAGGGGAGACTTCTCACACTTCTGGAAGATCTTGCAATGCCTTCCTCCCTTATACATGTTTCCCCCTTTAATGTGTAAATTTCATTGTCCATGTGTCTTTGGAACTTTACGTTTCTCATAAAATAAATATTTTCATGTAACCACTATATTGTCAGTAATCCTTGAGAAAACCTTTTGGTAAACCATATCTTGTAAAAATTTAGTCAACTCTTCCACAATTCACTTTGTTGTAATATTTCTCAAAGGTATTGCTTCAGGTAACCTTGTAGATACATCCATTATTGTCAGTAAGTACTGATTTCCACTTTTAGTCTTAGAGAGGTGTCCAACACTTCATAATCCTAGTAAAAGGTTCTTCAAATGCTTGAATTGGAATTAAAGGTGCCAGCTTAATCACTGCTTGTGGTTTCATTATCACCTGACATGTGTGGCGTGTTCTACAGAATTTGACTACATCTCTATGCAATCCAGGCCAATAAAAATGTTTTTATATTTTCATCAGTGTCTTTCTAATTCCTAAATATCCCCCCCCGCCTCCCCCCCACTGGAATTGCATGAGCTATTCTCAGTATCTAATTTCTTTATCCAAATGGTACTACAATCTGATGCATTTCCAGTTTTCATCTGCTGAAGCCTGACATGGCTGCCACTTTCTCATTAATACACTACCCTTAAGGCATTTTGGAATACATTATGTCTCGGTTTCTGACTGAGCTGTCTGATATAACTGATTTATTTGTAACTTTTTCTGTAACTCTACCAACTGCCTTGAGCTAAGTATCTCAGCTGCAATCTCTTCAATTCTTTCTTCCTAAACAATCTTATCAAAGACAGTGTCAGCTAATTGAACTTCAACAACTTTCCCCTACCTTTTCACTTCCTCTTCTTCTTGTTTCATCCTGCAAACTTGTGATCTTGTTACCACATAATCTGGAAACAATCCAGGATGCTCTTTCTGCAACACTTCTGTTAAGAACACTTATATAGGCTGCTCAACCTTCATAGGCATCACCCACATCTGTGACCCAGCTATATCATTACCTAAAATAAATTGAACCTCTGCAATGGACAATTTTTCCACTACTCTGACAATTACCTCATCTGTTTTCCAATTAGTCTTTAAATTTGCCTTCAACAATGGAATAGGTTTAGCATTGCCATGAACCCCATCTGTTCCTGCAATACTCCCTCTGAACAAGAAATATCATTATCCCACAACATTAAGGATTGACTAGCCCCTGTGTCTCTTAACATTTTAACATCTTTACCTGCTGCACCTGTACACGTGGAAAGACTTCCCCTTCACATACAAATCTTTAAACATTTCTGCAACTTGCTCCTGCTCTTCCCTGACTACCCACCATCCTTTCACCTTCCCACTTTCTACCCTTTTCTGATTTAAAAGGGTGACAAAAAAATTTAGATCTATGACCTAACAATCACAAGCTATCTTTTCTTCTTGTCTTACAGGTTTAACCCTCTGTTCCTCCACATGAGTTCTCACTCTTGAAGGAATTGAATCTTTAAATTCTTCCAAAAGAATTACTTCTCTAAGAGCATATGTTGTCTCCATCTTTAATGCCCATATCCGCCAGTCAAAATTACTTTGTTTTACTGTCTCAATCTTAATATAAGTTTACCGAGTCTGTTTTCTTGTATTCCTAAATTTCTGCCTGTATGCCTCAGGAATCAACTCATAAGCACTCAAAATAGCCTTTTTTTTAACCACATTAGAATCCACTGAAATTTCTTCTGACAGTGAAACATAAATCTCATGTGCTCTACCTACTAACCTAGATTGTAACAGTTATGTCCATTTTTCTTGTGGCTATTTCATCTATTGAGCTATCTTCTCAAATGAAACAAAGAACACCTCCACACCTCTTGCTTCAAACTTGAGAAGAACTTGCACAAATTTAGACACTTCCCCATTAGATTTTAGGTTAAAGTTTTTTCATCATCAGAAATTTCCTTAGCATCTGATGTCTCTTTGTTAAAGTTCAGCGTTTTAAGTTGGTACTCTCTTTCTCTTTCCTTCTTCATCTCCTCCATTGCCAGTTTTTCCCTCTGCAGATCAAGGTTTCGCATTTCCCATTTCTTTTTGAAATCATATTTCTTTTTCCCTTTCTGCCTTTCTTTTTCTTTTCCTTTTTCCTCAAGTTCAAGTTTTTTCAGTTCCTTTGCTTGTTCAAATTCAAGCTTCTTCATTTCTAACTGAAGTCTTACTATCTCCAGCTGTGACTTATTAGTGGCAGGTATCACTTCCAACTTCAAATGCTGTGTTATCACTTCAACAAAATCTGCTTTCTTTGCCCCTACAGGTAACCTCAACTATGACTTATCCACCAGCTCTGTTAACTTACCCTTAGATACTTTTTGTAGCACAGAGTTATATCTTCTACTTCCAAAATTGTTTTAGCCATGGATACAGCCATTTTTGCAGCCCCACCATTTTAAAAATCCCTCACACCAACTCCTGAATTCAAAGTGCTTCTCATACATGTACCCTTAAGATTCACCAACTCCAAATCAATCAAAGAATTTCAATTATCCCACAAAGAGCCCCCAGTTTGATATGACATGGCAAATGATGTGTGCCAAATGGATCAAATCCATGAGGGATTTTATCACAACCATTTTGCAATTTGTATTTATTTCGAGATTTGTGCTCTGAATTCAGAAGTAATAAGTCCACCAAAACTTCAAACTTCAGACATAGGTCTACAACTTACTACTATAATAACTCCTGAAATCCTTGATTAATCTGGTTTCCAGTTACACTCCCCATTGAGACAACAGTAAAAAAAAGAAATATATTTTAAACATATCCAGCAAGTTAAACACAATACCCTTGGACAGTGGAATTCAAAATGCTTTTTCCCAGCTTCAGTTTCTGTAGACAGCAGGTTTAAGCACAAGTACTAGAGATTTCTCACACTTCTGGTACATCTTCCAATACCTTCCTTCATTATACATGTTTCCCCCTTTAATGTGTAAATTCCATTGCCCATGTTTCTTTGGAACTTTACATTTCTCATAATATAAATCTTTTCATGTTACCACTATATTGTCAGTAACGATTGAGAAAAATAAACACATTCCTTATCTTGCTTGTCTGGCTATTTGTAAACAGGCTGAGATCCTTTTGAAAACCAAATCCCCTTTTCTATCTAAAAATGCAAGTTCGCTTTACACCTTGCATGCTAAGAACTCCCAAGAATGTCTCTCTGCCTATGGCTCCTTGCTCTGATGAGCAGTGTTCTTGTCACTCAGATGTGAAACCTTTCCGCACAAGATAAAGGCAATTGTCTCAGTCCAGGGCCTCTTCCCTGTGCTCTGTGCAGCCTTCAGACCAAAGTGATGGTCCGGCCTCACACTCCCTGGAAACATTACTGATGCCTGCACCTTGGTGGTGCTTGTCATTGCTGCCAGAATGTAATACGCAGGTGCCACAGAATTCTCTCATTCTCTCGATATACTCTCAGCACCTCTAAGGAGTGGCTGGCCCCCATCTCTTCAGCATCTGTGACTAGTGAAGCTGTGCTCCTGAAGGGCTGAGGTGCTAAAGGCAGACAAAGGATCAGATGCTTCTAAAGTTTCATGGCTGCATCTCTATGATATGATCCTGATCACAGAGCGCAAGCAACCTGCCCTAGGCCAGACAGGAGTCAGACATTCTCAGAGGCTGTGAAGATTTATGGAGTGTACTCACTGCATGTTATCATCATCTTCCTGCAAACCAGCAATTACTAGGGCCCCCACTGCATCTCCATGTTAAAAGCATTCTCACAGCGGGTACTCGCACTGCCAAAAGCCAGACTGGAGTCAAACATTCGCAGATGCACTTTGAAGTTCTATGGTGTCACGTCACTGCATGTCATCATCATGCTCCACAAATCTAGCAGCTATGAGGGCCTCTCGAGCACGCCTGCATCATCTAGCCAGTGTGAGAGCCTCACCCCCATCTTTGGTGCCTCTGAGGACCTCCTCACCCCCATCCCCATCCTCTTCATCGGAGGAGACATGCAGCTCCTACATCTCTTCCTCAACCAACCCATCTCCCCTTTGGAGCACCTGGTTGTAAAGGACGCAGCAGATGACAACAATGCTTGACATCCTCTGTGGACTATATTGCAGGGCTCCACCAGACCGGTCCAGGCACCAGAACCTCACCTTCAGCATCCTGATGGTCTGTGCCACCAAGTTGTGAGCTGCTGCATGAGCCAAATTATATTGTCGCTCTGCTGCAGTCTGAGGCCGCCGCACAGGTGTCATCAGCAACAGCTTTTGCAGGTAGCCCTTGTCTCTGAGGAGCCATCCCTGCAGCCTCTGTGGACCCTGGAAGACTCCAGGGATCTATGAACAACTGAGGATGTAGGCATCATGCACACACCCTGAAAACCGTGCGCACACCTGCAGGATGTGTTTCTGGTGGTCGCACACCAGCTGCACATTCGGCGAATGGAAGCCCTTGTGGTTGATGTAGTCCTCCATGTATTGTGACGGAGACCTGAGAGCCACATGCGTGCAGTTCATTGCACCCTGCTCGTGTGGGAATGCCGAGATCTGGGCGAATCCAATCGCTCTTGCATCCTGGCTGTCCCAGTCCCGGGCGAAATGCACAAAGTTGTATGCCCTTATATAGATGCCATCCGTGACCTCATGGATGCTGCGGTCACTTTCATGGCCACTATCAGTGGATGCCCTCCATGTCCCCATGGCACCAAATCCTGCAATGGCTGGCAGGTGTGAGCGACCAGTTCCCTAGACAAGCGCAGTCCCCGGCAACACTGGGTCTCGGCCATCTGCAGGAATGAAAGGCGGCATCTATAGCGACCCTGGGTGTCGCTAGGCATCGACTAGCGACAGCTCACTGTGGCCCTTCGGCAGCGTGTGTAGAAGACCCAGCTGCCCCTTCTTCCTGAGGTTGTTCCTTTTGCCCTTGCGCAGCCAGGGGCCTTAATCGCTCTCTCCTCCATTGTCTTCATGCTCTGTAGGCCATCAGGCATACAGCTAGTTCACCAGGCTCCATGATCCTGATGTACTCCTCCTGCAGGATGAAAGAGAGACATGTGGTTAGCATGGGTCTACTAAGAACCTGTCCTGGTTAAGTGTGAGGGCTCCTTAACACATCCCAGAGAATGCTGGATACCACTTGGATGGTCAGAGATTAGCGTGCTGCATGGCTGCCCGAAACCTCACCATTTCCACCCCTGTCCACCCGACCAATTGGCGGCAGGTTTACCCATTGGACTGTATGCTGGCTTGCAATGAAGTACAGTTAATCAAATTGCAGGATTAAAATAATGAAAATAATTTGGGAAATTGATGTAATAAATACTCTTAATTCACAATTGACCATCCTTCCACTACTAAAACTCACATTTGCAGAATTGTCAACATATGATATTTTAAATATTGGTGGTTCAGAGAAAAATGCCATGAGATCAAAATATTGTGGCTGCTAGAAAACATGAAATGAAAACAGGAGATGCTGGAAACACTCAGCAGGTCTGGCAGCATCTGTGGAGAGAAACAGAGTGAATAGCCAGGATCTTCAAAAGGCTGTGGCCAGTTTGAAAATCACGGTTCTGAAGGTAGTCTCGGGATCCTGATACCTCAGGGACAGTTTTGAATGTTGAAAGGGCTGGTGGGAGAGAGGGAGCAGGGAATATTCCTGCCACAAAGTAATGGCACCTCAAAGTTCCTAAAAAAGCTTGTTAAGGGGCCTGTCTGTGCCTGAGTGCAATATTCAATTTTCTTTCCCTGGCAAGCCTGAACAGCTGCTGCACATCAGCTGTTTTGTTCGCCAAGGGGCCCAAATAAATTTGTGCGGGATTGTCTTGGAAACAAATCTGTGGGGTCAAAAAGCTCTAGCATAAGCTCTGGTCCTTACCTATATATGAGCATGCTAAACAGGAGCAGGAGTAGACCATTCAGCCTCTTGTGCCTGCTTCACCATTCAATAAGATCATGGCTGATCTATTTGTGTTTTGAGTTCAACATTCCTAACTACCCCCGATAGCCTTTGATTCCCTTGCCTAACAAGAATCTATCTATCTCTGCCTTAAAAATATTCCTTCAGTTCAGCCTCCATTAGCTCCTCTTCTTCAGGGACTGGCTGTGGCCACCACTCCAGTCTGATCCTGCTGGGACAATGGTGGGACTTCCTCCCCAGCTTGGAATGCAGGTCTCACCCTTAGCTGATTAATGCCCTGTTGAATATGGATGTGGGGCAACATTCCCTGCCATTTCTCCAGAAATCTTGCCATCAGAACAATCCTCCCCGCTAAACTTTGTTTATCTTTTCATGGATGCAGCGAGGTTTGCTGAGTATTTCCAGAGTTTGCTTTGTTTTTTTCTGGCATAGACCTACTGGACTGAATGGCCTCTTATATACAGGAAAATCCTATGTAATTAGTGATGATATCTAAGCAGTAATTTTAGGAGCCTATGCTGCCATTGGATAGCCTTGCCTGCTGATAGCCCAAATCAGCCCAAAATTTTCTTATCATAAAAAATCTTCCCTCCAGTGGATACTTAAAATTACCTCCTGCTTAGATTGTTCCTTTTTTGGCATTGTGGTTTAACATCCAAAGTAGCCTGACTCTACTTTCACACATTGCAAGATGGGGTACAATGAAAAAAGTCAAGATTACCAGAACTCAAAGTCCTTTTAAAAAATTGAAATCTTTTTCCTTCCTTTAGTGGCATGAATCCCCATGTGAGAACATGAGACATGCACACCTTACAGAAACATCCAAAGTGGCTGACTCTGGAAAGAAAGACCTGGAACAAAAGTTGTCTGCAGCTGAGCTTGAGATTGTACAACTCAATGAATCCCTCAGGAAAAACACACGAAAATACATGGAAGACATAAAGAAAATGGAGGAGAAGGTAAAACCCTTTGACTACCAATGACTCATAGAACCAAAAATATTGAAACCAAAGCCACATAAAGTGCAACCAAGCCTTGATATTGTCCAGAAACTTTGTTAAGTAAATAAAAATAGTGTGAAATTTAATTTCATTCAACAAGATCTTAGGAAATGTATTCCCAAAATCTAAATGTATTCGAAAGGATTCTTTATATTCATTAAAATATATTACATTTATTATGGATAATCTAGAATTCAAACCATTTTCACAGGAGCTTGGGGATGAAGGGTTCGTGCTCCAAGTGCACTATAAGATACATTTCTGCAATTGTGCTCTTCATTGGAGTTCCACCCATCTGGAGTGAAATCTCAAATTTGGCCAAAGAACTCAATGTCTTCACAGGTTTTCTTCTTCCTCCTGGACTCACTGACCTCTAGAATCAGAAATCGGGTGGAGAGAGCAGAGCGCCAGCATAAACTGGCAAAGAGAGGGAGAACAGTGCCAGCATGAATTGAGGGAAGAGGAAGAAGAGTGCTAGTATGAACTTGAGAATGAAAAAGGGAATGTAGAGCGCTAGTCTGATTTGGCTGTGGAGAAAAATAACAATACAAAAATAACATCAGTGTGGACAGGGAAGAGAAGACCCTTGCCTACTGTGACCATGAATTTCTTTGTCACTGTATCTTGACCTGAAGTCTAGCAGTGTATAGGGTTTTCCGCTGCACTTCCACCAAAGTTACAGTGGCAGAGCGGGAACTGACTCCAAGGAAATTCCTGACCATTGTCTCTATGTCCTGGTGATACTTTAAAAGCAATTTAGCAATTAAGTTTAGGAAAAGAGATTACCAGTAGATATTCACAGTACCCTACAATTGCCCATCCCTAACTTCCCTTGAGAAGATGGCATGAGGTGAGCAATCAGCTCCTGCCTCCACGTAACATGAGTCAGGAGTGTGGAGTTTGACACCATCCAGAACCAAGCAGCCCACTTGATTTGCACCCCATCCACCATCTTAGATCTTTCCTCCCTCTACAGTGGCTACAGTATGTATGATCTACAAGATGCATTGCTGCATTTACAATGGCTTGTTTGACAGTATCTACCATACTCACAACTTTTATCATCTAGAAGGAGAAAGGCAGTAAGTCATGGAAACGCTGCCATCTCAAAGCTCCCTTCTAGGTCACTAGCAATCCTAATTTGGAAGTATCTCCTCGTTCCTTCATCAACTCTTGGAATTCCCTCCCTTACAACACTGTGAGTGTACCTTCAGCACAGACAGCAGTGCCTCAGAAAGGCAGCTCACTACCACCTTCTCAAGGGCAATTAAGAATGGGCAATAAATGCTGGCCTTGCCAGCCCTGTTCATACATCCTGTCAACATATTTTTAAAAATGCTAGATTTTCATGTATGCATTTTAAGGATTGAAAAAGAACTGATGTAATCACCAACTCTTTCTCAGTGCTTAAAAATCTCACTGGAATTTGGGAAGTGGTGAGTATGCACAAAGCTTTGTCAATCCCAACTTCGTGGCATAGTGAACAAGCAAGAAAATTCAGTCCCCTGTTTGATTCACCACTGAATGTGGAGTAGATACTGCAAATCCTATTGTAGCATGAGAAAGCTATGTGCTAAATTCTCAAATGCTTACATTTCTGTCAGAACTCATTGATCAAGGAAGTGAGTACACAAAAAAGTGATTAAGTAAACACATAGAAGCATAAATAAATGTCACAGAGCCAGCATGAATGGGATCACAGCCCTTTCAAGATTCTAAATGCTTTTAAAGTACTTAATATCCCATTATATTTCCATAAATCTCCAGGAAAGCTAAATTGAAATGCTATTGAAGAAACCAGCCAGTCATTTAAATTTATGGAATATCCATAAGCCACATCTAAGATGAGAACTGGTAACACTGATTAATGTTCTGATCATTAATGTTCATTTATTTGCTTCTCCTTCTTCTCAGCCATGCAGAGCATTGATTAGTGTACTGGAGGACCATTATTAGTAAGCTATGGCATGTTGGGGGAAGGTCTGCTTTCTCATGAATAATTCTTTGCTATGCTTCAGATGAAAGCACGGGAGAAATATATCAACAGTCTGAAAAAGAAGCTACAGAAAGAATCTGAGCAAAGCCACGAGCGGCAACAGAGGATAGAAACCTTGGAGAAGTACCTCGCTGACCTACCGACCTTGGATGATTTTCAGAGCCAGAGTCAGCAGGTAAAAGAACTAGAGGGTCATCAATGGGGTAAATTCAGAATTTTGACAAGCACTCGTTAAATGCAAATAACCATTCACACTTATTTTTAGCAATTGTGATTTTATAGACTCCTTCCCAGATATCATATGCTATTTTCAGAAGCTAAATACTGTGGAGGCTGGAAATCTGAAATTAAAGCAGCATAAGCTGGGAGCACTCAGGAGGTCCAGCAGCATCTGTGAAGAGAGAAAAATGATAAGATCGTAAGAAATAGGAGCAGGAGTAGGCCATTCATCCCACCAAGCCTGCTCCTCCATTCAATCAGATCATGGCTGATCTGATTGTGGCCTTAACTCCACTTTTCTACCTCCCACCTCACCCCCCACTCGTGTCGACCCTGTCAAGTCACTCAGAATCTTACATGTTTCAATAAGATCACCTTTCATTCTTTTAAACTGTATCAGTGAGTATATTATCACTGTGCAAGTGCCACTTGATAGCACTGTCAATGATACCTTCCATTATTTTATGGATAATCAAGAGTAGGCCGATGGGGCGGTAATTGGCCAGGTTGAATTTGTCTTGTTTATTGTGGCCATACCTGGACAATTTTCCACATTGTCAGGTAGATGCCACAGTTGTAGCTGTACTGGAACAGCTTGGCTATGAGCATGGCAAGTTCTGAAGCACAAGTCTTCAGTACCACTGTTGGGGTGTTATCAGGGCTCATGGTCTTTGGTGTATTCAGTTGTTTCTTGATTTCACATGGAGTGAATCGAATCACCTGAAGACTGACATTTGTGATGGTGAGGACCTCAGGAGCAGACCAAGATGGATCACCACTTGGCATTTCTAGCTGAAGATGTTTGCAAATCCTTCAGCCTTGTCTTTTGTGCTGATATGTGTTGCTCTGCCTTCATTGAGGATGGAGATCTCTGTGGAGCATTCTCTTCCCGTTAGTTACTTAATGTCGACCACCATCCAAGACTGGATGTGGCAGGACTGCATCTGATTCATTGGTTGTAGTATCACTTAACTCTGTCTATTGCATGCTGTCTCTGCTTCTATATGTGTATAGTCCAATATGGTAACTCAATCAGATTGACAACTCATGTTTTGGTATGCTTGGTGCTGCTTCAGGCATGCTCTCCTGCACTCATTGAACCAGAGTTATCACCTGGCTTGATGGTAATGGTAGAGTGGGGGATGTGCCAGTCTAAGTGATTACAGATTATGGTTGAATATCTTTCTGCTGCTGCTGATGGCCTACAGCACTTCATGGATGCCCAGTTATGAGGTGCAAGATCTGTTTAGAATGGTGATAGTGTTACACAATGCGATGCAGGATATTCTCAATGTGAAAATGGGACTTTATGGTAGTGTGGTAGGACAGTGTGGTGGTCATTCGTACCAATACTGTTACGGGCAGATGCATCTGCAACAGGTAGATTGGTGAGGATGAGTTCAGCTAGGTTTTCTCTCTTGTTGGTTCTCTCACCGCCTGTTAAAGGGCTAGTCTGGCAGGTATGTCCTTCAGACTCAGCCAGCTCAGTCAGTAGAAGTGCTACTGAGCCACTCTTGGTGATGAATATTGAAGTCTGAGTAGATTTTTTGCCTTTGCCACCCTCAGTGCTTCTTCGAATTGGTGTTCAACATGGAGGAGCACTGATCTATCAACTGAGACAGGGCGGTAAGTGGTAATTAACAGGATGTTTCCTTGCCCATGTTTGACCAGATGCCAAAGGATTTAATTGGGTCTGGAGTTAATGTTGAGGACTCCCAGGATCACTCCCTCCTCTATACCACTGTGCTGCCTCTTCTGGTGGGTCTGTCCTGTCAGTGGGACAGGACATACCCAGGGATGGTGATGGTGGTGTCTGGGACATTGCCTAGAAAGTATGATTCGGTGACTATGACTATGTCAGGCTGTTGCTTGACTAGACTGTGGGACAACTCTCTCTATTTTGGCACCAGTTCCCAAATGTTAATGAGCATTGGCTGAGCATTGTTGTCCCTAGTGGCTAAGCTGATGTCACATGTTCTGTCAGGTTTTATTTTTATTGGACATTTCTGTAATAGTTTGATACAACTGAGTGGCTTTCTAGGCCATTTGAGAAGGCAGTTAATTAAGAGTCAACCACATTGCTGGGGGCCAAACTGACAGATTTTCTTCCCTAAAGGTGAACCGGATGGGTTTTAATGACAATCCAGTAGTTTCATGATCATTTTAATTCCAGATTTAGTAATTAAGTGAATTTAAATTCTACCAGCTGCAATATGGTGAGAAATGAACTCACGGCTCTGCAGCATTAGTCTGGGCCTTTGGATTACTAGCCCAGTAACATCACCACTTCATTATCGTTCCCCTAGTGGTGTTTTTCAAACTGTTTAAGAGCAAACTTCTTGACATTCATAATGGCCTCAAATCCCTTCCTAATTGTGCTTTGTAATATAGAGATCAATTTTTGGTTTCACCTGCTTGGGTAATAATCAAGCCTGATTTTCAATTAAATGGGAGTTCTATAAGAGGCGGGTGATCCTCTCTGATACTTTACATGAAAACCAAATATTTACCCCATGATTTCTACTACAGGCATTTTCAGGATATTGAGCCAATTTTTAGAGATCCCAAGATCCAGCTAAAGATTTGGGTTCCTTAGCGTCACAGAGCTATGCAGTTTCCTGAAAATTCCTGTAATTGAATATCAATGACCATGTGAGCAAAACCGCTCCCTTCCATTAATCTCACCCACTTCAACCAGCCCTCTGTCTACTGAACAAACAAGGGTTAATTAATTTGAAAACTAGCTAATAACTAACCTGCTTCCAAGAAGCACATACCATAGGAATGAATCTTTTATTTTTAATTATTTAATATTTAAGAATTAAGAGTAATTCAATAAGAAAGAATCACTGTGATAGTTATTTAATGGAACTAAATGTTCTTCATGATTTTGCAGCTCCTATTATTCCATTATAACAGTACCAAGATCATTCACAATTATATTTTCCCTGCCCTGAGGGGAAACTGGCCATCTGAAACTTATATATATATAATATACTTCAACAAGCAAGTCTTTATTCACAAAAATACTGAACAGTGATGACTATCATATTTATGGATTGGATACAATTAGGCATTAGATACTTAAAGAAATAATATGCTGAGATTTGACTGTAGTAAGTAATTCAAATTCAACAACATGCTGAAATAACTAAATGAGACTTTCAGCATGGGCAGTTACCAACAGATTTTAATTAGTTTTTCGAAGCCAATTATTCAAAGGAAACAATTGTGGAATGCTTTATTACAGTAGTTATAGACATTTACACATCTATAGCTCAAAAGTGTGCATAATTATGCAAATTCAGCCACAAATACAACCATTTCTGTAGACTCCCTTGGCATTCTAATTAGGTCTTTTTTTTTCAAATGAAACTCCAGCATAATTTTATTTAAGAAAAGCTGAAAGTAAGTTGATTGGAACTGCCCTTTCTCAGGATGCTTTTACTGTCCGAAGATTCTGCTTATCTCTTAGGCAGCTATGATCATCTCTTGGCATAGTGTCATGTTTCTAGGCAACAAATTATTGAAGGCCTAAGTCTCAAATAGTATAATTCGCAAACTTAGGAACCATCAGGATGTGGAGGGTAAAAGCAAAATACTGCGGAAGCTGGAAATCTGAAACAAAAACAAAAATACCTGGAAAAACTCAGCAGGTCTGACAGCATCTGCGGAGAGGAATACAGTTGACCTTTCAAGTCTGTACGACCCAGACCTCCCTGTCACTTGCCATTTCAACACACCACCCTGCTCTCATGCCCACATGTCCATCCTTGGCCTGCTGCAATGTTCCATTGAAGCTCAACGCAAACTGGAGGAACAGCACCTCATCTTCCGACTATGCACTTTACAACCTTCTGGACTGAATATTGAGTTCAACAATTTTAGATCTTGAACTCTCTCCTCCATCCCCACCCACTTTCTGATCCTCCTTTTTCCAATAATTTATCATTTATATTTTTTTTTTCTTTTCCCACCTAGTTTTAAATTTATTTTGATCTATTGTTTTACCTCCACTTTTTAGCCCATTTTGATCCCTTCCCCCCACCCCACCACCACTAGGGCCATCTGCCACTAGCTTGTCCTGCTTTCTACCCTTAATGTCCCCATTAGCACATTCCTGCGATAATATCACCACCGTCAACACCCCTTTGTCCTTTTGTCTATGACATCTTTGGCAATTTCTTCTTTGCCTCTACCTATCACAGGCCCCCTATCCAGCTCTCTCTGTCCCACCCCCCCCTCTATCAGCTTATATTTCATCTCATTTCTCTATATCCTTAGTTCTGATGAAGAATCATACGGACTTGAAATGTCAGCTGTATTCCTCTCCGCAGGTGCTGTCAGATCTGCTGAGGATGTAGAAGGTAGTTTGTATATATCTCTAGCTTCCAAAACCAATCAATGGGTTTCTGGTTAAGCAAAATAAAAAATCAAATTTTTATTTTATTCTACAACAACAGTACTAGCAGAAAATTAATTGCGCTAGCTCAACTCAAGGAAGTTAAGATCTAAGTTCCCAATACCCCAAAATACAGGAACAGGGGAGACAGACAAACAAAAATAAGCTACTGTGAGGCTGGCCTTCGAGACAGAGGCCTGAATTTTCAGCCATTTGGAAAAATTCCCCATTTGTGTGAAAATACCTGCAGAGGCCTGAATCCTGCAGTGCCTCCCCCTAACCCAGCCTCTGCCATTTAGCAGTGGGTAAGTGGGGAAATGGGAGCGAATTATAAATTGCATATCTGCGGTTCAAAGAGGTAGCTTCCCATATAATTGAGCAGTTGCCTCCATTCATGTGTGATTTTGGTGAGGTAGATGTCTAAGACCAAATTTTCCCCCCATCGAGGCAGGCAGGAGCGAGCGTGAACTGAATCGGCGCCCCCGATCGGGTCAGCGACACCATTTTTTGTGACACTCGCCAGAAGCGCTGAGCCCTGTGCAGACAGGGGGCGATTCCCTGAGTTGGGGCCTGCACTCTTTCACGCAAGGAGCGCAGAAATCTCCCGAGGCACAGAAGTGCCTCAGGGAGATCAGTTTAAGGTTTAAAAATTTAAATAAAAGAAAATAAACTTTTAAAACATGTTCCCTCATGTGACATGTCAATTAATTTTTAAAATAATTTTTACTGAATTTTAAAACTCTTCATGAAATTTCATCTCGCCCGTGGATGAGGTTTCATGAAAAATGCAAAGGCCGCCTGGGCTCTTCACCTGCCCCCCAACCTTAAGGTTGGACGGGCAGCTCATTTAATTGTTTTAATTAGTTTTTAACAGGCCTTAACAGGCCTTTGACAGTTCAGCAGGATCGCAGCCAAGTCGGCTGCGCGCCTGCTGAACTGAAAATCTAAGTGATGCGCAGTGAGGTCGGGACACCTGCCCGAAGTCACCGCATGTCATTTTACGTGTCGGTGAGCGAGCCTCATCCCCACTTGCTGATTGTAAAATTCTTCTCTAAGCGTGCAAATTAGATCTGGTAGAAGCAGGTCTGAACCTTGTGGATTGGTTTGGATAGCTAGGGTACTCTTCTGTAGAGGTAGGGTACCCCTTTGGATATGATCCCAGACATCACAGATTCACAGAATCACACAATGCAGATGAGGCCCTTCGGCCCATCGAGTCTGCACCGATACATGAGAAACACCTTACCTACTTACCTAATCCCATTTACCAGCACTTGGCCCATAGCTTTGAATGTTATTATGTGCCAAGTGCTCATCCAGGCACTTTTTAAAGGATGCGAGGCAACCCACCCTCCCAGGCAGCGCATTCCAGACCATTACCACCCTCTGGGTAAAAAGGTATTTCCTCACATTCCCCTTAAACCTCCTGCCCCTCACCTTGAACTTATGTCCCCTTGTGATTGACCCTTCAACAAAGGGGAACAGCTGCTCCCTATCCACCCTGTCCATGCCCCTCATAATCTTGTACACCTCGATCAGGTCGCCCCTCAGTCTTCTCTGCTCCAATGAAAATAACCCAAGTCAGTCCAACCTCTCTTCATAACTTAAATGTTTCATCCCAGGCAAAATCCTGGTGAATCTCCTCTGCACCCCCTCCAGTGCAATCACATCCTTCCTATAAAGTGGCAACCAGAACTGCACACAATATTCCAGCTGTGGCCTCACCAAGGTTCTATCCAACTTCAGGATGACCTCCCTACTTTTGTAATCTGTGCCACAATTGATAAAGGCAAGTGTACCAATATGCCTTTTTCACCACCCCACTAACATGCTCCTCCACCTTCAGAGATCTGTGGACACACACGCCAAGGTCCCTTTGTTCCTCAGAACTTTCTAGTGTCATGCCGTTCATTGAGTACTTCCTTGACAAATTACTCCTTCCAAAGTGTATCATCTCACACTTTTCGGGGTTAAATTCCATCTGCCATTTATCTGCCCATTTGCCCATCCCATCTATATCTTCCTGTAGCCCAAGACACTCATCCTCACTGTTAACCACCCGGCCAATCTTTGTGTCATCCGCAAACTTACTAATCCTCCCCCACAGCATAGTCATCTATGTCGTTTATATAAATGAGAAATAATAGCGGACTCAGCACAGCTCCCTGTGGTATGTCACTGGACACTGGCTTCCAGTCACTAAAGCATCCCCTTGTCATCACCCTCTGTCTCCTATAACTAAGCCAATTTTGAATCCACCTCATCAAATTACCCTGTATCCCATGTGCATTTGCCTTCTTTATAAGTCTCTCATGTGGGATCTTGTCATCATAGGGAAAGGTAAGGCACATTTTAGGAGAGGTAAGGCACCCTCTGGTGTGGGTCAGGTGCCCTTTGGGATTTTTAAAAGTAGACAAAATTGTGCATAAAAATGCATAAACTCATTAGAACTGTCAAGGTTGCCAAAGAATTGTTAAGGCTGCCAAAGAATTGTTAAGGCTGTCAAAGGATTTAACACTGCTGGGCTTTAAATTTAAAACAAAGGGCAGAATTTTCCCAAAATTTCAGTGTGTGGTAGCAGGTGTGTAAAAGTGGATCTCAGCCGCTGACGAAAATAGTGGGTTTTCACACCATATCATCCTGAAACCCCCTCATTATTTATTCACACCCGCGAAACACGCCATTTTCATGGCAGGTGTGGTCTCATTCAGCCACCCCCCCATCATTTCGCTGTTGCATCACACCAGCCACCATCTTTAAAAGGCAGCCGCCAGCAAAGCGCTCATCACCACCAGCTCACCACCGCTGCCCGGGAGACATGGTCAGCAAACGCAAACGCCCCCCGCTTCAACGACAGGTCCCTCAAGTGACTGCTGGATGCCAGGGAAGCCCGCCAGGATGTGCTATACCCCTGCTCTGGCTGCAGGATGGACAGCAAAGTCATCAACCCAGCTTGGGAGGCAGTGGCAGCGCAAATGCCCTGCAGAGGAGGACAGCCACCCAGTACCACAAAAGGATGAATGATCTCCTCCGTTCTGCCAGGGTAAGTCACACTTCTCATCACTCCCAATTCACAAACTCACAAACCCATTACACATCCACAGGGCCCTCACTCGCTGCCAGTGCAAGGGACATCACCATTCACTCTCTCCCTCACATACACACACACCATCATTGTCCTCATCCCATCCATGGGACCACTCACCGCCCACATAGGCCAGGCATACTTACCACCTGACCCAGCTGACGTCCTGATGCACGCTCCCCATCTCTATCCATGCAGGACAAACTGGCTGACAACAGGAGAGAAAGGTTATAGACAGGTGGAGGGACGCCAGAGATCAAAGTTCTGACAGAATTTGAAAACAGGGCTATCCAGCTGGCAGGCAATGACCAGAACCGTTCCTGTGCTAACGGTGAGGTCAGCACTGCTCTACCAAGTGAGGATCCAGCAGTGCAACATCCATCAGACAACCATGCCGTGAGATAAAAACAAAAAACAAAAAACTGCGGATGCTGGAAATCCAAAACAAAAACAGAATTACCTGGAAAAACTCAGCAGGTCTGGCAGCATCGGCGGAGAAGAAAAGAGTTGACGTTTTGAGTCCTCATGACCCTTCGACAGAACTGACATGCCGTGAGTGATGTCTCCTCTTTCACAGGCCACTGCCATGCACTAGTTATCTCCCCTTGCTTTCGCAGGCACATCTGCCAAACAGCCAACAGATTCCATGACTCAGGGCCTCCAATCAAGCCCCTTAGAAACCCCTGAAGAGGAATCTGAAGGCATCTGAAGTCCCATCACAGCGCTCACCGACATCCTCCACGTGCGCAGGGACACACACCTCAGTGGGACCTAGCTTTCGAGTAGCCTCGGAATCACAATCTGGTGATCGCTTTCTGATCCACAGCAGGCAGAGGCAGGGACTGCCCAGTTCCCCGGCATCGGAGGACTGCTGGAGGCCAGAACGTTGCTGAATCCGAGTCAGATGATGAGCCTCTGCGCTCGGTCATGTCTCAGTTGCTGGGGCTGCAAAGGCAAACTCAGGAACATCAGGAAGGGACATCTACTGCACTCCACAGATTGCAAGGCATGATGGAGGAATCCATCTGTCTTCAGGCTGAGGTGAAAGCGCTGGCATTGCAATGCATTGAGTTCGACACTGGCAGGATAGTGGCAGCCATGGAGATCTTGGTCCAGGATGTCACATCTGCACTGCTGCACAGGGCTGAACTCGATTGCTGATGCCATAGTTGACCTCCAAAAGTGTGTAAGCGAGAGAGGTGTGGGGCAGCCTGATCTCACTCCAGCTACTCCTTCTGCTCATGGAGTAAGCCAGGGGTCCTCAGGCACCCATAGGGAGGAGGATCAGCAGGTCATGCTCCAGGGTCATCCGCCCAGGTGACTCTGGGAGTGACTCATCCAAATCTCCTCTTCCTGTGACCTCCACAAGTTCAGCTTCACAGGCCAAGGAGGGTACCACTGCCACACAGCAGGACCCCACCAAGGCTGGGGCCCACCAAGTCTCGGCCCTCCAGACGATGCCTGTGTCAGAGTCAGCAGGCTGTCTCCATCTCTGCTGTAGATGTCCGGGGTGGGGGGCACCAAGACATAGCGACAGGATTAGGAAAGTTAGGTAAAAGTAGCTGCACAGCCTGGCCCAGGGTGTTGATCACTTGTAAATACTGTTCACCAATGTCAGCAAACTCCTAAGAATGTCTCCCTGCCTATGGCTCCTTGTTATGATGAACAGTGTTCATGTCATTCAGAAGTGAAACCTTTCTGCACAAGATCAAGACAGGTGTCTCAGTCCAGGGCCTCTTCCCTATGCTCTGTGCAGCCTTCAGATCACAGTGATGGTCCAGCCTCACACTCCCTGGACACATTACTGATGGCTGCACCTCGCCAATGCTGGTCATTGCTGCCAGAATGAAGTAGGCAGGTGCAACAGGGTTCTCTCATTCTCTCTGTGTGCTCTCAGCACTGTTAACTCGGGCTGGCCCCCATCACACCAGCATCTGCGACCAGTGATTCTGTGCACCAGCTCCTGAAGGGCTGAGGTGCTGAAGGTGGACACAGCATCAGGTGCGTCTGAAGTTTCATGGCTGCGTCTCTGAGATGACCCTGATCATGGAACACAAGCGAGCTGCCCTCAGCCAGACAGGAGTCAGATATTCTCAGAGAGCATGTGAAGATCTCTGGAGTGTCCTCACTGCATGTCGTCATCATCTTCCTGCAATCAAGCGACTTTTAGGGCCCCCACTGCATCTCCATGACAGGAGCATTCTCACAGAGGGTATTGGTGCTGCCATAAGCCAGACTAGTGTCAAACTTTCACAACCGTGATGTGAGGATCTATGGAGACACCTCACTGCATGTTGTCACCGTCCTCCACAAATCTGGCAGCTAAGAGGGCCTCCTGAGTGCGCCTGCCTCAGCGAGCCAGTGTGAGGGCCTCATCCCCGTCATTGTCACCATTGAGGGCCCCCTCATCCTCATCCCCGTCAGCATCCTCCTCATCTGAGGGGACATGCAGCTCCTCCATCTCCTCCTCAGCCAGCTCCTCTCCTCGTTGCAGTGCCAGGCTGTAAAGGGCACAGCAGATGATGACGATGCATGACACCCTCTGCGGACTGTATTCCAGGGCTCACTAGACCAGTCCAGGCACTGGATCCTCATCTTCAGCGTCCTGATGGTCTGCTTCACCAAGTTGCGAGCAGCTGCATGAGCCACATTATAGCGTCGCTCTGCTGCAGTCTGAGGCTGCTGCTCGGGTGTCATCAGCCATGGCCTCTGCGGGTAGCCTTTGTCCCCAAGGAGCCAACCCTGCAGCCTTTGTGGACCCTGGAAAGCTGCAGGGATCTGTGAGCGATTCAAGATGTAGGCGTCGTGCACTCTCCCTGGAAACTGTGTGTGCACCTGCAGGATGTGTTTCTGGCGGTTGCTTACTAGCTGCACATTTGGTGAGTGGAAGCCCTTGAAGTTGATGAAGTCCACTGAGTGTAGCGACAGACCTGAGCAGTCGTCGGCAACACTGATTCTCGGTCATCTGCAGGAATGGCAGACAGCATCTATAGACCCTGGGCAAGCGTGAGCAGAAGCCCCTGCTGCCCCTTCTTCCTGATGTTGCTGCCCCAGTCTTTGTGCAGCCAGGAGCCTCAGTCACTCTCTCCTCTGTCTTCTACACTCTCTGTAGGCCAGCAGGCATACAGCTAGGTCACCAGGATCCATGATGTGGCCCTCCAGAGAGAGAGAGAGAGAGAGAGAGAGATGCCCTGTCAGCCTGCGACATTGGGTTCCAAGAGCCTGACAGGATGGCCTTATAATTATATGCTGATGTGTTACAATTAGCCGACCAATGGCAGGAAATGGGCTGAGCTGATGATCATGACATGCCTTCACATTGTCGTGAAGCAGGTTGCACCATATTTTCCGCGCAGCCCATCTATCATACCCGCTTCCAGCAGGCTCGGATAATTCCACCCAAAGTGCGGAGTTAAAAAAGAAATCAGTGCTTGATATTTCACTGTCTGTTCTCATAAGCCTGAGGGCTATCATTATAAGGTTTGTGCTGCATTACTGATTTTACAACGCAACATTATCACAGTGGGATGCCTATTAAGTGAGCAGTTAAATTTGAGTTCCAAATGGGAATTTTATAGAAATGCTTGTTTTCATAAGAGGTTAAGTACTTACGTGAAATATTTGCTTTCAAAAGAGATTAGTTGAAGGAATTTCAATATATTGATTTTTTATCGTGTTTTTTTTTAATAGCAATATTATCAATAGACACAATTTTATGTCAGCATGGCTCCTGAGGTTTGCCCATGGTGGATGCTGGGTGAGGTGACATGGAGGTGTTAAATGGTGCTGGGTAGAGGACATGAGTTGGCATTAAGTTGGCATAGGGTCTATAAAGGCCCATCAAGATGAATGAGGGCATGGATTGGCTCAGGGGATATGAAGGGCCATGGGGTGGGTAAAGCATTACATGGCATAAGGGGCATGAGGGGCCAAAGGGGGTGGGTAGAGGGACATAGGGTGGCATGAAGTTTATTAAGGTCCATGAAGGGTGGGTAGAGGGACATAGGATGACATGGAGTATATGAGGGGCCATTGGAGTAGGTAGAGGGGCATAGGATGGTATCGAGCTATGAGGAACCATGGGAGTGTGAATGCTGCATGAGGTGGCATAGGTTGGCATGAATGGGGAGTGTTTGGGAGAATGAGGGGGTTTGTTGGCTGGAGTTCTGCTTTTTGGTTTAATAATTTCTTAATAAATTCAACAAAGTGCTGGAGCATAGAGGCAGGCCTTCTGCCATCAAGCCTCCACACCCAGCAGCCTCCGTGCTCGTTCTGGGGTCAGTGACAGCCTGCGTACTCATTCTGGGGGTGGCGGGCCTGACCTTTAGTCCAGCTCCTCCCCCAGCCCTCACCCACCTAAACCTCCTGGAATGAAAATCCCAACTTCCAGGCCTCTTTTTCCTGGGTTGGGTTCATGGAACCGTGAAATGTCCTGACTCTGCACAACCCCCCACCCAGGAGTGAAAATCCAGGCCAGAATTTGGATCTGTTGGATTTCTATTCCTTACATAAAACAGAGAAATTTTGAGTTGAGGCTGAGAGAAAATGAGGCATGCAAAGACAGAAAAGCGAGGCCTGACCTTCTCTTAGCTCTGTTTGTTTGTGGGATTGGCTTATTAAGCTGCCAGCCGCAGCCATAACCATGAAGAGAAACATCCCTCACTGATGTGAAAGCTGTGGCAACAATATTTTCAGTTTAGCTAAGCCCCCTGTAGCAATCTAATATGCAATATACCTTTAAGATAAGTCTTGTAGTTTAAAGTCACATGATCTTAATATCCAATAGCAGAGTAGGGTGGGCTACCTCTGTGTGAAAGTCTTGACTTAGCCACTGATGAGTGAAGACAGAGTTTTATGTTGTGAGCACACAAGTGTAGCTGCTGAGTTTAGTTTGTAAATAAACATGCATTTATTGTAACAATAATCTCCAGATATTCTCTGTCTCTGTACCAACTCGGTCACCCCGAAACAAGCGTGCAACCTGGATCCTTTAGCCCCCAACAAACCAAAGGCACTGGATCCAACACGGCCACACCCGCCCCTGCCCCCACCCCCCACCCCCGACTGGTTGTATTTAAAGACTAGTTAACAATAAATATGTGAACAGCTCTGGAATATGCTCACTGGCCTCCATTATCTCAAAACTGATCTGGTTTGTGAGAACTCAAACCTCTAAGATGGTTACTTAGTCTCTCATTTCAAGTAATATTTTCCTAGGTATCCGAGTTGGCATGTGTATCTCTGGAGGTTAAAACTTTATGAACTAAATATAATTTATGATCTAAATTAAATCAAAATCCCTTCCTGATAAAATATCTTGAAATAACACAAAACCTACTTTCTGCACTAAAGTTATAACAACAATTTAAACATTTAACAGATTTTGGTAGGAAGGATAAGGCGGAACAATATGCTAAATGGTACAATTTTAAAGGAGATGCAAGAATAGAGGAGATCCGCAGGTTGTTTAAAGGTAGCTGGACAGGTTAACAAAGCAATTCATAAAGCATAAGGGATCGTGGGCTTTATAATTAGGGGCATAGAGTAGAAAAAGAAGGAAGTTCTGGAAAACCTCCATAAATCACTATCAGTCCCTGCTGGAGTATTATGTCCAATTCTGGATATCAAACTTTCGGAAAGGCATGAGAGCCCCAAAGAGCGTACGGAAGAAATTTTCTAGAACGATTCCAGGGATGAGGGATTACGATTAGGTGGGCAGACTGGAGAAGCTGGGGTTGTTCTTCTTCAAGCAAACAAGGCTAAGAGTGGATTTTAAAAAAGTGTTTTAAATCAAGAAGGATTTAAATAGAGTAAATAAAGATAAACTGTTTCCAAAGGCTAAAGGGTCAATAACCAGAGGACACAGATTTGAAGTGATTAGCAAAAGATCCAGAGCTGACTCGGGGAAAATCTTTTTCTTATGCAATGACTGGTTTGGATTTGGATTAGCTGATGTAGTGGTCGAAACAGATTCAATGTAGCTTTCAAAAGAGACTTTGATAAATACTTGATGGAGAAAAAATTGCTAGGATATGGGGAAAGAGCAGGGGAGCGGGACACACTGGACTGCTCTTCGAAAGAATCAGCACAGACTCGACAAACCAAATTGCTTCCTGCTCTACTGTACTATTCTATGATTCTATGATTTTATATTGCCTTTAACACTAAACAGTACATCTCAAGGTGGTTCACAGAAAGGATAAGAAGCCAAAATAAGAGAGGGCAGGAAGAGTGACCAGACTTGGTAAAAGAGTGGACCTTAAAAAGGCTCTTATAGGAGGTGGAGAGTTTGATGGATTAAGGGGTCTTTTGTCGGTTCTAGGAATCTGAAGGCGTAGCTGTCAGTGGTGTGGCAAAAGGAGGGAGGATGCATTCCCCTGCAAAGCCAGGGGGAAAAAAAAAACGTTTGGTATGTGGGGCTGAGGAGAGAGTGGTGGGATGGGAAGTGGAGGTGTTGGTGTTGTAGAGATAAAAAATCTGGGAGTTACCATTGACCAGAAACTGAACCGGATTAACCATATAAAAACTGTGGCTACAAGAGCAGGTCAGAGGCTAGGAATAGTGCAACAAGTAACTCACCTTTCAACTCGCCAAAGCCTGTCCACCATCTACAAGGCACAAGTCAGGAGTGTGATGGAATACTCTCCACTTGCCTGGATTAATGCAACTCCCACAACACTCAAGAAGCTGGATACCGCCCAGAACAAAGCAGCCCACTTGATTGGCACCACATCCACAAACATTCACTCCCTCCACCACCAACGCACAATAGCAGCAGTGTGTACCATCTACACGATGCAATGCAAGAATTCACCAAGGCTCCTTAGCCAATAACTTCCAAACCCACAACCACTACCATCTAGAAGGATAAGGCCAGCAGATAGATGGGAACACCACCACCTGGAAGTTCCCCTCCAAGTCACTCACCATCCTGACTTGGCAATATATCGCCATTCCTTCACTGTCGTTGGGTCAAAATCCTGGAACTCCCTTCCTAACAGCACTGTGGGGGTATCAATACAGCATGGGCTGCAGTGGTTCAAGAAGGCAGCTCACCGCCATCTTCCCAAGGGCAACTAGAGATGGGCAATAAATGCTGGCCCAGCCAGCAAAACCCACATCCCATGAATGAATAAAAGAAAAGGAGGTTTCAAATATGAGGGTGAAATCACAAGGAATTTTAACATCAAAATCAAAGGGGAAAGAAAGAACCAAAACAAATCCTTGAGATCTATGGAAGTGACAGTTTGAGGGTGGGAAAAGACACCATTGTTAGAGATTCTGCAGCCATGATCAGCAAGAATAGAATAAAAGGAAATATTTGTATTTATATAGTGCTCTCCATGACCATTGAACATCTCAAAGTGGTTTACAGTTAATGAAATGGTTTTGAAGTGTAATGCAGGAAACATGGCAGCGAATTTGCACTCAACAAATTCCAACAAACAGTGTTGTGATAATGACCAGATATTCTGTTTTTGTGATGTTGATTGAGGGATAAACATTGGCTAGGACAAGGGCATAACTCTCCTGCTCTTCTTTAAAATAGTGCCATGGGATCTTTTACATTCACAGGAGCAGGCAGATGAGGCCTCATCTGAAAGACAGCACCTCCAACAGTGCAATGCTCCCTCAGTACTACACTAGAATACTGATTTTTCCCAGCTAAGGCAATCTCATTAGGTTGGGCATTATAGGAACTATCTTGGAAGGGGTTGTTGTGATAGATGATCATAATGGATGCAGAAAGATCAGTGGGATAACCTGATATCATCATAGGCATCAAGAATATCATTTGTGACTTGGGCTAGGGCCAATTTTTTGTGTTGTATAAGGGGCGAATATCTGACTGGAGAAATTCAAGCTCCAGGAGAGATGAACATGGATATGGGAGGCAACAACATGCTTAAAGACATTGCTGAAGAGAGGAAGGTTGAAGATATTTAAAAATTAAGATGAGAATTTTAAATTTCAGGTACCAAGTGACTAGGCACATATATAGATCTGTAGGCACAGGGATGATGCACAAATTGGTGCAGTATAGAATATGGGTACAGAGTTTAAGATAAGCAGAGTTTATGGAGTATGGAGAATTGGAGGTTGTCTGGGAGAACTTTGGAGCAATCAAATCTGGAGTGACAAAGGTCTGGCCAGATATAAGCATAGAAGTAGCTTGCAAAGACAGATGGGTGCACGGTTGACTTTTTAAGGAAGATAACAAATTTGAAAGGGAGAGTGACAATGTCAGCCAGCATGAGGACCAGAAAATAGGAATGTGGTCAAGAGTGCAGCAAGTGAGTTTCAAGGTAACGATCAGCTCAAGGAGGCAATGAGGCAAGTTGAAAGATAAACAAGAGAGGATGGGTTTTCAGCACTAGTGGAAGGATTTAGCTTCATGGATAAGGAGAAGGGGAAAGTAGCAGAGACAGTTGAATGGATGGTCTCAATCATGGTGACAAAGAAGTGCATAAACTTCTTGCACTTGCTGTTAGAGGTAATACCCCATAACATATGTAATGCTGTGTGGCATTAAGCTAAGGCAGGATGTTTCAGGATGCTCCATGCGCATTAATTGGCTGGAGACAGGACTTCCGACCCTCACTCAAGCAGAAGTCCCACCTTAGAGTAGCTGGCCAATCTGGGAAGGCCATCTACAGATTTTTATGGAAGCCCCTGCCCACAAACCCACTGATGGGGGACTGTAAAATTGTACCCTTAGGGTCTGTAATTCATTTCCTAGAATAAAAAAAATCACTAATTGTTAAGCTCTTACTGTTGCCATTACAGCTTACAATACTGAAAGAAAAAAATGAGAAATTTCAGGACACGTTCAAAGATTTGGAGAAAAAGCTTGGTGAGAATCGAATCCTATGCAGAGAGAAGGAGTTACTTCTGGAGAGTCAGAAAAAAAGAGAAAAGGAGTTAGTTGCCACTGTACAAAGGTAATATTTATTCAAATATTAATTTTACATCTTTGCCTGAATTAGGATACCCGTGAATATCAGACATTTATTAAAAGTGAATTGCTGTCTAGTATTTTGCAAGATAGTTTACCAGATTTTCAGAACTGAATGCAATGATGAGATCAAGAATTCAGTGGTGTAATCAGAACACTGGTAACATGGTAATATGTTTTGTGCCATGGCTTTTGTAGGACATATTTGAGCAGCCTACTGTGATACAGGCCCTTGTGCATGTTTATGCTGACATAACCTTTTGCTGTGTTGTCCAGCTCTAGCCGTTGGTATGCATGGCTCACATCCAGTTTGATGTAGGATCTTCCTCCTGCAGGTTTGGT
Organism: Carcharodon carcharias; assembly: GCF_017639515.1. Lineage (NCBI taxonomy): Eukaryota > Metazoa > Chordata > Chondrichthyes > Lamniformes > Lamnidae > Carcharodon > Carcharodon carcharias. The sequence continues at coordinate 132,123,460 of NC_054471.1, forward strand.
GTACAGGTCATCAATCCTTGGGATTGAGTATTTGTCTAATTTCACAGCCTTTTTCACAGTTGATTTATAATCTCCACCGATGCGAATGGTTTGATCTGTTTTCGTCTCAGGGACTATGGGTGCTGCCCATTCTAAAAATTGGACTGGCTGGATTATTCCTAACTCCTCCAACACAGCAGAATTCCTCATCCACCTACTCCTTTAAGGCATAAGGCACAGGTCTTGCCTCAAAAAACTTAAGTGTTGCTTCAGGATCCACATATTTTAGTTTGTAGCCATTTTATTTTCCCCAATTCATCTTGGGAATACAATGTCATATTTTTTTAACAGCTCGGGAATTCCTCCTGTTCTGACTTGAAAAATTTCTGACCAGTTGAGTTTAATTTCTTTCGTCCAATCATGGCCCAGAAGGTTAGGTCCTTCACCTGTTAGAACAATTACTGACAGCTGAGCTGTCTGTTGTCTGTATGATACAGGTACAGAGCCGATGTTTTTCACCTGTATTACCTCTGCAGTATATCGTTTTAGCTGAGCCATGGTTTTCTCCAGGTTCAATGGCTGGGTACCTTCTCTGAGGTATTTAAAGATGTGTTCCCCCACCACTGTTGTAAATGCTCCTGTGTCGACCTCCATGATCAGAGGCTTTCCATTTAATTGAAGGGTAATGTTGATTGATTCAGTTTTCCTGGCCTTAAGATTGCATAGGGAATAAATATCAGGATCAGCAGCTTCAGGTTCATCAATATTGTGCAATTCAATCAACGTGACCTGCTGTCTGAATGGTTGTCTTGCTCTTGCCCTGCACTGTTTTACAAAATGCCCTTTTTTGTGACAGTAGTGGCATTCTGCTTCTTTAAATCTGCAGATTTCAGGTGCATGATTACCCCCACTTCAGTAATATTTTAGTTTCTGAATTACTGGTGAGCTGCTTCCAGTATTTCTTTTGTTTCTCGAGCGATAGGGACTGTGTCCCGCTTCATGGTTGCCTCCCTGGTCTTCACACCATGTTCGGCAGCAAGTTCCCGCCCTAACTGCAGAATGGCGTCATGTTGCATGCTCTGCAAAGCTTGCGAGTCCCTCTCAGCACTCTCTATTTCTAGCGCTATCTCCATGGTGCACTTGAGGTCTATATTAACTTCTGCAAGTAAACGGCGCTGAATGGTGTCGTTGTGTACATCACACATCAAACGATCTCACAACAGTCATTTAAAGAATCACTGAAGTCACAATGCTCCATTGACAGTTTTAACTTTGTGATGTACATTGCGATTGACTCACTGGGGGCCCTTTCTCTAGAGTTGAACTTGAATCTTTGCATGATCACCGATGGTTTAGACTGAAAATGTGCTTTCATGAGGTCTACTAGCTCAGTGAAGGTCTAGAATTTGGCACATTCGGAGTGTCAGACTACGGATTAAGTTATATATGTTGCTCCCACAGACACTTAGGAGAACTGCCTTTAGTTTCTCCTCCACCGTTGTTTCCTTCACCACAAAGTAGAAAACTGGGCACTCTATGTACTGACTCCAGTCCTTGATGAATGAGTCGTACAGGTCAATTCTGCCAAACAGAAGCATTACTTAATGTATGATAGAGATTGGGCCGACTAGACCTGTATTCGCTAGAGTTTAGAAGAAAAAGAGATCTCATTGAAACATAAAATTCTGACAGGGATGGACAGACTGGATGCAGGGAGGATATTTCCTCTGGTTGGGGGAGTCTAGAACAAGGGGTCACAGTCTCAGGTTACTGGGTAGACCATTTAGGACCAAGGTGAGGAGAAACTTCTTCACTCTGAGGGCGGTGAACCTAAGGAATTCTCTACCACAGAAGGCTGTGAAAGCCAAGTCACTGAATATATTTAAGAAGGAAATAGATTTCTGGACTCTAAAGGTATCAAGGGGTATGGGGAGAATCTGGGAGTATGGCGTTTGAGATAGAGGATCGGCCATGATCATACTGAATGTTGGAGCAGGCTCGAAGGGCCGAATGAACTACTCCTGCTCTTATTTTCCATGTTTCTATGTTTTTATGGTGCGTATACTTTTTTCTTTCTTTCTTCCCTTAAAAATCTCAACACTCAGATTTAAGAGGTGAAGTGCAGTGTTGGCGCTATTTACCCTCATTGCCAATTGTAATAAACTTGGACTGCAGGGCAAGTTTCTTGTTAGAAACAGTAAACTTTATTTACATGGCTCCTGATGAAGCTACATGCTTGTTCCAAGACCAAGGTTAGAAAGCTCTGCCCCTAAGATTACCCATGCTTAGGACTGATTCGTCTATACAGTCACATGATCCCCATAATAGTATAAAAGGTTTAACTTACAATTACTACATCAAGGTTTAAAACATTTTGCACCCGAAAATTCACAGTCATCCCAGTACAAATGCCAGGATGACATTCGTTGGAAGCCTCCACTGCTGGTGCCATGGAGAGGTTCATTAATTCGATTACCATTAACTGATGTCTGCCTCACTAAGGGTACACCTGCGGCAGCTAAATATAACCAATGCTGGTGAGTGCCCTTACCCCTAATTCCATTCCCCCATTCAAACAGGCACCAACTCCCACATTAAGTGCACTCCACACCTTTTTAAGGGCAGGAAGAGAAATGTTGGTGCTAGCTCGGGATGCAATGGGCCCGATTTTAACACTGTGTAAGTGGATGGGTTTTGAATGAGTTAAAATCGGGCCCAATGAACCTGGAACCGGGTCTATTGTCTGGTCATTCTGATCTACTGCTCCCAAAGAATGGTTTGAGGTATCAGCAATGTAGTTTGTTATTTTAAAATAAAGTTACACCATTTTTTGGTCAGTGATTATCTGTGTGGTTGGTTTTCTTCTTTTAAAAATAGCCAATATTTTTGATATGCAGCTGCACAAATTTCTTTAACTACCAACCTTCGAGGTACATTATGGGATGTCTATAAGACAACTATTGTCTTTATGATAAAAACAGAAAATGTTGGAAACACACAGCAGCGTCTGCCCTGAGAGAAACAGAGCCAACATTTCAGGTTGATGACCTTTGCTGTCTTTGTGTTCAGTTTGCAGCAAAAAGTAGAGAAGTGCCTAGAAGATGGAGCTCGGCTTCCCATGCTGGACATGAAGCAACTTCAGTGTGAGAACGACTACCTCAGGAAAAAGTGTGAACATGCCAGCAAGGTTAGCTTTTGCCCTTTGATATGACATTATGGTAGTATATGGTGCAGGTTGCATGTATCATAGAATGGTGCAGTACAGAAACAAACCATTTGACCCATTAAAGAAGGGATTATGTGTGGGTTGCCAGTGTTCCACTCAAAGCAGGCAGGAACTTTATGAAAAAAAATTATGTTGAAGCAAAATCCTGATGCTGTGAAGCAAATGTACATATACTTTAAGGTACTTTTTAATACATTCATCATGACTCACAATAAACCTTAGCAAAACCAATCTAATTCAATATGTTTTAAAATGTTTCTAACTGTTCTCCACTATAAAACTCAACTTCTCTAGCACACGCTTGAAAATTTCAATTCATGCAACATCTCCAACTTTTTGGGGGAAATAGGTCCGGATTTCCATAGCCTATGAGTAAAATATGGGAGGCGGCCAGCTGAGACCCTCATGTGGCCATTAATTGGCCATTTGAGGGCCTCAAAAGGCCCAAGAGCAGGGGGCGGACCCACACTTTCCCTCCCTGCCCCTCTGTAAAGTTTGAGACAGGTTGGGGGTGGGTGGCTCAGTGGCAGAAAGGCCACCCTCTGGATTTTATGTGCCCCACTACCTTCAAACCCACTGACAGAGGAGTATAAAATCCAGCTCCAGTGTAGGGAGTGAGGTGATGATGTAGCAGCTGGGGAACTCTGAAGTATATAGGGGGGTGGGGTGCGTGGGTACATTAGGAACCCAGAAAGAGTGTTGAGGGACTGGCAGAGGTCCAATTGCAGGGGTATGATCACAGGGCACATCTGACCGCAGAGAGGGTCTGATGACATGAAGGGAAGACAGGAAGACTGTTTGTTTGAGCGACAGGGATTGAAGCACTTCTTCTCTGGGTTCACAAGCAGTGCTGGAAAAACTGAACCTGTTGTATCTGGGTGCTTTTGCCTCCCGTTCGCTGCTGGCCCTCCAGGGCCAGGGGAAACCTGGCCCATAGCATTTCAATTTCCAAGTAAAGACACACAGCTTCATTAAAATATGGCCATGGTTTTTAGAGTAGTTTAGTCACACATGTTCCAAACTATGGGAGAGGTTTAATGCTCTCCCCCATGGCATGTTTGATGGCTAGTGGGCCCTGCCACCTTTCTACCACTGCCTAAATAAATCCATGGGTGAATGGAAGATTCTTCCACCCCAACTGAGGTTCTTAAGTGGGCAATTAATGCCCACTTACAGGCCTCATCCCATCAATGCTGGTGTTCACGCAGCAGTGAGCGGGGGACTCGCCATGTGCTGAGCCCAAAAAGTAAATCCTGTCGCATTTGCTGGCGGGCTCCCAGGTTTGGGGGTCCCTTAATTGAGGGACCCAGCATCAGGAGGAGGGACACCTGCTGAGAGTCACTCCCATGGCCTTGCTGCCAAGACCCTTCCCCAACCCATCCTGCAATCCTCCTCCCACCATCACTCACCTGTGTTCCTGGTGATCCTAGGTCTCAGGTGGGTGTAATAACAAAAGCAGTCAACACCGCCCTGGTGGTGCTGCCAATCAATGAAGGCCGCCTGCCTCTGAATGGCCAGCGGCTCTCAGTGGGTGGGACTTCCACCCCAATGTTCCTTGATTCTGAGGAAGGCACTTAAGGTAATGGAGGGCCTTTCCCAAAGGAGGTGACGCAGGGCTCTTGCCAGTTCTCCAGCCAACAGACAAGACCCCCATTGCATATATTAATTACCGCTCAATTTTTCCTCTAAGCTGCATGACCGCACAGCTGTGCAGCAACCCAAAAGTTCCCATGCAGGCTGTGCCCCTTTAAGTTCCCACATGTCTGCGGCGACATGGAAACATTTGAAGGGCTGCACATTTAAACAAATCAGCCATGCACTACACAATTAATTAGAGAGTACATTGCCTATAGCCTGTTCAAACAAAATGTGGGCACATTGGAGGTGGGCTGAGGTCAGTTTCCTGTTTTTGAATTTTATCCCCTCCCCAGCCTGTGGTTTAAAATTCTTCATTCTATCTTTTCCTTTCTGTGCCTTCTCTCTTTCCCAACCATTCTGTCTGTCTCTCTCACTCTCACCTTCTTCCCTCTGTCTCTGTACCTGTCCCTCCCTCTCTTCCTTCTGTGTCATCTCTCTTCTTCCCCTTCTCTCTGATGAATGTTTGCTTTTGTGTGTGTGCCTCTTTCATTCCCTTCTGCTCCGACTCTTTCATATTTCTCCCACTTTCCAATTCTCTCACCTCTCATTCTGTATGTGCACCATTCTATCTGTTTCTCCTACTTTTCTTTCCTTTTCTATGTTTCCTTCCTCTTCTCATTACTTTTATTTGAGAAATTGGCTGAAGAACAGATGCTGAAATGTGCTGGTGCTGCACCAGCAGCACGTAACATTAGCTTCTCTGAAAACAGTATTGTTACCTCCTGCAGGTCTGTGTTTGTACATAAAAGCAAAATACTGTGGATGCTGGAAATCTGAAACAAAAACAAAAATTGCTGGAAAAACTCAGCAGGTCTGACAGAATCTGTGGAAAGGAAGACAGGGTTAACATTTCAAGTCCATATGACTCTTCATCAGAACTAAAGAGGAATAAGAAATATGGTGAAATATAAGCTGTTTAAAGGGGGTGGGACAGGTGGAGCTGGATAGAGGGCCAGTGATAGATGGAGGCAAAGGAGAGATTGCCAAAGATGTCATAAACAAAAGGACAAAAGGGTGTTGACGGTAGTGATATCTCCCATCTCTTGTGCATCTGCCCTCACATCTTCCTCTAGCTCCCAGAGCCATGATAGGGCCCCTCTTGTCCTCACTTAACACCCCACCAGCCTCCGCATTCGAAGGATCATCCTCTGCCGTTTCTGCCAACTCCAGCATGATGCCACCACCAAACACATCTTCCTTTCACCCCCCCCGGTGGCATTCCGTAGAGACAGTTCCCTCCGGGAGACCCTGGTTCACTCCTCCATCACCCTCTACACCTCAACCGCCTCTCACGGCACCTTCCCATGCAACCGCAGAAGGTGCAACACCTGCCCCTTTACTTCCCCCCTCCGCACTGTCCAAGGGCCCAAACACTTCTTTCAAGTGAAGCAGCATTTCACTTGCACTTCTCTCAATTTAGTCTACTGCATTCGCTGCTCCCAATGCGGTTTCCTCTACATTGGAGAGACCAAACGCAGACTGGGTGACCGCTTTGCGGAACACCTTCGGTTTGTCTACAAGCATGACCCAGACCTCCCTGTCGTTTGCCATTTCAACACACCACCCTGCTCTCATGCCCACATGTCCGTCCTTGGCCTGCTGCAATGTTCCAGTGAAGCTCAACGCAAACTGGAGGAACAGCACCTCATCTCCCAATTAGGCACTTGACAGCCTTCCGGATTTAACATTGAGTTCAACAACTTCAGATCATGAACTCTCTCCTCCCTCCTCACCCCCTTTTTGATCCCCTTTTTTCTAATAATTATTATTTTTTTTGTATATATATTTTTCTTTTCCCACCTATTTCTATTATTTTTAAAATGTATTTCTATCCATTGTTTTATCTCTACCTTTTAGCCTACTTTGATCCCTTCCCCCCACCCCACCTCCACTAGGGTCATCTGTCCCTTGCTCATTCTGCTTCCTATCCTTAATGTCACCATTAGCACATCCTTTAGCTAATATCACTACTGTCAACACCCCTTTGTCCTTTTGTCTATGACATCTTTGGCAATCTCTCCTATGTCTCCACCTATCATTGGCCCTCTATCCAGCTCCACCTGTCCCACCCCCCATAAACAGCTTATATTGCACCACATTTCTTATTCCTCTTTATTTCTAACGAAGAGTCATACGGACTCGAAACATTGACTCTGTCTTCCTTTCCACAGATGCTGTCAGACCTGCTGAGTTTTTCCAGCAATTATTGTTTTTGTGTTTGTGTTTGTACCTGTCTGCTTGCTTGAAATAGAATTTTGAAGAAAAACAACACACACATGCTGCTACTGGTGAAAGTGCCAGGTTTTGTGGCAGTATAAACAATAGTCATGTTGAAGTGAGTGTGAATCTCAGTTGTTAGGCTAGAGCCAGTGCACTGATGCATAGCTTCTGGTTTGGTTTTACTTTTTTCTGTAGGTCATTGATGATCAAGAACAGCAAATAGAAAAATGTAACCTGGAGAAACAGGTAAATTACTTTTCCTGCCTTAGTAAAATGTGCAGTGATGACGAGTTCTCTGAAGAGGCCACGAAACTAAATGATTTTCACTTCCTTGTCAGTGTATAACTGGCACATATCCGCAAATACCTGCTCACTGATACTTACGGCCACTCAGCTCCATTGCTCCAAATACGGACAAAGTAGCTGAACTCGAGATGAGGTTAGAGTGACTGCCCTTGACATCAAGGCAGCATTTGACCGAATGTGGTATCAAGGAGCTCTGGCCAAATTGAAGTCATTGGGAATCAGGGGAAAACTCTGCACTGGTTGGAGTCATACCTAACACAAATGAAAGCAGTTGTAGTTGTCGGAGGCCAATCATCTCAGTCCTAAAACATTGTTGCAGGGATTCTTCAGGATAGTGTCTTGGCCCAATCATCTTCAGCTGCTGCATCAATGACCTCCCTTCCATCGTAAGGTCAGAAGTGGGGATGTTCGTTGATGATTGCACAATGTTCAGCACCATTTGCGACTCCTCAGATACTGAAGCTGTCTGTTTCCAAATGCAGCAAGACCTGGACACATTCAGGCTTGCACTGATAAATGGCAAGTAACATTCGCACCACACAAGTACTAGGCAATGACCGTACCCCACAGGCAAAATCTAACCATCTCCCCTTGACATTCAATGATATTACCATCACTGAACTCCCACTATCAACATCCTGGGGGTTACCATTGACAAGAAACTGAACTGAACTAACCATATAAATACTAAGGCTACAAGAGAAGGTCAGAGGCTGTGAATTCTGTGGAGTAACTTGCTTCCTAACTCCCCAAAGCCCGTCCACCATCTACAAGGCACAAGTCAGGAGTATGATGGAATACTCTCCACTTGCCTAGATTAGTACAGCTCCAACAACACACAAGAAGCTTGACACCATCTAGGTAAAGCAGCCTGCTTGGTTGGCACACCATCCACCATCTTGATCATTGACTTCCCCCACCACAGATGTGGCAGCAGTGTGTACTATCTCCAAGATGCACCACAGTAACTCACTTAGGCGAGTCGACAACATCCTCCAAACCCCCCAAACTCTACCACTCAGAAGGACAGACAACAAATGCATGCAAACACCACCACTTGTAAGTTCCACACACCATCCTGACTTGGAACTACATCGCTGTTCCTTCACTGTTGCTGGGTCAGAATCCTTGGAACTGTGTTGTCATTTGTGAGTTTAGAAACAATGACCCTAAAAACATTTTGAGACACATGTCTCAGGAGATGCACATCTGTGCATCTGTGGCTTCCAGCACATCAAAATGCATGGGATAAGAGGAAGGTGTGAGGAGGAGTGAGGCCCAGTCAGGTTGGAGGCACATCTATGATACTGCCCCAGGAACACTGGATGGAGCCTGCTGGGCTGGAAAGTGGTAGCCTTTGGAAAAGTACTAGGGATTTGCTTGTAATTTTTAAAAAATGCACTCCCTTGAATTTTGGAGTTCTAGGCCTCGACTCCTCATTTCTGCAAGGTATTGGGCAGTTCCACCTACCTACGTACCTACATGGGGTCCTGACTGAGAGCCGGAGTGGAATTCCCATTATTTTGATGGCCTTGCAGGGGTGAAGGAAGGCCCTGTCCTTACAAGAGGAATTGCCAATTTAGAGAGCTATCTTTTGGGGTCCCAGATTAGTTTATAAAAATCCTAATTGAATCCCACGGAAACTCCAGTGGACTCCACTGAAACAAGGGCAGAATTTGGGCCCCAATTTCTTTAAACATGAATTAACCTATTCCTGTTTTGGGAATGAACATCTGATTGGAATGGGTCTGTATCTTCAATCATGATCTTTTCTATCTCACTCTTTAACATGAACTGAGAGAATTAGAAGTTCCAGCTGAACTGGAAGATGCTGCACATTATAGAGGAACATGGAGACCTAGGGGGTCCAAATATAGAACAGTGCTCATGAAGGAAGACGAGACAATAAAGGGGAGAATGATATTTGGGGTCTTATAAATTTGGGTATGAAGTACAATGATAAACTTGTCCAAAGACAATGCTTTGGCCACATTTAGAATATAATATATAGTTTAGGGTTTCTCAATTTAACAAAGACATAAATACCAAAGAGATTTGACAGGGTGGATAAGAAAATAAAACAATAAAAAAAGCCTTTCAGCATTATAATAGATTAAGGGGACATCACTCAAATGGTCAGCACCATCAGATGCAAATGCACAAAAACTGAAACCAAACGAAGACTGGTAAACATTACGTTTGATTACTTTCACCAAGTATTTACAAAGTAACTATGAACAAATAGTCACTTGTTAGTACAGAATTTGAGTTTTGCTGAAAAAAGACATTTTGTCGAAGCTTTTCATCTTGCTTTCATCAGGATAATTGCAAGAATACCAATGTCAGGGGAAGCAACTTTATACCGTATTAGAAGAAAGTGCTGATTGGTTGGCAAGTGGACTCTAATTAGTAGAGGCATTGCCTTGAGAAATGCACCAGTTAATGGTGAATCACAGTTAATGCCATGCATTGTTTGAAATTTGAACCAGGCAGCTTAACTCTGATTAGACAAGTCATTGCCCTGAGGAATGAGCCAGTGAATGGCTGAAACTTATTTTGTTTAGCTGAAACAGGTGCAATATGTTACATGTTCTTTTTGTCTGCAAAAAACAGGGCCCTGGGTATTAATATATGTAGCTTCCAGTACACACAAATGTGCCAAACTGCAAGCCCAACTGACAATCTTAAATTGATTGTCAACGTAATTTTTAGTACACTGAAGATCATTGAGCAAATGTTATCCAATCACTGAATCACATCCATTGTTGGACACTGTTTTGAGATTTGCAAGCACGGGCTGCTTGGGTAGCAGCATGTAATAATTTCCTTGCATGTCTTAATGGGCTCCATCCTGCGCTCAAATTTACCTTTGAAATTGAGCAGTCAAATAAGTTCCCTTTCACTGACAGGCAATGGCATAATGGTATTATTACTGACTCGTATTCCAGAGGCCCAGGGTAATTCTCTGGGGACCTGGATTCAAATTTGAATTTGAATTCAATATTTTAAAAAATTCAAAGTCTGATGAAAACCATGAAACCATTGTTGATTGTCGTAAAAACCCATCTGGTTCACTAATGTCCTTTGGGGAAGAAAATCTGCTGCCCTTACCTGGTCTGGCCTACATGTGACTTCAGACCCACAGCAATGTGGTTGACTCTTAAAGTGCCCTCTGAACAAGGACAATTAGGGACGGGCAATGAATGTTAGCCTAGCCAGCAACATCCACATCCCATGAACAAATATTTAAAAAAATACTAGTTGAGAAATCTTCCAGAGGGTTCTCTACCATGGTCTATCGCAAGCCTACCTTCACTGGTCAATACATGTGTAAGGAATCTTACAGTTCCAAGCGCTATAAAATTGGCTGTATTGGCAACCTCATAGGACCCAAGCCATTTGTTCACCATACAAGCTTGATGCTGAAATAGGGAATATCAAAGACATCCTGCAGGATATTGGCTACCATGATTAGATCATTTCGTGCTGTATATCACACAAACTCTTGAATGGGCCTAAGGCCATCATTTTTGGCCCTGAAAAGTGCCCAAGTCTACCTCAGATTACCCTGGAAGGGCAAAGTATCTCAAAGATATGAGCAACAGGTGAAGCTTGCTGTTTCACCTGCTACTGTCCAGTAGCAACAAGAGTGATCTTCGCACTAACAAGATGCTACCGTCAAACCAAAAAGATATTCTGCCTATCTCACAAATAAGTAATGTGGTATATGAATTTCAGTGCCAGTGTGGTGCTAGGTATGTAGGCCATACCTCTCAAAGACTGGTGGATTGTATCAAACAGCATGCCTCTACCGGTGTTTGCAGCCAGCAACATACAAACTGAACCCAACCAGCCCGTGCTTGCAAAGCTCAGAAAGGTGTCCAATATTAAATGTGATTCCATAATTGGACAACGTTTACTAAATAATCGTCATTCTGCTAAAAATTATGCTGACAACCAATTTAAAAGCATCAGTCGCGCTCACAGTGTGGTGTATTTGTGTGTGCTGGAAGCTACATATATCAATCCACAATGCTTTGTTCTTTGCAGACTGGAAGAACATGTACACACATTGCGCCTGTTTCAGCTAAACAAAATAAGTGATAACCATTCGCTGGTTCATTCCTCAGGGCAATGACGTGACCAATCAGAGTCAAGCTGTCTGGTTTAAATTTCAAATAATGCTTGGCAGTTAACTATCAGTCGCCATGAACTGGTGCATTCTCCATGGCCTCTAGCAATCAGAGTCCACTTGCCAACCAATCAGCATTCTCTTCTCATACAAAGTTGTTGCTTCTCCTGGCATTGGTATTCTTGCAATTGTCCTGACGAAAGCAAGACAAAAAGCTTTGACAAAATGTCTTTCTTCAGCAATAAACAAGTCTCTCTTGAGAATTAATAAAGCCAACATTAATGACTTACATATAAATAAAGAGGTTTAAGTATAATGGGTAAAAAAATTAATCCCACAATTAAATAGTATTAAAGCCAGGTGCTCTGAGAGAGGTGGGAGGGGATTTGGGAACTTTGAAAACCAATATGAGGGAGGAACTGGCATTGGAGAGGTACCAGTCGTTTGAAAATGGTGCCCATACTCTGAAAAGGTAACAAAGCAGATGTAGTGTCTGCAGACTCAATAATCTTATAGGAATTCCATGTAAAATATATATTCAATTGTCAGGAGTAATTGGGAAATATCTGTAAAACAATAAGCTAGTTAACAACAGTCAGTATGGATTCAGAAAGGCACATCTGCCTGGCCAATAACAAAGAAACAAGCAACCACTCTTTGGATGCTCAGAGTCCACTCGATATAATTTTGAAATGATAGCCCTATGAATTGGACATCCAGCTTTTACTCAAAAACATGAATTTGCTTCATAGGCAAATAGGGATCCTACACCTGTTATAAGACATCAACTTTCAAGTACAAATGAGCACTCTTTCCACTTCCCAGCTAAGATCAGATAACTCAGCACAGACTAGAGAATAACCGTGGGACATCCATGGTTAATATAGTTCAGCCTTTTACTGCCTGAATGAGTTGGGTGAATATTTCATAAATTTTCATTTTGTAGTCTCTTGAGTAAATCTCAATATGGTGAAGGATTCTAATATCATGCTTATCTACTTATCCTAATGTAGACTTCTGTCTACTGCCATACAATCTTCAAAATGCCTGATACAAACAGGTTAGTTGTTGCAGTGCCGTGTTTTGATCAGATATTCACCAACTGCTGTGATACATTTTGAAGGCTTTAGAGGAAAGGTTGACACAAGAAAAGTCTGCCTCTCAGACCTTCCGGAAGGAACTTGGAGAGACACAGAGGAATCTGCAGCTATTGAAGGAACTGATGGAAGACGTGAGTGGACATATTGTATTACCTCTGCTGTGTCGTTGATTTGCATAATGGTAGTGCTATTGTAAAATTCAAACAGCAACAACTCACATTCATATAACACATTTAACATAGCAAAAATATCCCAAAGTGCTCAACAGTGTTTTATCAATAAAAATGTTTTTCACACTGAGTCACAGAAGGAGATTTCAAGACAAATGACCAAAAAGCTTGGTCAAAGCAATAGGTTTTATGCAATAACTTAAATGAGGGGAGAGAGATACGGGGAGATTAGGTAGAAAATTCCACAGCTTAGGGTCAATGCAACTGAAAACATGGTCACCTATGGTGGAATGATTAAAATCAGGAAAGTGCAAAATGCTGGAATTAGAGGATCACAAAGATTTCCAAGGCTTGCAGGATTTGAGAAGATTACAGAGATAGGAAGGGACAAGGCCGTGAAGGGATTTGAAATTAAGGAGATGAGAATTTTAAAATGATGACAAACAGCAATGAAACTCATCTCAGACAAAGACAAATTTTATCTTTAAAGATAAAACTGACTTTTGCATCAAAAGTAAAAAAAGTACATGGAATAGATATAGGAATGCATCTATGAAGCATTCAAATGCAATGGACTAAAGATCAACCTCTTAATAAAGAGAAAAATGAAAACCACAGAATATAGATGTAAAATTCAAGACAAAAATGCTTCTAACAATTTTGTTCCATGAGCACCTAGAGATTACAGCATTATTAAATAGGACTGAATTTGTTTTATGATTTCTAAAAAGTAATAACCATTAAAACACCACTGCCATTTTCTTTCTTCAGTTGTAAAATAGATGACAACAAGTCTTGCTGTGTATAGATCTTGCTGACAAACTACTCATTGTGAAGGGAACAATAGACTAATTAGGCCAGCTGTGGATTTATGTTCCTTTTATTTTGAGTAATTACTATTGAAAATTAGATAACATTCATTCAATTGTTTTCATTTTCCCTTTACTGTAAGACCACAGCCAACTATGTTGCTTCAAGTGGCCTACATAATGCAGTGTTGGTGAGTATAGATTCACAACCTAGCCAAAGCTGAACACTGGATATTTAAATTAATTAGAGTAAATGAAGGAAGTATAGTTATCATCTTTCAGTGTAACCCAGAGCTTGCGATATCAAATATAGGCATTCACAAGGTGTTAATTGGAATGGGTCACCTATAAACCCCTCAGCATCAATAAAATATAAGTGAATGGTTCTAATTTTATCTAAAATATTTCTAGCAGTTGCAAGCCAACTAATGAATCAAATTCAGTATTAAGAACTAACATTTGACAGAACTGTGTTATTGGACCTTTCATAGGATTAATTGACCTCAGCAAGATTTCAGTCTTCCTAGACCATAGTACATTAAAGATTTCATGGAACTTGCAGATCAATGCATTGAAGGTCATTTTGTACACCGAAGTAGTGGATAAAGCAGAGTGTAGGGTGGATGATTAGATTGGAAAAATGGCAGCTGTGGGAGATAATTAAAAATGAGATGGGGCCTACATGCAGCAGTGAAAATAGATTCACAACTTGGTGATAGCTGAACATAAGGCATTTAGACATTTAAAGATGGCATTGAAGGACATTATCAATTTTGTACAATTCAGTAGTGGATAATGAAGAATTTAGCCTATATTATTTGGCTGGGAAAGCAGCAGTGAGAGATATTTAAATGCAAGAGTACTATGATGTATGTTAAATATGTTTTGTCTTTAAATAAACAGTATAACAAAGGTTAGTGCAATGATGTGGTTTAAAACAGAATATGATAAATGAAGGGAGGGAATACAAAAATGTGAAAAATTAGAAATACAGAAGAGGTAGAAGAGAAGCAAAAAAAGTGAGAAGGGATTATGAAATATGACAGTCATCTTAGAATGAAAATTTATTGGCATGCAATTTTTATTTATGAGTCAAAGAATAGTCAAATAGGGGCAGGAACTAATTGAAGATTGCATGACAATAGTCAAAGGGGCCATATTATATGGTGTAATTGCTTATGATATGGGCTGGTAATTCATTGGTAGGTACGTGACAGACAATATGGATAAAGGGAATGTACCTGGTGAGTGTGACAAATTGTGCTTCCCAGGGACATGTGCTGAGGCCTTAGCTTTTTGCATAATATATCAATGACTTGGATGAAGGAGTAGAAAATTGTATATCCAAATTTGTAGATGCCACTAGGTTAGGAGTCATAGTATGCAGTAGATGGAAGCAAAAAATTACGAAGGGCAAAAAACAGATTAAGTGAGTGGGATAAATTGTGGTAGATGGAGTTTAATCTGGAAAAATGTGAGATCACCTACTTGGGATCCAAGAAAGACAATTTTTAATGATGAGAAGCCTGGAACTGTGTTGGAGCAAAGGGATTTGAGTGTCCATGCACATAAATCACTAAAGGTTAGTAGATAGGGATGAACAGTAATCAGAACGGCTGATTGAATTTTGATCTTTATTTCAAAGGAGTTGAAATACAAAGGGGAGAAAGTTATACTTTAGTTGTACAGAGCCTTGGTCAGATGACAATTGTAATCCTGCACTCGGTTTTGGGCATCGTAGCTCCGAAAGGATGACCAGCCATAGCTCAGTTGTAGCACTCTAGTCTGTGAGTCAGAAGGTTCTTGGAATGAGGCCCACTCCAGAGACTTGAGCACCAAAATCTTGGCTGATGCTGTAGTGCAGTATTGAGGGAATGCAACACTGTCACAGGTGCTGTCTTTCAATTGAAATATTAAACCAAGGACCTACCTGCCTTCTTAGTTGTAATTAAGAGGTCCCATGTATTTTCTAATAACGTCTCCAGTTTGCTGAAACCCCAAGGAATTTTGAGGCCAGGGTTATTGAAACATGTTTTATGAAAAATAGTGATTGAAGCCAAAGTTGTGGCATGAATTAAAGCTATAAGCATTTAAAAACAAAAAGTATAAAGTCATATAAAACAGCAGGTTGCTGGACCATCCACATAAATTATGGATAGAATCTTGTGGAAGTGACGGATGTCTTGGGCGTTGATTAGAGAGCCAGCAAGACCTCGTGTTGCCTCTTTGTCTTGTGCCACTCAGGCACTTGACAGGTCAGTGGAGGGCCTTCCCGAGATCAAGGATCTCGGGACGGAAGTTATGCCCATCGAGAGCTGCAGGTCAATAAAAGGCTGGCAGGTCTTCTGTACTTAACAGCGCCACTGGGGAGGCGGTGGCAACTGCCCATCCTACACCCACCCAAGGCCCTTGATCGAGGGGAGACCCAGGCACAGGTGAGTGTTGGCGGGAAGGTGGCTATGGGAAAGGTGGGAAGGGGACTCGGCAACAAGAACAAGAGAGTGGCTCTCAACACCCCTTCCCCCTCTTCCTGATGCCAGCTCCTTCATTCAGGCACTGAGTGCCTTTGAATGAGAGACTACCGCATACCCCCTCACCCCACCCCACCCCTTGCCCCAGGAGCCTGCAAGCAAACATGCTTGTCAGCTCCCCCATTGGCAAAGCCCATGCCTGCCACATGGTTAATAACAGCGGTGGTGGGATGAGACCCTTAAGTGGGCATTAATTGTCCACTTAAGGGCCTCAATTGATGGTAGGGCAGGAAGGTCATCCATGGGCTTTCCCGCTATGCACTTAGTTGGGGTTAAGGTGGGAAGATGGTGGGCTCCCCACCCACCATCCTCCTGCCCAATTAAATGCCCTCCTCCACCAAGAGTTCTGAGACTGGGAGTTCTGCAGCAAGTAACTCACCTCCTGACTCCTCAAAGCTTGTCCACCATCTACAGCCACAAGTTAGGAATGTGATGGCAAGCTCTCCATTTGCTTGGATGAGCGCAGCTCCAAAAACACTCAAGAAGCTTGACACCATCCAAAACAAAGCAGCCTGCTTGATTGGCACCTCATTCACCATCTTAAACATTCATTCATCTACAACTGACACAATATGGCAGTGTGTACCATGTACAAGATGCACTGCAGCAGTTTGCCAAGCACCTTCCAAACCCACAGCCTCTACCACCTAGACAAACAACGTCAGCAGACACATGGAAACACCAGCATCTGTTAGTTGAACTTTAAGTCACTTGCCATCCTGACTTGGAAATATATCACCATTCCTTCACTGTCGCTGAGTCCCTGGAACTCCCTTCCAACAACACTGTGGGTGTACCTATACCCACATGGACTGCAGTGATTCAAGATGGTGGCTCACAACCACCTACCCAAGGGTATTATGACACAGCCGATGGTAAAGGCTGAGTTGTTTAAATCCCAGAGGGAAACTTGAAACAACCTTCATAACCCATTTTTGCAATTTGTATGTTTCAAGATGCAGACTTTGAATTCAGTAGTAATAAGACCATTGAATCTCAAGATTCGATTAACTAAATTAAACATTTATTAACACAAGAAAGATTGTGAATACACAGGTACATCCACAAAATTACTGCTACAATAACTACACAAATCCCCTAATTAATCTGACTCTCAGTTACACCCCCATTAAGGCAACAGTAAATCTCATAGATTTAAAGAGACACCTGCAGAGCACACCCTGGACAGTTGCATTCAAAATGAGTTTCTTTCAGCTCTGGGTCCTTGCAGACAGACTTGAGGTTTACAGGCTGGAGGCTTTTCATACCTGTTGAATTTTAAGATGCCTCTACCTTACACAAATTTCCTTTCTCTTTTATACATATCTTTCTCATTGAATGTAAATTTTATACATATCTTTCTCATTGAATGTAAATTTTCCATTGTATCACTAGGCTTTTAACTTTACTTCTTCTAACAATAACATCCTTTCATCCCACGAATTTTACTAGTAAGCTGAAAAAATATAAACACATTGCTTGGCATGTTCTAGCTAGGTGTAAGATTTCAATCGGGGTCTTGAATGGTTTCTTTCAACAAATACAAATTTACACTTTACCTTCTACCCTCCTTACGTTCACCTGGTTAACATCTCAAAACTATTATACATCAAAGCACACAGGCTATAAGCTAAAAGCAAAATAATGCGGGTACTGGAAATCTGAAGCAAAAACAGAAAAAGCCGGAAAAACTTATCAGGTCTAACAGCATCTGTGGAGAGAAAAACAGAGTTAACATTTTGAGTTAATGTTTCAGAGCTCTGAAGAAGAGTCATACAGACTCGAAAAGTTAACTTTGTCTTTCTCTCCACAGATGCTGTTAGACTTGCTGAGTTTTTCCAGCTTTTTCTGTTGTTGTTTTAAAGCACCCAGACTAGCTGGCTTAATCCAGTTAAGACACAGACAGACACACACACAGACACAAACCCCACTAGAACTCTATTTTAAAAAATAATTTCCAATGCCATTATTATATCTTCTTGACAAGGGCAATTAGGAGTGAGCAATAAATGCTGGCCTAGCCAGCGATGCCGACATCACATGGACAAATAAAAAAGGAAAGTTAATCAGCTCCAATTGAAGAGCTAGCAGCAACATGTGTACAACTGATCTAATAACTTCCTGTGCTGTAATTTCTGATACCCGTATGTAATAAATTTTTTCATATCTTTGAAGTTTTCATCAAAGAACCAAAGGGTGTCAGAAAATTCAACCTTTGACGAACAACCGCAGGAAACAGAAGAGCCCAAGCAATGCTTAACAGAAGAAACATCAGCTATCCAAAAGCTACTGAAAGAAATGTCCCACTGTCTGCGTGACCTGCGCACACTATGCAATATTCTTACTCAGAGGGCGCAGGGCAAGGAGCCAAACCTTTCTCTGTTACTTGGAATACAATGTAAGTATACTTTTGAACTTACTTATTGACCTTCTGTAGGCTTGCAGAGGGCACGTCCAGACAGAGGGTAGTTTTTAGGTGATACAAGGTTAGAAGGCAGAAGATAATTAGACCAGAACATGTTTGAATAATTCATCATGTGAAGTCCATATTTTTATATCATGTTTTCATTTTCTATTATTTATAGTTAAATGTGCTCCAGGTAGGCCTATTTCAAGAATCCATAGCACAGGAAAAAAAAAAGTTGAAGACCCTTTGGACTCCTTTGCACTTCATGCATATTTCCTAGAATATCCCCGAGTCGGGTTGGGGAGGGAGTTGGGTAAAGCAGCTGAAGTTGCATAGAATTACACCAAATTTACAACATAGAATTTACAGCCATTTGGCCCAACTAGTCCATTCCAATGCCTATGCTCCACACGAGCTTCCTCCCACCTAACCCTATTGGCATCACCTTATATTCCTTTCTTCCTCATGTTGCTTCCCCTTAAATATATCAATGCAATTCAACTCTAACTCCTTATGATAGCAAAAAGTTTCACTTTCTAACAATCCTTGGGTAAAGAAGCTTCTCCTGAATTCCCTAGTAGCATTATTAATGACTCTGTTAAAATGATTCACCTTAGTTCTGGTCTCACCCACAAGTGTAAACCTCTCTGTATGCCAACATGTCAAACTCCTTCATAATTTTAAACATCCCTATCAGGTCACCCAATAGAGAAAGAAACTCCAGCCTCTACAATCTTCCCTGATAATTACAACCTCTCAGTCCTGGCATCTTCCTTGTTAATCTTTATTGCATCTTCCTCTCTGTCTCTATCATTTTTTTAATATCAAAACCAGAACTGTGACATCAAGGTAGCATTTGACTGAGTGTAGCATCAAGGAGTTTTAGCAAAACTGGAGTTAATGGGAATCGGGGTGTGGGGGGCGGGGGGGCGGGGGGGGGGGACTCACTGCTGTTTGGAGTCATACCTAGCACAAAGGAAGATGGTTATGGTTGTTGGAGGTCAATCATCTCAGCTCCAGAATATCATTACAGGAGTTCCTGGGGGTGGTGAGCTAGGCCCAACCATCATCAGCTGTTTCATCAATGAGCTTCCTTCCATCATAAGGTCAGAAGTGGGGATGTTCGTTGATGATTGCACACAATTCAGCACCATTTGCAACTCCCCAGGTATTGATGCAGTCCACGTCCAAATGCCAATATCCAGGCTTGGGCTGGTAAGTGGCAAGTAAGATTCACGCCACAAAAGTGCCAGGCAATGACCATCTCCAACAAGAGAGAATCTAACCATCTACCCTTGACATTCAATGGCATTACCATCGCTAAATTCCTGTACTATCAACATCCTGGGGGTTACTATTGACAAGAAACTGAACTGAACTAGCCATATAAAAACTGTGGCTACAAGAGCAGGTCAGAGGATAGGAATCCTACAGCGAGTAACTCACCTCCTGACTCCCCAAAGCCTGTCCACCATCTACAAGGCACAAGTCAGAAGTGTGATGGAATACTCACCCTTTGCTTGGATCAATGTAGCTCCAACAACACTCAAGAAGCTTGACACCATCCAGGACAAAGCAGCCCGATTGATTGGAACCCCTTCCACAAACATTCACTCCCTCCACCACCAACGAACAGTGGCAGCAGTGTGTACCATCTACGAGATGGACTGCAGAATCTCACCACAGCTCCTTGGACAGCACCTTCCAAACCCATGACCGCTACCGTCTAGAAGGACAAGGGCAGCAGATACATGGGAACACCACCATCTGCAAGTTCCCCTCCAAACCACTCACCATCCTGACTTGGAAATATGTTGCCGTTCCTTCACTGTCACTGGGTCAAAATCCTTCAACTCCCTAACAGCACTGTGGGTGTACCAACAGTGCATTGACTGCAGTGGTTCAAGAAAGCAGCTCACCGCCACCTGCACCAAATAATAGGTGCAGATCCAGGTACTTTTTAAAAGAGTTTAAAGTTTCTGCCTCTACCACCAACTTGGGCAGCAAATTCCAGACACCCACTACCCTCTGCATAAACAAGTTCTTCCTCATGTCCCCCCTACACTTTTTGCCACTTATCTTGAATCTATGTCCCCTGGTTCTAGAATTCTCCACCAAGGGAAACAATTTTTCCTGTCCACTATCTATTTCCCCCCATAATTTTGTACACCTCAATCAAGTCATCTCTCAGCCTTCTTTGTTATAAGGAAAATAACCCCAACCTATCCAATCTCTCCTCATAGCTACACTTTTCTAACCCTGGCAACATTCTTGTAAACCTCCTCTGCACTCTCTCCAGAGCTATAACGGCCTTCCTGTAATGTGGTGACCAGAACTGCACACAATACTCCAGTTGTGGCCTCACCAGTGTTTTATAAAATTCCAACATTATATCCTTACTTTTATATTCTATACCTCTGCCAATGAAGGAGAGCATTCCATATGCCTTCTTTACAGCCTTGTCTACTTAAACTGCTGCCTTCAGGGACCTGTGTACTTGTACGCCAAGATCTCTCACTTCATCTATCCCTCTTAGTATATTCCCATTTATTGTGTAATCCCTGTAACTGTTTGACCTCCCTACATGTATGACCTCACACTTCTCTATGTTAAAATCCATCTGCCACTTTACCGCCTTTTCCACCAACCCATCTATATCGTTTTGGAGATTATGGCTATCTTCTACACTATCCACTAGTCTGCCAATCTTCGTGTCATCTGCAAATTTCCCAATCATGCCCCCCACGTTCACATCCAAATCGTTAATATATAACACAATCAGTAAGAGTCCCAACACCGAGCCCTGTGGAACACCACTTGAGGCAACTTTCCATTCATAAGGGCATCCATTGACCATTACCCTTTGTTTCCTGTTACAAAGCCAACCTTTTATCCAGTTTGCCACATTACCCTGAATCCCTTGGACTTTTACTTTCCTGACCAATCTGCCATGTGGAACCTTGCACAAAGATATATTTTCATCTGTTCACTGCTCAGCAAAAAACTAGTAATACAATAAGGGAATTAACAATTACACACACAGCAACCATTTGATGAAAATAGCAGACAAGAAAATCTATCCCTTGTGACAAGATTTCTGAAGTGACTAATGTTTTGTCTGGTTCATTAACAGCTCTGCACTGTTCAGGTGATGAAGGAGAGAATTACCATAGTGGAGAAATACTTTCAAAGAAGATAACTGATGTCTGTCAACTAAGGAAAGATATTGATGAATTAAGGACCATAATATCAGATCGATATGCTCAGGATATGGGTGACAACTGTATTACTCAGTGACAATCTGTTTGTCTTGGGGCAATAAGGGCATTGACTGTAACGTTGCTTTATTACAGTCCTGTGCTCTTCTATTAAAGAGCCATGAAGCAAAATTGCAGCTAATAGCTGAAAGAATGAGCCATGAATGAAGGTTTGTTGTTTTATTGAAAGATGTTGTTGTAGAATAATATGGAATGTATGAAAATTTGCTCCCAATAAGTTTTTGTTGTTTATTTAAAACTACTGAAGGTAGAATCAACCTGCAACAAATATGATTTAAATTAAAGCTATTTTCTTTGTTAGAAGGGTATTTTATTTTCTAATTTGAATCAGGCTGGATTTAATAGAGTTGAAGGGGGTCTCGCCCACTGCCTGGAGAGCCGGCAGGCAGGAGCCCCGCATCGTCTCCTTTGGGGAAGGCCCACCAAATTAAGTACTACTCAGGTACTGGACAGTAGCGGGCCTTCCCAAGAATCAAGGAACTGGGGGTGGAACTCCCATCCACCAAGAGCTGCCAGCCAATCAGAGGCTGGCAGCACTATTGAACGGCAGGCCATCAGGGAGGCAGTGGCTGCTGCCATCCGAGGCCTAATATTGTTGCTGGATCCCAGGTCACAGGTGAGTGACGGCAGGGTAGATGTCACAGGGCGGGGGATCATGAGGAAGGGGGCTAGCAGCAAGGGCAGTGGGCCTCTCTGCCCAATGCTGCGTCCTTCAATCAGGCACTGAGTGCTTTTCATTGAAGAACCACCCCCTGGGAGCCACAAGCAAACCCGCACGGATTTGTTTGTCATAATCCTCGCATGGTGAGCTCTCTGCCTGTCGCAGGGTTAATACCAACAGTGGTGGAGTAAGGCCCTTAAGTGGGTTTTAATTGCCCACTTAAGGGCCTCAGTTGGTGACAGATGGAAGGCCGTCCACTGGCCTTCCCACCATGGACTTAATCAGGGTGGAGGTGGGAAGGCGGCAGGGTCCCCACCCACCACCCTCCCACTTGGTTAAATGCCACACACTGCCACCAAACTCGTCGCAGTGGAGGGCATTAAATTCTGACTCAGGTGACAATACTGAATAAATTTGCATTGATTATAAAATATGTTCAGATTAATATTTTTAACTCTGAACTTAAATTTCAGGATCTTATTTGGCAAACATGCAATGTGGTGTGAAACTAACTGTACTGACCTGGAAGGGTAGTGACCTAATGCCCAGTTTTATTGAATTAGCTATCAGTCAGGTTGGAGATAGAGGCTTTACAATTTACCTCAGTGTCCCTAAGCTAATAAGAGCAAAATTAATCAAGGTTCCTGCTCCTTATAGTTATCCAGTTGGAAAGTGCTTACATTCGGATAGTAGGCTTGGCTGTAATGTTCTCCTCTATTCCACCATAGGTGAATAACTGATAATATTCACTATCAAGATTTATATGTAAAGAATACTCAATTAGGAGAGATACCAGAGGTTAGCAGATAGCTGTAGAAACACCACCTTCCTGACAGGAGAGTTAAAAAATGGAAAAATTGTCTGACAAGAAAGTGAAACATTTCATGTCCATTTGAATAACTCTTAATTTGCCCCATTCAGATGGATGTGGACTGTGAAAAGAAATAACATTGCTGGTCATTACTGATAAAATGCAACTTAAAGTATTCTACGAAAGCAGCAATTATTATTTTGAGTTCCAATACACAAGTGTAAATGTAGATTCACTGGATCATACTCAAACTTAATTGCATGTCCAAACTCCATTTTATGTATCAATACTTCCTAAATAACTTCAACTTGGGAAGATCTCATTCACCTTTTCCAAAATGTTATTCCTATTTCATAAACTTATTCATGATCTTTTACAGTCAAAACTGAATTACAAGCAAATTTTTGCTGTGCAGTCAGGCCTGGAAGACACTGCAAACTATTATGGCCAGAACTCAGAGGGTTAGTGGAGAGAAAACTAATAAATCAAGAAAACAGAAAGAATCCATAGTTCATTGGGGAAACTAGATATGGCTACTAGCTATTTTGGAACTGTGTAATATTCCTCTCATTATGTCATAACTATTCTCGTATATAGCAATTTAAAATTTGTCAGTCTTTGCTTCTCACATGACCAGTTTAACCAATGATAATATGACACACTGACCCACATTTCTGGAATCCTAAGTTTAGATTTAGCCTCTCAAAGATATATTATTTAAAGGATCTAAGGTATTACAATTTGACCATCCTCCATGGGATTTTATGAGACTCGTATAAATTGAACAATGGAAATCTCACCAAGTGTAACAAAGGATTCACTTCTAAAGCAGTGCCACCTTGCATGTTTAGCAAACATTTTAGTCACCTGTTTTCTGGTGAAGTGAAGTCAGAAATTTTATCAATAAGCAACATTGTCTGTTGCATGTAACTTCAGCATGACAAAAATTAGAGTTACGCCACAAATTTCCTGTGTGGGGGGGAATTCTTCCAAATGGCCATTCTAACTTTGGTGGATATAAGTGTTACGCCCTCTTTATGTCCAGTTAGAGCTTCCATCGGAGTTAGAGCCAGTCAGGAGAATTCCTGATGATATTTTGCAGCCCTTTATCTTTTGATTTTTTTACTCTCCCCGAGCAAGAAGTATTTTACTGAACTTTTTTTTAAATAAATATTTCCACCGATTGAACATTGTGATTTTGCTGGTGAAGCAATGCCTCTGAGGATATCTGGGGTTGTGAGTAACCAAAAATATTTATTACTGTCACCAGACACATAGTAGAAACAATTTCAATCTTCAGCTCTCTCCCTATAAAACCAAAAGAGTTAGAATTCACCAAACTGGGTTTATATAAATATTTGTGATTTACCAGGCATAGTTGCAACTACATCAGAGCCAAATCAAGTGAGAGATACTGTGGCACTTTGCCACCTGAGGTCCAGGTCAGACCTGTTAGGTTGCTGCTAAGATAAGGAAGTTTTCCATTTAAAAAAAAACTTTTCATCAATAGTAATTGCTTTAACCACAAACAGTATGAAAACATTTTTGAAGTCATTTGGGAATTTAATTCCAACTGGCAACTCAGCTGTTTTTAATGGGTCCAATGTTAAGGCAACTGAGTAGTGTTAGAATTCATTTCTGGGTAAATGAGCATTTTGATCCAAAATTATTCAGAATGCCAAACCGCTACGGTCCAGAAACACACTCTAAATACAAAATTAGTGCTATGTTCAAGGAACAGCCAACCTGACTGGAATTTAATGCCCTCATTCATGGCGAGTTTGGTGGCAGGTAGGCATTTAATCAGGCAGGAAGGTCGTGCCACCATCCCACCTCCACCTCAATTAAGTCCATGGTGGGAAGGCTCGTGGACAGCCCTCCAGCTCCTTTATCAGTTGAAGCCCTTAAGTGAGCAATTAATACCCAGTTAAGGGCCACAGCCTGCCAGCAGTGGTATTCACCCAGCAGTGGGTGAGGGACACGCCATGTTGGAAGCCCAAAAAGCAAATTCTGATGGGTTCAAAGGCATTCAGAACCTAATCGTGGGACTTGGCATCTGGAAATGGGGACCCCACTGACAGCCACCCCACTGCCCTTGATGCCAAGCCCCAACCCCTCCCTCCCCTGTAACCCTGACCCGTGAACCCCCTCCCCTGTGGTCTGGGTCCCTCGGTGATCCAGGGCCTCGGGTGGGTGCATTTCCTGCAGCAGCTATCAGCTGCCAGGTCCCACTACCGACAATGAAGAGCCATTGGCTTCTGATTGGCTGACAGCTCTCAGCAGGCTAGTCTTCCGTCCCCAGGATCTTTGATTCTAGGGGAGGCCTGCCTCTGCCCAGTTAATGGCCTGATTGGCCCTTAATTTGGCGGGCCTTCCCTAAAAGAGGCAACACGGGGTTCTCTCTGTCTTTCCAGCTGGCAGGCAAGACTCCCGTCACCTACATTAAACTCCACCCACTGTGTTTTATCAAATGTGAAAAGGATGTTTTCAAAATCTCATAATTTTTCCCAATCCGCAAAGTGGATTCAGGGCTAATGGGAGGGCAGATGCTTATCAATCCTTATTTCCAGCAACAGTAGAAAGTAGTTGAAAGCAGCCCATGGATTACAATCTGATTTCCTCCTTCGCAATGAGAAGGCACCTCCTCATGGTGAGTGCCTCCTTACAGCTCCCAATCCGCAAAGTGGATTCAGGGCTAATGGGAGGGCAGATGCTTATCAATCCTTATTTCCAGCAACAGTAGAAAGTAGTTGAAAGCAGCCCATGGATTACAATCTGATTTCCTCCTTCCCAATGAGAAGGCACCTCCTCATGGTGAGTGCCTCCTTACAGCATCATTGATAAGACTGGGAATACAGCAGTGTATTAAAAAATCCAATTTTGTGGTACCATATGTTGATGCATCAATGTACTGTGCCACTCTGAGTGTGGAAATTGATTATGCCTATGGCTTTAAAGTTAATAATTAATTGATTCGTCCTAGACCACTGCAGTAATACTTTTTTCATTTATGGAGCATGTTGGACTTTTTGATGGGAGTGTTCTTGAAATAGTTGTGCATCTGTAGAATGAGGTGACTTGTGAAGTAAAATAAGCAGAGTGCAAGATATGAATATAATTGTATTACTTTCATTCCAAAAAACTTATTTTGTACAAAAAAAATCTACAAGAGGTTTTCTGAAATATAAGTCCATATAAAGCTTTCATGCTTTCTAATTTTACATTGTTAACTAGTCTTAGTGTGGAGCCTTTTGACATTTTTTACAATGGAATTCATACAATGTATTGCAATAAGCTACGAGAGTATGTATGCAATAACTGAAAATGTTCTTACTGCACAATGGTTGTTTATTATTTGTTGCACCTGAATCTGTTGACTGGCTGACCTGATAACCTCCTTCCCTTTCTTTCCCTGTATAGTACACACTGGCACTTATATAACAAAAACTGTGATAGATAATTACAAACTTTGTAGCACTCATTGAAAAAAATGACTCATTTTGACACCAAATGCTAATTCTAACTGGTTCTGATTGTAGTTCAGTCTCCACAGTACTCCATCCCTCCCCAATGATGTCATCGCCTTTCTAACAGTTTCCGACGCCACCCTGCCCAATACCTCTCTTCAGATTCTCAATGTTGCCCTTCCCAGCATTTCTGCAGCTATGAGTACTACTCTTTCTAATATTACCACTTTGACTGTGCATCACTGTTAATGTCTGAGAGATGAACAATGTCAACCTCACTAATTTAGCCACTTCTCTCCAGTATTACTTTTATATTTATGGAGGTTGCCAATAACACATGGGGGAGAATTTCCTCCCCGCCGGGGGCGAAGTTGAAGGGCAGGCACGCTTCCGATCGGCACCCCCAATCGGGGGCACGGTGCCATTTGGCATGGGCGGGCCAATTAAGGCCCACCCAGCCGTAATGTCTCCACAGAAGTGCTATGCGCTCCTTGTGCAGGCGGGGGTCGGGGGGGGGGGTGATGGAGTCCCAAAATCGAGAGTGCGCTCTTTTGCATATGCGCATGAAAGAGCGCACTCATCTCCCTGAGGCTAGGTGCTGCCTCAGGGAGATCGGCTCTAAATGCAAAAATGCTAAAAATAGAAAAATAAAATTTCCCTGACATGTCCCAACTCATGTGACAGTGTAATTTTTATAAAAACTTTATTAAAACTTTTCAAAATCTACATGAAACCTCGTGGATAAGGTTTCATGCTTTTTCTGATTTCTGCTGGGGCTCCTGGCCTGCCCGCCAACCATAAGATTGGACGGGCAGGTCCACTAATTAGTTTAATGACTCTGTCGATGGCCTCAATTGGCCATTGACAGGTCGGCGGGTGCACAGTTGATTTTGCTGCATCCCCGCCTACCGGAAAATTTAAATGGGGCGGGATGACGTCGGGAGTTCTGCCCATCATCACCGCGTGTCATTTTACGTGTCAGCGATGGGAAAATCCTGCTCATGGAAAATTTATGCTTTATGCTGGTTCTAATAAAATTGTAGAGCTTTATTTTTACAAACAGGTTTCCAATTTTGTTGGACATAATCTTTGGAGGAAATCGTACCTTCATCATGTCTCTTTGGTCGAATTTTTCGTCCCATGGACGGGCGTGTGCCCGATCCGAACGGGAGTGAAATAGTGCCCGATAATGTCAGGCAAACGTCCCAATGTCATTGCACACTCTCGCGATCCTTTGGTCAGTAGGCACATGTGAGAAGTAACAGTGCACCTACCGACAATTAAGAGGCCTATTAAAGCATTTAAGTAATTAATTAAGCTGCATTTTACGCTGCCCACTCAACCATTCAGTTGGCGGGTGGGCAAATAGGCCAGGCAGCCTTTGCATTTTTGACAAAACCTCATCCACGGGCGGAATGAGATTTCCAGCGCTTACTAAAAAAAATAAAACCTTTTTAACATCCTTTTTCACATGTGACTGAGTCACATGTGGAGACATGTTTGTCTCGTGTTAAAAGTTTACCTTAAATTTTAAAATCTGTCAGCTTCCTGAGGCAGCTCTGTGCCTTCAGGGAGCTTTCAGTGCCCATCTCAGTGCTCGTGCTCCTCCCCACCCCAGCAGCTCTGAGACTCCCAGTGCATATTTCATGCTGGTTGCCCGTTAATTGACCAGTCAGCATGAAATTGCAGTCGAAGCCCGATCGCGGGTGTCCGGCGGTTTTGCGGCCACTCCCAGGCCTGCCCGCCACGCCAACCCGACGAGGGAAAAATTCTGCCCCAGGTATTTTTTTGCTCTCCGTAATGCCAGTGCTTTTCCCAGCTCTACCACTGCTTTTCCCAGCTCTACACTGCTTTCTTACACCTAAACCTTCTTTAACTAAGATGACTTGCACTTTGGCTTTCCTAGCTGTATATTTTAAAGCAGAAAAGGTAATTCACTCTCTTAACAAATTCTAAATCACTGCACTGCAGGCTTCAAAATACAATCATCTGCTGAAATTCTACATGGCATTAATTAGGTTTTATTCTCTCCAGGCTCACCTGTTCACCTTTCGTCCTGGAATGCAATGATTCATACCACATGTCAGCAACTCTTCATTGCTGAACCCAAATGCCCTGTGTCCAGGGAAATCACTTCTGAGTGTGAATCCGTCCTCATCTGACATGACCTTGTGTATACTTTACTGCAGGAGTCACTGAACAGGTCCAGGCTTGATTTTCCATCTTCTAGGTCTGGGAATGCTTGCGGCCAATGGCTGTCAATTGACATCTAGGGCTGTTAACAGCTCAAACCTGAGCTTTCCTAGCATATATGGTTCAATTCCAGATCAGTCGGCCACTTATCCACAGAGCCAAATGGGGATGACAAGTTGTTAGCTCTTAATGTTACTTGTTGGATTTTTTGGGAAGCAGTCACTTACTAATATTTTACAGTTTAAAAAGTGTGCTGTACTCCACCTTAGAATGTGGTACACACCTCCCAGCTGCTCTGTCGTCTGAGTTAATCTGGCCTGAGCGAAGAGAGAAAAGGGCAACTAGGGGAAGAAATTACTAACTAGTGCAATGCAGAGTATAAGTAAATTATTATTATATTCTGAAGCAATGGCATCTCTATCTCTCATTTGTTTTCTCTGTGCCTTAGGCCCAGCTTACTTTTTCAATTCCTCTTTCCTCAGTCTGTTCCTCCCCTCCATGTCCATATTGATATCCCATGAGTTGAGCTGCTCAAGCTCATTTCCCTTCATTCCACATGATCTCTGCTTGCTCCAAGCCCTGCTAGCCTCCTGTCCACGCCTTAATTCCATCTGCCCCTGAACACTTTGGTGGGAAATACTTATGTATTCATTATAAATGGTTCACGACCTGAGGGCCTTCTGTTTATCATTTATTATGATAACACTTCTCAAACTCACTCAAATACAGTCAGATTCTAACTGTAAACTATGCACTTCATACATGGGAATTGTTGTTACTATTACCGAAATAGTTACGTGATTTGCAATGATTTTTTTCCAGTTGCTTTTAGTTTTGTATCTCTCCATATAAAAGGGAAGACTTCAGGGACAGGGCCTATACAAAGATCTTACTATAGAATAAAGAATCTGCTAACTAGCACTTTGAAAGGATATATTTTGCCTCTGTTTCTAATGTTTTTAAACATACGTTTACAGCTAGATATTTTATGCCAAAGTTCTATTTATGTTACATTTTGTAAATAATGTTAAGCTACTATTTTTCCACTTTGTAAGTGTTTTGTTTTTATATGTACAGAATTACAATAAAGTTTTTATCTAATGAACTTAAAGTTTGTTGTGCAGAAGTCTTTAGTTGTGTAAAAGAGATGAATTGGTTGCTCACAAAATGAACATTACAGTATTTTCACAAAATATTTTATTTATCAATATGCTGCAGCTTATGATTTACACATTGATAGCAAACTGGAAGGTGCTAGACCTCACAACGCATTACTCATGTGACCATCCCACACAGACTGAGACACATTTTCATGGACCATCACAGACAGCAAACAGATATTAAACTGAGGACTTTAACATATCTTTATCAGATTTATTTATTTAGTTCGGGCTCTATTTTTGCAAATTACTTATTTCTGTGCTTATTCCTCGTTATCATTTAGTTCTGTTTTTTCTTCGTTTTTTTCTATTTTTTTCTCTTTTTCAATTTTTTTACCTTGTGTCTTTTGCTGTTTTCTCTCTTATATATTTAATGATAACATGTTACAGAAGATAGATCCTGAAGGAAAGAAATGGAGATCCCCAAAATATCAGAGCAGTTATAATAGTTTGTGCTTTTAAACACAATTCCCTTGTCTTACATCTTTATATTCTTTTGTATATTGACAATCAATTATAATCAAAGCAGCAACATTATTGTAAGATGTGAGAATATCACACATACTCATAACATTATTCTTATGTTAAACCAAAATATCATGAAGACAGCAGGAAGAGGTAAGGAAACCAAGCATCATTGAGGAGCCATTCTACATTTTAACAAAGTGTGTGGGATGCATCTTAAATTTGGGTTACCACTGCACCTCTAACAGTGCTGTATGATAGTGTCACACAAGTCTCTGGAGTGGGACTTGACCCACAACCTTCTAACTTAGATGCAACCAGGCTACCTACTGATCAAGACTGACAGCCTTAGCTATTTAAGTTAAGATAGGTTAAAGATGGAGACACACAATTACTATTCACTTTGAAGCTGGATAACTATTATTGAACTGCAATTCGCCACTGATACAATTCTTCTGTGTACTAATTATGTAATTTAACAAAGATTAAAGGTGAATTATGTAGAGTTACATGTACAGCACAAAAGAGATCCATGTTGCACAAGTGGTCTATGCCTATATGTATTCTCCATAAAAGCCACTTTCCACTCTAACCCTTCAGAACATCTTTCTATTGCTTTAATCCTCCTGTGCTCTTCTAGCTTCCCCTGAAATGTGGCAGTCTTACACCTTGTAAGCTGACGGCTTGGGCCATGGCAGTTATTTCTGTGCTAAACATCGCTTGGTGTGGCTCAATAGTCCCACTCTGGCATGGCAGTCTCTGCCCCATTTTCTGCTAAGGAAGACAGTGGGCCGAGAAGGTGCCCATCTCCCCTTCTACATCCATCTGCAACTTCCTATATCCATCTGCAACCTGGAGGTTGCAGATGGATATAGATAGGTTGAGTGTGTGGGCAAAGATCTGGAAAATGTAGTTTGATGTGGAAAATGTGAAGTTGTTCACTTTGAAAGGAAGAACAAAAAAGCAGAGTATTACTTAAATGGAGAACGGCTGCATAATTCTGAGCTGCACAAGGTTCTAGGTGTTCTAGTACATGAGTCACACAAAGTTAGTATGCAGGTACAGCAAGTAATTAAGAAGGCTAATGAAATGCTATCCTTTTTACCAGAGGAATTGAACATAAAAGTAGGATGTTATGCTTCAGTTATACAGGGCATTGGTAAGACCGCACCTCAAATGCTGTGGTCTCCTTTTTTAAGGATGTAATGCATTGGAGGTGGTTCACTAGATGTTCAAGAAGGTTTACTAGATTGAAACCTGGAATGAGTAGGTTGTCTTCTGAGGAAAGGTTAGACAGACTGAGCTTGTTTTCACTGGAGCTTAGAAGAGTGAGGGGTGATTTGATTGAAGCATACAAGATCCTGAATGGCCTTGACAAGATGGATATTGAAAGGATGTTTCCTCTTGTAGGTCAGTCCAGAACTAGGGGGCACTTTTTTAAAATTAAGGATCGCCCTTTTAGGATAGAGTTGAGGAGAATTTTTTTCTCTCAGAGGGTTGTGTGTTTGGAATTCTCTGCCTCAAAAGGTGGTGGAATTGAATATTTTTAAGGCAGAGGTAAATAGGCAAGGGAATCAAAGATTATTGGGGTTAGATGGGAGTGTGGAAATCAAAACACAAGAAGATCAGCCATGATCTTATTGAATGGCAAAACAGGCTCAAGGGGCTGTAAGGTCTACACCTGTTCCTATTTCTTATGCTCTTATGATTCCCTGGCTTCTATTTTCACAGGTCCCTCTACTTGGGAAGCGGAGCTTTTCTTTCCTGCTTACCTCTTCCAATGTCCTTCCAAACTGTCAGCCCCCAGAGGTCATGGCTGCCAGCAATTTTCTCCCAAGTGTCAGTGTCAATATTTGCCATCTTCATATCTCGGTTACAGGTGCATATGTAGCAGCAGAATGGATGCCCAGAAGGTCATAGCCCAGTGGCCAATTCACCACGCAGAATGTCGTTGGGTATATTGCTGTCAACCATTTGATGAACATGGTTGAACCAGCACAGAAGTCGTGGTTTAGCAATGAGTGTATGATGATGGAATTAGTGTATGATGATGGAATTAGCATGCTCCTGAACCTCTGAGTTGGTGACCTTGTTCTGCCAAGAGATGCCAAGGATACGTCTGAGACAGTGAAGGTGGAAATGGTTCAGGCTTTCCTCCTGCCTAGCAAATGTTGCCCATGTCTCACTACAGTAGAGGAGTGTGCTGAGAATGCAGGATTGGTAAAGTCACAGTTTGGTGATCTCAGTCAGATTGCTGTTGTTCCACACTCTCTTACTCAGCTTGGATATATCAGCTGCAGCTTTTGCAATGCACGTGATGATTTCAGCATCAAGTGACAGATTGCTGGTGATTGTAAAGCCTAGATATGTGAAGCCATCTACAACCTCCTGTGTCACATTGTCAATGCTGATAGATGGTGGCATGGCAACATCCTGGACCATGACATTTATCTTCCTGATGCTGTTTGTCGAACCAAACTTATTACAAGCGTGAGAGTTGTCCATTTGCTGCTGAAGGTGGCTTTTGATATGGAATGTTAGTGCAGCATCATTGGTCTAGAGCAACTCTCTAGTAAGAATTGGCGCACCTTTGAGTCATAGGAAAGAACTTTCCCCCCATTGGCGGGCAGGTGCAGGAATGGGCATGGACAGGCGCATCTCCGATTGGCGCCCCCGATTGGGGGCACACCACCATTTTACACCTTAATTGGCCCGCCCAGGGTGATGCCCGCCAGGAAGCACTGTGCGCTCCCATTGCGGGTGGGGGGGGGGGGGGCGGATTCCCTCAGCCGAGAGTGCGTGCGTGTGAAAGAACGCGCTGATCTCTCGGAGCTCTGCCCGATGTCATCCCGCGTCATTTTACATGGTGGTGAGCAGGCCCTGAACCCCGCTCACCGACCTAAAGATCCTGCGCTTAGAGTCATAGAGCCATTGCGTCATAGAGGTCTACATCACAGAAAAAGGCCCTTCGGCTCATCGAGTCTGCACCGGTCAAACAAGTACCTAACTATTCTAATCCCATTTTCCACCACTCGGCCCTTGGCCTTGTATGCCATAGCTTTGCAAGTGCACACCCAAATGCTTCTTAAATATTATGAGGGTTTTTGCCTCTACCACCCTTTCAGGCAGTGAGTTCCAGATTCCCACCACCCTCTGGGTGAAAAAATTCTTCCTCACATCACCACTAAACCTCCTGCCCCTTACCTTAAACCTATGCCCCCTGGTTATTGATCCCTCCACCAAGGGAAAAAGTTCCTTGCTGTTTACCTTATCTATGCCCCTCATAATTTTACACACCTCAATCATGTACCCCCGCAATCTCCTCTGCTCCAAGGAAAATAACCCCAGTCTATCCAACCTCTCTTCATAACTAAAACTCTCCAGCCCAGGCAACATCCTGGTAAATCTCCTCTGCACTCTCTCTACTGCAATCATAGCCTTCCTATAATGTGCTTTCCAGAACTGCATGCAATACTCTAGCTGTGACCTAACCAGCATTTTATACAGTTCCAGCATAACCTCCCTGCTCTTATATTCTACGCCTCGGCTAATAAAGGCAAGTATCCCATATGCATTCTTAATTACCTTATCTACTTGTCCCACTACCTTAAGGGACTGGTGGACATGCACACCAAGGTCCCTCTAATCCTCGGTACTTCCCAGTGTCCTACCATTCATTGTGTATTGCCACCCCTTGTTTGTCCTACCCAAGTGCATCACCTCACACTTATCCGGATTAAATTCCATTTGCCACTGATCAGCCCACCTGACCAGCCCATCTATATCCTCCTGTAATCTAAGGCTATCCTGCTCACTATTTAACACACCACCAATTTTCGTGTCATCCACGACCTTACTGACCAACCTTCCTACATTCAAGTCTAAATCATTTATATATACCACAAACAGCAAGGGACCCAACACCAATCCCTGTGGAACCCCACTAGACACAGGCATCCAGTCACAAAAACACCCCTCGACAATCACCCTCTGCTTCCTGCCACTCAGCCAATTCTAGATCCAATTTGCCAAATTGCCTTGGATCCCAAGGGCTCTTATTTTCGTTATCAGTCTCCCATGTGGGACCTTATAAGACCCTTGCTGAAGTCCAAGTAGACTAAGTCAAACGCATTGCCCTCATCTACACACCTGGTCACCTCTTTGAAAAATTGAATCAAATTGGTCAGACATGACCTCCCCTTAACAAAACCATGCTGACTGTCCTTGATTAATCCCTGCCTCTACAAGTTTAGATTAATTCTGTCCTTCAGGATTGCTTCCAATAGTTTCCCCACCTGAGGTTAGGCTGACTGGCCTGTAGTTCCCTGAGTTATCCCTTCCTCCCTTCTTGAATAATGGTATCACATTGGCTGTCCTCCAGTCTTCTGGCACTTCTCCCGTGGCCAGAGAGATATTGAAATTATTGCCAGCGCCCCTGCTATCTCCTCCCTTGCCTCACTCAACAGCCTGGAATACATTTCACCCAGGCCTGGAGATTTATCTACTTACAAGCCTTCCAGACCACTTAGAACCTCCTCCCTTTCTATGCTAATTTCTTTAATTATATCACAGTCCTTCTGCCTGATTTTCATACCCACGCCGTCCCTCTCACTTGTGAACACCAACACAAAGTATTCATTTAGATCCCTACCTAGGTCTTCTGGCTCCACACACAAATTACCACTATGGTCCTTAATGGACCCTACTTTTTCCCTAGTTATCCTCTTACACTTAATGTTCTTGTAAAATAAACTTTGGATTTTCCTTTATTTTACCTGTCAACATTGTTGCATGGCCCCTCTTTGTTCACCTAATTTCCTTTTTAAGCTCCCCCCTACACATTCTATACTTGTCTAGGGCTTCCACTGTTTTGAGCCCCTGGTATCTGCCATATGCCTCCAATGACTTAGATCTCAGGCAGGCACAGTTGAACAGCTTCCCTTCAGTTCTGATATGTTAGGGAGTACCCTCTGTAGATAACCTGAATGCATATGACAGCAGCAAAGAGAATAATATGCCAAAGAATGTTGGTGCCAGACATAACCTGTTTGACCTCACGGCAGATTTCAAAGGTTTCTGATGTTGCCCCACATAGCTGATCTTACCCGTCATGCTGTCATGGAAAGAGATCACACTGAGCAGCTTTGGTGGACAGCTAATTTTCTCCAGCAGCTTAAATAGACCACCGGTGCTCATATGATCAAATGCCATGGTAAGATCAGTTAAGATAGTATATAGTGGTCTTCGTTCACACAATTTCCCTTGCAACTGCTGGACTGAGAAGATCAGGTCCATTGTAGATCTTCCAGTTCTGAAACCACACTGGAATCTGGGGTAGATGCGTTCAGCCAGGACCTGCAGTCTGACAAGGGCAATATGGGCAAATACTTCTCCCATGATGCTCAGCAGGGATTATGCCTTAATAGTTGTTGCAATCGCTGTTGTTGCCCTTCTTCTTGTACAGGGTCTCAATCTTTGCATTACAAATATCCTAGAGCATTGCCCCTTCCCTCCAGCAGAGACAAAGAAGCTTGAGCAGAAAGTGCAGGAGTGCCTGGTTCCCATGCTTAATAAGTTCAGGTGGTATAGCATCAGCACCTGGAGTTTTATCCATGGCAAATGAACCTATAACTTTGCTTAAGCTCTTCCACTGGGTTCAAAATCCAACTTTTCCATGACATGCAGGCTTTCTGCGGTGCTGAGAGCTTCCCCGGTAACAGTTTTCTCCCTAGTTAGTGGAAACACAACTCAAAATAGCGTTCCAGCCACCTCTCCAACTGTTTATTGCAGCTGGTGATGACCACGCCTGCCTTTGTTTTCAATGGAGCCGTATCTTTACCAGTTCTTTTTTGATCCCTTCATACATGCTCCTAGTATTCCTTGTGTCAAAGGACATCTGGATAGCTGGCTGTTACAATCCCCCTGGGGGGGGACCACAAACTAAAATAACCAAATTTACTGAATGACCACCAAATGAAGAAATTACCAACAAGATTTCGTTTTTTGTAACTTTTGCTCTAACATGAATCAGAATCCATGTTTATGGTCGGTATGAAATATAAATTATCCCGGGAGTAGCAGATACAACAAAGACAATCTCACTCAATTACAAGTGTTTGTATTCCTTGCCGCTCAAATGTAGCATCAGCTGCAATCTCACAGTCTTTGTTTTTATCTCACAGTCTTTCCAACTTGGCCTCCAGAACTTAGGACATCTCACTTTTCTCATTCAATGGATTTGGTCCTTGAGTAAGCTGAAATGGTAGCTCCTCTCCATCGAATTCCCCCAGAGACAGTCACAACCAAAACAGCAGACTCTGCAGAAACTCCTGCTTCTGCCTGCAACATGCGCATTTTTTAGCGTAAATGTCTGCAGAAACAAACTTCACTGAGACAACTTTTTGGTTCTTGGTTTTGAACTTTTCTAGGAACAACAGGGTTGTGGCTTTTATAAATCAGTACCTTGGTTTTGCACTCTTCATGCTATTTTCTTAAAATCTATACTGAACTTTGTACATTCTGGACCCTGGATTAACATTTGTGATGGACCCAAGGTTTTTACAATTTGTTTCGAGCTCGACACTAAATGTCTAACTGTGTTCCTCTCCGCAGATGCTGCCAGACTGCTGAGTTTTTCCAGGTATTTTTATTTTTGTTTTGGATTTCCAGCATCCGCAGTTTTTTGCTTGTAACTAAATTTTGGTCAGTGTTTCTACTATTTGAAACTCTGAAACACTCTGTTCAGTTTTTAACTCCTGATCTCCTGTTTCTCTTGTGTCTGCATATTTTTTAATGTCCAAGGTTCGAAAAAAGTTTCAACAAACCAAACATTTGAGTCGTCCTTCATAATAATTAAACTTACCTCATCCTGTTTAAATTCAAGATCATTCTAAACTTTGAGTTCTTCTCCTTGACTTAACCCTTCGGTTTTCTTATACTGGAGATGTAGGTTTAACACTGACTCTTTTTGTGTGAGCAGTTCATTTTTCAGTCAAGTAAAATCCTCTTTTGCTGCTTTAGGAATTTCATTAAGGTTATGTCTATATTTAGCTAAGGAAGCTTGAAAATCCTTTTTATTCAATACATGAATTTTCTTGATTTCTTTTTGCTTTTTTTCTTCCCAATGCATTCAAGCTTTGTTTAATCTCTTTCTCAAAAGAACGATTGCCTCTTCAGTTTGAAGTTTTAAATTATGTTCAAGCATATGTATGCTTACTGACATCTTTATAGTATCACTTTGTTCTCAGCTTTTCTACTCTTTCAAAGAATGTTTTCCCTCTTTTTCATTACTAATTTTGAATACTATTGCTAGCTGCTTTGCTTCACCTTGCCCACACATTTTCTGCATTTTTAAAATTCAAATAACTTTAACTCGTGTCCCATTGACATTAACTTTTCCTTTTCAGCTGGATGCTCCAATGTCCTTTTAAAATTGCAAGTGAGTGTCTGACTCTTTGGACACATAATTATTCAAAACATTATTTTTTGTAGCAGGTTTACAGACAGTCATGGATTCATTTAAGTCACTCAGCTTTTCCCATATGATTTCAGCTTTAACAGCCTCAGTGGGGGGCTTTCCCGAAACCATTGGAGACTGTGATACCTTATACCCAGCCAAGTAATTTCTTAACAAGAAATCAACAGTTTCTATGGGTAAAGTGGGAATGACACCCACAGTAACAGCGCCAATGGCTAAGTAGCATTTTAAATTAATCTTATACAAAGGAATGGGTAAACAATTTCCATCAATACCTTTTTATTCAGCGAACTTTTTGGAGAGAGCTTCATGCCACCTGCCAGCACCAGTAATTGTGCTGATCCTGTATCCTTAAGGGTAACAATCGATTTGCCTGCCTCACCAGATGAACATGAGGGCACTTTATGCTCAAACACAAATCTCTATAGTTTTCTATCACCCATTTCAACTTCTCAGTGAATGTGGGGAAGGCTCCTTACTTGTCATGAGCTTTACCAGTCAGGACATTATCACCTGGGGAAATGGCACTTGACTGAGCAAATGCAACAGGCTTAGATTTTAACTTCCAGCATCCAGCCTTCATGTTCCCTTCCTTGCGATAAAAGTAGTATGTCAGTGCCCTTGAACTAAATCTGCCCTCTGAACTTGGGGGAGCCAGTGGTGTAGTGGTAATGTTGCTGGGCTAGGAATCCAGAGACCTAGGGTAATTTTCTGGGGACATGGGTTCAAATCCCATCATGACTTCTAGCAGAAATTCAATGAATAAAAAGCTGATTCTCAGTAATGGTGACCATAAAACCCATCTGCTTCTCTAATGTCCTTTAGGAAAGCAGATCTGCCATTCTTATCCAGTCTGGCCCACAAGAGACTCCAGACTTATAATAATCTTAACTGCCCTCTGAAATGGCCTAGCAAATCACTCAGTTCAAGGGCAATTAGGGATGGGCAATAAATGCTAGTCTTGCCAGTGACAGCCACATCCCATGAAAGAATAAAGGGGGAAAAAACTTCTACTAACCCAAGGGCCTGGGTCTTTACCTTCTTCCTCTTTCTCAGCAGGACCTGACTTCTGCCCATCATCAACCTTCCTCTTATTCCAGTTTCTCTGCAATGTTCTAAAGTGAGGCATTTTACTAATCAATTGAGTTAACTCATAATGGTCTGTCATTACCGAAGCTTTATTTATTTTATGAGCTTTGTGATCTTCCAGGTGAGGCCTTAAGCTCAAAGGGACACTGTTTTTGAATTCCTCCATGAACATCATCTTCCTAAAGATATTGAAGATTTGTTCCACCTTCATCGACCTAGACCACCTACTGAACACCATTTCATTTCTGCTGGCAAATTCTACATACGTTTGGCCCATTCCTTTTCTAAATTTCTGCCTGTAGGCCAGTGGCGTAAGTGTAGAGTATTGCAGTCTTTTCTTCCTTCTAATCACATGGGTGCTTTTCTGAGAGATCACTACACTTCCAAAGCCTTCCATGTCAAAACACCTTGTAGAAGCATTGTCCACTGTTTGGGAAATGTTGATATACAAAGGGGCCTGCTTATCCTTGTACACTGAAAGCAAGCGTGCAGGCGCAGCAAGTAGTTAAGAAGGCAAATGGTACGTTGGCCTTCATTGCAAGAGGACTCCAGTATGGAAGCAAAGGTGTTTTACTGCAGCTTTACAGGGCCCTTGTGAGTATTGTGTGCAGATTTGGTCTCCTTACCTAAGGAAGGATATATTTTCCATAGAGGGAATGCAGCAAATGTTCACCAAGCTGATTTCTGAGATGGCAGGATTGTCATATGAGTCCATTCATGAACTGTGGGCATCACTGGCTAGGTCAGCATTTATTGCCCATCCTTAATTGCACTTAAGAATCAACCACATTGCTGTGGGTCTGGAGTCACATGTAGGCCAGCAGATTTCCTTCTCTAAAGGGGCAGTAGTGAACCAGATGGGTTTAACAACAATTGATATGGTTATCATCATTTTTTATTGAATTTAAGTTTTACCATATGCTGTGGTGGGATTTGAATTTAGGTCCCTAGAGCATTACACTGGGTCTCTGGATTGCTAGTCAGTGACAGTACCACTATGCCAACATCTCCCCTCAACTGGGCTGACTAGGCCTGTATTCACTGGAGTTTAGAAGAATGAGTGGGGATCTCATTGAAATGTTTAAAATTCTGACAGGGATGGACAGATTGGATGTAGGGATGATGTTTCCTCTGGCTGGGGGGGGGTCTGGAGGAAGGGGTCACAGCCTCAGGATACGGGGTAGGCCATGTAGGACTGGGATGAGGGGAAACATCTTCACTCAGAGGGTGATGAGCCTGTGGAATTCTCTACCATAAAAGGCTGTGCAGGCCATGTCACTGAATATATTTAAGAAGGACATAGATAGGTTTCTAGACTCTAAAGGCATCAAGGGATATGGGCAGAGAGTGGAAGTATACTCGATCACTAAAAGAACCTGTCCTTTCTTCCTCAAGCCCCAGGTGCCTAGCCAATTTTTCTATGATTCTATCCCACGTTGCTCCCGATCTTACGATAATTCCCAAGTGCTCTGCCACAGCTGTAAATTGTAGCCTGAATTTTACGCTTGGCGGGCACACGTGATTGGTGGGCCTGGGACAGGTCGGGAAACAGGCCCCTGCCCACGATCGGTCCACGACCGTGATTTCACACTGGCTGGCCAATGATTGGCAAGGGCTGGGCGGGAGCGGGGGCCTATTGGGCACCATGTCCAATAGAGGCCCTGCAGCTTGTTTAAAAACTGCATAGGAAGCTCCTTGAAGGCTGCCAGAGAAGAACATATCTTCTGCGTTCTGGAGACTGAAGCTATGGCCTCAATAGTGGCTCGAGACACCAGGCGGAAGGGCAGGTCGGGTGGGCACTCGACCCCGCCCCCCCCACTCCGGTTTTTGGACGAGTGCATTGCGGTGCGATTGGAGCAGGCGGCTGCCAGGAAGAATACCCTCAGCAGCTGAGATCAGCAGCCACACATTGTGTGGCACACATGGGTGCAGTGCCGCAAAAGGTTCAACGACCTGCTGTGCTTGGGAAGGGTGAGTACTGTGTTGGCATGGATCAGTGTGTTGAAGTGTTAAGGCTAGCCATCCGTCCCGTGGTATTAGAGTCTGAGTGCCAACTGTCAATGACACTGGAGCTGGCCAAGTGGGTGAATCCTGGCTGCTTGGACTGAGTGCCTTGTGGCTCGAGGTCCATGACCTGGATATGCCCTACAAAGTGTTCCGCAGGTGGGGTTGGCCAGGCTGCAATGGCGCTGCAGGTAGAGAGTGGGCTAATCAGTGCTCCTCTGTCCCTTCAGAAGATGAACTATAATGATGTTGAGAGGTCAAAGACAGGCCGTGGCCCCCTCAAACCTCCTAATCCTGACCAGATTTGAGCAGATCGCCTTCGAGCTGGAGATGCACCGTGCACCTCGGTCAACCGGCCGTGGAGATGCTGGGGTGTCAGACGAAGGTAAGAGTGCACTGCACAGAGGTAAGAGTTCCAGATGGTGCAAACATTCTTCTGTAGTGTCTTCATTGATGGCAGCCTCAAACCTGAAGTCCCCATTGACCACTGAAAGACAATGGCACCATGATGCAGATCTCCACTGTCTCACCAGGGTGCCTGGCATGCACAGTGACAATGTGATGACTTTAACTAATGATGTGTCATTGTTCTACCTTAGATTTGCCAGCAGGCACCCGTTCACAGGAGCCCGAAGAGCCACCCCTGACACCAGAGGACTGCCGAGCTTCACCTGCATCACACCCATTCTCTGAACCAGGCACCAGCGCAGGCACCAGCACCTCAATGGGCATTAGATCTTCAGCTACAATGTCAGTGCCTAGTAGTAAGGGCATTTCACAGTCTCTTGAGGTGCAGGCGGAGGCAGAGAGTGCCCAAGGCATCAGCAGTCAGAGGACTGCTGGAGGCCAGGACGACGCTGAATTGAAGGCAGATGATGGGCCTCTGGAGTCATCCATTAGGCGGCAGATGCTGGATGTACAGCAAGAGGTGTGGGACGATCTGGTAGAGCTCCATGAGGGTCCATATGCCATGGTCTCTGTTGTGGAGGGGTCCATGCCTAGCATAAGCACAGTGTTGATCCTCTTGGCCAAGGGTACTGTCTCCTTCATTGAGAGAGTGGCAGTTCTCATAGAGAGGCAACTCCAGGGACAGAATCAGGAGTTCCTGGGGATGCGCTTGGACCTGCAGGCCTTCACACAGGCAATGATCTCAGGTAGTCAGTGCCTGTGTGGGAGATGGATGAGGCACCCAGTATCCCAGCTAGGTGCCAAAGCAGCAATGGTGAGCAGGGAGGTCAAGAGCGATCTCACGTTGATACACAAGCTGCTTGTTGTCTCTGCAGGCTCCTGTCAGGGCTCCAGATGATGGCAGCAGCTCCTCTACTCCTCTGCCAGTGAGCGTGGCATCTGATGAGACTGCAATGACTGGGGAATTGCCAGCCATGGCACAGGCTTAACCCTCCCAGGTGAGGCCAGCACAGGCTCCTCTGGCCAGAGGACGACTGCCAAGGTCATCAATGCTAACAGGAAAGCAGAGTCAGCAGGCTGTCTCCAATGCCGGAGACAGCAAGGAAGCAGGGGTCCAAGATGTTGCACTTGTAAATGTAAGTTTAAGGTACCATGAGAACAACAGGAACTGCTCACGGGTGATCTTCTATTCTGTAATATTTTGTTTATGTTTACTGGTGTGGAAATGAACACCAGGGATGGTAATGTTAATTTGTTTTGATTGTTAAAATTACATGAATTTTGTTTTTGTCATAATGGCCTGTGTATACTTCACCTTTTTTTTTGGTGCAGGTTATGCCAGTATGTAATGCTGGACGTGAGTGGCTCTAAACTTTATTGTACAGGCACTGAGTGGACTTCGGTTTAAAATAAAAGGGTCATTTCAGACATCATGGATGGAGGGGGCAGCCCTGCAGCAGATCTTTGGCAGCCTATCTGAAGGTGTGCTGGATCAAGGCATCCCTGGTGCCCCTGCCTCCCTGAAGGATAGAGAGGTCTGCCTCCACATCCTCAGTGTTCTCCTCACCATGCTCCTCTTCTGACTGACTACTTCATTGCCTGTGGCCAATGGACCTGCCTTAAGATTCTCTTCCTCCAGTGGGTCCCCCATTGCCAGTGCAAGATAGTGGAGAGCGCAACATGCAACCACTATCAGTGACACCCTCTCTGGAGGGTATTGTAGAGCTTCCCCTTAATGGTCCAGGCATTGGAAGCACATCTTGAGAAGACCAATGGCTCTCTCTAGGTCCACCCTTGTGGAGGCATGGCTCCTATTATAACAATGTTCTGCCTCTGTTCTTGGGTGGCAGAGAGGCGTCATGAGCCACTTTTTCAATGGATAGTCCTTGTCACCCAGTAGCCATGCAGCCAGTCAGGCTGGAGTACTGAAGAACCCCGGCATCTGGGAGTGTCTCAGGATGTAAGCTTCATGGGAGCTGCCAGGGTACCTTGCACAGGCTTGCAGAATCTGAGTCCTGTGATCATGCACTATCTGGACATTCATCGAGTTGAATCCACTCATGTTCACAAAGGCACCCAGTTGACCCGCTGGCACTTTGTGTCCACATGTGTGTAGTTGATTAAACCCTGGACGTGGGGGAACACAGAAATCGCTGCAAACCCTCTGGCTCGCTCAGCCTGCTCTCGTCCATACGGAAATGAATAAATGGCATTACCCACCTGAACAGAGCTTCTGTCACCAGCTTGGCACAACTGTAGACAGCTGATTGGGATACTCCACAAAGATCACCCACTGACCCCTGGAAAGAGCCGGAGGCATAGAAGTTGAGGGCCACTGAGACCTTCAGAGCCACGTTCATGGAGTGTCCACCCACACTGTTGGAGGTGATCTCAGACCCAACCATTTGACAAATGGAGGTCACGGTCTCCTTCAGCATCGGACATATTGAGGCAGCTGCATCGCTGCCTGTAAAC
This sequence comes from Carcharodon carcharias, assembly GCF_017639515.1. Lineage (NCBI taxonomy): Eukaryota > Metazoa > Chordata > Chondrichthyes > Lamniformes > Lamnidae > Carcharodon > Carcharodon carcharias. Next base: position 132,167,466 of record NC_054471.1, read on the forward strand.
CCTGGCAGCAGGATAGTGGCATCTTCTGTTACCCCTTCTGCCTTGGACTACCTGACCTCCCCTCCCTTCTGCTCCTCTCTTCCTCCTCAGAGGTGGTACCACCAGTGGAAATCCCCATTACCAGGGCAACAGTAGGCTGTCTGAATCCTGAAAGGGTCCACACGGTCAAAATCCTCCGGCAGCTTTGGAGATACCAATGAGTCCTGAAGTGAAGTCTAGAAATGCTAAGAATGAAGCTCAGAATGGAAATGAAGCTGACAAGTTCAAATAAACAACCAGCAGCAAACTATCTCCTAAACCCCTCACTACTCACAATGGCAATGCTGCTGACCCTTTTTATCCTGCCCTTGGATTAGGTTTTGCAAAATGTGGGCCTGTTTTGCCCATGTGATGAGCGTGAAATTGCACAGGCAATGTAAAATCGGGATTAATTGGTTTTTAATGGCCTTAAGTGATCTTTTAATTGAAGGGTGTGTTTCCAGCACCTGAGTGTGCCCACCGCCCTGAAGATTTCCCGTTTGTGGGATGATGACTTGCCCAGCTTCTTCTTGCGCTATTATATGCCTGATTGGGGTGGGCACACGCCCGCCCACAAGGCGTGAAATTCTGCCCCATCTATTCTGACCTGTTTCAAGTCTCAAGTGAGGTCCTTTCTTTCAACAAAGGCTTGAGCCTCAAAGGTACTTGTTTATTTTCCAATGTAATATATCCAATACAAATGTGAACTCTTCCATGTTTAAATGTTGGAAAGTTCCAGTGATTCCGTTTCAGTCCTTGGGTCATATCCTGGACTACAGCCTCCAATTTTGTTACGATCTCCATGGGGAAACCATAAACCAAAATAACCAAGTTTACTGAATGACCCCCAAACGAAGAAATTACCAACAAGATATCACTTTCTGTAGCTTTTACTTTAACATGAATCACAAGCTAGTAAATGGAATATGAATTAACAGGCAAATTATGGCTGGTATGAACTATAAATTTCCCAGGGAATAGCAGATATGACAAGGACAATTTCACAATACTACAAGCATTCATGTCACTCCCCGCTCAAATGTGGCACCAAATGCAATCTCACAGTCTTCCCAACTTGGCCTCCGGAATATAGGATCTCTCATTTTTTTCACTCAATGGCTTTGGTCCTTGAGTCAGATGCAAACAGTAGCTCCACTCTATTTGAATCTCCTGAAGACAATCTTCACCCAACAGCACACTCCTGCAGGAACTCCTTAGCTAGGTTCATGACAGCCTTGATGACACAGCTTCCCCAGAGACTCCTTTATCTTACTCTTTGAATAAACTTCATTAAATGGGTCTGATAGGCTCTGGCAAAAGTGAAGCATAGCTATAGAATTGTCCAATCTCTGCTCTAGCCCTGACTTCAGCTTTCTGTCCTGTTTAATTATACTACACACACATGACTCCTTGTAAATGCGCCTTCTTTATTCTTCCCTCTACTGCAGCTTTCATTTGTTCTTTACAGCAGTAGCTTCTTTGTCTGTTATCTTCCTTTGTGATGTTATTGCATCCAGTTCAAAGTTCATGAGGTTAGGTGTATTTCCAGACTAGCAGGCATTTAAAATCACCCAAGGGACTTATCCAGCAAGGTTCCAAACTCTAGTTTTAGCCAGTGGCCTGTGCGGTGAAGTCATTGTGACTCTGCTCTCAGAGTAACACTGGAGCAGACACATTTCATGACCCAGCAAATAAGGCACTTTCTGTTTTTATTTCAGATCTCCAGCATCTGCAGTATTTTGCTTTTATTAAGAAGGCACTTTGCTGGGTTTTTTTCTTTCCATCATTTTCCATACAAAAGGAGAATGTTGGGATGGTATATAATATTTACCCTATAGAACAGTCACTGCATTTTAAAGTGATTCAATGCATGTAAAATGTTTGGAGATTTTTTTCAGAAACAGACAATAAACATAATGTATAAACTGATAAAACTATGATAACATAATAACAGAAAGATTTTCCTACACCAACATGAGACAAGATTGGCACACCTGAATGGTCCTGCTTTTGCCCAGCTCCAAGGTCACAGGGACTCCCTCCCCTGAACCATTTAAATCAGGGCAAGCTGCAGGCATAAGACTTGCAATGACATCTTTTGTCTCCGTGATCAGGATTTCCCAGCTGCCAATAAAGATCAGAATATCCCAATTCCATCTGATTGTCCTTGTGGATAGGCAGGAGGAGTATTAGGTATATTTCTTAACTTGACCTTACCATGCAGTCTTCAGCCTATTTCAGGATCCTTGTGTACTCTCTAGATTGGGAAAGTTTCCAAAGCATTGCGGGGTCAGTGTGCTATAAGAATGACCACAATAAATACTGGCCTTGCCAGCAAGGCCCACATCCCAAAAACAAATATATTTTAAAAATATAAGGAATGCACTTGTGATTCATAGGATTACACATGCATCTTAGTCCAGCAGTTATAAAGATGACCAGAACAGTGAAGAAGTCATAAAATTTGTCATATTGAAAGGGGATGGATAAGTCTCGGGTTTCACACATCAATGATGTGGAATGCGCTGACAGTCAGAAGTGACAATAAATAAAATAAAACCCTTTACTTAACAACTAAAACAATGTCTACTATAAATAATAAAACACTGAAATGTTCTTTTAAGTTTCCATTCTAAACTTGGAGTTGGTACTCTAAGCGACTCTAATTTCATAGTCACCCTTTCAGGCATCATCCCAATCTGTCAATTAAATTATGGTCTTGTCAATGCTCCTTGAAAATTAATTCTCTTATGCACCTTCTGAACTTCATGGAAAATTGCCAATACTTTAACTGCAAGTTTGAGACTCACAAAACTTAAGATTAATACTGCTTGAATAAGCAACGAGTGTTAACTGTGCATTTGACAGAAGTTATGTTGATAAAGGTTCAGTTTGGATTCCTCCAGGACCATTCAGTTCCAGACTTTATTACATGAGAACACCTGCAAGCTCCCATCCAAGTCACCCAAGCTTCCTGACTTTGGAATGTATCACCATTCCTTCATCAGCAGTGGGGCAAGATCCTGGAACTCTCATTACCATGTACCAGTTCAAGAAGGTAGTTCACCACCACCTTCTCAAGAACAATTAAAGATGGGTAACCAATGCTGGCCTTGTCAGTGACACCCACATCCTATTAACAAATGAAACAGAACTCATGGTACCATATATCATCAGCTTGGCTCGAGCACAATCATAGAAGTTCTCCCACAGTCAAGCTCATAATAACTAAGGAAAAATCAATCATGATTGTCAAATCCATGCAGAGAATGGGAGATACATTGGGAAAAATAGGCTAGTTGATGAGTGTCGACTAGTAGCAGTGGACCATCCTAATAAACTGGGCAAAACAGAATTGTGGCACTAAAGAACTATCAGTGAGACAGCATAATTTCTTGCTTTCCACGAAGTTATTTCACAGCTTGTTAACTTGTGCTCATTTTTATTCTTTAAGTGAAGCATGAGCGTTATTCAAAAAGAAATTGAAAGAAGAAAATCAGAGTTGGTCGCAGACATTTTTCCATTGTAAATAGTTCCCCAACCCATTGCCCTACAGTCTCAAATATTTTCTGTTACAGAGTTTGGACCCTGACGTGATGAATGAAGGCAAATATAACTTAAAGTTAATTTGACACTGGTAGGAAATCGCAGATTTGATTGATCTGAGTTAAAGGCAAGTACATTAATTCAGAAAGTGACTGGGCTCCCATGTTGTTTGCCCATTTGATGATGCCTGAGGTTGTAAAACACATAAGTGTAATGTAAAGTCTATTATCTCTGCTGTTTGCATTGGAGTAAAGATAAAGTGAAACTCAGAAGTGCTGTCTGAAATAACTAATATTTTTTTAAAAAGAGCACAGTTTAATTAAAAATTATTGTGAAACTGGCGGGGATAAGCAGGTCCACTCAGAGCCATGAATAATTGAAAAAGATAGTTATCCTTCAATGCAAGGTGCATCTCCTGTTCATTTTATTTCAGTTCACTCTTCTTCTTAATAATGGAATTCTCAGGCACGTTCTTTCCCAGGATACCAAAACACTGGCATTCTTTGCTTTCATCAATGCTTCTTTTACCTTACAATCTAAAGTCTTTTGAAACACATGCTAGTGTTACTTATTGCTACTTCCTAATTCAGCTTCTTTCCTTTATTAATTTCAGTAGCGCTGAACTGTATGCCATGATTCCGACTAAAGTTTTTCAATAAAAATTAATCCCTCTCCATCTTTACATGTCTTCCTCTGGAAATTATATATAGGTTAAGAAATTATTTTAGAGATTTATAAATCACTAGCTAGGCTGTAGTTGGAGTATTGTGCCCAATTCAATGTAAGTAAGTAATTAGTCATAGTCCACAAAGGACCATTGGCAGGATGTGAAAACCTTGGAGAGGGTGCAGAGGAGATTTCAAAGGATGAAGATCTTCAGCTATGTGGAGAGACTAGAGAAACTGGGCTTGCTATGTTTAGAGCAGAGATGGTTATGGGGAGATTTATTAAATGTGTTCAAAATTATGAAGGATTTAAATGGAATAGGTTGAATTTAATGGCTGTGGTGGTGAATCCACCAAGGGATTAAATGCCCATCAGGTCGTTAACTGCCTGCCACCAGGATCCCCACGCCTTTAAAGATGATCCTGCCTCCAAGCATTACTGGCCAATCAGAGTCCACCAGGAGCAGTAGCCACAGCTGGGACTGCAGTTGGTCCCTGAGCAGGAGCATCTCTGGAGGCCCCAGCAGAGGGGTGAATGGGGTAGGCTCGCAGAGCCCATCAGGAAGGCCCTAGCAAAGTGGGGTGGGTTCAGTGTGGAGGGCAGGGGGAAGACCTCGCCACTGGTGGGGCTCTCCATTGGGCACAGCCTGCTTGATTAGGAGAGCCCCCTTGAGCCCATAGGGAGGGTGATGTCAGCTTCTGTGTCTATGTAAAATAGTGTGATTATTTCTAACTTCTGGGAATCACAAGACACAACAGGGTGCCAGCAGGTATCTGTGAGTAAAATCCAAACATTTCAAATGGCTGTACCGCTAAATTAGAGAAAAATCAACTTAAATTAGTGCCAGAATGAGAGAAAGGATGAGTGAATCATGCAAAAATGGAAAGATCGCCACTGCAGCGATGAATGTACAACTCCAGCGCAGATGAATTGGGAGGTTGATGATAAAGTGGGGGCATTTGAGGAGTTTAACAAAAGTGCAGACTGACATTTAGTAGCTTTCTAAAAAGCCCTGGCAAACAGGATAGGGTCAGCTACATCTTTTTGTGGGCAGGAGAGAAAGTGTTCAGTTTTTTCAACAGCTGGGAGATGAGCGAGGAGAACAATAAAACTTCAGGCAAACTTTTTGAGAAGTTCAGCCGACATCTCCAGCCAAATTCAAATCACCGAATCCAACAATGTGAATTCCAAAGACTGAAGCTGGAACCAGTTGAGCTGATTGACAATTTCTTAATGAGATCGAGAAATATAGTCAGCAAGTGTAAATTCAAAGAAAAGGATGAAATGTTGGTAGAGCAACACATTTGGGTCTCTGCACATCCTGATGCACAAAAAGCACTGATTGGAAAAGGCAAGCTCACAATATTGCAGACTGACACGGCCAGAGCACATTAAGCCAAGAGTATACAAGTAAAGGCAGTGACTATCCAAACAGCTAGCCCTTGATTAAGACAAGAGAAAGGCAGCAGGACTGATGCAGTGAAACAGCAACAAAAGAATGCACACCATACAGAGAGAAAGATGTGCAAGGTCCATGGATAACCACATGACTCTACAGACAGAACGAAATGTCTCAAATGCAGAGCTTGTGGAAAGCCCAATCACTGGGAAAAGATGTACAGAACAAAGAAAGAAGATGGTAAATGAAGTATTAGAGACAAAGCAACAGGATGAATGAGAAGAAAAATATCCATACCCTGGAAGATGATGGTGATTTTGAAGATACCATAGGTATTGGAACCATACAACTGCATGAAATGGCTGGATGCCACAGTTCCTAGAGAAATTCACACAATCATTCAAATCAGGAAGAAAGTGAAAAATAAGGCCACAGCCATAAATCTGAAACTGAAGCATGATACCAGAGCACAGAGTAACAGCATCTGATTCAAACAATACCAGAAGGTCTTTCTTGAAAATTTGAAAGAAAATGGTTACCTAAGGAAAGATGCTCTGAAACCAAGCAATGTCATGCTGACAGCATATGGTGGAGCTGAGATTCAACAGCTACAAGTGACCCAAATCAGACTGACATACACGAAGCAAAAGATGTTAACTGTATGTTCTACTGAAACAGATGGTTCCACTATCCTGGAGTTCAGTAGCTCCCCAGAGCAGTATAAGGGCCTGGCACATATAGGGTTAATGTGGAACTGAGCACTGTACCACCCAAACAGTGATGTAAAAAGGCACATGACCCAAACCTAGGGATCAGTGTGCTCTTGAGCAGAGATGTGTAAAGACCTAGACTTGGGGATAACTCCTAGCCTGTACCCTTTACTGTACCTGCGTAAATAGTTCTAGTAGTTAATAAAGATTTACAGTTAACCTACTGAAGACTACTGAGACTGCTTTAAGAGAGAGGCCTTTCTGTAACCAACATCCTCCCAACATGGTGGCAGCTGGGGATCAAAAGCCTCAGCCTCGCAAAAATTCTGAAAAAAACTGAGATTCTGCAAGACTAGATAAAACGTCAACAAAAATCCCAACCTGAAAGAAGCTCCCAACAGAAGCTAAAGGCACAGAGAAAATTGACCAGAAAATGGTCCAGAGAAAAGGCCTGGAAGCTGAAGGCAGAGATTTTTACTGCAGCAGGAGACTCCATTAAATCTCCCTTGGAAGTCCAGCTTCAGAGCATACAAGGGTGAGCTAAAAGTTCCATTTCTTTATGTTGGCTTCCAGCTAGTCCTAAGAGTCCCATTGATGAGAATGCATGATGAGTGCATGAGTGGAACACTTCCAATACTTTGGAAGTTATCTTTCACAGAAGGCTGACATTAACAAAGAAATACAGTATCGCCCAAAGTCTGTTGGTGCAGCCTTCGGCAACTGAGGAAGTGAGTGTTTGAAGATTGCAACATCAAAACTGAAACCAAGCTCAGGTCGACCATGTTGTCATGATCCCTTCCTTACTGTATAGGGTTGAAATATGGACAATGTATAAGAGACAACTCAAAGCACTTGGGTCATACCATCAACAGTGTCTGTGGAAGATTTTACACTCTCATAAGCAGGCACCACAAGCATGGAGTCTAACATCCACCATCAGCTTTGCTGGGTTGGTCATATAGTTTTGATGTCAGGCACTAGGCTCCCAAAGTAGCTCTTCTTCTCCCAGCTCAGACAGGGCAGATGCACCAGAGGAGAACAGAAGCATTTTAAGGATGTACTGAAGGCCAACAAAGCAACATTGCCATCATCTCCTGGGAGGCCATCACCTTGGACTTATCCAGATGGTGGCAAAGTCTGTGAGAAGGATCCCAGCATTTTGAGACCCAACAATGACAAAATGAAGAGGAAAAGTGAAAGCAGAGAAAAGAACACACCATGACCCGAACTGATAACACACAATCAGACATCCCACATGACAACAAATATCCTATGTGCCATAATAATAAGTTATGAAGGGCTGCAGCTGATCTCAGTAAGCCATGCGATGAAGGAGGCATCACTGCGGGTTAAAGGTAGTACACCCATAGAAAACAGCCCTCCAATCAGAAGCAAGAAAGATCTGGTACAAATGTATCTAGAGTGTTTTGGTGAGGCGGTTGAAGATTTTAAGTATCACAGCATCATTGATCCAGAGACGAAGCCAATGATTCATCACCCACGTAAAGTACCAATGGGACTGAAAGGAAACATAAAAGAAAGCTCCATGAAGTGAAAGAGAAAAAAGCGATTGCCAGAGTCACAGAGTCGACAGATTCCATCATTGTGAGAGAGAAGCCAAATGGATGTCTACAAATTTGCCTGGATCCCAAAAACATTAATCAAATAATAAAGATGAATCACTACCCTACTCCAACACTGGAAAAGATCACACCAGCACTGGAAGGGGAAATGTTCTCAGCAAGCTTGATTCCAGAAATCACAGAATTGGGACTGAGGTGGGAATCTGTGAGTGGAGCCAGAAGAAATGGGAGAGATACTAAATGAATACTTCTCATCAGTATTCACCAAAGAGAAGGACTTAGCGGTCAACTTGTCTAGGAAAGAGTGTGTAGATAGCCTGGATCGTGTTGAGATCAAAAAAGAGGAGGTGTTAGGCATCTTGAAGAATATTAAGGTGGATAAGTCCCCAGGGCCATATGGGATCTACCCCAGAATACTGAGGGAGGCAAGGGAGGAGATTGCTGGGGCCTTGACAGAAATCTTTGTATTCTCACTGGCTACAGGTTAGATCCCAGAGGACTGGAGAATGGCCAATGTTGTTCCATTGTTTATGAAGGGTAGCAGGGATAATCCAGGAAATTACAGGCCGGTGAGCCTTACGTCAGTGGTAGGGAAATTATTGGAGAAGATTCTTCGTGACAGGATTTACTACCATTTAGAAGCAAATGGGCGTATTCGTGAGAGGCAGTATGGTTTTCTGAAGGGGAGGTCGTGTCTCACTAACTTGATCGAGTTTTTCGAGGAAATGACAAAGATGATCGATGATGGAAGGGCAGTGAATGTTATATACATGGATTTCAGTAAGGCCTTTGACAAGGTCCCTCATGGCAGACTGGTACAGGAGGTAAAGTCACACGTTGAGATAAGAGGTGAGCTGGCAAGATGGCTTGGTCATAGAAGACAGAGGGTAGCAGTGGAAGGGTGCTTTTCTGAATGGAGAGCTGTGACTAGTGGAGTTCCGCAGGGATCAGTGCTGGGACCTTTGCTGTTTGTAGTATACATAAATGATTTAGAGGAAAATGTAACTGGGCTAATTGGTAAGTTTGCAGACAACACTAAGGTTGGAGGAGTTGCAGATAGTGAAGAGGATTATCAAAGGATACAATGGGATATAGATCGGTTGGAAACTTGGGCGGAGAAATGGCAGATGGAGTTTAATGCGGACAAATGCGAGGTAATGCATTTTGGAAGGTCTAATACAGGCAGGAACTATACAGTAAATGGCAGAAACAATACTCTCAGGCATTGCATCACAAATCCTAACCACTTACAACGTAAAAAAGTTTCTCTTCATATCGCTTTTGCTTCTTTTTCTAATTATTTTAAATCTAAGCCGTCTTGTTCTCGATCCTTTCATGAGTGGGAACAGTTTCTCCCTATCTGCTCTGTCAAAGCCCTTCATGGGGTTTCATGAACACCACTATCAAATCTATACTGAGCCTTCTTTTTTCTAAGGAAAACAGTCCTAAATTCTCCAATCTATCTTCATAACTGAAGCTCCTCATCCCTAAAATCATTCTCATGAACCTCTTCTGCACCCCTTCTGATGCCTTCACATCCTTCCTAAAGTGTGGTGCCCAGGTCTGGACACAATTCTCCAGTTAAGCCGAACTAATGACTCACACAAATTCAACATAACTTCCATGCTTTTGTATTCTATGCCCCTATTAATTAAGCCCAGTATACTGTCTGCTTTATTAACTGCTCTCTCAACCTGTCCTGCCACCTTCAGTAATTTATGTACATATACACCCAGGTCCCTCTACTCCTACATCCCCTTTAGAGTTTTACCCTTCATTTTATATGTTGTCTCCATGCTCTTCCTATCAGAATGAATCACCTCACACTTCTCTGCATTAAACTTCATCTGCCACCTGTCCACCCATCCACCAACTTGTCTATGTCCCTTTGATGTTCTACACCACTCTCCTCACAGTTCACAATTCTTCCAAGTTTTGTATCATCTGCAAACTTTGAAATTGTGCTCTGTACACCAAGGTCTTAGTCATTAGTATATATCAGGAAAAGTAGGGTCCCAACACTGACCCCTGGGGAACTCCATTACAAATCTTCCTCCAGCAGGAAACGCATCCATTAGCCACTACTCCCTGTCTCCTATCACTCAGCCAATTTTGTATCCATATTGCCACTGTCCCTTTTATTCCATGAGCCAAAACTTTGTTCACAAGTCTATTGTGTGGTCCTGTATCAAACATCTTTTGGAAATCCATGTACACCACATCAAAAGTATTGCCCTCATTAACCCATTCTGTTACCTCCTCAAAAATGCCCAATAAGTTAGTCAAACATGATTTCTCCCTTAAGAAATCCATTCTGGCTTTTCTTAATTATCCCAAATTTGTCCAGGTGGCCATTAACTTTGTACTGAATTATTGCATCTAACTGTAACTCTTTTGAGTACAAACATGTTTCCATCTGTTTCAGATGAAGTTACATTGTTTCATAGTTTGTCATTGTGAGATTTGAACTCTTGATCTTGGGATTATAAGCCCAGTACCATAACCACTTGGCTATTTTGTATCTCCACCTCCAAAGTTAAACTGACGGGCCAGTAGTTGCTGAGCTTATCCTTACACCCTTTTTTGAAGGGTGTAATGTTTGCAATTTTCCAGTCCTCTGGGACCACCCCTATCTAAAGAAGACTGAAGAATTATTGGCAGTGTCTCCACAATTTCCATTTTTACTTCCTTGGATGCATTGCATCCAGTTCTGACACCTTATCAACTTTAAGTACAGATAACCTATCTAGTACCATCTCCTTTTCAATTTCAACCTCATCTGGTGTCTGAACTATCTCATCTTTTACCTTGACTTGGGTAGGATCTTCCTCCTTGATAAAGACAATGCAAAGTATTAATTTAATACCTCAGCTATGCCCTCTGTCTCCATACGTAAATCCCTTTTTTGGTCCCTAATCGGCCCTACTCCTCCTACCACCACTCTTTTCCTATTTATGTGCCTGCAGAATACTTTAGGGTTCCCTTTTATGTAAACTGTCAATCTCTTATCATACTCCTTTTTGCTTCTCTTATTTGCTTCTTGACCTCTCCTCTGAACTTTCCATATTCAGCTTGGTTTTCAGCTGTACTTTCCACCCACCTGTCATAAGCACATTTTTTTCTTATCTTAATTTCTATCTCCTTTGTCATCCAGTGAGCACTGGATTCGTTTGCCGTACCTTTCCTTTTCAAGGAATATACCTTGACAGTGTCCGAATCATCTCTCCTTTGACTCTAATTTATTTGTCCCAGATACACTCTTACCTCTTTGAAGCTGGCTTTCTCCCAGTTAATTATTTTCACTCTGCACTGTTCTTTGTTCTTTTCCAAAGTCAGTCTGAGCCTTACGATATAATGATCACAGGTCCCTAAATGTTCGCCCACTGACACTTAATCTAATTGGCCCACCTAATTTCCAAGAACCAGGTCCAGCATATGTTCCCAGTTCTTCGTTGGACTGGGAACATATTGCTGAAGAAATTTTCCTGAACCCACTATAGGACCCAACCTCCATCCATTCTACTACTACTACCCCAGTCAATATTTGAATAATTAAAGTCCTCCATTATAAGAAGTTTTGTACATTTCTACAATTTCTTTGCAAATTTGTTCTCCTATATCCTTCCCACAAGTTGGCGGCCTATAGACTACACCAAGCAATGTAATTTCACCTGTTTTATACATGCAATTGAGACAAATAGATTCTGTCCTTGACTCCTCTGGGACATCCTCGTTCTCAAGCATTGCAATGCTCTCCTTTATCAATACTACTCACTCACCCCCCACCTTTTTCTTCCTTTCCTATCTTCCTGAACACCTTGTAATCAGAGATATTTAGCACCCAGTCTTGCCTTTCTTTGATCCAGGTCTCTGTTATAGCTACAACATCATTCTTACCTAATGGCAATCTGCACTTGCAACTCACCAGTCTTATTTACCACATTCTGTGCATTCATGATTTAGAATATATTACTGTCTCCTTTACTCTGACTCCATCTAATAATTTTTTATTCCATATCCTAGTGTTATCTATCCCTCCAAGTATTCTGTGCCCCTTGTTACTTCTCTCTATTATCTTCTGGTTCCCACATCCCTGCCGAGTTAGCTTAAACCTTTCCCAACATCACTAGCAAAACATCCTGCAAAGAACTCTGTCCCAGCTCTGTTCAGGTGCAACCTGTCCAGTCTGTACAGGTGCCATTTGCCCCACAGCCAATTCCAGTGTCCAAGGACTCTAAAGCCCTCCCTCCTGCACCATTTTTTTGCCATTCATCTGCCTTAGCCTTCTATTTCTGTACTCACCTGCACATTGCACTGAGAATAATCCAGAGATTACTACTTTTGAGGTCCTGCTTGCTATATTTCTACCTAGCTCTCTAAATTCAAAATGCAGGACCTCATCCCACTTTCCACCTATGTCATTGGTACCAATGTGGACCATGGCTGCTGGCTGTTCACCCTCCTCCTCAGGGTGCTCTGCAGCTGCTCAGTGATATCCTTGACCCTGGCACCAGGGAGACAACACACCATCCTGGATTCACGTCAATGGCCTATCTATTCCCCTAACTATTGAATCGTCTATCACCATTGCTCTTCCAGGCTTCCTTGTGCCCCAGCCACCCCCCCCCCCCCGCCACCGCCCATGCACTGCTGAGCCACCCATGGTGTCATGGATTGGCTCTGGCTGCATTTCCTACAAGATAAATATCACTATCACCAGTATTCAGAAGCAAATACTGGTTAGAGAGTGGATTGTACTCAGGGGACTCCTGCTCTACCTGCCTGTAACTTTTTGACTGCTTGATGCTCATCCCTTCACTCTCTCCCTGCATTTTCTTAAACTGTAGGTTGACCCCATCTATAAACATGCTATCCACGTAACTCTTAATCTCAAGGATGCTCCATAATTAATTCAGCTGCTGCTCAACTTCCACAACCCAGAGCTCAAGCTGCTGCAACTGATGACACATTGAGCGTAAAGGGTTATCCAGGACATGGGAGGTGTCTTGGAGTCCCCACATTGCACAGTCTCAAGGTTGGAGCAGCCCTGCCATTTCTCTATTAATTGATATCCTTGTGACTGTAGCTAAACCTTACTGCTGGGAATAAACATACTTACGTATGCACATACATGCGTACATATGTACCAGGATTAGGCATAAGCCACTCAAGCCTGCTCCTCTATTCAAATAAGATCATGGCTGATCTGATTGTAACCTCAATTTCACATTCCTGCCCACCCCGATAACCATTCACCCCCTTGCTTATCAAGAATCTATCTAGCTCCGCCTTAAAAATATTCAAAGGCTCTGCTTCCACTGCCTTTTGAGGAAGAGAATTCCAAAGACTCACGACCTCCTGAGAGAAAAAATTCTCCTCAGATCTGTATTAAATGAGCGGCCCCTTATTTTTAAATCGTGACCGCTCATTCTAGATACCTCACATGGGGAACATGCTCTCTACATCTACCCTGTCAAGACCTCTCACAATCATACATTTTTCAATCAAGTCACCACTTACTCTTTTAAACTTCAGAGAATACAAGCCTAGTTTGTCCAACCTTTCCTCATAAGACAACCTGCCCATTCCAGGTATCAATCTGGTAAACCTCCCCATGCTGCTTCCAATGCATTTACACCCTCTCTTAAATAAGGAGACCAATACTGTGTACACAGTACTCCAGATATGGTCTCACTAGTCCTCTGCATAACTGAAGCATAACCTCCCCATTTTTGTATTCAATTCCCCTCACAATAAATGATAACATTCTATTAACTTTCCTCATTACCTGCTGTAGCTGAATACCAAACTTTGCAATTCATGCACTAGGACACATAGATCCCTTTGCATCTCCGAGTTTTGCAATCTCTCACCATTTAGATAATAGACTTCTTTTTAATTCTTCCTGCCAAAATGGGCAATTTCACATCTGCCCATTTTATACTCCACTTGCCAGATCTTTGCCCACTCACTTAACCTACCTCTATCCATATGTAGCCTCTTTATATCCTCTTCACAACTTCCTGCCTATCTTTGTATAATCAGCAAATTTAGCAACCATTCCTTCTGTACCTTCATCCAAGTCATTTATAAAAATTGCAAAATGTTGATGCCCCAGCACTGATCCCTGTGGCACACAACTTGTTACATGGCACCAACCAGAAAATGACCAATTTATGCCTGTTCTGTTTCCTGTTAGCTAATCCAATCCTCTCTCTATGTCAATATGTTGCCCCCCCCCACCCCCCCCCCACCATGGGCTTTTATTTTCCGCAATAAGCTTTGATGTGGCACCTTATCAAATGCCTTCTGGAAATCTAAGTGCAGCACATCTGCCGGTTCCCCTTTATCCACAACGCATCTTACTTCTTCAAAGAACTCCAATAAGTTGGTTAAACAAAATTTCCCTTTCACAAAGCCATGTCGACTCTGCCTGCATCTTGAAGTTTTCCAAGTGCCTAATTTTAACATTTTGAATAATAGATTCTAACATTTTCCCTAATTGGCATTAGGCTAATTGGCCTGTAGGTGCCTGCTCGCTGTCTCATTCCCTTTTTGAATAAAGGAGCTACATTTGCTATTTTCTAATCTAATGGATCCTTCCCCGAATTTAGGGGAATTTGGAAAATTTCAAACAATGTATCAATTATCTCACTAGCCATTTCTTTTAAGACCCCAGGATGAAGTCCATTTGGATCCAGGGACTTGTCAGCCCACAGCTCCAACAATTTTCTCAGTACAATTTCCCTGCTGACTGTAATTTTCATGTGTTCCTCGCTCCCTTCCTTTTCCTGATTTACAGCTATTTCTGGGATGTTACTTGTATCCTGTATGTGAACACTGATGCAAAATACTTGTTCAATTCATCTGCCATCTCCTTGTCTTCACAGAGTTACAGAATTGTTATGGTGTAGATGGAGGCTATTTGGCTCATTGTGTCTGCACTAGCTCTCTCAGCATTTTAACTTAGTTCCAATCTCCTGCCTTTTCCCCATAATATACATTGTTTCAATTTAATAATCATCCAATGCCCTCTTGAATGCTTCAACTGAGCCTGCCTCAACCATACTTCCAGGCAGTGCATTCCAAACCCTAACTACTCGCTGTGTGAAAAAGTTTATTTTTTCTCACCTCGCATTTGCTTCTTATGCAAAACACTTTAAAACTGTGGTGAACCAACTGGTTCTCAAACCATTTACAAGTGTGGACAGTTTCTCCTTTTATACTCTGTCTAAACCCCTCATGATTTTGAAAACTTCTATCCTCTTAGCCTTCCCGTCTCCAAGGAAAACAGTCCCAACTTCCCCAATCTTTCCTCATAACTGAAGTGTCTCATCCCTGGAACCATTCTCGTAAACCTCTTCTGCACTTTCTCCAATGTGTTCACATCCTTCCTATAGTGTGGCACCCAGAACTGTACACAATAATCCAGATGAGGTCTAATCAGTGACTTATATGAGTTCATCATAACCTCCCTGCTCTTGTACTCCATACCCCTAATAATGAAGCCTAGGATACAGTATGCTTTAGAAACAGTTTTCTCTGCCTGTCCTGGCACCTTTAATGACTTATGTACATATACACCTAGGTCTCTCTGCTCCTGCACACCCTTTAGAATAATATCCTTTATTTTCTACTGCTTCTCCATGTTCTTTGTACCAAAGTGTATCACCTCACGCTTCTCCGCATTGAACTTCATCTGCCACCTATACGCCCATTCCACCAATGTGTCAATGTCCTTTTGAAGTTCTGCACTACCCTTCTCACAGTTTACAATTCTCCCAAGTTTTGTGTCATCCATAACCTTTGAAATTGTGCCCTGCACACCTAGATCTAAAAAATTTATATTTATCAGGAAAAGCAAGGGTCTCAATACTGACCCCTGGGGATCTCCACGACAAACTTACTTTCAATCCAAAAAATACCCATTAACCATTACTCTCTGTTTCTTATCCCTTAGCCAATTTTGTATCCACGTTGCTACTGTCCCTTTTATTCCATGACATACAACTTTCCACACAAGTCTTTTGTGTGGCATTGCATCGAACGCCTTTTGGAAGTCCATATAAACCACATCAACGACATTGCTCTCCTCAACTGTCTTTGTTACCTCTTCAAAGAACTCCAGCAAGTTAATTAGGTACGATTTTCCTTTAACAAATCCATGCTGACTCTTCTGAATCAACCCAAATTTTTACATGTGACTATTAATTCTATCCCGAATAAGCAGCCCGCTTGATTGGCACTATACCCACAAACATTCACTACCTCCACTACCGTCGCACAGTAACAGCAGTGTGTATCATCTACAAGATGCAGTGCAGGAATTCACCAAGGCTCCTAAGGCAGCACCTTCGAAACCCATGACCACTACCATCCAGAAGGACAAGGGGAGCAGATAGATGGAAACACCACCACTTGGATGATCCCCTCCAAGTCACTCACCATCCTGACTTGGAAATATATTGCCATTCTTTCACTGTTGCTGGGTCAAAATCCTGAAGATCCTTTCTTAACAGCACTGTGGATGTACCCTTGCCACATGGACTGCAGCGGTTCAAGAAGGCAGCTCACCACCACCTTCTCAAGGGCAATTAGGAATGGGCAATAAATGATGGCCCAGCCAGTGAAGCCCACATCTGGATGAATAATAAAAAAAAATGTTTCTAGAATTTTCACCACCAATGAAGTTAAATTGACTGGTCTGTAATTGCAAGGGCGTAATGGTTACAATTCTCCAGTCCTCAGGCACCTCCCCCAAATCCAGGGAACATTGAAAGATTATGGCTAGCGCCTCTGCAATTTCCACTCTCACTTCCTTCAATATTCTTGGATGCATTTCATCCGGTCCCATTGCCTTATCAACTTTAAGTATCGATCACTTATCCAATACCTCCTCCATAGCAATTTTAAACCTTCTAGTGACTGAGTTTCCTTACTGTCACCATGGCCTGGGCAGCATCTGCCTCGCAGGTAAAGACAGATGTAAAGTATTCATTTAACACCTCAGCCATGTCTCTTGCTTCTATGTGTAAATACCCTTTTTGGTCCCTAATTGGCCCTACTCCTCCTTTTACTACCCTTTTACTATTGATATGCTCATAGAATACTTTGGGATTTCCTTTTATGTTAGCTGCCAGTCTTTTTCATATTCCCCCTTTACTTCTCATGTTTCACATCCCTTCTGAACCTTCTGCACCCAGCTTGGTTCTCAATTGTAATTGCTACCTGACACCTGTCGTAAGCACACTTTTTGTTCTTTAACTTAATTTCTATCTCCTTTGTCATCCAGGGAGCTCTGGATTTGTTTGTTCTACCCTTCCTTTGTGAGGGAACATACACTGACAGTGTCCAAACTGTCTCATTTTTAAAGATAGCCCATTGTTCAGCCACTGGTTTTCCTGCCAAACTTTGGTCCCAGTCTATCCGGCCCAGCTCCGTTCTTGCCCCATTGAAATCTGCTCTCTGCCAATTGATTATTCTTACTCTGAATTGTTCAATGTCGTTTTCCACCATCATCCTAAACCTTATGATGCAATGATCACTGTCCCCTAAATGTTCCCCTACTGTCACTTGATCTACTTGGCCCACCTCATTCACAAGAACCAAGTCTAGCTGTGCCTCCTTTCTTGTTGGACTGGACACATACTGCTGTAGGGAATTCTCCTGAACACAATCTAGGAAAGCTTGTCCCTCACTGCTCCTTACACTACCACTATCCCAGTCTACATACAGGTAATTAAAGTCCCCCATTTTAACTACTCTCTGATGTTTAGGCCTCTCTGTAGTTTGCAGATTTGTTCCTCTATATCCTTCCCTCTAGCTGATGGTCTATACATTACACCGAGCAATGTAATTGCACCCTTCTTATTCCTTAGCTCTAGCCAAATTGATTCTGTCCTTGAATCCTCCGACACATCCTCTTTCTCCAGTACTGCAATACTCTCCTTAACCAAAAACTCCACCCCTCCTCCTTTTTTTACTTTTCTTATCTTTTCTGAATGTTTTATAACCAGGAATATTTAACACCCAGATCTGCCCTTCCTTAAGCCAGGTCTCCGTTATTGCCACAATATCATAATTCCACAAGGTAACCAGTGCCTGTACCTCCCCAATTTTATTAACCATGCTCTGTGCATTCATATACATGCAGTGTAACTCTGATCTTCCCTTATCAATTCCCTAGACTCACTTTCTATAGGACTAATTCTCACTTTAACTGTTTTCGTTTTTAAATGCTTATAGAAACTCTTACTGCTTTTGTATTTCAAGCTAGCTTTCTCTTGTACTCTAAGTTTTCCCCTTTATCAATCTTTTAGTCATTCTTTGCTGTTTTTTATATTCCGTCCAATCTTCTGACCTGCCACCCAACTTTGCACAATTATGTGCTTTTTCTTTAAGTTTGATACTGGGTGGAATTGTCCCAGATTTCACTATGTGGTAGCAGATGGGAAAAAGAACGTTTCACACACCAGCTGCAATGGCTGCATTTCACGCTGTGTTATCCCAAACCAGCTGCATTAATCATGCATTCCTGGGAAAAACGCCATTTTGATGATGGATGGCCTCCAATTTGCCCGCCACACCATCACCTCGCTGTTTCCTCATGCCAGGTGCCAGATTTAAAGTGCAGCCATGCACACACCTCTCACTGCTTCCAGCCCAGAACTGCTGCACAGAAAACGTGGCCCTGAATGGCAACAAGAATGCAGCCCCCCGATTCAGTGATATGTCCCTGCAACGCCTTCTGGACACTGTTAGAGCCCGCCACAATGTCCTCTACCCTCACTCTGGCCACAGACGGCCCATCAGTGTTACCACTCTGGCTTGGGAGGCACAGGCAGTGATGGTGAGTGCCAATGCTGCACAGAAGAGGTTTGCCATCTGGTGCAGAAAGAGGATGAATGATCTCATCCATGCTGCCAGGGTAAGGCAACCATCTCATCACCCTAAACTCTTACGCCCACAAGCCCATCATACATCCACTGGCATCTCACTCACTCAAGGGACATCATCACTCACTTTCTCACACACACCCTCGCATCTCCATCTGGCCTCATCTCCTCTGGAGACCGCCACCCCAGTCCTCACCATCTCGAGGCCACTTACACAAATGTGTTCCCACACACACCCTGGAATACACCTCTTCTCCAATAATGCCCCCACCCTGCAGCCTCTTCCTTTGCCTGAGGCCACTTATTCACATTCCCCAAGCAAGCCCTAGCCCTGCAGCTGTTGAAAAGCCAGGCCTGCCTTACAGCTGGTCTCATAATTAGAAACCTACTAGTGATGTGGTGCTGTCAGTGAAGCCTAGCGCTGATGACCACGAGTGCTGCCAGAAGAAAGGTAGACAAACAAACCTCAAAGTCCCAAGTGAAGTGCAGCTTGCCAGATGCACTTTGCTTACGTTCAGTTGTGAAACATGTCAGCGTGAAGCTCAGATGATCCAGTGTGGGGAGATGATTCTGGCAAGCCAGGCTTATAATGATATGCAGATGTATTATAATGAGGTGTCCAATATCCGACGAGTGGAAACGCGGCCCGCCATTGACGAGCAGAGTGCACGATTGCAAACTGGTTTCATTATATCGTGAAACCGATTTTTGGTCTTCTCACCATATTGTCAGCTCACACCACCAAACACGCCCACCACCATGGGCACGGAAAATTTCCTCCAGTAACTTTAACTTTTTTAGTTAGTGACGGATGGTGGGTCCTCTCTTTGGAATTTTTTTTTTCTTGTTAGAATATATATATGTTCAGGGAGGCAGTAGCAAAGTGGTTTTGTCACTGGACTAATATTCCAGAGACCCAGGGTAATGATCTTGTGATCCAGGTTCGAATCCCACTATGGCAGATGGTGAAATTTGAATCCGATAAAAACCTGGAATTACATGTCTGATGATGACCATGAAATCATTGCTGATTGTTGTAAAAACCCATCTGGTTCACTAATATCCTTTAGGAAAGGAAATCTGCCATCCTTACCTGGTCTGGCCTACATGTGATTCCAAACCCACAGAAGTGTAGGTGACTCTTTAAAATGCCCTCTGAACAAGGGCAATTAGGGATGGGCAATAAACGCTGGCCTAGACAGCGATGCCCACATCCCATGAATGAATAAAAAATACGTATGTATGTACATTTTTGCGTATGCAAGCCGAGTCCTGAAAATGGAAGGAAGCTCAGAGAGACAAGGAGTTGAGAAGTTTCCTTGGCTTGATCCAGTACGTGAGTTCTTTCATACCTCCCACATCAGAACAGACAGCAAACCTATGAGAGCTGATGAAAGAAGATATTGAGTATCAGTGGCCAGAGTCACACAAGAGGAGTTTCAACAAACTCAAAGAAGCAGTATGCAAGGAGACAAGCCTATCATAGTACCACAGAAAGAAACCTGTCACTTTGCAAGTACATAACTCTATAGAAGGACTGGGTACAAAATGGAAAACTGATAGCATTCACATCCAAAACTCATCAGCTGAGACCAGATATGAAACTTCAAAGTTATGATTTTACTCTGAAATACAAGTCAGGAAGAGATATGGTGCTGGCAGATACCTTGTCCATTGTTGCCACAGGAGAAACATGAGATTAAAGATTTAAATATAAAGATCCTTCACTTAGTGAACATAACACTACTGAAACTGAGTCAAATTAGAGATGCAACCAGTAAAAACAATGAGTACCAGATGCTCTTTCAGTAAGTGATCCAGAGGTGGCTTGATAAGAAACAGCAAGCGCAGCTGCAATACAGCAATACTGGTCTATCAAAGGTGACATCTCACTAGAAGATGGTGCTCTACTGGCCAGATCCAGAATCCTCATACCCAAAACAATGCAGGAAGAGCTTCTCCAGAAGGTACATGAAGGCCACACGGGAATGGAGAAGTGTAAGCTTAGAGCCAGCTTAGCTCTGTCCTGGATAGGCACATACAAAGATATTGAAAGAATGGTATCTACATGCAGCATAAGCCAGAAGTATAGAAATACACAACAGAAAGAGGAAATGAAAGCTACTGAGGTAGCATTAAGGCCATGGCATGCTGTGGGTGCTGGTTTATTCACACACAATCAAGAATGGCATCGCATAGTAGCAGACTAACACTCAAGGTTCCCTTTTATCTGAAAGTTGAAAGATTTGAGAGCTATAACAATCATCTCTTCAGTACAAGTCCTATTTGCTGGAAAGGGATGCCTGAAAGAGTAATGTGTGATAATGGAACCCAATTCATCTCCAGAGAATTTAAGGAATTGGCTGAGCAGCATAGGTTCAACATCATTCCCATATTACCCAAGCAGACATGGTTTTATAGAAAGGCAGACGGAGAGAACCCTCATGAAATGCCAAGAGACAAAAGAAGACCCAAATCTTGCCTTATTGTCACTCCAAGTTACTCCTCTCAAGGATGACATGAAATCGCCTGCAGAGCTACTCATGGCAGAAAGTACAAGTGCAACTTTGTCAAGCAAACTAAATCGTCCAAACGACCAGGAGGAAGTAAGGCAAGAACTCACTGATGCACCAGGTATAAGGAAGTCAACACTTCAACAAGCATGCCAAACCGTTGCCTGAGAGTTGAGAGAACAAGCTGTACATGTACAGGATCCAATGCTGAGAACCCGGAACCCAGCAAAAGTTGTTGGTGAAGCAGAGACTCCAAAATCTTACACCATTGAAAGTGAAACTGGTAAGCAGATGAGAAGAAACAGAGTTCATAGTCGACCTACACCTGAGCTGATAAAGCAAAAAAAGTCATCAGCAACACCAACAATATCACTATCAAGTGAGGCAACATCAACAGCATCACCAATAAGCAGTACGACATCAACAACACCATCAACAAGTGATACAACATCAGCACCACATCAAACACAACTCCTACAATGCCAGGAGCAACATACACGACATTTCCTGTACAGCATTGCAAATCATCGCTGAGTGTGATGAGAGATGAAGGCACAACATCCTACCACCTAAGCGATATCATGAATAGAATGTTTTTGAGAACAGAAAAACAGCTACAAAAGACTGTCAAAGTTTTCAGTTTAATTATAAAAGTTGATTGTTAATTTTCTTTAGTTTAATCATAATATATATGGGGCAGCACTTTCCCATCGGCGAGCGGGGGGGGGAGGGGCCCGCTCACCGATGTGTAAAATGACACGTGGTGACATTGGGTGTGCGTCCCGACATCACCGCGCATCATTTAGATTTTCAGTTCAGCGGGCACGCAGCCAATTTGGCTGCATGCTCTCCGAACTGTCAACGGCCACTTAAGGCCTTTAAAAAAGTAATTAAACCAATTAATGGACCTGCCTGTCCAACCTTAAGGTTGGTAGGCAGGCAAAGAGCCCAGGCAGCCTTCAGAGAAAAACATGAAACCCATCCACGGGCAGGATGAGGTTTCATAAGGAATTTAAAATGTGTTTAAAACTTTTAAATAAAAGTAATTGACGTCCCTGCTCGTGTGACACTGTCTCCCTTTAATAAAGTTTCCAGACTTGAGCTGAGCTCCCTGAGGCAGCACTTTGCCTCAGGAAGATCTGTGCACTCTTTCGCATGCATGCGCACACCCAGCTCAGGGAAATCCCACCCCCCTGCCCCCCCCTGCACAGGGAGCGCTCATCACCTCCATGCGGATATCATGTTGGGCGGGCCTTAATTGGCCTGCCCATGTAAAATGGTGGTGTGCCCCCAATCCACCCTCACCCGCACCTGCACAACCCCCCCCAACAGGGGCAAAATTGCTGCCCATAGACACAGTTAATGATTGGAACACTTATATTCATGTATCCTCTTCTTCTTCTGTTCTCTACCTGATGGCAGGTCCTTGGGAATTATTTGTCAATCCACGGCAAAGTGCTGTGACTTTTTATTGCGTCTAGGACAAGGAGGGAGACCCTCAAGTCTACATCAGCTGGAACAAGGATCAAATCTTGTTGGTGTTAATCTGAGCCACATGCTAACCATCTAACTAATTAAGCTAATTGGCCCCCCATATCGATATACAGAGGCATAGTGTTCATGGAAACCAAACATATATGCACAGCAAAGGTACATCGAAAATCACGTTGCCACTAACAATCTTACAGAACACACCACTGGTTTCCTCAAACAACACTTCTGCTGCTTGGACCACACTGGAGGAGCCCTGCAGCGCTCAGCTGAGTGGGTTTCAGAATTTGTGGCAGTTTGCTGCAGGTTGCATAACCTTGCCATCATGAGGGAATATCCCTTGCAACTGGTGAGAAGCTGAGGAGCAGGAGCATGAGAAGAAAGAAGCAAATGAGAAGGATGCAGAAGAGGAAGAAGAGGAAGAGAAACTGAACCTACTCAGCCCCCTTCCACCCGGGCTGTATATGAAAAATTAATTAACGAGCAATGCCAATAGCCTCAATTGCAATTCACCTAAAGTTCCTCACTCTCAGAGTTCCTCTGCCACAGACATCGTCCTCTTTCCCACAATGCAAAAATAAAAGTCAACAGAAAAATTTATAAATTAAATCATGCCATTATGCATACAAAAATTAACTTGTCATTTGGTAGTACAGGACTTGAGTGCTACTGAAAAAACACATTTTGTCAAAATTTTTCATCTTGCACTCATCAGGACAATGGCAAGAATACCATTGTTGGAGGAGCAACAATTTTATACTCTATGAGACGAGACTGCTGGTTGGTTGACAGTGCAATATGATTGGTAGAGGCATTGTCATGGAGAATGCACCAGTTAATGGTGACTGATGGTTAACTGCCAAGCATTGTTTGAAACTTAAACCAGGTAGCTTGATTCTGATTGGACAAGTCATTTCCCTAAGGAATGAGCCAGCGAATGGCTGCCACTTATTTTGTTGAGCTGAAACAGGTGCAATGTATTACATGTTCTTTTTGTCTGCAAAAAACAGGGCCCTGTGTATTAATATATGTAAATTCCAGGATGCACAAATGTGCCACACTGCAAGCCCAACTGACAATCTTAAATTAATTGTCAGCATAATTTTTAGCACACTGAGGATTATTTAGCAAATGCTGTCCAATCGCGAAATTACGTCTAATGTTGGACACTGTTTTGAATTTTGCAAGCACGGGCTGGTTGGGCACAGTCTGTACCTTGCCCATTACGAACAGTGGAAGGGACATACTGTTTGATACAATCTGACAGTCTTTAGGATGTATGGCCTACATACCTAGCATCACACTGGCACCAAAACATGGCAATGTCTCTAGCAATCAGAGTCTACTTTTCATCCAATCCAACATTCTCTTCTCATACAGTATAAAGTTGTTGCTTTTTCCCTGACATTGGTATTCTTGCAATTGTCTTGATGAGTGCAAGATGAAAAGCTTCAACAAATGTCTTTTTTCCAAAATTCACTAATCACTCTTGCCAATCCTTTACAGCTTGGCTGCTATGTGTTTTTGCCTGTCCTATTGCTTAGCCATGGTGATTCCTCAGTAGCTACTGCATAGCTGCTGACTTTCAGTGGAGAAGACCTCAGAGGATGACCTCGAGCAGTTCTGGCCTGGGTTGTAACACTCTCTCCTGACTGGCTGACAGGCAACAGCAAGGAGATTGGTGGAGTGTCAGTGATGGGAAGACAAATGATGTCATCCTGAGACAGGACAGGAAGTTCTTGATCCATGGAATTACTGCCACTCCCATGGCGTGACGTCTCAGTAACTCCAGTAGTCTGTTGGAGAACAGATATCTGGTGTTCTGCAATATCCTGGAAGCCCTATTGCACACTGGTATCCAGACCTATGATGGCAGCAGTCTGAACTCCCATGAAAGCAAGTGAGATTGCAAGACAGCAGTCTGAACTTCCACTGCAGCATTCAGATGTTGGATGGATGTTCCTTGTGCTAACACAGAAGCTGGGACATTGGCCATCAGATGTTGCATCACAATTGTTTCCACGTATTTTTTAGTGGAGGTCATCATGCATTCCATGATGGTTAAAATAGGCTCCAAGTTCTGTGCAAAGCCCTGTACCAAGTTGGTTCTGGATTCATCCCCCTACACATTTAATGTAGGCTTTCCAGCAGTATTCCAAATCTATCAAGCATTTTGATGTATGTACTCATCCAGCTTTTTTCTCTAACTTGGCCATTGATGTTCTCATCTGAGTCCTCTGCAGCCTAATTCACATGTGACCTTGCCCTTGAGTGAGCTGGCACCTGCCTTTCGTTTACATTAGCCCTGACATGAACACATATGCACAATGTCTCAGCAAATACAAACCCTGCCTCCAACCAGTTCTTTAAATTATGCATCTGCATATGCATATCTGAGCTGGCGGCCGTAACTCTGAAATTGAATGGTGGCATCCCATTACTTTCACTGTCTTCGTTGTATTCACCACTGCCTGACCAGTTTCCAGTTTTTGACTATCCGAAAGGAGAAAGGCACAGGGGTTGGGTTATGGTGAGTGAAGAGGAAAAAATAAGAAGTACATATCTACACATCTGCAATCAGAAGAGAGTGCGGGATGATGGAGAAGTGGAATTTGTGAAGAAGGATTAGCTATGATGTTCAATGGCTTCAGTCTCTCTGGTGGCCAATGACATTAGCAATTACTCTTCCCATAATGTCCAGCACTGTCTCCTCAATGGGGTTAGAACATGCAGGCATGTCTTTTCTCCTCCAGTCAGTTGCTGCTTGTGTGCAACCCCCTCCTGCAAGAGAGAGGGAAGTGTGTCATGCAATATGTTTGGGTGATGTGGCGGTCATGGTTGAATATCTACCAGTGTGTGTAAGTTGTAAGCATGTGTATGAACTTTGCAACAGTACTAAGTGCGTGTGGGTGAGGTGAAGCATATGAATGTTAGGTATGAGTTCCGATTGATGGGGATTATCGGTAGGTGGCCAATGGGGTAGTAATGAATGGAGCATTGGTTGAGGTTAGTATTGCCATTGGTAGGATATGGTATTTGAATATGCACCTGGTGATCTTGGCAACTCGTGTGAAATCATTAAACATTTTTTTGCATGCCTTCAGGTCTTTGAGGTTACATTCCTGGCAATGACTTCAGATGCTATCTCCTACCACTGCCTCCTGAGCATTTGTCTCATGGGCCTCCGGTTCATGTGATGCAGGGCATCTTTCTTTCTTTCTTTCCACCTCTTCCACTAAGGCCTCCAGTGCAGTGCCCAAAAACCTTGGTGCACACATTGTCCCTTGGCCAGCCATTGTTGATTCTTCCACAGTACAATATTCAGGATGATCTCAGTATCACCAAACACCTTCCCTTTGAAAGGTACAGTCTAACTTTAAATAGTGCCCGGCATTCACAACACTTATTCCCTGCTGATGTAAGCAGCCAATGAACAGTGCAGAGAGTTCTGGCTACAACAATCATGGAAATGAGCAGGCAGCACAATATTGACTTTCTGCCTGCAGTGCAATGAACAGATGTGAGTTAATCATATATCACAATCCCTGAAACTCATTTCCAGGGGTTACTCAATTCAGTGCCCTTGAAGTTTAGAAACAGGATGATTGAATAAGTTATGAAATTAAACAAAGGCAGAAAAAATAAATAAGCAACAGAAACACTGAACATACGACAGATGATAACATTTCAAGTTCAATAACATTTCCCCTTTAGGGAAGGAAACCTGCCGTCCTTACCTGGTCTGACCTACATGTGACTCCAGACCCACAACAATGTGGTTGACTCTTAAATGCCCTCTGAAATGGCCTAGCAAGCCAGTTCAAGGGCAACTAAGTTGGGCAATAAATGCTGGCCCAGCCAGCAAAGCCCACCTCCCATGAATGAATTTTAAAAAGTGACAATGACGGGTTTTTCGATAAACAGAAGCTACTTAAAATTTATCAAGAAAAGCTGGAAAATAGGACAGAGGGAGGAGAGTTATTAATTCAAAAGACATTTGGATGTCAGACAATTAGAAACAGCGCAGAATGAACAATGTGCAAATAATGACATATTATAAAAATATTTGCTCCTAAAATAGAACCTAGCTTGATTAGTATGCAATTACATGTCTTAAAGGAATTGCAGACAGAAATTAATGAAGTTTGACATTTCTGCAAGCTCACTTAATTTTGAAGAGATTCTTAATGGTAAAATGACAAACTTAACAGCAATTGAAGGGAGAAGGTGAATACAGACTTTTTAAAATTCTTTCATGGGATGTGAGCATTGCTGGCAAGGCCAGCACTTATTGCTCACTGCTAATTGCCCTTGAGAAGGAGGTGGTTAGCTGCTTTCTTGAACCACTGTGCTACCTATGGTGCAGCAACACTCACAATGCTGTTAGGAAGGGAGTTCCAGGATTTTAACCCAGCAACATTGAAGGAACAGCAATATACTCCTAAGTCAGGATAGTGTGTGACTTGGAGGGGAGTTGCTGCAGTGTATGCTGTATATGGTATGCACTGCTGCCACTTTGCATTGGAGGTGGAGGGAATGAACACTTAAGATAATGGATGGGATGTCAATCAAGCAGGCTGCTTTTTCCTGGATTGTGTTGAGTTTCTTGAGTGCTGATGGAGCCACATTCATCCAGGCAAATGGAGCATCTTCCATCACACTCCTGACTTGAGCCTCGTAGATGGCCTTGGGGAGTCAGAAGGTGAGATACTTTTCACAGAATTCCCAGCGTCTGACTTGCTCTTGTTGTCACAGTATTTCTATGGCTTGTCCAGTTAGTTTTTGGTTAATAGTAACCCCCAGGAGGTGATAGCAATTAAATTTCAAGGAGAGATGGTTAGATTCTTTCTTTTTGGAGATGGTTATTGCCTGTCACTTGTGTGATGCAAATGTTACCATCACTTATCAGCCCAAGCATGAAGATTTGCAAATGGATGCAAACTGCTTGAGTACCTGAGGAGTTACAAATGGTATTGAATATTGTGCCATTGCTTGACTTATTAAAAGACAGTCAGTCTGAATCCAATATTATTGAAATTGTAGGCTGGTGAAATGCTATTAGGAACCTTGATTTTCAAGGAGGTTTTGACAAGATTCTAAACTAATATCTGCTGGTTATGAGTTGGGATCAAGTATGAAGAATGGGACAACTTTCTGGAAGTGACAGAGGATAGTAAGGATTATCAAATAGGATATTCACATTGATACAAAACTGATTTTTGGTTTTATTTTGATGGAAATGGTTGGATATATTTTCTTCTAATGTTTGTATTGTAATTTGTTAATAGAATTAGAAATTAGTCTGTTTCTAATGCAAGATTAATAGCCCCCTGTGGTTGACAACCTGGAAGTTCTGGAAACCACCTTGTTTGACTCCAATTTTCCCTCTGTCCTGCACGTGGCTCTGATAATGAACAAAGTGACATGGGAATCTAGGCCTCTTGGCAGCAAATGTTAGCACTTCCACAATGCTTCATAAAGATATTTTACTGTGTCTTGTGCCAAAGACACATATAAAATAAGGCAACCTGGAATGACAGGAAGAACCATGAATATGGAAGATTCTGCAATTAGATGCTGCATTTTGCACGTCAGCGATGAAGACCCCTGAAGTAGTCATATGGTTTAATGCTATCAAAAAGATCGATGATCTTGCTAAATACGCATCTCTATACTTTAAGTGCCATTTAGAAAAAAATTAGATTATTAACTTGGTAATCATATCCAGAATAAAGTGGGCAAACAGTGGAAAGGTTCAGCCTACTTGTCACCATCAACATTTCACTGTTCTTAAGAGTTCATATTTAACAAGTATTGCATTGCATACAGTGGCCCTGTTTATCAATCTTTTAAGCAAACACATTTCTTTATCGATTCAACATAATTCAAAGCCAAGTAGACCAGTGTGCAAGATAAGAATGGGCTTTGCTATGCTGGAATCCATCATTTACACTGGAGATGTGATCAGGATGTTAGTCTTCTACGATATTAAATCCTGGAGCAGCATCACTAGAAGTGCAAGTATTTAGGTCAAAACTCATTGCTTCTACCAGACTTAAGAACTGCTAGAGCTACAGATCAACATCCATAGAATAGCAGTTCATAAATCACTTCCACTGCTGAGGAACTCTCTCCCAGTTGGTGTGTTCACCTATGTCACCTATGTACACAAAAGTTCAGATGATGGCATTAAGCATCATGTTCTGAACGAAAGTTCTTACAAAATGCAGTATGTTACTGAAAATATCCGCCTTGCTTAGCGGCAACCCTAATCCTCCTGCTGTCATAGCAACCACCAGGGCCAAAGTTGTGATGCACTGACTCTTGTAAGTCGTCACAGCTTTCTCCACCTGAATCCTATTATTATTATCTAATATACAAAAAGAAAAATAGGTCTCAAGAAAAGAATGCTGAAGAGCAAAAAGATAATGCAATCTTGTCATATTTTGGTAATATTGTATTTTAAAAAGTGATAGCTTAAAAATTGAAAAATATATGCAACAGGAGGATATTAAATGTGGCTAAATTAACACGAAATTGAAATGTTAAATGTATCTGTTCCAGGTTGTTAGAAATTCAGTGCTCAGTTTTTGGTTTTGAAGAATCCATGGCATACATTCTAGGACCTGTGGACAAATTTATATACAGTACTAACAAATAAGTATAATAGCCTCTCTTCTGATGAAAGGTCTTTGACCTGAAACTGCTCTATTGAGAATTTCCAGCATTTCCTGTTTTAATTCGGATTTTCAACATCCAGAGCATTTTGTTTTCATACTAGTTTCTCTGACCCTTGTGGGGCATTCTAAAATGGGAGGCCATAGTACATGGGAATATAAGAACTAGGAGCAGGAGTAGGCAGTTCAGCCCCTCAAGCCTGCCCCGCCATTCAATACGATCATGGCTGATCTCATTTCGGCCTCAACTCCAATTTCCCACCCTCTCCCAATAACCTTTCAACACGTTACTAATTAAAAACCTATCTGTCACCTCCTCAAATTTATTCAGCGTTCCGGCATCCACTGCACTCTGAGGTAGTGAATTCCACAGATTCACGACCCTTTGAGAAAAGTAATTCCTCCTCATCTCTGATTTAACTCTACCACCCCTTAGCCTAAAACTATGGCCTCTCATTTTAGAATGCCCCACAAGGGGAAACATCTGCTCCACGGCTACTTTGTCTATCCCCTTTAGCATCTTATATACCTCAATTAGATTTCCTCTCATCTTTCTAAACTCTAGCAAGTATAGGCCTAAACTGCTCAATCTCTCCTCATAAGACAAGCCCTGCATCTCTGGAATCAATCTAGTGAACCTCCTCTGAACCGCCTCCAGTGCAACTACATCCTTCCTCAAGTAAGGGGACCAAAACTGTGCACAGTACTCCAGGAAAGGTACCTCTAAAGAAACTACATGAAGATTCCTGTCAAAAAAGGTCAGCTATGTCATTTTTAGACTTGTTGTTCTAAGAGTATGTAAATATTTAACCAAATATGGTTGGTAAAAAAAAATCAATGCCAAAGTAAAGCATTAGCATCAATGCATGATTAATTTTGGAGTCATCTTCTATGTTCATAACCAGCCAAAAACCTGCCAAAACTATGGGCAGAATTTTCCCACTGGCATGTGGAAGGGTGGGGGGTGGGGGGGTGGGGGTGGTACTCGCACGCCAATGTGTGGTGATGTTGGGCGAACATCCTGACGTCACCGCATGCCATCACGATATTTTGTTGGGCGGGCACAATGATGATCTCCGATGCGCGCCCACCGTTAATTAATGGGCCACTTAAGACCCTTAAGGCACCAAATGACGCTGATTTTTCAGGGCCTGTGTGATTTTCCGGTCATCGCATGGGCGCAACGTGCAGGCGGGTAGGAGACATTTGTATAAATCTCATCCATGGGCGGGATAAGAGGAGTCAGTGAGATCGGCGAATGTGCTCAGTCAGGTATTTAATTTGGAAAGTTACTGATAGCTGTCTGTGTGAGCAGAAATACTTCAAAACTCATACAAGCTGGTTGGACAGGAGTAACAGCCTTCAGGTCAGGACTCTACAGTGAAGATCCTTTTTGGAGCCTGCAGGTTTCAGGAATCATTCCCTTAGCCTGGGAATGGGAGTTGTGCTCTCCACTGCAGGCACCTCCTCTGAGGAGGGAGGGCAAAAAGGGGGAGGAGGCCAGGAGTCTACATTCAACCTCCAGGGGAGTCACCTCTGGGAGGAGGGGCACAGGCACAAGGGGCGCAGGGCCAAGAGGTAGTCCAATGCGGAAGGGGCCGTAGAAGACACCACTATCCTGCTGCCAGGATATAGAGGCAATGAAGCAGCTACCTCAATATGTCTGAGGTGCAGTGCCGAAGGAAGCTACATCTCTCAAGGGAGACAGTCAACTCTATCTGTCAGATAATAGGCCCTGAGATCTCCATTAACTGTATGAGTGGACACCCCATGCCACTGGCTCTAAAGGTCACATCTGCCCTCAACTTCTATGCCCCTGGCTCTTTCCAGGGATCTCTGTGTAATATTTGCAGTGTCTCCCAATCAGCTGTCCACACTTGTGTCAAGCAGGTGACAGACGCTCTGTTCAGGTGTGCATTGATGTTCATCCACTAGCGCTGGGACCAGGCAAGTCAGGCACAGCGAGCCAGAGGCTCCGCAGCGATTGCTGGCTTCCCCCACATCCAGAGTGCAATAGGCTGCACACATTTTTTTTTAAATTAATTCACGGGATGTGGGCTTCGCTGGCTGGGCCAGCATTTATTGCCCATCCCTAGCTGCCCTTGAGAAGGTAGTGGTGAGCTGCCTTCTTGAACCGCTGCAGTCCATGTGTTGTAGGTACACTCACAGTACTGTTAGGGAGTTCCAGATTTTGATCCAGTGACAGTGAAGGAACGGCGATATATTTCCAAGTCAGGATGGTGAGTGATTTGGAGGGGAACTTCCAGGTGGTGATGTTCCCATCTATCTACTGCCCTTGTCCTTCTAGGTGGTAGTGGTTGTGGGTTTGGATGGTGCTATCTAAGGAGTCTTGGTGAATTCCTGCAGTGCATCTTGTAGATGGTACACACTGTTGCTACTGTGCGTCAGTGGTGGAGGGAGTGAACGTTTGTGGATGTGGTGCCAATCAAGCAGACCACTTTGTCCTGGACGTTGTCCAGCTTCTTCAGTATTGTAGGAGCTGCACTCATCCAGGCAAGTGGGGAGAATTCCATCACATTCCTGACTTGTGCCTTGTCGATGGTGGACAGGCTTTGGGAAATCAGGAAGTGAGTTACTCATCACAGGATTCCTAGCCTCAGGCCTGCTCTTGTAGCCACAGTATTTATATGGCTAGTCCAGTTCAGTTTCTGGTCAATGGTAACCCACAGAATGTTGATAGTGGGGGTTTCAGTGATGGTAATGCCACTGAACATGTGGCCATCAAGGCACCAGCAGGTGAGCCCAGTCCTTTCATCAACAGGAAGGGATTCCACTCCATGAACGTTCAGATAGTGTGTGATCACAGGATGCTGATTCTTCAAGTCTGTGCAAGGTATCCTGGCAGCTCCCACGATGCCTACATCCTCAGACACTCCCAGGTGCCGGGGCTCTTCAGTACTCCAGTTCAGCTGGATGGATGGCTGCTGGGTGACAAGGGCTATGCCCTCAGAAGGTGGCTCATGACGCCTCTCCGCCATCCAAGAACAGAAGCTGAGCAGCGGTACAATAGGAGCCATGGCACCACAAGGGCTGTGGTGGAGAGAGCCATCAGTCTTCTCAAGATGTGCTTCCGATGCCTGGACTGTTCAGGGGGTGCACTCCAGTACCCCCCAGATCATGTTTCACTGATGGTTGCATACTGCGCTCCCCACAATCTTGCGCTGGAAAGGGGCGATGCTGTGGACGAAGGAGATGTAGACATAGTTGCTGTGGCTACACACGATGAGTCCAGCAGTGAGTCCGAGGATGAGCAGGCACAGGGAAATGCTGAGGGGGTAGATGCTAACCTAGGCATGCTCCAAGGAGGCAGAGATACCCTGGAGGCATCAATCCAATGAACCTTCGGCTAGCACACCACATATGGACCTCCAGGACAAGTCTGGGCTGCAAGCTCCATGCTCGATACCTGAGTGCTAAATCTGCCTGGATAGGAACATTAAATAAGGGCCTTGTGAATAAAGCTCAATTTGATACAACTAACTCATAACATCATGAGTAACCATTCACCTGCAAAGGAAAAGAGGCACCCTCAGCCATGATGACATCTAAATTTAATGATATAACAAAACTAACTTAAGGAAACAAAATGACAAAGGTATTAAACATCACACCAACCAATCATGACCTCATTGCAGGGCAACACAAAAGCACCAGTGGGAAACCTGTGGTGTACCTAAAGTGCCTTAAATTTACACTTTCGGGTGCTACGTCTAAGTGCTCCCGTCTTGCTGGCATTGACATCGGGGACAGCTCACTCCGCTATCCTGTTGGCCTGGATGACCTTGGCAGCCGTCCTCTGGCCCGTGGAGCCTGTGCTGGCCCTGCCTGGGAGGGAGCGCCCAGTTCCACAGCTGGCATCTCCCTAGTCACCGCAGCTTCATCGAATGCAACAGTCACTGGCAGACAGGTGGAGGAGCTGCCACCCTCATCCGGAGCGCCCTGAGAGGAACCCGCAGAGATGACAGGCAGCCACTGCGCCGACATGAGGTCACTTCAGACCTCCCTGCTTACCATAGATGGATGGGCACTGAACTGGGAAACTTGGTGCCCAGACCATCTCCCACACTGGCACTGACCAGCTGAGGTCAAAGCCAATGTGAGGGTTTGCTGGTCTGAGCACATCCCCAGAAAGCCCTGATTGGTCTCCTGGAGGAGCCTCTTTACATGAGTCACCACTCTCTCCATGGAGGACGCATGGTGCTTGGCCATGAAGCTCATTGCATTGGCGATGGTGGACTCCTCCACCAGGGAGACCAAACCAAGCATAGCCTCATATATCTCCTTCAGGTCCTCCCGCACACCCCGCTGGACTTCCAGCATTTGCTGCCTCAAGGACGACTCCAGAGGCACATCATCAGCCCCCAACTGAGCATGTGCCTGGTCCCCTGCAGTCCTCCGACTGCTGGCACCATGGGCACCCTCTGTCTCTGCCAGCTCCTCCAGCGACTGTGAAGTGCCTTCACCGCTGTACCCCAGGACACTAGCCGATGATCCAATTCCTGCTGAGGTGATAATACCTGCGCTGGTGTCTGCCTGGCAGAGATGGTGTGATGCTGCAGGGTCAGAGACTTCAGAGCCCTCAGATGTGAGAGGGGCCCTCTTGCCTCCTCCTCCCGGCCCTGCTCTGGTGATGCTGAAAGGAAGAGCAAGGACGTTTGATTGGTTAATGTGGAGACAATGACAAAGTGCATCCCTGTCCCTCGGATCATTATGTGCTCATCCTTCCATAAGCAACGAACAAGCCATGTTGCAAACTTCAATCACTGAACATTCAGCGCTGCCATGGCTGCTGGGACACCAAAGATGACCTCAATGCTGGGCAAACATGCCTGCCCGTGGCACCCCAGCCTCATCGACACTGGTGGACATGGGCACAAGGCGCCTCTCCAGGTTGAGGGCCTCCTGCATGAACCTGCTAATGATTGCCACCTGGGCCGGCCCTCCGCCAGTCCTCACTTGCTCGGCGGCATTATGAGCATTCTTTAGCTGAAAAGGAGAGAAGAGCATTGATTAGTGCAACTTCTATCTGGACTCTCTTTGCTGCCGTCCCACCCCCAGCCAGAGTGGGACATTGCAGGGCTCCAGTTCCTCCTCACCCCACAGCTGCCGCACACTCACACAACGATGCCAGGCTGTCCCTACTCCTTGGACAAATGCTGCCTACATCACATTTAGCACCACACAGTCCAACATTGCAAAGCAAGGAGGCGAAAGCACCTGGAACACAAAGGGCAGCAGATGGATCAGTACCCCGCCACCTGGAAGCTCCCCTCCCAGCAAGTCAGATAGTCATCATGGATTTGTCAGAGGGAGGTCATGCCTGACAAATTTGATTGAATTTTTTGAGGAGGTGACCAGGTGTGTAGATGAGGGTAGTGCAGTTGATGTAGTTTATATGGATTTCAGCAAAGCCTTTGACAAGGTCCCACATGAGAGACTTATAAAGAAGGCAAATGCACATGGGATGCAGGGTAATTTGATAAGGTGGACTCAAAATTAGCTTAGTTGTAGGAGACAAACGGTGATGACAGGATGCTCCTTTAGCGACTGGAAGCCAGTGTCCAGTGGCATACCACAGGGATCTGTGCTGGATCCCCTATTATTCGTCATTTATATAAACAATATAGATCACTATGTGGGGGGTAGGATTAGTAATTTTGCGGATGACACAAAGATTGGCTGGATGATTAACAGTGAGGAAGGGTTCCCAAAATTCCCACATTTTTCATATCATCAACAAGGATATGACTTTTGGACTTTTACCTGAAACCAGGCGAGAGGAGACAGAATATGCATTCTTCCTTTTAAAACAATCAACACGAAGCTAAAGCCCATCAAAATCTTGCATAAATAATCGCTACTAACTACTAAGGCAGGAAGACCACAATCTGCAATTATGCGAACCCATCAATCCTCCACACATACAATGGCTTTCAGTTCAAGATTAGTTATGGGGGCAGGAAGACAATGATAAACATCATGCGAGCCCATTAAAAACAACGGGACAACAATCACCTGGGGAAGCCCACCAAAATCAAACAAAGAACTAACCTTGATTTGGATTGAGATAAGAAATTTGAAAAAATAACAGTATAACTGGGTCACAGATCTGAGTGTGAGCAGATTTGAAAGCAGTTTTTGGGCAGTGAGCAGTTTAAGCAGGGACACAGAAGGATGAGCAGTTTTGAAAGCAGTTTAGTTTTTGGGCAGTGAGCAGTTTAAGCAGGGAGATGAGCCAAGGGAGGGTGGGAGATCTGGAGGTTTGCAGGCCCGCAGGCAACATCACGGCGAGGGGCATGGGGTGGCAGGCTCAACCGAAGACAAGGCCGCAACTGCAGTCCTCCACGAAGATCGACCATCCACAACCGCACCCTCCACCGAAATGAAGAACCTTCGCAGATTCCACAGACCAGGACCAAGTGGGAATGGCAGAGGACACAAAGAGCGTACCCCAAAACTGCAATCGGCTTACCTGGCTGGGTTTCGAACTGTCAAGGAACCCTGGTTGGTGAGCATGATCCCTGATCTCTCCTAGTTCAATTTAGTTAGGTTTTGGGGGTGGGACAAGGGTAAGGGGATTAGGAGCGTGATTTTCCCTCAATATTCTATGTGTTCCACATTCTTAACTAAGTGTACTTTGTAAGTCTGTATAATCTCAGTGTAATCCTAATGTTATAAGTTCATTTGTGACTTCAATAAACTCAATTTTT
This sequence comes from Carcharodon carcharias, assembly GCF_017639515.1. Taxonomy (NCBI): domain Eukaryota; kingdom Metazoa; phylum Chordata; class Chondrichthyes; order Lamniformes; family Lamnidae; genus Carcharodon; species Carcharodon carcharias. The sequence continues at coordinate 132,203,695 of NC_054471.1, forward strand.
TTCTTGCACCAAAACCAGTTGTCTGCTGCATTTTGTCACAACCCCAAATAAGTCCAAGGTCTAGAACCCAGGGAGTGGGAGCGATTTGAACCGCTCAGAAGTCAGAGGTGAAGCCAACACACACACACCACCACCCCCTACATAATGACGACCACAGCAGGACCTTGGCAAACGGAATGCAATGCAGTGGACACTGATTTGGAAGAGAGAACTGTAATGGAAGAGAGGATTTCAAATTATGTGTTCAGTAAGGTGAATATGGAAAAAAAATGGGTCACTAATCTGTTAAAGGCTGGCTGCCTGGTAGATGCTGCAGCTAAATGGACAGGGAAGGATCATAAAAAATCCATAGAAAAGGCAGTCTGGCTGATGTGCTTCAAGAAACAGATCCAGCTTTTGGACAGGCTCGTTGAAGCACAGGCAGCTGATTCAGAAGTCAGCCCTGGAAGTTCAAACAAAGGCCCTAGCAGGGGAGAAGTTGCTGTTAGCATTGCAGGCTCTGAACCATAAGACCCAGCAGGAATTTTTACAGTGTCAGGTCACTGAGGCCAAGAACTCGAGGACGCGCCCAAAAGCCCCTGCCCACGGCTCCAACAGTAAGGACACAGATGGAGAAGTGCGCTGCCACCACCAAGGGACCAGGGAATGGGCTGGTACTAGTGCCGACTGAAAAGGTGCTATACCAGGGGGTACACTACGCGGTAGCTTCCATGATTCTAAACCTCACAGAGGTACACTTACCTGAGTGGTGCCCCAAGGAGACAGAACAACTATACCAGGCCCTGGTAAGAGAAATATTCAGGAAATTCTACAAGTTCAATTTTGCCAATGTAGACAAAACAGAACTGTACACTACCCAGACTGAGTACTTTAGCAATGCGGGGAGACAAAGAAGGGGAACATGGAATGATGTTTTCACAGCATATAATACAGGATCCTCTGTGATAAACAGTCTGGATGACATAGAATAGCAGACACAAATAAACGGTTTAAAAACACAATTACGAAAAATCTTAACAGAGGAGAACACAGTGATAGGCTCAGAGCTACACAAGGATCAGGCCATGATGGTCCATTTCAAGGAGAATATTGCTGTGTTGGAAAGGCACGCCAAAACAGTGAATGCACTCATTTGAGAGAATAGGAATGCATCAGACCAGGCTGCACAGAATGAGGTGTGCGTGCTGTACGGAGCATGGTTGTTGGGTGAGGGCCGCAGCAACCTGGAGGATTTAAAGCAAGGTTTAGTCCCCTCCTTGATCAGCAACAAGCACCTTGCAGCCCTCCACCCATTTGAGAATTCACTAAGCCTGTGTCAGTTCCGCCTAGTCTCTGAAGCCGACCCTGTCCCAGTAGATTGTGGGCGCTCCAACCACACCATCATGGGTATAGTAGTGAGGATGCCTGTCATGGGTGGGGCAACCTGACCTGCATCGGTATATAGGGTGGAGAACATTGGAGTCACTTAAGGGGGTGCACACGTCCGTTTCACAGTGGTCCCACATTATGTCATAAAGTGGGAGCACATGATGACAGGTACAGACCTCCCTGGGTGCTGGAGCAGGGGTGCACACGTAGTACTGTGTCCCCAGCACTTGAACGCATGTTCCAGACCACAGTGCGGGTTTAAAACTGCTGGTGCATGGCCTATAAACTGTACCACGGAGGTAACGGCACAAGGCCATGTTCCCCCACAGGTAGCATATATAGGGGGTGGGACATATTGTGTCACCACAAGTGCGCCCCACTACCAGCTTGGACAGCACATCCGGTGTTCGGTAAGTGACAGCAGTTTTTGTTTTAAATCCGAGGCAGAAGTTCAAGTGGCCCAGGAATGGATTGTCCCCATTCCTGAACCCTCCACTGTTCACCTCACTGTTAGAGAAAACATTACCAACCTGCAGAGCTCTGTCACACATTTCGGTTATGAAATTCCCCCTCTACCAGAACATCTTACTAAACTACTAAAAGCTGTAGAGTTATCAAAAAAGTATTTCTATACTTTGGAACAGAAAACACACGAGATAGATGGAGAGATACAAGGTATCACAGTCCCACCCTGTTGGGAATAGTGTTATACCTGTTGTGCTCTCAGTGCAAGGGAAAAGGCAAAATCCTAGAGTTCCAAAATGAAAGCACCTGGAAGAAGCATTATGCTAAGGTGGTGAGAGATACACCATAAGACCATAAGACATAGGAGCAGAAATTAGGCCAATCGGCCCATTGAGTCTGCTCCGCCATTCAATCATGGCTGATAAGTTTCTTAACCCCATTCTCCTGCCTTCTCCCAGTAACCTTTGATCCCCTTACCAATCAAGAACCTATCTATCTTGGTCTTAAATACACTCAATAATCTGGCCTCCACATTCTTCTGTGGCAATGAATTCCATAGATTCGCCACTTTCTGGCTAAAGAAGTTTCTCTTCATCTCTGTTCTAAAAGGTCTTCCCTTTACTCTGAGGCTGTGCCCTCGGGTCCTAGTCTCTCTTACTAATGGAAACATCTTCCCCCTGTCCACTCTATCCAGGCCTTTCAGTATTCTGTAAGTTTCAAATCAGATCCCCCCTCATCCTTCTAAGCTCCATTGAGTATTGACCCAGAGCCTTCAAACATTCCTCATATGTTAAGCCTTTCATTCCTGGGATCATTCTCGTGAACCTCCTCTGGACCCTCTCCAGGGCCAGAACATCCTTCCTGAGATACTGAGCACAAAATTGCTCACAATATTCTAAATGTGGTCTGATCAGAGCCTTATAATACCTCAGCAGCACATCACTGCTTTTATATTCTAGTCCTCTCGAAATAAATGCCAAAATTGCATTTGCCTTCCTAACTACCGACTCAACCTGCAAGTTAACCTCAAGAGAATCCTGGACTAGGTCTCCCAAGTCCCTTTGCACTCCAGATTTCTGAATTCTCTCCCCATTTAGAAAATAGTCTATGCCTCTATTCTTCCTATCAAAGTGCATGACATCACACTTGCCCACGTTGTATTCCATCTATCACTTCTTTGCCCATTCTCCTAACCTGTCCAAATCCTTCTGCAGCCTCCCCACCTCCTCAATATTACCTGTCCCTCCACCTATCTTTGTATCATCTGCAAACTTAGCCAGGATGCCCTCAGTTCCTTCATCTAGATCATTAATGTATAAAGTGAAAATTTGTGGTCCCAACACTGACCCCTGCGGAACTCCACTAGTCACCAGCTGCCATCCTGAGAAGGACCCCCTTATCCCTACTCTCTGCCTCCTGCCAGACAGCCAATCTTCTATCCATGCTAATAACTTGCCTCTAACACCATGGGCTCTTATCTTACTGAGCAGCCTCCTATGTGGCACCTTGTCAAAGGCCTTCTGGAAGTCCAAGTAGATAACATCCATTGGCTCTCCTTTGTCTAACCTACTCGTTACCTCCTCAAAGAATTCTAACAGATTTGTCAGGCATGACCTCTCCTTGATGAAATCATGCTGACTTTGCCCGATTTTACCATGCACTTCCATGGGTCAAACACCTGTTTGAACCTTTCATATATATATTTTTTTTGTGTTCCTGAATAAAGATTGTTGGGTTTTTTTTTGTGTGTTCGGCTATTTTTAAGAAAGACTTTTATGTGTTGTTTTCTTTTTATAAAGATGTATGTGCACCAAGGGGGGTGTTGGACCCCCTAAATGTTTGGATGTATGTAAATAACTGTACTTTGCCTATCCATGCTTACGTACACCACATTTTAAAGAATGGAGAATGTATGTGTCATGAGGTCTTAGATAAGTAATTACAGGGGAAAATTGACTATGGAGGGTTGGGAATTTTGTGTTTTTCAGTATGATACTTGAAGCAAGGTTTAAGTATCACAGTGGGGGCTGAAGGGTTCTCAAAATTCCCACATTTTTCATATCATCAACAAGGATATGACTTCTGGACTTTTATGGCAGAGGACACAACTGCTGGGTTAAGTGTAGAACCCTGCAGACAGGAGACTAGGAGGAGAGGAGACAGGATATGCATTCTTCCCTTTAAAACAATCAACCCAGAAAAAGACTTCATCTTACACGAAACTAAAGCCCATCAAAATCTTGCATAAATAATCACTACTAACTACTAAGGCAGGAAGACCACAATCTGCAATTATGTGAACCCATCAATACTCCACACATACAATGGCTTCCAGTTCAAGATTAGTTACGGGGGCAGGAAGACAATGATAAACATCATGCGAGCCCATTAAAAACAACGGGACAACAATCACCTGGGGAAGCCCACCAAAATCAAACAAAGAACTAACCTTGATTAGGATTGAGATAAGAAATTCGAAAAAAACAGTATAACTGGGCCAGCAGATCTGAGTGTGAGCAGATTTGAAAGCAATTTTTTGGGCAGTGAGCAGTTTTGGGCAGGGACACAGAAGGATGAGCAGTTTTGAAAGCAGTTTAGTTTTTGGGCAGTGAGCAGTTTAAGCAGGGAGATGAGCCAAGTGGAGGAAGGAGATCTGGAGGTTTGCAAGCCCGCAGGCAACATCACGGAGAGGGGCATGGGGTGGCAGGCTCAACCGAAGATAACAAGGCCGCAACTGCAGCCCTCCACGAAGATCGACCACCCACAACCGTGCCCTCCACCCAACTGAAGAAACTTTGCAGATTCCACAGACCAGAACCAGAGGACTCAAAGAGCGTACCCCAAAACTGTAACCGGCTTACCTGGCTGGGTTTCGAAATCTCAAGGAACCCTGGTTGGTGAGAATGTCCCTGATCTCTCCTAGTTCAATTTAGTTAGGTTTTGGGGGTGGGACAAGGGTAAGGGGATTAGGAGCGTGATTTTCCCTCATTATGCCATGTGTTCCCCATTCTTAACTAAGTGTACTTTGTAAGTCTGTATAATATCAGTGTAATCCTATTGTTATAAGTTCATTTGTGACTTCAATAAACTCAGTTTTATTTCTTGCACCAAAACCAATTGTCTGCTGCACTTTGTTAGAACACCCAAATAAGTCCAACGTCTAGAACCCAGGGAGCGGGAGCGATTCGAACCGCTCAGAAGTCAGAGGTGAAGCTGACACACTCACACCACCACCCCCTACAGTGCGGTTGAGTGTCTTGGGCTACAGGAAGATATAGACAGGATGGTCAAATGGGCAGATAAGTGGCAGATGGAATTTAACCCCGAAAAGTGTGAGGTGATACACTTTGGAAGGAGTAATTTGACAAGGAAGTATTCAATGAATGGCATGACACTAGGAAGTTCTGAGGAACAAAGGAACCTTGGTGTGTGAGTGTCCATAGATCTCTGAAGGTGGAGGAGCATGTTAGTGGGGTGGTGAAAAAGGCATATGGGACACTTGTCTTTATCAATCAAGGCATAGATTAGAAAAGTAGGGAGGTCATATTGGAGTTGTATAGAACCTTGGTGAGGCCACAGGTGGAGTGCTGTGTGCATTTCTGGTCACCACATTATAGGAAGAATGTGATTGCACTGGAGGGGGTGCAGAGGAGATTCACCAGTTCTGTCGAAGGGTCATGAGGACTCGAAACGTCAACTCTTTTCTTCTCCGCCGATGCTGCCAGACCTGCTGAGTTTTTCCAGGTAATTCTGTTTTTGTCACCAGTATGTTGCCTGGGATGAAACATTTAAATTATGAAGAGAGGTTGGATAAACTTGGGTTGTTTTCATTGGAGCAGAGAAGGCTGAGGGATCACCTGATCGAGGTGTACAAGATTATGAGGGGCACGGACAGGGTGGAAAGGGAGCAGCTGTTCCCCTAGTTGAAGGGTCAGTCACGAGGGGACATAAGTTCAAGGTGAGGGGCAGGACGTTTAGGGAGGATAGGAGGAAAAACTTTTTTACCCAGAGGGTGGTGGTGGTCCAGAATGCACTGCCTGGGAGGGTGGTAGAGGCGGGTTGCCTCACATCCTTTAAAAAGTACCTGGATGAGCACTTGGCATAACATTTCAAGGCTATGGGCCAAATGCTGGTAAATGGGATTAGCTGGTAGGTCAGGTGTTTCTCACATGTCGGTGCAGACTCGATGGACCGAAGAGCCTCTTCTGCACCATGTGATTCTGTGACTCTGCGATGTCATCTTCCTGACTTTGACATGTTTTGCAGTTCCAGCACTGTGCCTAGTTGCAGGTCCTACAGGTTGTCCCCAAAACAGTAAAGTGGGTCTCAGTGTACCACGTGCTGCGGATGCAGAACCCATCTCTTCACCACCTTCTCAGAGTGACCTTGGCATGGGGAATATCTGCTTGCCCACCCAGCGAAGGACCCATGCTGTCAATGCCTCAATGCAGTCAATACACTCAGAGTTGGGGGGGGGGGTGGGGCAGCCAGGGGGGAAGCCTGCCTGCTGGGTTAAGTGACTAACACCAACATGGTACTCACCCTTCCCAAGAGGTTCTTGAAATGCTTGTGACACTGGATTCAGGTGCACTGCACCACATCATGAAAGGTCACGATCTCCACCACCTCCTCCCAGGCATGTTTAGTCATGTGGGGAGGCCTCCTCTTTCCGTCCATGGGAACGAGGACCTCCTGTCATGCTGCCACCTCCTCGAGGAGGGCAGCAAGGCAATCGTATTAAAAATGAGGGGCACAGTGCCTCCCTGCCCTACCCTCCTGCCTGGCCTGCTCAGCAACAGTGCTCTGGGGAGCCCTTCGGTTGGCCATGTTTGATAGCCTGTGAATGGCTGCAGCAGCTCTTTTAAACAGGCCGCTGGATCGCCATTGGACCCAGTGGTCATTGCAGTCACGCAGCTGCCAATATACTCCCGCTGTCCTCGAGAGCCACGATTCATGCTGGGTGGCCCTTAATTGGCCTGCCCATGTAAAATGGCAGCACGGACCTGAGCGTGGGCGACGATCGGATCCGCGACCACCCGCGCCCACTGCCAAGTGGCCCACCCAATAGGCAGAAAATCCTGCCCTATGATGCTACAATTATATAATGATGATATTACATAATCCAATTGGGGGAGCAAAAGAATTCCCATTTCACTGCTTTTATTATGGTATTTAACATGACTTACTATTTTACAAAAGTTATTTTACATTACAATCTCTGCTTACAAATGAAGAACACATTTTTGCAAACAAAAATTGTTAAATGTGCACACACAAAGGATACATTGTGTGTACTATCCATACTGCATATCATCCAGTCAGCTAGCTAATCCTCTGCTGTCTACTTTCTAAATCAAACCTGTAGCATTCTTAACTCTTATAAGGCTTAAGGCGATTATTTTCAAATAAAAGCTGCTGAGAGTTGAACTTTCAAATGCAACTAAAACCTATGCTTCCTACATAAATTTCTCTAACATAATCGTTAACCTTCAGCAACCATATAAAAAAATGGTATTGATCTGTGCTGCTAATTCTTCCCCATATTTTCAAGCTTACATGACCTCCTGCAAAGAAATAGGTGAGAGGCAGGAAAGACTGTTTGAAAATGGGTAAGAAATAAATCCTAATGATGGACCGAGTAGGTTTACTTTAATTCAGGAGGGGTGACACTGTGAAAACTCACTGAGTGATCATATTGGGTGTTGTACATTTTAAAATTCACCAATCGTTTGAAGTTTGCATCTCAGTGAACCATATATTGATATGTGTGAACAGGAACAAGAGGAATTGTGTTGCAAATTGTCCATGATTGCCCTGTCTGTCAAAAGCTCGCAGTTTATGAGAGACTGATAAATGTAACTAAAAGAAATAACAGAAGCAAGAATTCACTTCTTACTGTGCTTAGTAAAAAAATAGGAAGCAAATACTCATTCATTATGGTGGAATAGTTAATGAAGTTACAGCACAAGGTTGATTCATCAGAAATACTATGGGAGTGCTGTGCAGTAAACATAGGCCTGAATTTTTAGGAAGCTGGGGTCTCACTTCCCTCCATCCAAAGAGTCGGCAGGGAACACATCCCCACCATCTTCGAATGCCCCGCAGCCATTTTCCATTCGAATGAGTATTAAGCGGCTGCAGGCAGGTCTTCTACCCTTCACTCAGGAGGAAGTCCAGCCTTAGAGAGCTGTCAGCCAATCTGATTGATGGGAATTTCTTCAGTCCCTGCAGGGAAAGCACTGCAGTGGGCAGCAGAAGAAATGCAGGATGACGTCGGAGCCTAAGTCCGGTCACCGGAGGCCCAGGTAAGTTCAAAGAGTCCCGGGGAGAGGGTAGGGAAGGCCTGGGGCAGGGAGGAAGGGAGATAACGGCGTCTCAGAAGAGAGGCCGGGGTGGGAGGGAGATTCCGAGGCTGCTGAACCATAAGTCGGGGGGAGGGGCACCCGAACTCAGAAGTTGATTTTGATTCATTCTCATCCGAGATGTAACTATTATTTTTAAGGCTTCCCCCACAGAAGTTCAATCCACCCACCAGCCTAAAATTTGAAGCTGGGTAGGAAATGGCCCTTAAGTGGCCAATAATTAGCCTCTTAAGGGCCTCCACTGGGGCAAGTGTGGGCTTCCCATCTGAGGCCTTGCCCACTACAGCATAAACACGCCATGTGGTTGGGGCAGGTAGGAAACTCGAAGGAATTCCGTCCCTCGTATTTCATGGTCCCCCACTCCTGCCCAAAAATCTGTCATTGAGGATTGTACAATTCTGGCCTTAGCATCTTTTGCCTATGAAATAAGAAAACAAGAACATAAGAAATAGGAGCAGATGTAAAACCCTTCAAACCTGCTCTGATATTTAATAAGCTCCTGACTAAACTTATTGATCAACTAACACGCTACACAAGTGCCAGGCAATGACCATCTCCAACAAGAGCAAATCCAACCATCTCCCCTTGACATTCAATGGTATTGCCATCACTGAATTCTTTACTATCAACTTCCTGTGGATTAGCTATTAACCAGAAACTGAACTGGAAGAGCCATATAAATATTGTGACTACAAGAGCAGGACAGAAACTGAGATTTTTGCTGCGAGTAACTCATCTCTAGACTCCCCAAAGCCTGTCCACCATCTACAAGACACACGTCAGGAGTGTGATGGAATACTCTCCACTTGCCTGGATGAGCGCAGCTCCAACAACACTCAAGAACCATCCAGGACAAAGCAGCCCACTTGATTGGCACCACATCCACAAACATCCATTCTCTCCACTACCGATACACTGGCATCAGTGTTTACCATCTACAAGATGCAATGCAGAAACTCACCAAGATTCTTTCAATAGCACCTTCCAAACCTACAATCTCTACAACCCGAAGGACAAGGGCAGCATGGGAACACCATCACCTGCAAGTTCCCTCTAAGCCAAATACCATCCGGATTTGGAACTATTTCGCCGTTTCTTCACTGTTACTGGATCAAAGCCCTGGAACTCACTTCCTAACAGCACTGTGGATGTATCCACACTAAATTGACTGCAACAGTTCAAGAAGGCAGCTCACCACCACCTTCTCAAGGGCATTTAGGGATAGACAATAAATGCTGGCCTAGCCTGCAGCCCCCATCTCCCATGAAAAGAATAATAAAAAACCTCCACAAATAATCAGCTTCTGTATATATATCTATTCATCATAATACTTAAAAAGTGGGATCATTCTTCTGACATCAGGTGGTAAAGATACCACTTCTGCTGCCAATTTCACTCAAATCCTACTACAAAGGTCTCACAGCCAAAGGCAGCTCTGGACCATGTAGTGGATCCATGGCCCATGGTATTTCATTAGTTTCCATAGGGTCACTGTTGTGAACATGCAATTATGAAATTACAGATTTTAAGGACAACTGTTTTAAAGGTACATTTCCACATTCAAACCTTTAGATAGAGTTTAAAAGTGTTTTTCAAAATGGAGGAATAGACAGACAACCTGGCTCCTTTCTGCGTTTGTTCAAACCTTGTCATACTCATCTTCCCTTTCCTCCAGAGATATTCACTGAATCTTCCAAAAGATGTGAAAACCTTTTTACTTCTAAGGGAACAGGAGACAGGGAGCACCTTCTTAGGACCTCAATATGATTAACTTCCTTGCTTGTTTGAAATAATAATTTATTAAAAATTAATATTGTAGCCATTTTTTGTGCTTTTTAACTATGTAAAGAAGGTTGTAAGATGCCATCTTGGGAGACAGGGTGCAGAAACCCCAGGAAGAACTTTGAGGAACAATATCAGAGAAGGTTCTTGACCAAGGGAGTACAAGGATGTAGTTATTAAGAAATCAACAACTGTTCTGCAGAAGGAGGTCAGGCAATCTGCAAATGCTGTGACCACAGAATTGGTGAGGAATGGGAAACCTTCTCTCACTCTCCCAAAAACCTGCTGAGTCTACCTGAAAAGGCAACACTCCAAATATTCAACTATAGAAGCCATTGTAGCTGATGAAGGCAACTCGTCAAACTCAACTCTTCACTCCAGACAACCAACAATTAACCTGCAAACTATAGGCCAGCAATGATATTTCCCAGAAACTAATTTGATATCTCATCTTCAAGTATCTCTTTATCCATTATCTGAATTGTCATCTTTGTATCTGTATTTTAGTTTAATAACGTTATCACTTTTACTTAAGTAATTTTCAGCAGCAGTTTCATAATGAACTAATCTTTATCATGTTTGAAATTAAAGCTTGACTACTGGGGTTATTTTTAAATTGAATCATTGGCAAAATTTTAAAAAGTGGGCTACACGCACATGCACGCACACACAAATTCTTAGTTCACAGGCCACTTTGAGGAAATGCTTCTTGTGTGGTCATGGCTGCCAAACATCACAGTGGTCCAGAAATAAGGAAAAAACTTACACTTATATACCACTTTTTAATTTTTCTACATTCCGCAAAGCACTTCACAGCCAATGAGTTACTTTTGAAGGAGAACCACCCTTTATCTGTTTGACTTAATCCACCTGCCAATGATGACCACAGGCCAGCCTTGGGCCAAAGATTTGATTAGACTTTTTAGCGGTTGTGGGAATCATGATACACAATTAACCCTTGCAGGCATCATGCAAACTTAGTGCTGCCTCCTCATCTCAATCAGCAAGGAGCTGGGCTGCATACATGGCTAGTACGACTTAGAGCTAGCCTGCATTTCTTAAAGACAGCTTGCCCCTCTTGAAGGGGATGTGCATTTAGGTTGCAGCAGCTGATGAAACTATTAGTTAAAGCCTTTGAGGGAGGAAATAAGACCAGAAAGAAGGTACTCAGATTCTTTGATGCTGTGCTGGAAGCCTTAGTCCAGTTGATCGGAAGAAGGAGGAGGGTCATATTTCCGCAGGGTGCCACAAAGTCCTCAAGGTGCATCCTGCAAAGGAAATGGGAGCAGGTGGCCAGAGAGGTGAATTCCAGGAATGTTCAGACGCTCTATCTCTGTCACACAATGCTGCAAGCTACACACCAAAATCTCACACCTTCCGTGTACTTCCAGACATTCAGCTATGACAGGCACATCACTGAAACGCAAAAGCAAATTTCTGTGGATGCTGAAAATCTGAAATTAAACCATCAAATGCTAGAAATATTCAGCAGGTCAGCCTGCAACTGTGGACAGAGAAAAAGATTTAACGTTTCAGGTCTGTGACCTTTTATCAGAGTGTGAGTGGATAATATGGCGAAAAGGTCAAACGCCATTGTGAAACCAATTTCCGATCATCCACTCTGCCCATCACTAGAGCTTTGAAAAAGGGTGCGGTGGTGTTGCTGGAGGGAGAGGTCGAGTGTGTTCATATGGCGGCGCATGGCACTGAGTGTGGATCTCAGAATGTGACGAGAACAGCAGTCCGAGGAGCATTGTACGTCCCACAGATACCTGTAATCCTGGGTGGGTTTGAAACATGAGGGATGGAACTCCAGTTTTTTTTCAAAGCTGTGCGTGCCCCCAATTTCATTTAATTCTTTGTCTCATCCGATGCCTCAACAAGAAACTTTGTCTCTTTCTTTTAGGTGCAAAGGAACGCAAGCTCCAACAACTCCTATCCATGACCCTCCACCCCTGCCTGTCTCCCTGTCCCCATCCCGTCTTCCAATCCCAGCCCCGGCCGTGTATTCACCATACTCCCGGACCTTCCCCTCTCTGACGCTGAAACTTCAGTGCCCAGCAGAGAACTTAGTTTCATACCCTTTCACCCTCACTTCAATGAATTCCGGGCTCAGCACGATGCTGAACTCTTCTTCCGCCACCTTCATCTCCGTGCTCACTTCTTCGGGCAGGGTTCCTCTCCCCGTTCAACGGATCCTTTTACCCACCTCCAATATTCTCCCTCCACCTGGATTCTTACCTTCTCTTGATCTTTTCATTGAGAACTGTCGGCATGACATTAGTCATCTCAATTTCTCTGCTCCTCTCACCCATTCTAATCTCTCTCTCTGAACTTGCTGCACTCCGTTCTCTCAGGTCCAACCCTGACATTGTCATCAAACCCGCTGACAAGGGTGGTGCTGTTGTTGTCTGGCGCATTGACATCTACCTCGCAGAGGCTGAGCGTCAACTTGCAGACACTTCCTCTTAACTCCCCCTGGACCATGACCCCACCACTGAACATCAAGCCATTGTTTCCAGGACTGTTACTGACCTCATCTCCTCTGGAGATCTTCCTTCCACAGCTTCCAACCTGATAGTCACCCAACCTCGGATGGCTCGCTTCTACCTCCTACCCAAAATCCACAAACAGGACTGTCCCGGCAGACCGATCGTGTCTGCCTGTTCCTGCCCCACGGAATTCGTTTCTTGCTATCTTGACCCCATTCTCTCTCCCCTTGTCCAGTCCCTTCCCACCTACATCTGTGATTCTTCTGACATCCTACATCACATCAACAATTTCCAGTTCCCTAGCCCCAACCGCCTCCTCTTCACCATGGACGTCCAATCCCTCTACACCTCCATCCCCCACCAGGATGGTCTGATGGCTCTCTGCTTCCTCCTCGAACAGAGGCCCGAACAATCCCCATCCACCACCACTCTCCTCTGTCTGGCTGAACTTGTTCTCACACTGAACAATTTCTCCTTAAACTCCTCTCACTTCCTCCAAATAAAAGGTGTGGCTATGGGTACCCGCATGGGCCCCAGCTATGCCATATGGGGTATGGGGAACTTTCCTTGTTCCAGTCCTAATCCAGCCTACTCCCACAACTCTTTCTCCAGTACATCGATGATTACTTTGGTGCTGCTTCATGCTCTCTCTGGACCTGGAAAAATTTATTAATTTTGCTTACAATTTCCACCCCTCTATCATTTTCACATGATCCATCTCTGACACTTCCCTTCTCTTCCTTGACCTCTCTGTCTCAATTTCTGGTGATAGAATGTCCACCTCTATCCATTACAAGCCTACCAACTCCCACAGCTATCTCGACTACAGCTCCTCACACCCCGCTTCCTGTAAGGACTCCATCCCATTCTCTCAGTTCTTTCGCCTCCGTCGCATCTTTTCTGATGATGCCACTTTCAAAAACAGTTCCTCTGACATGTCCTCCTTCTTCCTTAACCAAGGTTTTCCATCCACGGTGGTTGACAGGGCCCTTAACCGTGTCTGGCCCATCTCCCACACATACGCTCTCACACTTTCTTCTCCCTCCCAGAAACATGATAGGGTCCCCCTTGCCTCACTTATCACCCAAACAGCCTCCGCATTCAAAGGATCATCGTCTGCCATTTCCGCCTGCTTCAGCACGATGCCACCATTAAACACATCTTCCCTTCACCACCAACCACCCCCCCCCCCCCCCCCCTCTCCCCGACCCCTGCCGGCGGCATTCCACAGGGATTGTTCCTCTGGAACACCCTGGTCCACTCCTCCATCACCCCCTACACCTCAACCCCCTTCCCACGGCACCTTCCCATGCAACCGCAGAAGGTGCAACACCTGCCCCTTTACTTTCCCTCTCCTCACCGTCCAAGGGCCCAAACATTCCTTTCAAGTGAAGCATCATTTCACTTGCACTTCCCTCAATTTAGTCTACTGCATTCGTTGCTCCCAATGCGGTTTCCTCTACATTGGAAAGACCAAACGCAGACTGGGTGACTGCTTTGCAGAACACCTTCGGTCTGTCCACAAGCATTACCCAGACCTTCCTGTCGCTTGCCATTTCAACACTCCACCCTGCTCTCCTGTCCACATGTCAGTCCTTGGCTTGCTGCATTGTTCCAGTGAAGCTCAACGCAAACTGGAGGAACAGCACCTCATCTTCCGACGAGGCACTTTACAGCCTTCTGGACTGAACATTGAGTTCAACAATATTAGATCATGAACTTGCTCCTCTATCCCCACCCCCTTTCCAATTTCCCCCCCTTTTTTCCCCAATAATTTATATAGATTTTTCTTTTCTCACCTGCTTCCATTATTTTTAAATGTATTTCCCTCCATTGTTTTATCTCTAGCTTTTAGCCCCAACCCACCCCCACTAGGGCTATCTGTACCTTGCTCGTCCTGCTTTCTACCCTTAATTAGCACATTCCTTTAGATAATATCATCACCTTCAACACCTCTTTGTCCTTTTGTCTATGACATCTTTTGGTTATCTCCACCTATCACTGGCCCTCTATCCAGCTCTACCTGTCCCATCCCCCCCTTAAACTAGCTTATATTTCACCTCTTTTCTATTTTTTTCTTAGTTCTGTTGAAGGGTCATATGAACTCAAAACATTAACTGTATTCCTCTCCACAGATGCTGTCAGACCTGCTGAGTTTTGCCAGGTATTTTTGTTTTTGTCTTGTACACACCCTGTTTAGTGAAATGAGGTCTCATCCTGATATTGCTTGCCCTTAGATGACACCTTGTTCCAGTCATGCCATGTCCATGTCAAATAAGTTAAATCAATGTCTGGCATTGGGACCATAACATGGACAACTTTTTGTATACTATGATCTCACGTGTTGCCACACACACTCTCCTGTCTTTTCAGAACTGGATTGAGAAAGACTCCAGTGCAACAGAGCAGCCTGTAAACCAATGAACTGGTTTATTTTACCGGGAATGTATGAATGAACAACATAGCATTTTCTAGGAATATTTTTCTATTATTTTCTTCTTCTTCTTCTTCTCAGGCATTCCTAATGATTGAGGATGAATTGATTCCACTCCGGTCTGATGGGTTCTGAGATGGCTGATAAGCCAGGATGTCTGATTGATCTGCAGACTCTGGCTGGTGGTGCTTGGAGGATTGAGTAGATGAGTTGTTGGGAGGATTGTGCACTCTCTTTGAGGCCTTGACTTTGTCTCTGCCCGTCCCGGACCCTCCCGCTCAACAATTCTCCTACTCACAGTTTCTCTTGTGTCCTTACTCACTTTCTTCCTCTCACCACCCCTCTCTCAAGCCCTCACTCACAGACAGGATTCGGGAGAGGGAAGTGTCATGTGAGAGGGACCAGAAGAGGAATCAAGAAGAGTTGTGAGTGGGAGGATCAGAGAACAGGAGGGTCAGGGAGCAGGAGAAGCAGTGAATGGGAGCATCAAGGAGCAGGTGGTCCAGTGAGTGAGAGAGGCAGTGAGCTGGAGGATGAGTTGTAGAGCTGGTGATGAGGTAGAGTTGTGTGAAGTAAACATATATGGAAACAGACATGATGCTTTCAGGTGATGTTGCCAGGGGAAGCATGTAGATGAGAAATATGAGGGGACCAAAAGTAAATCCTTGGGGTATACCAGAGCTAAATCTGCAGGAATGGGGAGAGAAGCTATTGATGGTCATTCTCTGGTTACAGTTAGTGGATAGGAATGGAATCAGGCGATTTCAGGCTACCCAGTTAGCTAACAGTAGTGAGACATTGGAGGGGGCTGGTGTGGTCAATTGTGCCAAAAGCTACAGACAGGTCGAGAAGGATGAGTAGGGAAGTTTACTTTTGTCACTGTCGACTACAATGTTACTTGTGACTTTGATAAGAGCCCTTTTGGTACTGTGGCAGGTTTGGAAACTCAACTGGAGATTTTCAAAGATGAAATTCTAGGAATGGCGGACACAGATTTGGGAGGTGACAGCACATTCAAGAAGTTTGGAGAGGAAAGGGAAGTTGGAGATAGGACAATAGTTTGCAAGGATAGTTCAGACCCACCCAAATATATCAATCAACATTTTAAATGGCTTATGTGCCACTGGAAATTATGCCTTTGACAGCTGAATTTGACCTAATCTCAATAACATTCAACTAAATTCTCTTCAGAGCCAAACATCTCCCAGATTTTTACATCAATGGCGTGTTAGCTCCAAAACACCTGTTTGCTGTTAGGAGTTGAAGCATTAGCTCCCAAAATGCTGTGGAGCCTCATTAATGAGCGTTAACAGGCATTCTAAGTGACAATCAACAGTTTAACAAGTCTCTGGGTGCCTGTTCCTAGAGCTGACTTCAACTTCTTTGCTAAGATGGCATCTTGCACTAAACATGGTCTAAACCTGCAGTTCCACTTAAGACCATATTTTAGCCATTTCTTTACCTCTTTAGTGCCTAAAGTTTTTGGTGAAAGTTGCCTCCAATGTTTTAAAAACAATGTAGTCTCTGTTAAAATGTAATAAATGCAACAGCTAATTTGTGTATGACCAAGTCTCACAATCAGCAACGACCAGATTACCTGTTTTTAGCAATATTGCTTCAGGGATAAATATTGGGGAGAACTTCCCTGCTTTTCTTCAAAATTGTGCGACATGATCTTCTATGCCTGGAGCAGTGCACCACTCTCACAGTCCTGCACAGGACATCCAGGCCTAGAGTTTACGGTCAAATCCTTGTAGTGGAAATTGAATCCACAACCTTGAATCAGAAGTGAGAGTGCTATCACTGAACCATGGCTGAGACCAATAAAGAGGACTAATTCATGAGGGAACAAACTGTTCAAGTTCAGATGCTCATTTGCTGTCATCAATAGCCAAACAGTTATATTTATAGACCATGTCACTTCTACTTGGTATTTACAGATGAAACCTGTTTTTGTTGCTCCCTTTCACTGCTGACTGTGCGTTGCCATCTGTTGTGGAGTCCCTGAGCAATACCGGGCAGGAGAAGTTTTATAAGTCCTTATGCAACTTCATTCCCAACACCCCCACAACCAAGAAATCCTTAGCAATAGGTACACAAGTCTTTGAAGGTGGTAAGTTAAGAAGGCTATTAAAAAGGCATACATGATTCTTAGCTTTGTGATGAGAGACATAGAGAATAAAAACCATGCTAAATCTTTATACAATGCTGGTTAGGTCCCAGATGGAAATTTGGGGCTACTTCTGTGTACCAAAATTTAGAAAGGATGGCAAGGCCTTCCCTAAAGGAAAAATATGTTCAGACCAGTTGAAGCCTGAAATGGCATTAATTGGCACTTTACTGGTTTCAACTGGATTTTAATGTAAGTGACTAATAAACTGGCAATTCCACAGGTCTTTTCAGAAATCCAGTGGGAGCTTCCAATTTCCGGATTGTTACCAGTATAGGCACCGGTACTTCTCAGCCAGCTTGAGCTGTCAATTCACTGATCACCAGTGAGTGCCTCTCTCTCATCACTCTTACCCCAGGGCAGGCGGTGGAGTGGTAGTATAGTGACTGGGCTAGTAATCCAGAGACCCAGGGAATTCCAGGGTTTGAATCCTACCAAGGCAGATAGCGGGATTTGAATCTGATAAAAAAATTTAAAAGTCCAATGATGACCATGAAACTATTGTCGTAAAAACCCGTCTGGTTCACTAATGCCCTTTAGGGAAGGAAATCTGTCGTCCTTACCTGGTCTGGCCTGGCCTACATGTGACTCCAGACCCACAGCAATGTGGCTGACTCTTACATGCCCTCTGAGACAGGGGCAATGGATGCTGGCCTAGCCAGTGACGCCCAAATCCCCTGAATGAATTTTTAAATAAGTCATCGGCTTTGTAATTCCAGCAAGAAGGTCTTTCGGTCCTTACTTTGCTCCTTCCCCTTAGTTCCCACCCACTCTCTGCCTTTTCCCTCACCCCTCCAGCATCCCCCAATGCTCCCTGCCCTCGCCAAGCTCCCCACCCCCAGATCTCTGTTTACAGGGCCAGCTGGAAACTGGAAGTGATGTTTTCTGGCCAGTCCTCTGTATATTTAAAGTCGGCGAGGGAACTGTGAGGACAGTTAGAGCAAGGTGTGTATTAGGGAGCTGGAGTCAGGAGAGATCGGGGGAGAATCAAATTGGGGAAAGACCAGATCAGGGAGACCTACCATCCATGCCAATCCTGATGGTACTGTGCCCTGGAATTTGGTGGCATCGTTGAGGCCCAATGACTGGAGACTGGAAGGAGAGGGCTTTCTGGGAGAGATTGGAGGCTGGAGGGAGAGGGGGAAGTTTGGAGGTGGGGGGAGAGTTTGAAAGCTAGCAGGGAGGGAGGAGTCAAGATTGGAGAGAGAGACAGAGCAGACAGAGAGGGCAGGGAGCCTTCCAAGGCACATTTCGGGATTGGTTTGCTGAGTGGAGATATAGAATGGGATAATGGAGACATGCTTTTTGCAACTCGGAAGAAAAGAGCTTGTATTTGGCATTGATTTCTCAAATCATGCCAATCCAGACTGCTAGGAACCTAGAATGGCTGGTGCAGCAAAGTTGGCTTACATATGATTCCTAGATGATAAGTAAGTCTGCAGGATTGTGTCAATTAAAGAGGACATTAAAAAGTTTCAACATAAGATCCACCCTGACTCAAAGGTCCAGGCAAGTGCCGGTGTCTCAATTGTGTACGATTTGGAGAAGGAGAACCAGCTGCAGGATGATATATTTTATAAGGCACAGATCCTTTTGATTGGAGCTAAATCTCAATGGAAAAGCTGAACTATTGTGCTCATGGCCATTGCAAATTAAGTGTACCTTTGAGATAAGACCATAGACATAGGAGAAGAAATTAGGCCATTTGGCCCATCGAGTCTGCTCCACCATTCAATCATGGCTGATAAGTTTCTCAACCCCATTCTCCTGCCTTCTCCCCGTAATCTTTGATCCCCTTACCAATCAAGAACCTATCTATCTCGGTCTTAAATACACTCAGTGACCTGGCCTCCACAGCCTTCTGTGGCAATGAATAGATTCACCACTCGCTGGCTAAAGAAGTTTCTCTTCATCTCTGTTCTAAAAGGTCTTCCCTTTACTCTGAGGCTGTGCCCTCGGGTCCTAGTCTCTCCTACTAATGGAAACATCTTCCCCATGTCTACTCTATCCAGGCCTTTCAGTATTCTGTAAGGTTCAATCAGATCCCCCACCCCCCCTCATCCTTCTAAACTCTATCAAGTATAGACCCAGAGTCCTCAAACGTTCCTCATACGTTAAGCCTTTCATTCCTGGGATCATTCTTTTGAACGTCCTCTGGACCCTCTCCAGGGCCAGAACATCCTTCCTGAGATACGGGGCACAAAATTGCTCACAATATTCTAAATGTGGTCTGATCAGAGCCTTATAATACCTCAGCAGCACGTCCCTGCTTTTATATTCTAGTCCTCTTGAAATAAATGCCAACATTGCATTTGCCTTCCTAACTACTGACTCAACCTGCAAGTTAACCTTAAGAGAATCCTGGACTAGGTCTTCCAAGTCCCTTTGCACTCTAGATTTCTGAATTCTCTCCCCATTTAGAAAATAGTCTATGCCTCTATTCTTCCTACCAAAGTGAATGACCTCACACTTGCCCACGTTGTATTCCATCTGCCACTTCTTTGCCCATTCCTGTCCAAATCCTTCTGCAGCCTCCCTGCCTCCTCAATATTACCTGTCCCTCCACCTATCTTTGTATCAACTGAAAACTTAGCCAGGATGCCATCAATTCCTTCATCTAGGTCATTAATGTATAAAGTGAAAAGTTGTGGTCCCAACACTTACCCCATTGGAACTCCACTAGTCACCGGCCGCCATCCTGAGAAGGACCCCCTTATCCCCACTCTCTGCCTCCTGCTAAACAGCCAGTCTTCTATCCATGCTAGTACCTTGCCTCTAACACCATGGGCTCTTATCTTACTGAGCAACCTCCTGTGCGGCACCTTGTCAAAGGCCTTCTGGAAGTCCAAATAGATAACATTCATTGGCTCTCCCTTGTCTAACCTACTAGTTACCTCCTCAAAGAATTCTAACAGGTTTGTCAGGCATGACCTCCCCTTGATGAAACCATACTGACTTTGCCCTATTTTACCATGCACTTCTAAGTATTCTGAAATCTCATCCTTAATAATGGACTTTAAAATCTTACCAATGACTGAGGTCAGGCTAATCGGCCTGTAATTTCCTGTCTTTTGCCTCACTCCCTTCTTAAACAGGGGGGTTACATTAGCGATTTTCCAGTCCTCTGGGATCCTCCTGACTCCAATGATTCCTGAAAGGTCACCACTAACGTCTCCACTATCTCTTCAGCTATCTCCTTCAGAACTCTGGGGGGTAATCCATCTGATCCAAGTGATTTATCAACCTTCAGACCTTTCAGTTTTCCTAGCACCTTCTCCTTGGTAATGGCCATCATACTCACCTCTGCCCCCTGACTCTCTTGAACTTTGGGATGTCACTCGTGTCTTCCACTGTGAAGACTGATGCAAAGTATCTATTCAGTTCCTCCGCCATTTCTTTGTTCCCCACTTCTACTTCTCCAGCGTCATTTTCCAGCAGCCCAATGTCCACTTTTGCCTCTCTCTTACCCTTTATATATCTAAAAAACCTCTTGCAATCTTCTTTTATATTACTGGCTAGTTTACCCTCATAATTAATCTTCTCCCTCCTTATTTCATTTGTAGTTGTCCTCTGTTGGTCTTTGTAGGCTTCCCAATCCCCTGGTTTCCCACTGCTCTTCACCGCATTGTATGCTTTCTCTTTAGCTTTTATGCTGTCCCTGACTTCCCTTGTCAGCCATGGTTGCCTCGTCCTCCCTTTAGTATGCTTCTTCTTCCTAGTGATGAATTTTTGCTGTGTCTCCCAAATTACTCCCAGGAACTCCTGCCATTGCTGTTCCACTGTCTTTCCTGCTAGGCTCATTTCCCAGTCAATTCTGCCAGCTCGTCCCTCATGCCTCTGTAGTTGTCTTTATTCAACTGTAATACCGTTACATCTGATTTCAGCTTTTTCCTCTCAAATTGCAGGGTATATTCTATCATGTTATGGTCAATTCCTCCTAAGGATGTGGGCCACAAGATACATCAGGAGATAGAAAAGGCGTGTAAGAAAGGCAAGGTTACAGTGATCATGGGGGATTTCAATATGCAGGTAGACTGGGAAAATCATGTTGGTAGTGGATCCCAAGAAAAGGAATTTGTGGAATGTCTACGAGATGGCTTTTTGGAGCAGCTTTTGGTGGAGCCCACTAGGGAACAGGCAATTCTAGATTTAGTGATGTGTAATGAGGCAGATTTGATAAGGGAGCTTAAGGTAAAGGAACCCTTTGGATAAAAGAATTTGAGGTGACATGAGAATTTTTTTGCACAACAAGTTTTTATGATTTGTTATATACACTACCTGAAATGGAGGAGGAGGCAGATTCAATAATAACTTTAAGGGCTTGGGCAAATATTTGATGGGAGAAAACTTACAGAAGTATGAGGAAAGGTATCAGGGGAGTGGCAGTAAGTGGAGTGCTCTTTCAAAAGGTCAGCACAGGTATGGTGGATCAAATGACCTCCTTCTTTGCCATATCATTCCATGATTCTATGATTCAATTATCTGGCAAAAGTGAGGAAAATTGACCAGAACATTTTTGTTATGGACTGTTCTTAAGTTGTCAACTTTTTTGAAGCTCTTGCCAGGTTATCACAAGGATTCTACCAGAATGCCTTTGAAAGGCTCAGGAGGAACTTTTTTTGCTGAGAGCAGTTTTACATCCAAGTCTGGGCCTACTGAAAGCCCCAGTGATGAACAAGCTAAATTTATCTAGGAATTCTGTCATGATATCTTTGCAGGAGTTGGCTCAGCTCTCCATCCAGCTCTAGACTGATGATCCTGTGCAGACTGTGCCTTAAGGTTGTTGCCCGGTAGATATACTAGAGCTTGCAATAAGGTTGATCTATCTTGGTAGGTGTGGATAATCAAGCTATGCAGACTGTTAATTACTACAGAATGCCTTCTTTCCTCCAATACTATTGAAAGCATGGCATTTGAGACTTCCAAAGAAGTGATCAGCTGAATATTTAGTCAGTTTTTTTCACATATCATTTTTTTCCTATTGTCACAGCTTCCCTTTAGAACAGTTCTCAAGCAAAGCCAGGTATGTACCCTTCTATTTCTGGATTTGGCTGTGATGGGTACCAACAGATGGGCACAGATCACCTCTCTTGCTGCCTGACAACTCACCATTGACTCCTCCTGTTCTCACCAGAAATTTGACATTCCCAGGGGCATTAACATAATTGGACAATAATAAATGAAGCAGTAGATCAATTGCCACAGAGACACTTCAAATAAAAACAAGTGGTGGCTAAAAAAAACGCAAACAGTAAAAACAGTGACCTTAAAACTGTTGCATGACTTTGCTTACCATGCCTCTTAAATAAACCTTTGATGATAGCTAATTCCTGAATAATCCATGAATATAAACAAGCATGCTCCATGCAGCAACATCAGAAAATTATCTGCATCACATTTCCCTATTATTTCCATATTTTAAGAAAATGTCCACCATTCATATTTTTCATATGGATGTATTTTACCCTATTTCCCCATCCTTGGAAATCTGCACAATGCACAAAGTGGACAGAGACCTGGCATTACAGATCTTCACACACTTTTCCAGTCAGCCACTGTTTCATGCCTCATTCGTCTGTGTGTCTTATGAGAGGTCAATACTGACTTTGTACCACAATATTATAATCTATAGTTCCTGTAAGGACGTTGTAAGTTCTAATTTGGACAAAAGAAATCTTAAATGGCTACTTTCAAAACAATAGGTGAAAAAGCTCCCTTGATGCATCAGTAGCGAATAGCTAAAGCAGAGAGGTCCATTTCCAATCTACATAGATTTACTGGATCTCAGTCAGGATGGTGCTGGATTTGCAAAAGTGCATGAGAGCGCATTCAAAACCTGTGATGTTGGATGGCATCACTGGATTCCGGCACCTCTGGGGTACGATACAATTTTCAAACAAAGCGCAGAGGTGATAAAAGCTGGCAACCTTCACGCCTCCAACTAACAGATTGTTGAGCTCAATGCGGAGATTATTAAGAGTCATTGCAGCAGTAGTATGAGATTTTCAATCCCTAGGTATGGAAAAAACAGGGGGTATGGGACACGTTAGGGAGCAGCTGTTGTGAACACATAAGGGTTAGCCCCTGAAGAGGCAGTTCCAGACAGCCATCCAGTACCCATTCATGGGAGCTGAGAGACTCTATTGTAACGACATCTACTAACATAGAACTGCATTGAGCATTTCATTGGCATGTCGAAGGTGTGCTTTCATTGCCTTGACTGGTCAGGTGGTGCCCTCCAGTATGAGCCAGCCAAAGAGGGCTATATTCTGGTCATTTGCTGCACAGCATAATTCAGGGAGATCTGGAACTGGATGACAAGAGGGACCTGGCACCACTGCCACTCTTCCATGGAGGAGGATGGGGAAGAGGAAGAGGAGGAGGATGAAGGGGTCACACTAGAGGAACCTGGTGCCCAGGCATTGGAGGAAGACTGTTAAGGCCATCTGCATGGGCTGACTTGGCCACAAGGGCCATGCTAATTCAGCAACATCTTGCTTGAACGGCTCCCAGCCTTATTGATAGATGGCACTATCTTTCATCTTTCACCAGAGGAAAATTATCCAGCAAGCACACCTATCTGAAGAATTAATTCGCCACCCACATTGATTGAGACTGAGAGTACACCACCAACAGTGCCCCCCAGCACAGATCATGGCACCACATGAAATCCGGCACTGCCCACCACCAGCAGCACCCCCCAACCCTGGTTCTTAATTCCTGCAGAATGAAGAGAGACAGGTTTATGAGAAGGTTACCGTCCCTCACCCATTCCAGCATGAAATACACTCATTAAGCTCCTCAGTGATGTCCCCTGCTCAATTGCACTCCATTGGCTGGATTTTCAGCTCGGCGTGCGGGCCTGCACCCAACACGCACGAATGTGAAATAGCGCATGATAGCGTCAGGTGAGCATCCCGATGTCATCATACACGTGAGTGATATTTCAGTTGGCATGCCCGCGTGGGAGTCAGCAGCACGCCCGCCGACAACCAAGTAGCCCTGCTAAGCCCATTAATAAATAAATTAAACTGAATTTTCCCCTGCCCGTCCAGCCTTACAGTTGGCAGGTAGGCAAAAAGGTCAAGTGGCCTTTGGATTTTTGAGGAATCCTCATCCACAGACAGAATGAGGTTTCCGATGTTATTTAAAAATAAAATAAAAACTTTCAAATCTCATTTTTAACATGTCCCTGCAAGGGGACATGTTTACCTTAATTTTAAAATCTTCATTTTGAATGTTAGAAATCTTTGACACCCTGAGACAGCTCTCTGTCTGCCGAGAGTTTTCACTGCGCACTCCACCACGCCTGCGCTGACATCTGCCCTCGCCCTCCTCCCCCTTCTCCCCGCCCCAAGGCAGCGCTAAGTATTTCAGCATGTGACTCAAGGTAGGAACCCGATCACGGGCGGGAGACAGTTTCACGGCCACTCCCGGCCTGGACCCGCCCGTCTTGCCCGCCTGATGATGTAAAAATCCTGCCCCATGTGAGGACTGCTGACATCTCAGTGATGTAACTGGCTACTTGATCTGACAATATTAAAGAGAACTATGGACACTCGGTCTGCTCAGCTCATGTATATGCTGGTTTATACAGAATTAGAGATCTGTCACCCATCTGTCGCTTGCCACTCACCTTTCCAGACGTTATCAGATCTTTGAAGCGCTCTCCGCACTGCATCCACATCCTCCTTGTGGCTACTAATCTCCATGGCAACTTACATCCATGCCCTCTCGATCTGACCTGGAAGATTTTAGCCTCCGAACAGAGCGATGAGTACCTCCCTCCTCTTGGAGACTACATCCATCAAAGCCTCAAGGAAGCATCTGAAACTGCAGGGCCGCTCAGGGATGCCTGCCCAGTCCAGGCCAGAGTTCTCTGTTGCTCCATACCTTCAGGCAATGGTAAGTCCAGTCGTGACTCCTGTTTATCTTTTAAAAGAGTCCTCCTTAACTAGGTCCTGCCTCCAGGCCACTCCCAGTGCCTCTAGTCATCCATCAAACTCGCCTCTGGGCCAATTAGGAGCTTCGCACTAGAAAATTGCATCATGTCACTGACATTGATGTGTTGTGGGGTCAGGGCCAGAAAATGATCAAGGCATAGGGTTCCTGACCCCTGGATTGAAAACCTAGCCCAGAGTCCTTGAATGAGGAAAGAAAAAATGAACCATTATTTCCCATCCCGATAAGTGGCCAATGATTCCAGCTCAAAGTGTACATTTGTGGAAATTGGCTTAGGATAAGAGCAGGCTCAGGTGTGGTGCACTGCATTTACATAGCTTGTGGATGCTCACTAAACTAGGTTCATACAGAAGGAATGACCTAACACATGAACATTTGCAAGGGTTCAGATTTGAGTAGAATAACTAATGACACTGGCAAAGGTCTAGGTTTATAAAATTCTTGAACCTAAATTTTATTTAACTATGTTTCAAAATCACAAGGATATGAAAAGCACACAGATAACTGATGAGCAGGTGAATGATATCATGCAGGAGCTATCAGTGAACAACAAAATTTAGAAACTGATTTCTTTCAAGCGTGTCCTCATTTTTTTAAATAGCCCACAGAAGCTGAATGCTCCAAATCCAATTCATGTTTCACCTTTTAAACTACAAGACAACTGGCCTGTTTCATCCAGCTCCCTGTTTTACCTTAGACTATCAGATGAAAGGTTTATAAGTCCAGTTTTCTGGATGATAACCACAATACTGAATCATCCACACACTCCTAGCCTTGCCTCTCAATCTCTTTACGTTAACCCACAGACACACAACTGGCCTCATTCACCAAGACCTTAATTCACCCAGGAAACCCAGAAGTGACCACATTCCCTGAATGATATCCTTACCCAGCCCAGCTGTTCCTTCTAGGCCCTGTTCACACCTGGATTGCTGATTAGATGCCCAGGGGAATAAAATGACTTCTGACATGTTGGCTTATGTTCAACTGTACAGCTGGGAACAAAGGAGAGGTATGACTTTCTTATATCCGTCTGGGTTCGATACCTGTGGTGATCACGGATTGGTTACTCCCTGCGTGATCAGCTCTATGAGTAGTGAAAGACAATGTCATTCGTCACGGGCAGATTCCCTGTGAACTGTTTCAAAATGCCAGTTTTGACTGTTTCTAGACCCCCAAATATTCCTCAATTTGAGAAGCATCAAATAGTGTACCTTTACACTTTCAAAGTTTCCCCACTCCCCTCACCATAGTGGGTGGCCTCATTAACCCAGAAGAGGTTTCAAGATTTCCTTAATGAGATTCTTCCCGTGAGTGTCTTGATAATCATAGAAATTAATACCACTGACCTGCTTCTTCACCCCTTATAATTACAGGTTCCTTGATCATTTTAGTACCTTCTCCCTGCCTTAAGAATGCATGATTGCTTGCACAGGTTAATTAACCTTTACTATTTTCACTCATTTGACTCATATTCCCACAAAGGTCAAGCTAGAAAATACAACAGTGGCCAATTTGAATTAATCCAATTGTGTCTAATGTACATTCCCACAGCTCATAACTATAGACATAATATGCTGCCAAAAATTAATCAGTTACATCATCATTTCGAGTGTTTCAATGCATACACCATTTGGCTTATCTGCAATGGCATGTGGTATTGTCGCTGGACAAGTAATCCAGAGAGCCAGGGTTCAAATCCTGCCATGGCAGAAGGCAGGCACCACTTGGAGGAAGCACTGAGTGTGGCGAGGGTGCAGAATGTACTCTGAGGGCTTCAACATCCATCACCAAGAGTGGCTCAGTAGCACCACTACTGACTGAGCTGGCGAATCCTAGAGGACATAGCTACTAGCCAGGCGATCAATCCTGGTTCAATGAAGAGTGCAGGAGGGCATGCCAGGAACAACACTTAAAAATGAGGTGTCAACCTGGTGAAGCTATAACACAGGACTACTTGCATGCTAAACAGCATAAGCAGTAAGTGATAGACAGAGCTAAGTGATCCCACAACCAACCGATCAGATCTAAGTTCTGTAGTCCTGCCATATCCAGTCGTGAATGGTGGTGGACAATTAAACAATTCACTGGAGGAGGAAGCTCCTCAAATATCCCCATCCTCAATGATGGGGGAGCCCAACACATCAGCGCAAAAGGTAAGGCTGAAGCATCTGCTACAATCTTCAGCCAGAAGTGCCGAGTGGATGATCCATCTCAGCCTCCTCCCGAGGTCCCCAACATCACAGATGCCAGTCTCCAGGCAATTTGATTCACTCCACGTGAAACGGCTGAAGGCACTGGATACTGAAAAGGCAATGGGCCCTGACAATATTCCGGCAATACTACTGAAGGCTTGTGCTCCAGAATTGAATGTGCCCCTAGCCAAGCCATTCCAGTTTAGTTACAACACTGGAATCTACCTGGCTATGTGGAAAATTGCCCAGGTACGTCCTATACACAAAAAGCAGGACAAATCCAACCTGGTCAATTACCGCCCCATCAGTCTACTCTCAATCATCAGCAAAGTAATGTAAGAGATCAACAACAGTGCTATCAAGTGGCACTTACTTAGCAATAACCTGCTCAATGACGCTCAGTTTAGATTCTGCCAGGGCCATTCAATTCCTGACCTCATTACAGCCTTGAGTCAAACATGGATAAAAGAGCTGAACACCTCAGGTTAGGTGAGAGTGACTTCCCTTGACATCAAGGCTGCATTTGACAGAGTGTGGCATCAAGGAGCCCTAGCAAAACTGGAGTCAATGGGAATCAGGGGGAAAACTCTTCACTGGTTGGAGTCATACCTAGCACAAAGGAAGATGGTTGTGGTTGTTGGAAGTCAGTCAACTCAGCTCCAGGACATCACTGCATGAGTTCTTCAGGGTAGTGTCCTAGGCCTATCCATCTTCAGTTGCTTCATCAACTACCTTCCTTCCATCATAAGGTCAGAAGTGGGGATGTTCGCTGATGATTGTACAATGTTCAGCACTATTCGCGACTCCTCACTTGCTGAAGCAGTCCATATCCAAATGCAGCAAGACCTGGACAATATCCAGTCTTGGGCTGACAAGTGGCAAGTAACATTCACGCCACACAGTACCAGGCAATGACCATCTCCAACAAGAGAGAATCTAAACATTGCCCCTTGATGTTCAATGGCATTACCATCACTGAATCCCTCACTATCATCAACCTGGGGCTTATCATTGATCAGAAACTGCACTGGACTAGCCATATAAATAGTGTGGCTACAAGAGCAGCTTAGAGGCTAAGAATCTTGTGATGAGTAACTCACCTCCTGACTCCGCAAAGTCTGTCCACCATCTACAAGGCACAAACCAAGAGTGTGGCGGGATACTCCCCACTTGCCTGGATGAATGCAGCTCCCACAACATGAAGAAGTTTGACACTGTCCAGCCCTCTTGATTGTCATCACATCCACAAACATTCACTCCCTCGACCACAGACACACAGTGGCAGCAGTGTGCACCATCGACAAGATGCACTGCAGGAATCCAGCAAAGCTCCTTAGACAGCAGCTTCCAAACCCACAGCCACCATCATCTAGAAGGACAAAGGCAGCAGATAGATGGGAACACTACTAAGTCACTCAGAATCCTGACTTGAAAATATATTGCCGTTCCTTCACTGTTGCTGGGTCAAATTCCAGGAACTTCCTGTCTAACCACTGTGGATGTACCTACACCACACGGACTGCAGCAGTTCAAGAAGGCAGCTCACCACCACCTTCTCAAGGGCAATTAGGGATGGGCAATAAATGCTGGCTCAGCCAGCGAAACCCACATCCCGTGAATGAATTAAAAAAACAACCGGTACCCATACAGGGTACCTTCCAAAAAGAGAGAAGAGAAAGGAAATAACCTGTGGAAAAGGGAAGGCAAATAACAGGGTGGTAAGGTATTAAATGAAGGAGTAAATTTTGAACAATTGGATTGTACTAATGATATTGAACATTTCAACTGTGCACTACCTTATTAACCTTTTCCTAACTATCTATACATTTTGCCATAAGTCCTAAACAGTGGGAAATTTAAGTAAATGTTATTTATTCAGCAGCTTCAGATTGGAAGACCAAAGGTGAATAATGAATTTACCTGTTTCATTTTCAAACATGTCAATCCTTTAGCAAACCTCTGTACACTGTCAGGTTCAAGCATTTCAAACAATCTCACTAAAAGCGCAATCGCTTGTAACTTTTAAGTCCCCTGCTAGCACATGTCAAGACCCTCTCCATAAATGGCTGAAATAAAGTATTTTCTATTTCTCAAAATGTAATTTAAAAATAGAAATGCCAGTCTGCTAAGTCATATTATACTCTGGATGGCAAGTTAATTGAGTTGATTTGTCCCATTACTCCTTGTTACTTTCCGAGTAGACTAATAGATTTTAAACTACCACTGACACTAAAACCTAAATACCATGAAATTAAAATGAAAATTAATTTGATGCACATACATTAAAAATATCACAGCTAGAAAATTAATTAATAAAAGATCAATGTTTTGTTTTGTCACGTTGCTGTGTAAGCAATGTTTGTTGATGTGAACACTTATTTCTTTCTGGTTATATAAACAGAAAATGCTGGATATACTCAGCAGGTCAGGCAACATTCATAGAGAGTGATAGAGACAGAGGGCGGATTGTCCCAGGTTTGCACAATGTGTGGTGGAAGCGGGTAAAACAATGTTTTACCTGCCGGCGGTGATGGCAGGTTTTCACACCGTATCATCCCATCCCGCCACATTATTTATGAATTCCCGGGAAACACGCCGTTTCCATGGCAGGGGGCTCTCATTCACCTGCCTGCCATCACCTTGCCACTTCATCACACCCAGTGCCATGTTTGAAGTCCAGCTGCGCACACATTTCAGTGTTTCCAGGCCATGTTACTGCAGGGAAGTTGTCCATGAGAGGCAAAAAGACTGAAGCCCTCAGGTTTAATGATGCGTCACTGGAACACCTTTTGGATACCATGGAGGCTTGCCACGATGTCCTCTACTCCCGTTCTGGCCATAGGATGGGCAATGGCGTTACCAACCAGGCTTGGGAGGCAGTGGTCAGCACCAATGCCCTTCAAAAGAGGACAACCACCCAACGCCACTACAGGTTTAATGGTCTCATCCGTTCCACCAGGTTAACTCACTCTCCTCATCACTCTCAACTCACACACTCACAAACCCAACACATCCACAGGAATCTCACACCTCAAGGACAACACCACTAACTCTCACACACACCCTCACATCTACATCAGGCTCATATCCTCTCGAGCTCACATCCTTATTCCTGTCCCTGGCACTGCTCACCACAAAAACATTCCATGCAGTGCTATGTGTCCTGCTCCTACTCTCCAGCTGTTTCCAGCTAGCTTACAACAGCAGGGGGAGGTTCCAGACCACTGGTGGAGTGGCCCATATTAGGCCCCTCACTCACTTTGAGGAGTGTGCCATCGTGCTGACAGGTAAAGTTGTGTACCCTGCCCGTGGCAACAGTAAAATTGGCGGTGAACACCCACATGAGGACCCTGCACCACATCATCCCTCCCTCAATGCAACTGTGAGTGGTCTCTCTCTTGCCTTTGGCTCTGCTGCCATGCACTACATATTTCTACTTTGGTTCGCAGGGAGCTCTGCCAAGTGACTAACACCTTCAGCCAGCCAGTCCCTCAGCTCCATCCAGGTCCTCACCTCCAGCCAAGAAGGCTCCTTCTCAGATGAAGAGATGGAAATAAGCAGCCGGGAAGACCAGTCACCACAGAGGGAGCAGCCAACCCACAAGTGATTCTGGAGGGAGAAGTGTGTGTGTGGAATAGCCTTTTGGAGCCACGTGCAAGCACTCTCCCACACACCTGGATCCTTCTCGTTTCACACTCACCTCAATGTCCTCGGCATTTTCAATGCTGCCTGCTGGGGTTCGCTTTCAGTCTACCATTTAAGCTGACCTGCATCTCCGCCCACCCAATAATCACACTGCCATTCAGCACCTGATCTCACCCACCACGACTCTCATTTCTCTTTCGATTTAGACAATATGGTCTGGATTCAGTTCTTTGTGCGTTCATCCTGTCTTTTCCCTTCCCCCAGTCACCCATTTCCTCTTCTCCATCATAGTTGAACCTCCCCAGCATCACCTTCCACTTCCAGTCCATTACCTACCAGCTACAGCCCTTTTCCTTCAGGGATGTCCAGGTGAACATGTACGTTCACATCCTTCCTGAAAATCTCAACCCTATCCACATTTACCTCCCTGACCTCCTCTTTCCCACTTCCAGAGTCCATGTCTGCCTCTGAGTCCCCACCAATCACGCTTGCCATCTCTTCTATCACTGCCATCGAGCCATCACACCCCAACTCTGCCCTCGTTCATTCTCACCATTCCTCCATACCAGTTTGTTTCCCAGGAGGCAGACATGGACCTACCCAACCCTTCCAGCGAATCTTCACCTGCACGTCCCCCCTCTCCGCAACCCTACCCCACTTCACACCCCTTCCCCCTGGAACCCTTTCCCCCCTCAGTCCTCCCACATCTTGGACTCCCCCCTCGCTTAGTCCCTCCTGCTTTCTGACTCCTTCCTCCAGCCTTACCTCTTCCTCCAGCTTCGCTTCTTCCTCCAGCCTTACTCCTAGCTCCTTCCTGACTCCTTCCTGCACTTTTACTTCTTCCTCAACCCTTACTACCGCCCTCTCCACACCCCTTCCTTCCCCCCAGACACCCTCCCCTCTCCATACTCCTTCCTCTCCCTGGACACCCTCCCCTCTCCACATCCCTTCCTTCCCCCCAGACGCACTCCCCTCCCCACATCCCTTCCGCTCCCCGGACACCCGTCATCCTCCGCACCCTTTCCCTTGCCCCTTCCATCCCCCTTACACCCACCTCCCCAATTGCAGTCTTCTCCCCTGTTACCCCCTCCTCCCCCACTCCAAACCTCCCTCATGTTTCTTCATTCTCCCACCCCCAACCTCCCCCCATCCCGACACCTCTTCCTCTCCCAGCCAATCCTAGCCTTTCCTCTACTATTACCCATTGTGAGCATCAACGGTGACTTCCCAGCAGAGCTATGTCCATGAGAATCCACCCAGCATGTCATGGACATTGCTCCAGTGTGCTGTAGTTGTCGGGCTGCATCTGCTCCTCAGATGTCCACGATGTGAGCAAAGCCCTGGTTTCTGCACGCCACAGTTGTCAAGACATGTTCTACACCGGTGCGCTTTCCCACTGACGTGGGAGGATGATCCAGCAGGGGGGGACAATTCCAGTGGGCAAGCCTAATAATGATATGCTGATGTATTACAAGGAGCTTCCTGACATCTGATGGTGGATAGTAGGCCGAGAGGGCAATCGCGAACTGGTTTCACACCGTCCTGAAACCAATCGCATCATTTTGTCCGCTCACGCCACCGAACATGCCCGACACTGGCAGGCACAGAAAATCCTAGCCAGACAGACAGAATTAATGGGCTGAATTTTACTGGCTCTGGATGGTGGGAATGGAGGCAGGGGGAGCTGGTAAAATAGCAGGGAGCCGTATGGGGAGAGGTGGGATGGTTTCCCAGTATCAGGCAGGACGCTGCAAGGTGGATCAGCTACCTACTCCGCAGAGGTGGGTAGCCAATTTTCAGAATAAAGACCCTATCATGGGTGTTGTATTTTATGCTTTGGAGATACACGGAGATGACATACCTGTTTCTGTGTCCAAACAGGACTTTACTCACAATGCTTTTAAAATGTTTGCACCCTCATGCTTCCAGGTGTTTCTTGCTTTCTGTTTAGTTTCTCTTTCTCTACCACACCTAGGCTATAGCACACAGTAAACAGTTATCAGACACACATAAACACTGAACAAGTGAATAAACATATTTTCCTCCTTGTAAAACCTAAATACCTTATTTTTAATTAAATCATCATAAACAACAAACATATGTACATTGAGTCATTTCTTAGAGTTGAGAGGGAATAAGATGATTATTTAATTGAAAAGGAAGAACGTGCAGGGAAACAGGGAGAAGGCGGTGAGTGGCACTAGGTAATTTTTCCCTATGGAGGTCTGGTGCAGGTGAGACATGGTCAAATGGCCTCCTTCTGTGCTGTAACAATTTTAAGATTTTGTGACATGGTGTGACATGTGCCAGCATTGAGATCTCCGAACTTGAAGTTGTTGTTCTATGTGATCAGCTTGATGAGGTAGGTGATCAATAGCCCACCTCTCAGCGAAAAAGGAAATATATCCTCATAATTCCTGCCCTCAAAATATCCTGGTCTGCTCACTATCAAGCATCTTTCCACTTTGTCATCCAGCCAATAAGAATTTATACTGAGCAACCACTTGATCTGCTTTGATCCAGATAGAAATGGTGCAAGATTGTGGTCATGATTTGGCTGTTTGATTCAAACCCAATCTCCAACCTCCTTCCTTACATGTGTCTATTGTCAAAGTATGCTTTAGTTTTACTTTGTCACTTTGTAATTTCTTCTGCTTTCACTCTGATGTTCTCGTTGGATAGCAATGATGGCTTAAGAACAGTCAGTGCCATGTGAAAGTGACATAAGTTTGGCAGCTGTCTTTCTGGTCGGAGAGAGTGGGGTGGACCAATGTGTGTGAAATAGGATATGGATGGATTGTGCAAATGTTTTCCCCTCTGAAATACTAGCTCTCAGACTTTATCACTCTGTTGAATTACTTGACACTACCATTCGATTGCAGGTTGTATTTTGATGTCAGATGTGGTGACTTCAGTAGCTTGCTAGGAACTCATCTAAAATGTCAATGACCAAAGTGATGGTTATGGAATTTGTTGTAGCAATTTACAGCCATTTTCTATGTAGACCACAAATATCAAGCAAAAAGTGTGATAGCTTGAGGCTGCTCATACCTCTCCAAAAATGTCCATTTGGAGTTATTGCCATGATTTTGTTAGTTGTGGAGTCAGTTGTAGAGGTGCAGAACATGGTTTAACAGATTTTTTCACTGAGCGTACGATTTACATAGTTTCTCATGAACTCTTCTATGCGGCAATCTATTGCTGGCCACCAGGCTGCTTCACAGGATCATTGTTTCATCGTAACAAAATCCTTCATGGGCAAGATGCAACATATGTTGCTGTAGCGCATTCAGAATAACCCACTTGAGTTCTATATGTGCCATACAGCTGTCATCAAACAATGCAAGTTCATTGCATACTCTGCAGTGGACTGCAACAGTTCAAAAAATCAATTCACCACCACCTTCTCAAGAGCAATGAGGGATGGGCAATAAATATTGGCTTAGTCAGTGAAACCCACAACCCATGAATGAATAAAATAAAACTGTAGTATGGGACTGCTCTATAGTTCTTCCTCTATTTCACTCGGCCAATTGGTTTTTAGGTACTGGCGATTTCCTGCAGTGTGCTGTCTCTCGACAATTCTGCCTTCAACTCCTCTTACATAAAAAGATTTGCAGTCACATGTGAGATCACCACAATCACATTATCTTCAATGTCGCAAGTTGCTTCTCACTAATGCTGTCTACGGCAGTAGTATGGCTAGGCATGTCAGCTACACAGTTACATGAACCAAGGCCTGGATGTTTGGGTTTGAAATGCAATCAGTTCTACATGTCCTGTCTGGCTTTCCATAGACCAGTGACCTCTGCCATGAGACAGTCTCTGTAAGCAGCCATCTTGAGATCAGTTCAATAAAGTCTGCTCACTGAGAAGACACTGATTGCTGTCCTTAAACACAAAATATGGTGTCAGGAAGTGGAGATAAAACAGAGTTTTAAAAATCCTGCAAGTGCTGCAGAGAAGACACAGCTCAGACAGGCACTTAGAAATGTTCAACTCTGCTAAAAACTACTGAAAAAGGACAAGGAAAAGCACGTATCAAAGATTGCAAGTAAAATACTGAGTGAGTAACTTCGTTGCTGTAAACTTCCCCCTCCCAGCTCCTGTCGAAATGAAAGGCAATATGTGGCAAAATGTGCAGTTTTTCCACTTGCAATGGCAAAACTATGAGCTGGAAACAGATTTAATTAACAGGCCAGAACTGATGAGAATACTTACACTTCTAACACTGCCAGGGATGGACTGTTACAAAGTGTATACCACTCTAAATCTAACCAAGGACCAAAGAAAGCAGAAGACAAAGATTTTGAAAGCCTTAAACAAATGCTTTGAACCCCGAGTGAATGTTATATATGAATACTGTGTATTCAACACTAGAGCTCAAGGTGAACGGGAAACCATTGAACAGTACGTGACTGCAGTAACACAGCTTGCAGAATCATGTGAATTTGGTCAACTAAAAGATGATCTGATTAAAGACCCCTCGGTGAGAGCAAGTCTACTGAAAGATAAGAAACTGATGCTCACGAAAGTGATAGATGTGGATAGAAATGTAGAAGTTGTGAAACGTCAGCTACAGCACATGTATAGCAGAGCAGACCAGGAGGTACATTATGCTGAGAGACATTTTGGGCCGAGAGAGCAGAGCAATCGCAGACAAAGGGCAGGATACAAATACTGTGGTCAACATCATACTAAGGAAAAGAAGGGTTGCCCAGCGTGGGGAAAGCAGTGTTTTCACTGCAAGAAGCCAAATAATTTTGCATACAAGCATTGGCTAGAAAGAAGCAAGGCAAGCCTATTCAGATCACCCTTGGAGAGGTATCAGCAGAATTGCGGATCAAGAACTATACACGATACAACAGGATGGTTCTATCAAGGTGATAAATGGTTTGTGACTGTTACAATGATGACTGTAGAGGAGAGTTTCAAGCAAATATGAAGTGTCAGACAGACACAGGTGCTTCATGCAACATCATGACCTTCACAGACCTGTGGGAAGTTGCTCAACATGGAGATCCAAAAATGAAGCCGTCAAAAGTAAGGTTGAGGCTATATGATGGCACGATACTCATACCAAGAGAACAAATTAGTCTGAGAGTCCAATGCAATGGCAAGAAGGAAGCTGTAGAGTCCCAGATCAAAGAAGGGACACAACGGCCTTTCATCTCAGCTGAAGCAAGCCTAAAACTTGGATTGGTAGACCTGAACGTGTCAACACAGAAAGGGCAGCAAAAGACCCCAGAAAAAGGGTAGCAGCAGATCTCCAGAGGGAGGGCAACAAAAGACCCCAGAGAGAAGATGACAAAACACCCCAGACAGAGGGAGACAATATTCAAGTAAACTGCAAGATGGCTGCCGACCACACTAGTGCAATGAAATGCACAAGCTGAAGGCAAATGAAGCAGTTTGACAGGAAAATGTTTGCATCAAAGCAGAGCAGGAAGATTTGAGTGCAAGATTCAAGCTGAGTATATACCTTTGAAAACACATGATAAAATTGATGTCTTCAATGGAACAAGCTGTGCGAGATCTGAACAAAAAATTTCAGAGACAACATAAATGCACCAAGAGGAAATAATGGCTCTCAATTTCACAGTTGGCAAATCAAAGCGGAGGTGAAAGAACTCAACCAGATTTACGGCCAGGCAGAAAAGGCATGCCAAGGTATATTTTTAATTCATTTATGGAATGTGGGCTTTGCTGGCTGGGCCAGCATTTATTGCCCATCACTAGTTGCCCTTGGGAAGATGGTGGTGAGCTGCCTTCTTGAACCGCTGCAGCTCATGTGGTGTAGGGACACCCACAGTGCTGTTAGGGAGGGAGTTCTAGGATTTTGACCCATCGATAGTGAAGGAACGGTGATATATTTCCAAGTCAGGATTGTGTGTGACTAGGAGGGAAACTTCCAGTTGGTGGTGTTCCCATCTACCTGTTGCCCTTGTATTTTAGATGGTAGTGGTCATGGGTTTGGAGGGCACTGTCTAAGGAGCCTTGGTGAATTCCTGCAGTGCACCAAGTAGATGGTACACATTGCTGCTACTGTTCATCGGCGGTGGAGGGAGTGAATATTTATGGATGTGGTGCCAATCAAGTGGGTTGCTTTGTCCTGGATGGTGTCAAGTTTCTTGAGTGTTGTGGGAGCTGCACTCATCCAAGCAAGTGGGGAATATTCCACCACACTTTTGACTTGTGCCTTGTAGATGGTGGGCATGCTTTGGGGAGTCAGGAGATGAGTTACTTGAGACACAGGATTCCTAGCCTCTGACCTGCTCTTGTAGCCACAGTATTTATATGGCTAGCCCAATTCAGTTTCTGGTCAATGGTAACCCTCAAGATGTTGATATTGGGAGATCCAGTGATGATAATGCCATTGAACATCAAGGGGTGATGGTTAGATGCTCTCTTTTTGGAAGTGTCATTGCCTTACACTTTGTGTGGCAACCCTGAAAGACGCCTTGAAGAAACAACATGGTTAGATGCTCTCTTGTTGGAGATGGTCATTGCATGGCACTTGTGTGGCAATCCTGGAAGACTCTTTGAAGAAGCAATATGTAGCCATGGAAAAAATTGAGGAGCCAGTCAAGATACAAATCCTCAACGTTCTCAACAGGAGTCAGTCCACGTGGAAATTTGAAACAGGTGTAGAAATATTGCCACCTCGATCATACAAGATAGAAGTGAAAGACCAAATATACCAGTGCAACCGCAGGCATATACAAACAACTAGCAAAGGTGTTCTTTCACACCAGTTGGCCAGTCAGGAAGATGGGTTCTTACCAGCTATACTGAGTACAGAATTGCCACTGATCACAGACATTCGCGTGTCCCCAAGAATGTAAATGGGACCATAAAAGTTGTTGATGCATGAGACTAGTGGATGCATAGTAGGTAACTTGGGTAACTCAATCACAGATGATCATGCATGCAAATTTGCCTTTGGTTCGCAAGGAAAAAGGGGATGCTTCTGTCTTTAGCTTGTTATGAAAAAGAGGATGTTTGGGTTTGAAATGCAATCAGCTCTACATGTCCCATCTGTAGTCAGCCTTTCCTTTCGTAGTCAGAGCATTCCTCTGCCATGAAGTAGTCTTTATAAGCAGACATCTTGAGATCAGTTCAATAAAGACCTCTCACTGAGAGAGACACTGTTGGAGCACTACTATTTTAAACATGAAACACCGGGAGACGGAGGTGCAGACGGTGCCAATCGCTAGAGCAGGGGTCTAAGCGGGGCCCAGGCTTACTGTTTCAAATGGAGTTCTCAAGTCCACACTGAACAGCCAGAGCTTTAGACCGGAAAGTCTGGCTTTTTAAAAAATGGAATCATCAGGCTGAGTTTCACTAGTTGCTGCGCTGATGCTTCTCAACTTCAGGCAGCTTTAAGGTTCTGATTGTTTTTTTGAAAAGCCCACTAGAAAAATACGAAACTACCCAAAGGTCAGCAGCAGTATAGCAACTGTCATGAGAGTGCTCTCAGTTGAAAAATGTTAAGTGAAATCCTTGTAATTTTAGAACCAGTTGGATTCTCTGTGTGTGTGTGTGTGTGTGTGTGTGTGTGTGTGTGTGTGTGTGTGTGGGAGAGGAGCTTGGCGGTAGGTAGGGTTTTGGTTAGAGGGGTGGTTGGGGGAAATTTGGAGGGGGGTTTAGGGGCTGGAATGGGCATTGGATGGAAGTTGGGGGGGGTGTGGAGGACAGTTGTGGGGAGGGTGCCCATGTCTGCGACCCTGAATCTGAAGCTGATTTTCTGTATAACCTCTTTGAATCAAAAATGGCTGATTTGATTTGGACTGCAAAGGTCTTGACTTTTTCCAAGATTAAGTCATCATCCTTAATGAGGAATAATTCCTTAATTTGTGGAATTGAAGTCTTTTCAATTATTTGGTCATGAGTTAGTTTATTGGTTAGTGAGACAAGTTTACACACAGAAGCCAGTTGCCACAATAGGTAGTTTATTGGCTCACCATTTCCCTGGCATCTCTCATGGAATGCATATTGTTCAATCATCACACTTTTCTTTGGCCTGGAGTATTTTTCAAGTGCATTTAACGATGTAGAAGTGTCTTCAGTGAGCTGCTTGAATATTCACTGGCCTTCTGCTCCAAGACAATGCATGAATATTACCTTTTTGCTGGTTGTTGCTACATCTAAACCATCCACTCCGGTAGTGAGCAAATAGGTCTTGAACCCTGTAATCCATTAATCCCATGGCATGGTTGGATCTCCCAGTGAAGAAAATAAATGTGCTGAAGCCAGTAAATTTAAACAATTCTTCATCCAATTGTTATATTTTATACCTTGGAGATATGCCGAGATAACACTAGCTTATATATCTAAACAGGAGTTTTGTGTACAATGCTTTGAAAATCTCTGAACTCTCATGCTTACAGCTGTTTCTTGTTTTCACTTTAGGTTCTCTTTCTCAAGCCACACCAAGCTTGACTAATAGCATATAATGAACAGTTAACAGAAGTACATAATCAAACACTGAACAATTGAATACCACAAAGGGTAATTTAATGGTACTGCTAGCATTTTTTTGATGGGGAATTGGCCCCCTGCCATGTGGCCACCAACTTCACGGAGGTGGCCTCCCTGTGGACCCTGGGGAGGAGGGTGCATCAAAGCCAGAGACTTCATAGCTCAAGAGGGAGCTATGGGCATCAAAGGCAACCCCTGTGACTTTCCATGGATGTTTCCCCTCTGTCACATGGGGCCTACAACTCTCAGCCCTCTAAATTTTAATTTTTACTTACCTGTCTGAGGGTGCCTCCATCTTGAGGTGCTCTTGTGAATTCCTACCTGCCTCAGCAGCACCCACCTCTTCCAGTGCTGAGCCTTCAGAACTGCCAGCCATCTCACTGGGCCAACTGCATTAAGAGTCTGTCCACTGTCCTTAATTGGATGGCAAACCCAGAGACTGCCCCCTCAGGTAAAATCGCAGAGCCAGTCCTGTTGTTTGTAAGAGAGGCCTCAGAATCTATTCTCAGCTTGATGTCGGGGTATGGAAACCCATGATGAAATTCAGCCCAATGTTTCAAGTTGGTGTGCTTTCTGCTTTAATTATTTGAGTTTCCTTCACCCACGGCCAGCCAATTTTCTGCATTCATCCTAACCAGAAGGGTGCACAAACAGTAGCTTATGTTGGATCCAAATGTTAGTTTAATAGAAGTTGGGTGTTTTCTGCCAAACAAATAAAGCTTCACTAGGTTTTGGCATTATCAGCAATGCATTTGTTTCAGATGGAATGGAATATTGGAGGTGTTACATAGGATTACATTAGATTACATAGAATTACATAGGATGCATGGCACAGAAACCGACCATTCAGCCCATTCAGTCCATGCTGGTGTTTATACTCCACTAGAGTCTCCTTCCACCTTTTTCTCATCTAAATCTGCCATTGTAATCATCTATTCTCTTCTCCATCATATGCTTGTTTAGTTTTCCCTTAAATGTATCTATATTATTTGCTTTAACCACTCCTTGTGGTATCAAGTTCCACATTCTTACCACTATTTAGGTGAAGAATTTTTTTTGAATTCCTTATTGCATTTCTTGGTGACTATCTTAAGCTTATAGCCTCTGGTTATGCTCTTCCCCACAAGAGAAAACATTCCCTCCGTATCACTCCATCAAAACTTTTAATAATTTTAAAGATCTCTATTAGGTCACCTTTTAGTCTTTTCTCAAGACAGAAGTGACACAGCCTGTCAATCCTTTTCTGTTATGTGTATCCATGCATCCTGGTATCATCCTTGTAAATCTCCACATCCACACCAATGCTTTTACATCTTTTTTAAATCTGTCGACCAGAACTGCACTCTATGGTCTAACCAGGTTTTGAAACAGGTTTAGTATAACTTCCCTACTTTTCAATTCTGTTCTTCTAGAAATAAAACTTAATCCTTTGTTTACTTTTTTATAGCCTTGCTAAGCTGTGGCACGTTTAGTGATTGGTGTATTCTATTCCAAAATCTTTTGTTCCTTTAGCCCACCTACGCTTCGGCTTCCAAGTAATATTTTCTCTATTCTTTCCACCAAAACGTACTCCCTCACATTTATCTGATTTGACTATCATTTGCTAATTATTTGACATTCTGTAAGTTCATTAATGTCTTCCTGTAATTTGTTGCAGTCCTCCTCAGTATTGACTACCCCCTGCAATGTGGTATCAACTGTGAATTTAGCAATTGTGTTTTTGATTCCAAAGATCAAATCGTTAATGTAAGTTGTGAACAGCAGTGGTCCCAGCACTGATCCTTACAGAATATCCTGAACAATTATCCTTTATCCCCACTATCTGCTTTCTGTCTTTAAGCCAATTAGTAATTTATTCCATATAAGATTACCATTGAACCAGAGGAAGAAATGTAGTTCATGACAATTTAGGATGGGGACTATGGCAATGGATAATGTGGATGACACCCCTGGAATTTTGGGGAAGAGACTTGTCACAATATTATTTGTGAGTCATTTAAAATGAATGAGATCATATCATGGCAAATCTTATTGTCCTCAATTCATATCTCATTGATGAAAGGGCTTATTGTTCACATTATGGTCTGCTCACAGGATTCAGTTCAGCTCATAGGGAATGGATTTTTGCCTGCTGAAGCAGATCTATGCACTGTCATGAGCAAAAGAATTTGAAGTGCACTTAAATTTTAACAATGTAGGGCAAATTGCAAGCATACTGCAGAACCACTTCAATATAGAGTAGTTCAGTAGTATTCTGTTTCTTTCATGCTGCTGAGATACCGTGATTGCAACAAAAGAAAGACGCTCTCAGCTGCTAACATATGTAGAATGCAAGATTTTATTTGGTGGTGGAAAACCTTACTTTATGGCCTGGCTAGTAATTTATGAAAATTAACAAATTGACAAATATTGCCACAGGGCAGGATATATAGTGTGCTACATTAGGATAGTCACCCACCCTTCAAAGGATTTATTAAATATTGTTGCTTTGTCACCCCTTCTGCAAGGAGAGCATACTGACTCAAGAGGCAAACACCAAGCAAAGAGAGCATTCAGTTAAGGAAGCTCTTTTGTGAAATATTTCACAGAGAAAAATATTTGAACACAGAACAAAATACAGCCAGAACAGAAATTTGACATTAGGAAATGGCTAGAATAGCTTTGGCTTAAAGGTGGGATTTTCTTCATTGTTACATTTTTAGCATAGTGGTGTTCCAGACTCAGTTATGCTGCTGACATTGTGTTATGAACCTATTGAAAGTTTGCTCTCAACTAATACAAAATACCTCTTAGTGTTAATTTTTATACAAGACAAAAATGGGCAATTTTAATCTTATTTGCTCAATAGAAACCGGGTGTGCAGGCAGTTAAAATCAGCTAAGTGGTTCACCCAACAAAGGCTTGCTGGGTCTCACCATCTTCCATTTTAATCTTCTGGCTCAAAGGCCAACTGAACACATAAAGAGGATTCGGAACAAGAAGAAGCCATTTAAGGTAATTTTTTAAAACTTTCTTTGTAGGGCCATAGGAGTAGGAGTGCTCCTCCATACCCCACAAAGAAATTTTTGACCTCTCCTCCTCCAAACTGCTCCTATTCCCATTTTGAGGGGTAAACACCACAAGAGAGCTGCCATGCTCTTCTTTGAATTTGTGCTATGAGATCCCTCACTTAAGAGGTTAGATGGGACCTCAGTTTAATATTTCATCCAAAAGGCAGCCTTGAATGCAAAAATCCCTTAATGATGGACTTAAGTGTCATTGTCAATTTTTTGGTCAAGCCATAGAGTATGTGTCACTTGAACCCACAACCTTCTGAATCCAAGGCAAAAATGCTACCAACAGAGATACAGCTAGCAGACATGGCAAACTGTAAGGTGAAATACAGAAAGCTGTAGGAAGACAGGGTAGGAGGGATATGTGGGCAAATAGGTGCCTGATGCAGAGAAATGTGATATAGTGCACCCTGGGGAACAATAGTCGTGAAAGAAAATATCCCAAAACAATAAAGAAACAGGAGAAATAGAGAAACCTGAAGATGCAGAGGCGTGGGGTAGATTTATGTCTTCGGGGCCTGGAGGTAAAGAATCAGCTCGGTGGACTGCAGATAAAAAAAACTTACAAGCTTTCCAGACGTACGATCCCATACACCTTCATCCCCACCACTCCCAGCCACACCCGCCATCCCTACCCCACCCTCCACATCCAATTTTTGTCTTTGCACTCCAGCCAGGCAATGTATGGTTTACAGGCACAAAAGACAAAAATCAACCCTGTGGATTGTTTAAGGTTTCAGTGCAGGTAGAAATGCTCACAAAAATGTTTAATAGGATTCTGGGCATTATAAGTATTGGCAGTGAACGTTTTAAAAACAAAATGGAAACGACTTGCTGTTCACATTTCTCTAGATACACAGGAATACTTCACAATGAATTATTTTTGAACTATAGCTATTTTAATTTTGTAGACAATTGCTACTATCAATATGCAAAGTGATGCTAAAATTGCATAAGACATTAGACCACAGTAGGCATAATGCAAGC
Source organism: Carcharodon carcharias (assembly GCF_017639515.1). Classification (NCBI taxonomy): domain Eukaryota; kingdom Metazoa; phylum Chordata; class Chondrichthyes; order Lamniformes; family Lamnidae; genus Carcharodon; species Carcharodon carcharias. The sequence continues at coordinate 132,247,091 of NC_054471.1, forward strand.
AGTTCCTGGCACCCATTATTGTAAGGATGTTAGAGACATGGAAAAGGCGAGGCAAAGATTCACAAGAATGGAATCACAAATGAAAGGTTATATAGTCATTAAGAGAAGCTAAAAATGTCTTTCTTTCTTTTGAACACAGAAAATTCAGAAGCTTTTCAAAATTTTGAAAGTTTTTGAGAAGTTAAGATTGTTTCCACTGATTGATGAATTAGTAAAACAAAGCACAGGTCCAGGATTTTCATTGACTGAAGAGGGAAGGCAGACGTTAGAAGAAGAATTTTCTTTCACATTGAGAGGAGAATGTGAGTGCTTTACCACAAATTAAGGCCAAGGAAGAAAGAACTTGAATCAATATAATGCCTTTCACTTCACCAGGATGCCCAAAGCACTTTTCTATTGATATGTGGCAAATGTGGTCATCAATTTACTAATGGCAAGATCTCACAAACAGCAAAGAGAAAACGTTACTAGTCAATTGATTTTATGGTATCAGTTGGGACATAAATGTTGTCCATAGCAGGGAAGAACTCAAAGTTCTTGGGTTTATAATGTTGCTGTAAACAAATTTGGATAATTATTTAAAAAGGAAAATCAAAACAGCGTACAAGGGAACGACAGGGAAACAGGATCATAGGGCAGAGCTCTGGTTGAAGAGCAGGAACTGTCACATGGTTTCCTTCTGTGCCTGTAATTTTAAAGATTAGGCTGTAATTTGCTCATTAGTACACCAGGACAATCTTACCAGCCTTTTTCTTCCCAACAGCTATCAAGGTCAACTTTGTGAGGCATCTGACCTTGTTACAGTTGGCTTCAGCTTCACCTTCTTGTATGTGCTGTAAGATTTACAAAAATCTTACAGAACAGAAAAGGAGTAATATTTGTCCACTGCCAGCATGGTGAGTTTGTAGAGTCGACTACTGCACAATTTCATTCTATTGAAATAAGTGGGATGAAAATTGAACGGGTTTTACAATGGAAGGGTGATCTGTTCTCCCAAGTCATAATTTATTCATTCCTGGGATGTGGGGGTCGCTGACTAGGCCAGCATTTATTGCCTTTCCTTAATTGCCTTTGATCAGAAGGCTTTTAAGAGTCAACCACATTGCTGAGGGTTTGGAATCACATGTAGGCCAGACCAGGTAAGGACAGCAGATTTCCTTCCCTAATGGACCAGATGGGTTTTCACGACAATCAGCAATTCCAGATGTTTATTTAAATTTCGCCATCTGCCATGGTGGATTCAAACCCGCATCCCCAGAGCATTACCCTGAGCCTCTGGAATACTAATCCAGTGACAATACCACTATGCTACCATGGTAATGTTCTGAATTGCCTCCTAAGTATACTTAAAGGCATTAGAGTTTATTGCTCCATCTAAAGCAAAGAGGAACATCCACACCAGCTTTCATTACCTTAGTGAGACTGCTAATTCTGTGCCAAATTATGAACAAATCAGTGTTGTGAGTAGGTCAATATTATTCAAAATATTTCCACTTCGGACTCTCATGTGTAACCACGAGGGACGGGACTTTTGTGCTATTTATTTGAAAGGTCAATGCTAACATTCATTTTACCAAATGATCTTCTACGTCCGGCATCTCTTTTTCAAAAAGAGTTAGATACATCCAATGACAAAATGAATCAAACTTGGGATTTGAGGTAACATTCTAATTTAATTTAGTTTCATTTAGTTTGTTGAAGGTTGCTTATCTCTGAGAGACTTAGAGCTACTAAACTGACAAGAATGGCTTGAATTGGCAGATGGCACTACCTTTCAAGCAGAGGGAGAGAAATACTAAACCACACACTAATGCTTTCAGTTTTCACATTCTTGGGATGCTGAGTATCACCTTGAACTGAAACAATACTCTTGCTTGAATTACTAAAATGTCTTCTTTTACTGAAGTGAACACATATAGTGTAAGAGTAAAAAAAAAATGACTGCAGTTGCAATTTACTTATGTGCTTATCAATCTAGAGTATTTGTCACTAGGTGACATCCCTACCAATCTCAATTTATTCGTGGCAAGCTAAATATGATTTGGAACTTCCTTCACACACAAATGACACACAACCCTGCTGATATCAGTATACTTGTACTGTGCATTTCATACAAGCTACCTCAAAACGTTGGCATATAAAAGACAGACAATTATGAAGCAGTTTGAATAAACAAAAAGAATATACCAAGCAGCAGATCTAATGCTGTTACAGTGCACTACCGGTGGGGATCTGAGTGTGGAGCCATAATTACATTGATTGCATTGCTAAGAAGAAAGGAAAGGCAGAGCTCGAGCTGCCACACAAGTGCTCAATGCATGTTCAGAATGTCTCCAACTCTAAGCTAGTAAGGTAGCTCTTTTCAGTTAGTCGAGGTAGAATGGTAGCAAAGGAAGTTGCCTTAGTTTCAATGTGTTTTGTTTTAGAAACTATACGAGGTGGATTTATCATCAATGGCAGCTATACTGCATCCAGATTGGAGATTTTTTTATGTGCATGGATACCATGGGCAGAATTATCCCCCCCATTGGGGGAGGAAGCTGCAGTGCCGATCGGGGGCGTGTCGCCATTTTCCACATGCGCACGAAAGAGCGCACTTATCTCCCTGAGGCAAAGTGCTGCCTCAGGGAGATCGGCTGCACATTGAAAAATATTAAAAATAGAAAAAAAATTCCCTGGCATGTCCCCTCATGTGACACTGTCATATGAGTAGGGACATGTCCATAACTTTTAAAAACACTTTAATTAAATTTTTTAAAACCTAAATGAAACCTCAACCCCTCCGTGGATGAGGCTTCATGCTTTTTCTAATACCCATCAGGGCTCCCGGCCTGCCCTCCAACCTTAAGGTTGGACGGGCAGATCCACTAATTACTTAAATTACTCTGTACTCAGCTGATTTTGCTGCACCCCTGCCTACCTGAAAATTTAAATGGGGCCCGGTGATGGCGGGGGGCCCTGCCCCGCCCCCTGCTCGCCATTGGGAAAATCCTGGCCCATGTTTCTAGCAGCTTTACAGTTCATCTTTGGTATCAGTGCACCAAAGATCTTCTCTAATGCCAGGTCAAATCGGCACATAGAAAGGGCAAAAATAAATCTTTTATGGTCAACTTCAATGTTTTTATGTTTTTTGACAAACTTTTCCACAGAGGGACTTGCCATTATTTGAATAATTTGTTAAGTTAACACAATTTACAGTGTCCATTTAACTTAGCATCAGTTATTCATCACTGTAATTGTCCTGATAGTTACATTTTTAAACTGTGCCTGGAACATTTTGTTAGTTTTAAAATTTTAAAGCACAGACATTTTGAGCCAAAAATAGGTCCATGCTGGCAAAAGGGTTTGCTCCCAATTACATAGTATTTGAGACATCATAAACAGAGTATTGAGGATTGTAGCTGCACTCATTCACTGGGTATGTAGGTCAGCTACAGATCAGTGCTCTGCATTTCTCAACAGAACACCAAGAATCCTCACAGGCTATTCTGTGATCATGGGTCAAACCTTCCGTATGTGCTATTTTATGTACCTTATCAATGGGGCGGACTGTTAACAGTGCTGAAACATAAATCTGCCCCATAAGATGAATCTGAATAGCAATTATTCACAGTGTGATTATGAGGCCTTGTGGTCATTGAAAAAGAAACCAAAATATGTCATTAGAGCAAAAAACTGTAACTGATGATGAGCTAATCAGAACATCTTGAGCACAATAAGGTTGTTCGTCGACTTGATTTGTATTATCGTCTCACAAAAGATAGCTGTGGCTTGGTATTCTTCATTGATCCGAATGGAAAACCAATCAATTGCACGGCAAATGCACGTCATATTGATCATCAAATAATATATTTCAATTTTTATCTCACAGAAACCAAAAGATAAAATAAGTATTTGGTAATATTTAAGACACTAGATAAGTTTCAACCATTATCCATACTCAGCATGTAAACCTTTTGGGTTGATGGATGAGAAAAGGCTATTTGCTGGTTGGTGGAATTACCCCATTGCTTTTGCAACAATCAAAAAGCAGTCTGCATTAATCCTTGTAGACCCAGCAGGTTTAAAGAGGTCAAAAGCTCCAAGCTGTCATCTTCATAGGGTAGAAATTAGTCACAGTGCATGCCTGCGGCAAGGGGCCCAAGGATTCACAGGTCCCGTCTGCATGATTGAGGTGAACTGCTGTCAATGGTCACACCTCCACAGGCAACTAACCCAAAGGGAAAAACAATTTTGGGTCAACTATTGGGCTGGCGGTGGTCCCGATGTAAATCCTGGGAAGGAGAGTTGGTGTTTTGGACTGCAGGGTGGGATGGGGCAGTGGGATGTGGTGGTCTCATGGTGACTTCTGTGGAGACAGAGCAACACTCCCTCTACTCCTGGCTCTGCAGGAAGGTGTTTCTTAAAAACAACATTTTAAGTAGTTTCTGTCGGTTGCAATCATTAAGGAAGCGAGGAGCAGAGCAGGCCCACGCACTGCTTTGTTATTCAGTGACTAATTTGTTTGTCAAAAGACTTTTTTAAAAAAAGCATTTGGCTGTTAAGTTACTATTAAAGAAGACTAATGTCTCAAAATTGGTGAATGTGGCAATTGGAGCCATGCTTGCACAATTTGGGTGCAGACCAGCTCATTGCTAACTTGGCATCTTTTCACCCATTTAAAAAATGAGAAATAAGCAGAACATATATTAATTTCTATCCCCATGACTCTCCTAGGTGTTGGAGGACACAATTGTGGTGGCAGTGGCAACAGCAAAGGCAATGGTAGATACAGACCAAAAAATCTAATAAAGTAAACAATTGGGAGTGGACAATGAATAAAGTAGACAGCAGCAATGGGCAAGGCCAGGCCAAAAGTAGCAGAGCTTTGTGGTCAGCATGAGTGGGGTTGGTGGGGGTGGGATGGTACATTTGTGCCGCTCTTGTGTTGCCACTTATCAGCCCAAGGCTGAACATTGTCTAGGTTTTCAAAACAAAAACAAAAACAGAATTACCTGGAAAAACTCAGCAGGTCTGGCAGCATCGGCGGAGAAAAGAGTTGACATTTCGAGTCCTCATGACCCTTCGACAGAACTTGAGTTCGAGTCCAAGAAAGAGTTGAAATATAAGCTGGTTTAAGGTGTGTGTGTGGGGGGCGGAGAGAGAGAGAGAGAGAGGTGGAGTGGGGGTGTGGTTGTAGGGACAAACAAGCAGTGATAGAAGCAGATCATCAAAAGATGTCAACAACAATATTACAAAAGAAAACATAGGTGTTAAAGTTGGTGATATTGTCTAAATGAATGTGCTAATTAAGAATGGATGGTAGGGCACTCAAGGTATAGCTCTAGTGGGGGTGGGGAGAGCATAAAAGATTTTAAAAAAAAAAATATTTTTTTTCTTTTTATAATGGAAATAGGTGGGAAAAGGAAAATCTATATAATTTATTGGAAAAAAAAAGAAAAGGAAGGGGGAAACAGAAAGGGGGTGGAGATGGGGGAGGGAGCTCACAACCTAAAGTTGTTGAATTCAATATTCAGTCCGGATGGCTGTAAAGTACCTAGTCGGAAGATGAGGTGTTGTTCCTCCAGTTTGCGTTGGGCTTCACTGGAACAATGCAGCAAGCCAAGGACAGACATGTGGGCAAGAGAGCAGGGTGGAGTGTTAAAATGGCAAGCGACAGGGAGGTTTGGGTCATTCTTGCGGACAGACCGCAGATGTTCTGCAAAGCGGTCGCCCAGTTTATGTTTGGTCTCTCCAATGTAGAGGAGACCACATTGGGAGCAATGAATGCAGTAGACTAAGTTGGGGGAAATGCAAGTGAAATGCTGCTTCACTTGAAAGGAGTGTTTGGATCCTTGGACGGTGAGGAGAGAGCAAGTGAAGGGGCAGGTATTGCATCTTTTGCGTGGGCATGGGGTGGTGCCATAGGAGGGGGTTGAGGAGTAGGGTATTTTTTTTACATCTTTTATGCTCTCCCCACCCCCACTAGAGCTATACCTTGAGTGCCCTACCATCCATTCTTAATTAGCACATTCATTTAGATAATATCACCAACTTTAACTTTAACGCCTATGTGTTCTTTTGTATTATTGTTGTTGACATCTTTTGATGATCTGCTTCTATCACTGCTTATTTGTCCCTACAACCACACCCCCACTCCACCTCTCTCTCTCTCTCTCTCTCTCTCTGTCCCCCACACACGCACCTTAAACCAGCTTATATTTCAATACTTTCTTGGACTCGAACTCAAGTTCTGTCGAAGGGTCATGAGGACTCGAAACGTCAACTCTTTTCTTCTCCGCCGATGCTGCCAGACCAGCTGAGTTTTTCCAGGTAACTCTATTTTTGTTTTTGTTTTGGATTTCCAGCATCCGCAGTTTTTTTGTTTTTATCTCTGTGTTTAATTGACTGCCACTGCTCTTCAAGAAATGCCTACCTCCTTGAAGAAGTTCTGTTCCTCTCTGCGACAAGATTTCCGTATCTCTCTTTTGCCCTGCTCACCTTCCTCGCTTTCCATTTCCCTCCTGGTGTTTGACAAGGTGTTTACTAAAACCCACTTTCACAGCCACATCTCCTTTCTCAGTGACTGTCTCCATCTCCGACTTACCCCACGTGGATTTCAACTGAAATTCCACCCCTCATGTTTCGAACCCACCCAGGATTACAGGTATCTCCGGGACATAAAACGTTTCTCGGACTGCTGTTCCCATCACATTCTGAAATCCACACTCAGTGCCATGCGCCACCATATGAACACACTCGACCTCTCCCTCCAGCAGCACCACCGTACCCTTTTTCAAAGCTGCGCGTGCCCCCAGTTTCATTTTATCCTTCGGCTCATCCGACGCCTCAACAAGAAACTTTTTCTCTTTCTCTCAAGTGCTAAGGAACGCAAGCTCCAACAACTCATCGACACCAACACCCATCTAGGACCCTCCACCCCGGCCTGTCCCTCCGTCCCCACCCCATCTTCCAATCCCAACCCCAGCCGTGTATTCACTATACCCCCTGACCTTACCCTCTCCGATGCTGAACGTTCAGTGCTCAGCAAAGGACTTAGTTTCATACCCTTACGCCCTCACCTCAATGAGTTTCGGGCTCGGCATGATGCTGAATTATTCTTCCGCCGTCTTCGTCTCCGGGCTCACTTCTTTGGGCAGAAGTCCTCTCCCAGTTCAACGGATCCTTTTACCCACCTCCAATATTCTCCCTCCACCTGGACACCTCCCTCTGGATTCTTACCTTCTCTTGATCTTTTCATTGAGAACTGTCGGCGCGACATTAGTCGTCTCAATTTCTCTGTTCCTCTCACCCATTCTAACCTGTCTCTCTCTGAACTTACTGCACTCCATTCTCTCAGGTCCAACCCTGACATTGTCATCAAACCCGCTGACAAGGGTGGTGCTGTTGTTGTCTGGCGCACTGACCTCTACCTCGCGGAGGCTGAGCGTCAACTTGCAGACACTTCCTCCTACCTCTCCCTGGACCATGACCCCACCACTGAACATCAAGCCATTGTTTCCAGGACTGTCACTGACCTCATCTCCTCTGGGGATCTCCCTCCCACAGCTTCCAACCTGATAGTCGCCCAACCTCGGACGGCCCGCTTCTATCTCCTACCCAAAATCCACAAACGGAACTGCCCCGGTAGACCGAACGTCTCAGCTTGCTCCTGCCCCACAGAACTCATTTCTCGTTATCTTGACTCCCTTCTCTCTCCCCTTGTCCAGTCCCTTTCCACCTACATCCGTGATTCCTCCAACACCTTACGTCACATCAACAATTTCCAGTTCCCTGGCCCCAGCCACTTCCTCTTCACCATGGACGTCCAATCCCTCTACACCTCCATCCCCCACCAGGATGGTCTGAGGGCCCTTAGCTTCTTCCTCGAACAGAGGCCCGAACAATCCCCATCCACCACTACTCTCCTCCGTCTGGCTGAACTTGTTCTCACGCTGAACAATTTCTCCTTCAACTCCTCTCATTTCCTCCAAATAAAAGGTGTGGCTATGGGTACCCGCATGGGCCCCAGCTATGCCTGTCTCTTTACGGGGTATGTGGAACATTCCTTGTTCCAGTCCTACTCTGGCCCCCTTCCACAACTCTTTCTCCAGTACATCGATGATTACTTCAGTGCCGCTTCATGCTCTCGTCGGGACTTGGAAAAATTTATTAATTTTGCTTCCAATCTCCACCCCTCCATCATTTTCACGTGGTCCATCTCTGACACTTCCCTTCCCTTCCTTGACCTCTCTGTCTCAATCTCTGGTGATAGACTGTCCACCAATATCCATTACAAACCCACCGACTCCCACAGCTATCTCGACTACAGCTCCTTACACCCCGCTTCCTGTAAGGACTCCATCCCATTCTCTCAGTTCCTTCGCCTCCGTCGCATCTGTTCCGATGATGCTACCTTCAAAAACAGTTCCTTCTTCCTTAACCGAGGTTTTCCACCCACGGTTGTTGACAGGGCCCTCAACCGTGTCCGGCCCATCTCCCGCGCATCCGCCCTCACGCCTTCTCCTCCCTCCCAGAAACATGATAGGGTCCTCCTTGTCCTCACTTATCACCCCACCAGCCTCCGCATTCAAAGGATCATCCTCCACCATTTCCGCCAACTCCAGCATGATGCCACCACCAAACACATCTTCCCTTCACCCCCCCTATCGGCATTCCGTAGGGACTGCTCCCTCCGGGACACCCTGGTCCACTCCTCCATCACCCCCTACTCCTCAACCCCCTCCTATGGCACCACCCCATGCCCACGCAAAAGATGCAATACCTGCCCCTTCACTTCCTCTCTCCTCACCGTCCAAGGACCCAAACACTCCTTTCAAGTGAAGCAGCATTTCACTTGCATTTCCCCCAACTTAGTCTACTGCATTCGTTGCCCCCAATGCGGTCTCCTCTACATTGGAGAGACCAAACATAAACTGGGCGACCGCTTTGCAGAACACCTGCGGTCTGTCCGCAAGAATGACCCAAACCTCCCTGTCGCTTGCCATTTTAACACTCCACCCTGCTCTCTTGCCCACATGTCTGTCCTTGGCTTGCTGCATTGTTCCAGTGAAGCCCAACGCAAACTGGAGGAACAACACCTCATCTTTCGACTAGGTACTTTACAGCCATCCGGACTGAATATTGAATTCAACAACTTTAGGCCGTGAGCTCCCTCCCCCATCCCCACCCCCTTTCTGTTTCCCCCTTCCTTTTTTTTTCCCAATAAATTATATAGATTTTCCTTTTCCCACCTATTTCCATTATCAAAAGAGAAAAAGAAAAAAATATTTTATTTATTTATTTATTTATTTATATATTTTTTTTACATCTTTTATGCTCTCCCCACCCCCACTAGAGCTATACCTTGAGTGCCCTACCATCCATTTTTAATTAGTACATTCGTTTAGATAATATCACCAACTTTAACTTTAACACCCATGTGTTCTTTTGTATTATTGTTGTTGACATCTTTTGATGATCTGCTTCTATCACTGCTTGTTTGTCCCTACAACCACACCCCCACTCCACCTCTCTCTCTCTCTCTCTCTCCGCCCCCCACACACATACCTTAAACCAGCTTATATTTCAACTCTTTCTTGGACTCGAACTCAAGTTCTGTCGAAGGGTCATGAGGACTCGAAACGTCAACTCTTTTCTTCTCCGCCGATGCTGCCAGACCTGCTGAGTTTTTCCAGGTAATTCTGTTTTTGTTTTTGTTTTGGATTTCTAGCATCCGCAATTTTATTGTCTAGTTTTTGCTGCATTTGGACATGGACTGCTTCAGTATCTAAGGAGTTGCGAGTGGTGCTGAACATTGTGAGATTATCTGTGAACATCCCCACTTCTGACCTTATGATGGATAGAAGGTCATCGATGAAACAGCTGAAGATGGTTTGACCTAGAACCAATTAAGGTACATAAGTAAGAACTGTTTGAAGTCTCCGACTCTAACTTAGAGTTAGAGACTTTTTCAGAGGGCCCAGGACAGCAGTGGAATTTCCTAGTGGAATTTCAATATTCCCAGTGACGATCCAGGGTCTAGAAGATCTGAGCCATTGTTTGTATGTCTCAAGATGGGTACAAGCATTGGCCGAGATCTTCTTTATGGGCAGAATTTTATGTCTCGCAGGCAGGCACACTCCTGATCAGATCGGGCGTAAAATAGTGTAAGAATATTTCAGGCAAGGGTCCTGACATCGTCCTACACATGCGCAATCTTCAGGTCAGCAGGCACATGCAGGAGTCGGAGCTGTGTCCGCCATAAAATAAGATTGATAGATCCTAACTTTTATTTGTTTGTCTAGATATGTGGAGAGTTACGACTGAGCAGAGTCACAGGAGTCAGCTGGTGAACTTTTAACAAAAGAATAAAACATTTATTCAATAAAAACAAATTAACTATATTACAATACTCCTTCACCGATAACTATACCTTTACAGACGTTTACAGATTTGTAAGGATTACACAAGTTACAAAAGCTATTTTATATTTTAGTGTTCACAGTAAGTACACAGTCTATATAAACCTATGGCAACCTCTGGTCAGACACACCACACTTTGAGACCAAGGGAAGAATTTTCTGGTCAGTGAGCGGGAGCGCGGCCCACTCACCAATGCATAAAATGACATGGGATGACATTGGGTGGAACACCCGATGTCACCCCATGTCATTTCCATTTTTAGACCGGTGAGGGCACAGCCGAGTCAGCTGCACGCCACTGACCTGTCAACAGCCTATTGGAGCCATTGAGAAACTAATTAAAATCATTAATGGACCTTCCCGTCCAACCTTAGGGTTGGTGGGCAGGCTGGAAGCCCTAGCGGGCTTCAAAAAAAGCATGAAGCCTCATCCACAGTTGGGATGAGATTTCATGAGGGTATTTAAATTTTTAATAAAGGTTTCAAAAATGAACACATGAGGAGACTTGTCAGGGAAATTTTTCAATCATTTGTATTACAATTTTTAATTCAGAGCTGATCTCCCTGAGGCAGCACTTAGCCTCAAGGAGATCAGTGCACTCTTTCGCACACATGTGTGAAAGAGTGCACTCCTGGCTGAGGGAATCTACCCCCCCCCCCACCCCCCCACCCGCACAGGGAGCGCATAGCTTCCATTGGCCCGCCCATGTGAAATAGTGGCGTGTCGCCAATGAGGGGTGCCAATCGGAGGCATGCCCATCCGTGCCTGGTCCTGCACTCCCCCCACCCCAAACGGGGGGAAAAATTTCCCCCAAGTGACCGATGCCACCTCAATCAAATGCTATGGATCTTTCCTCAACATCCCCCAGATGTTTGTCACATCATGAGTCACAAATAGAAAAAATACCAATTGAACTTAGGAATAAGGTATATCTTTAAATTTAACACACCCAAATACATATATACGTTACTTAACTTTATCTCTATTTCTTAACAACAGCCATTGATTTAAATAGTCAGAAGATTATGAGGCAGATTGGAAAACTACTCTCGGAAATTGTTAACCAGCCTCAAACTAGACCATTGGCAAAGTCACTGGTGATGTATATAAATGAGATTTGAATTCTCAAACTCAATCCAAGTACAGCAATCAAAGTTAGATATGGGAATGAGTTTCAGGTGAATTATCTTATAATACAAATGCATATGCAAGAGCATTTAACTTAATTCAAAGTAATGAATATTCCTTGCAATGCCTCTCTCTTTTTAAGCTTGTTACAAGAGGAAGAAGGACACAAATGTGTTACAAAGAGATCCATCGGCACCAGTTGTGGATTCCCCACAGCTGCCATTACCCTAGGATCCAGAGACTTGGCACAGCTACCTAGCAATGTCAGTTGAGTAACTTTCTTCACGGGCACAGGTTCAGCATGGAAGCAATTACAGAGTTCGACTGCTGCAAACATGCCTGCACAAGCGGAAATGGCAATGTGCATGGCTGTCAAGGCCAACTTCAACTTCAACTCTCCTGCTCCTTCTACTCTCTTACAGGGATATCTACAATTTGGAGTACAGAGATGCATCAAGGTGACTCAATAGTAAGAAATATATCTTAATTACTTCCCCCAAGAAAAACTACAGCAATTTAATAGAGTAAGCGGGTCAGATTGGGAAAGATCATTAGGGTCAGCCTGAGGATGTTTGAGAGCTGAGAGTCACAGGGGAGATCAGGGACTGAAGAGAGGAATCAGATGCACAGTTAGGAAATCGAGACAGTTTAAATAAGTTATATTGGTATTTGTAGATGTTAGGAATGAGTTTTAGCTTTAAAGTTTGTTTGATTTGTATTTCTGAATCTGTGTGTCAAATTGAGTTTTAGTTTCACTTTAAAAGGTGCCTGCATTTCTAATGAGGATTTTTATGACAGTTGCAGCTAGGTTAAGCAAACAAGAGTAGAAGAATTGAGCTGTTGCCTAGCAACAGGGGCCCAGAGAGGCCGGTCCTTCCCACAGACACACACAGAAAAGCTAGAAACAGCAGTTTGTTTTGGAAGCTGTTTGAGTAAAGTTGGTTGAAAGTAGCTGCCAGGGGAGATGGAGCAAAACGAACAGATAGCCAATCCCAAGCGAAGGAAAGACCCCAAGATCCAGGGGAGTGGAACAAGAGAAAGCAGACTTCCTCGTCAAAGGAAGGATAGGAACCTGGGAAAGGTCCTGTTAAGTGAAGTTAAGAGTGATGGGCAGAGAGAGAAAGGCTCCAAACTTTACCTTTAAAGAGACAAAAGCTGCAAGAAGCTGACTTAAATCAAAAATGGCTTGCGCGAAGCCAGAAGGTCCAAGGAAACAGTTGAAACTTTGTAACTCTTTACTGTGGGCATATAAAGCAGTGGTGTTCTGTTGGCATGGCTGAGTCAGTGAGGAGGAGTGCGTGGAAGACAGCTTGAATACATGTGTTAATCCTGGGAGAGAAACATCGGAAGGAGGGTTCAAAACTCTTGAGGTGGACCCTTGTGGATGGTGTCTAGGAGAAAGCGTCACTTGGGAGAAGATTCCAGAGCGAGTTCTTTGAGGGGAGATTGGAAACCCTCGTGTGAAAGACGGAGTTCAGTAAGACCAGTTGGCTCACGGTGTGACAAGCGTCTGGGGGGGTTTGATGAAGAATCCATAGCATCTGTTTGGAGTGGCATCTGTCACTTGCTTTGAGTGTGGCATGTCTGACCACAGGTCGCCTATTGGTCTACATGGATTGCGTATTTATGGTGAACATTAGATATAAGGTAGCTTTTGTAGCCTGTTATCCTTACAAATACGTAAAGGTATAGTTGTGGTCGAAGGAGTATTGTAGTATAGTTCATTTTTTCTTGTTTAACAAATGTTTTATTCTTTTGTTTAAAGTTCATCAACTGACTCCAGTAACTCTGTCCAGTAGCCACGCTCCATGCCTCTCAACAAAAAATAAAAGTTAGGATCTATGAAGTTGAGTTCCACCCTGGGATCAGGCTTGCCTAGTAGTAACATTAGTTGGGATCATAACATTGTGATGTGTGCAGATTTCTGTTTTGTGTTACTGAAGGCCAGGGCATCCACTGGCATTGTTAGGTCAGGAAGTTAACCCTTGTTGGAGTGATTGCACTTTCCAGTCCTCCAGGGGAGCAGCAGTACATTGAGTTCAACTTGATAAATTAAGAGTGTGCAGACTGCGATTTCCCATCCATACTTTTAATGCATTGGAAATCTCTTATGAACTTTTGATTTCACAGAGGTGCTGCTAGCCATTTGAATGTTGATTACAGAACTGCCTTTAAGAAGTTACTTTACGAAATGACGTAGTTGAATAATGTATTTAAATTTCAATGGTTTAATGAGTGAAAATTGCTTTCAAGCAATTTCTACCAGTCTAAAGAAAGCTACACAAACATTAATTTTACATTAAATAACTTGAATTATCCGTGGGCTGCATTTCAATTCTCATTTTATGAGAAATGAGAGGTAAGGGTGATCAAAAGTTCATATAATCACAGTTAGCTTAAGTTAAACAGCATATGACAGTGCACAATTCCTCAAATATTGTGTCAACCAACATAGGCCAACATTGTGAGCATTTCCAGGCTTCATTTCAGGACTGCTTGATGTCTCCAGGGACCCCAGAGAATTCAGACCTTGTGGACCCTTCCAGGTATCAGACAGCCTTTTGTTACTCTAGTAATGAGGATTGTGGTCTGTGCTAGTGGCACCTCTTCTGAGGAGGAAGTGAGGGGCAGAAGGCAGAGGAGGTCAGGTATCCCCATGCAGCTTCCAGGGGAGTGACCTGTGGGATGAGAGGCGCAAACATGGGGCACAAGGCCAGATGGCAGTCCAAGGCAGAAGGGGCTGCAGAAGACAACATTATCCAGCTGCCAGGGTTTACAGGCGATGATGCAGCTACCTCAATATGTCCAAGGTGTAATGCCAAAGAAGGCTCCGCCTCTCAAGGGGTACTTTGACCTCCACCTGTCAGATGACTGAGCCTGAGATCAGCTCTGACTTTGTGGGTGGACACCCCATGCCAGTGGCTCTGAAAGTAACAGCAGCCCTCAACTTCTATGCCTCTAGCTCTTTCCAGGGGTAAGTGGGGGATCTTTGTGGAGTCCCCCAATCAGCTGTCCATAGTTGCGTCAAACTGGCGACAGAAGTTCTGTTCAGGCGGGTATTGACTTTCATTCATTTCCTTATGGACAAGGCCGGCCAGGCTTTGCAACAATTGCTGCGGTCCTTGTATCCAGAGTGCAATTGACTGTACACATGTGGCCATCAGGGCACCAGCGGGTGAGCCAGGAGCCTTTATCAACAGGAATGGCTTCCACTCCATGAACGTGCAGATAGTGTGTGACCACAGGATGCAGATTCTGCAAGTCTGTGCAAGGTATCCTGGCAGTTCCCATGACGCTTACATCCTGAGATACCCCTAGGCGCCGAGGCTCTTCAGTGCTCCAGCCCGACTGGATGGATGGCTGCTGGGTGACAAGGGCTATCTGTTGAAAAGGTGGCTTATGACGCCTCTCCGTCACCCAAGAACAGAGGCAGAGCAGCAGTATAACAGGAGTCATGCCTCCACAAGGGCAGTGATAGAGAGGACCATAGGTTTTCTGAAGACTTGCTTCCGATGCCTAGAACGATCAGGGGGAGCAGTACAATACCCCCAGAGTTGGTGTTACTGATTATGGAAAGTACAGCATGCAAGGACAATCTCGCACTGTTAAGGGGAGACCCATTGGAGGAAGAGGATGTTGACGCAGCTCTGCATACCACAGATGATGAATCCAGTAGTGAATCCGAAGATGAGCAGGATGAGGAGACGCTGAGGGTGTGGAGGCAGACCTCGGTAACCTCCAGGGAGGCAGGGACACTTTGATCCAACAATCCTTCAGCTAGGCTGCCAAATAAGCACTACCACCTCACGCCATGCTGCCGCCTCCATCCCGGATGTCTGCAATCACCCTTTCCTTTGAGCACTCAGCGCCTGTGCAATAAAGTTTCAAGCCACCCATGTCCAGCATTACATACTGGTGTATACTGCACTACATTAAATAAAAAAAGTGAAGCATACTCAGGCCATTATGACAAAAGAAAATTTATCTCATGTTGACAGTCGAAACAAATTAATAGAACCTTCTCTGGTCTTCAACCCAAGGTCAGTTAAAATAAACAAAACATTGCACAACAGAATATCACCCATAGCCAGTCCTTCTAGTGCTCATGGTGCCTTAAACTTCCATTTGCGAGTGCTTCGTTTTGGTGCTTCCCCCTTGCTTGCACTGGCATTGCATACAACCTGCTGAGTGTGCTGTCTTGTTGGCCTCGATGACATTGGTGGTCGTCCTCCTGCCAGTGGAGCCTGTGCTAGCCCCACCTTGGAGGGAGTGACCAGTTCCATGGCTGGCATCTCCCCAGTTGGTGCAACCTCAGCAGATGCCATGGTCACTAGCAGAGAGGAGCCCGCCGAGATGACAGGTAGCTCCTGTGCCAACATAATGTCTCTCTGGACCTCCCTGTTCACCATTGATGGATGGACAACTAGCTGGGAAACTGGGTGCATCCTCCATCTCCCACCTGTGGCCATTGCCTGTGTGAGGGCTTGCAGGTCAGAGCACAACCCCAGGAACTCCTGATGCTGTTCCTGGAGCTACGTCTCCATGAGGGTCAATGCAGTGCTGATGCTCCACATCAACTCCTCCATAACGGAGACCATGGCATGCAGACTCTCATGGATCTCCGCCAGATCTTCCCACACATCCTGCTGGATGTCCAGCATCTGCCGTCTAATGGATGACTCCAGGGGCTCATCATCTGCTTTTGACTCAGGATTGTTCTAGTATCCAGCCGTTGTCTGACTGCTGGCGCCCTGGGCACTCTCTGCCTCCGCCTGCACTTCAAGTGAGTGTGAAGTGCTTTCGCCACAGTGCACTGACATTTTAGCTGCCGATCTAATGCCACCAAGGTGCTAATATTTCCACTGGTGCGTGGTTCAGAGAACGGGTGTGACGCAGATGCTTCTGAAGCCCGACGGTCCTCTGGCATCAGGCTCTTCGGGGTCCTGCAATTGGGTGCATGGTGGAAAACCTAAGGGAGAACAACAACATGTCATTAGTTTAAGTCATCACATTGTCACTGTGCATGCCAGGCACCCTGGTGAGACAATTGAGATCTGCATCATGGTACCATCGTCTTTCAATGATCAATGGGGAATCCAGTTTAAAGGCTCTCATCAATGATGACTACACAAGAATGCTAGCAGATTGCCGCCATGTTGTGGTACCAGCTGGTTACTTTGACCCCTCCCTCGCAGTTTGTCACAAAAATCCACAGAATGCTCGTTGACTTCTGGGACAAAAGACTGCACTGTTGAGGTTCTGAGTCTCCCGCTTAGGTAGGGTGGTCAGGCGCTGGTGTGCCTATGCACCCAGGTGGCGACTTACTCCCTTTAGGCCTTGCAGCGATACCTTTATGTCGAGCCCCCTCCGAGATGGTGTGTTGTGGCAACGTATTTCTTCCGCCAGGTGCACGGCCTGAATTATGACGTGCAGCTCCTGTTTGTAGACCTGAGGGGCCATTGTGGCTCCTTGAGGGCGTTTCCTATCTTTTACCGGGACCTGATCAAAATCTGGAACATGGTCACCACGCAATGCAGCTCTCCCCCGTCAGGAGTAGCAGCTATCATCAGAGAGCGACTGCTCAGGAATCCGCCCCTCTGTCCTTTTCAGTGGCTGGCGGAGAGGAGGGCTGTGGCTACCGGGATGACCAAGATCGGGGACGTGCTGGGTGGCGGAGGAGTGGGCTGGTTGCTACCACAGGAGTTGGCATGTCCGTGGACGTCCAGCTCACGGCCAATGACATTCAAGACCTTAGGACGGCTGTGCTTGGTCCCGATTTCATTCTGGGTCTCGAGGTGGCGCAGTTGCGTGGTGGTCTTCCGTCTGAACGTTCCCCTGCTCGGAAGGAATTCCACATTGGCCCCAAGCCCCAAAACGTCCCTTGGGACCCGGTACCCTGCAACCTGAATCGCCTCATGGAAATGCGCCTCGTGCCCTTTAGCATGGTGTGGAGGAGTTTCCTGTATGGGCTGCTGCTGCACACCCTTCACTTCCTTGCCCTTGTCAGCCGCCCTGGCGTGCCTTGTTGCCGTCCGGCGGCGGAGGTCTCTGTTGGGGGGGTCCTCTACTGGGGTGGCCTTCTGCCTTCCATCAGGGACCTGGGGTGGAGGGTGTTGCACACAGCAGTCCCATACAACCATAGATTATGTCAGTTCATGGACTCCCAAGATACCTTCATCTTTTGCAGCCTTGTGGAGTCCATGGACCATGTATATATTGGATGTTGTGTGCTGCACTCCCTTTTCAGCTGTTTAAAAAACCTTTTACTGTTGTTTTGTTTGCAATTCAGCCCCACGCTCCTGATCTACGGGCAACTGGTCCGGAGGGGGGCTGGGAGGGAGCAGGACCTCCTTGTGAACCAGCTCCTGGGTCTGGCCAAGTTAGCCATTAACAGGTTCAGGGCAATGGGCGATCGAGGGTGTTGTCCAACCTGACTGTCTGCCCCTCTTCCGCAGCTATGTTCGCAGTGGGGTGTCCCTGGAGGGGGAGCAGGTGGTGTCTGCCGGCATTGTCGAGGCCTTCCGTGCTGGGTGGGCACCATGGGGACTGGGGCGTTTTATTGACCCTGTTAATCACATTTTAGTTTAATGTTTGTAAGTTTCCTTTAAATTTTGTCTTTGTTTTTGGAGTTTCCCTTTAAGGGGCTGCTTTTTACTTTGTCCCTAATTTTGTTAATTTTGTTTACTTGGTTGACTCAAAAGAGTTACGCAAGAATGTTTACACCATCGTCCGCCACCCCAGCCTCTTCCACCCCAGCCTCTTCACAGCTGGTTATCAAGTTGCATGCTGACTGTCCAGCTCAAGGCATCCTGCTCATACCTGGTTAGGATTGGGAGGTTTTGGGGGCCTCCAACAGTCCGCCACCTTTCAATGCTGTCATCGCATCTCCTCCTGATAGGCCAGAGGAGCATTGATTCATCCACTCTCTACCTGCAGCGCCAACTGCAGCCTGACCAACCCCACCTGAGGAACACCTCACAGGGCTCATCCAAGTCGTGGCCCTTAAGCTGCAAGGCACACAGTCCAAGCAGCCAGGGCTCACCCCCTTAGCCAGCTGTCGCATCATTGACAATTGGCACTCAGATTCTAACACCCCTGTGTTCCAAGGGGTGATGGCTGGCCCTTAACTTTTCAACACGCTGATCCATGCCAACACGGCACTCACCCTTTCCGAGAGCAGCAGGCCGTTAAACCTTTTGCGGCACTGGACCCAGGCGCGCTGCACCACATCATGGCTGCTGACCAGCGCTGCCACCTCCTCCCAAGCTCTTTGTGTTAGGTTCGGTGGCCGCCTCCTTCCATCCCTGGGGACAATAATGTCCCTCCCGGCAGCCACCTCCTCCAGGAGGACCGCGAGGCATTCATTGGCAAAATGGGGGGCTAAGTGCCCACCCAACTTGCCCTCCTGCTTGGCATCTGCAGCCACATTTGTATCTGTAAGTTTTACTCTCTTGCTGACAACACCAAAGATGTCTTTGTCACCGGCAGCCTTCCTGTACCAGTTTTAAACCGGCCGCCTGATTGCCATTTGACCTGGCAGCCGGCAGTCCCCCGCAGGCACACACCCCTTCCCTACCATTGGGGAGCTGCCACTCATGCTTGGCAGGCCTTACTGGCCTGCCAGTGTGAAGTCACGGTCAGGGGCCGATTGCGGTGTGGGGTCATTTCCTGGTCACTTCTGTGCCTGCTGGCTGCGCCCACCCGCCAACCTCAAAATCCTGGCCATTATGAAGGAAACAAGGGTGCCCTAAGGAAAAACAATGTGCCTTTAGTAACAAATTTAATTTAATGTTCCAGTTTCCTTTTAGCATAAAGGTGAGAAAGTCAAAAGACTTGTTGGTTAAAATATTGGACTGTATATTTATAAGTTTAGTTTTTTGGCTATTTTGAAAATGTATTGCTGAAAGTGTCATCTTCAGAAAATTGACCAAAATATATCTGATTGAGTATTCTATCATTTAGAATGGTGCAGTTAAACCTCTCCAGGCATCAATATTTCATACATATAATTCAAACGCAAAGTAAAGATTAAAATTTCATTATGTTCTATTAACAGTGCTACCACTGAACCAAGCCATGAATAACTTTAGAAGCACTTCTAGCTTAGACCCTGTGAACAGACTTTCTTGCATCCAATATTATTTACACAGTTTTCTTCAGTTCTTCGTCCAAAGGCAGATCCTTGGTGAGTATTCACTGATCCACTGCAAACTGCTGTGATTTTTTTTTTACTTACAGATGGGTGAGGAAGCAGGTCACTCAGCCGGAACAAGGGTCAAATCCTGTGCTTTTGGTGTTCATCTGACCCACACACTAGCTGTCTAGCCAAATGAGCCAGCCAGCCCCTCATTCTTCTTTCTGCATTGATAATATTTTAGTTTTTTTTCTCTCCAATATTCTGAAGGTTCAGGCTATTTAGTATGAAGCTATTAAGTGCATTCAAAAATCTTTGGAATTGTTAGTCTTAAATGTTGTTTACCCACTTTATGCAAATTAATTGGTCATCATACAAATGAAGGACTACACAAGAGCACTTCCTCTTTATGAATTGAGCACCATGCAGGAGCTATGTTAGTCATATGGACAAACTTAGTGAGATTTCTTCAATTCAAGCCCTCCCCCCCCACCAACTTCAAAGGCTTCAGTACATAATTGAAGCTGGCACTTGAGTGCAGTACTGAGAAAGTCATGGCCCACAAAATTTGGGTATGTAGCACCCTTTGTTTTAACAATATTGCCTTCTCTCTTTCCAGAGAGAAGCAGGTGGAGGGAGCATGTGTCTTTGCCAGGGTAGCAGGCTTCCCAATGGTGTAGGGTGCGACTGATTGCACACATGTCACTTTGCAGGTGCCACATTTAAATTCAGAGATATACCACAACCGGAAGGGTTTCCATTCCTTTAATGTGCAACCATGCTCAGCGCATTGTGCAGGTCAATGCCTGATATCCTGACAGCAATCATGATGCTTTTATTCTGTGGTACCATCAACATTTGAGCCATCACAAAAGACCAGGGATGGCTACTGGATGTTAACCACCTGGATATGACTCTGGTGTGCAATCACTCCCACATGGGCAGCATGTTTTTAATGAAAACCAGACCACATGGAATGTCATTAAGCAGATGATTGGGTTGCTTTGGCAATGCTTCCACTGTCTGGACTGCTCTGGAAGAGCCCTGTAGGGCTTGCTCAGCATGTGTCGTGAATTGTCATCTATTGCACCTTACACAACCTCACCATCATGAGGACATAGCCCTTCCTACCAGGTATCTGGTGAGCAGTGGAGGAGGAAGAGCAAGAAAAGAAGAGGAAGATAAGGAGAATGAGGAAGGGAGGAGGTAACCAACACACCCTCTCTGCCCAGGCTGCCTGTGATTGGCTCATTCAACTGTGGTACCAGTGGACTCAATCTCAATTTCCCATTCAACAACAGTCCTGAACCTAACCATCCTTCTGGTCTGGACCAATACAATTCTAAAATAAAAATAACTGCAGGAGCTCTTCGGGGTGGTGTTCTAGGCCCATCCATCTTCAGATGCTTCATCAATGACCTTTCCTCCATAAAGTAAGAAGTGGGGATGTTCACTGATGATTGCACAACGTTCAACATCATTCGTGACTCCTCAGACACTGAAGCAGTCTATTTCTAAATGCAGCAAGACCAGGACAATATCCAGGCTTAGGCTGATAAATGGCAAGTAACATTCATGTCACACAAGTGCTAGGCAGTGACCATCTCCAATTGGAAAGAATCTAACCATCCCCCCATGATGTTGAATGGCATTACCATCACTGAATCCCGCACTATCAACTCCCTGAGGGATACCATTGTCCATGGGGGAGGCGGTGGTGTTGTGGTATTGTCACTAGACTAGTAATCCAGAGACAGGATAATGCTATTGGGACCCAGGTTCAAATCCCACCATCAGGGGATCAAATTAGCAGCAAAGCTTTAGCTCTGCAGAAGAGTCATACGGACTCAAAACATTCACCCTGTCTTTCCCTGCACAGATGCTGTTAAACCTGCTGAGTTTTTCCAGCGTTTTCTGTTTTTGTTTCAGATTTCCAGCATCTGCAGTATTCTGCTTTGTAAGCCAGGAGATCAACCTTGGTTAAATGAAGAGTGCAGGAGGGCATGCCAGGAGCAGCACCAGGCATACCTAAAAATGAGGTGTCAACCTGGTGAAGCTATAGCATGCCAAACAGCATAAGCAGCAAGTGATAGGCAGAGCTAAGCAAACCCACAACAAATGGATCAGATCTAAGCTCTGCAGTCCTGCCACATCCAGTCATGAATGGTGATGTTTGACCTGGTGCCATGAGGCTTCATGGGGTCCAGAGTCGATATTGAGGATTCCCAGGGCTCCTGACTGTACACCACTGTGCCACCGCCTCTACTGGGTTTGTCCAGCCGTCGGGACAGGACGTACCCAGAGATGGTGATGGTGGTGTCTTGGACATTATCTGTAAGGCATCATGTTTGGGTCCACAGCTGTTCTCATGGAGTTGCCCACTATTGCCACACTGGAAATGATGAGCTGCAAACGCTGCGCAAAGCTACGAGTGAGGTTGATGTTGAACTCCTCTATGCTTGTGGATAGTGCAGACAAGCTGTCTAACAGGTCCACCAATCCACTAAGCATTTCTGTGCAAGCCCATCAGCCTTTCCCTATATACTGTCCCATAGAAGTCCTCATCAGAGTCCTCTGCAGTAGGACTAGTGTGCGATCTTGCCCTCTGATGAGTTGGTTCCTGCACTGTATTTCCCCATCCTCTGGCTGTAGCCCATTCCTACTTGGTCACTGACAATTACAAATCCTGCCTCCACATTCCCCTCTAAAGTACACTTGGTGCCAGTATCTGAGCTGTTGGTTGCAAGTGTGAGGTTGATTGACAGTTTCAGTGTTCATCAGTCTCTCCTGCCTCTTCCGCTCCTGCATTACTGTCAGGTGGCAGATCTTAGGCATCTGAAAGGAAAAAAGGAACAATGGTTAGGGTTGTGGGGAGTGGGTTGGGGTGGGGGAGCAGGTAGATGGAGAGCAAGTGGTGCATACTTAGACCTTCTGCAGCTTGTAAATCAGAAGAGAGTGTGTTTCAGGGAAAGTGGGATGTAAGAAGATGGATTAGTTTTGGGCATAACAAGATCTACTGTTTCAGTCCAGCTGATGGCCACAGACTCAGTTACAACCATTCTATTGATAACAAGCACTGCCTCCTCAGTACATGCAGCCATGCCTATCGCCACCGGTTAGCACCTGCTGCTTCTAGTTGTGTGCCACCTTGTCCTGCAAGAGAGAGGTGATTAATAGAGATTGTTGCTTTGTGGTTGATGGGGTGTGGTACATTGAACAGTGTCTGAGCTTAGCGGTGCTGTTAGTGTGATAATGCCATTTGAAGATGCATTCACTGACATTGACCACTCATCTGATGATGTTGAATTTATTTTAGCATTGCATTCAGGTCTTTGGGACCACACTGCTGGCATTTATGTGGCTGGCTATCTGCTCTCACTGCCTTGACACAGTGCCTGGAGGACTTCCTGATCCCTTGAGGGTAGAAGGTCTCACTCCACCTGTCCACCTCCTGCACCAAGTCTAGTGCTGCAGCATTGGTGAACTTTAGAGTATGCTTTCTGCCACTTTATGCTATCTCTGTCCCTTTCTATTCAAAATATCTTGTAGAATGACTTTCAGCACCTGCTTTAGTCAAGATGCACTTCCCCTTTAAGGAAGGTGTGCAGGCTGACTTTAAATGAAGCATGCTAGTGTTACAATCCCAACTGGGTTACTATTGGACAAACCAGATCCCAGGCTTGATAGATCCTAACTGTTAGTTTTTGTTTGGAAACATGGAGGGCGGCTACTGAACAGAGTCACAGGAGTCAGCTGATGAACTTTTAATAAAAGAATAAAACATTTATTAAACAAGAAATGATGAACTATATTACATTACTCCTTCACCCATAACTATACCTTTACAGATATACACAGATTTGTAAAGATAACACAAATCACAAAAGCTATCTTATATTCTAATGTTCACAGTAAGTACACACACCATGTAACCAATAGGCGACCTGTGGACAGGCACACCACACTCTGAAACCAAGTGACAGATGCCACCCCAAACATATGCTATGGATCTCTCATCAACTCCCCCCAGATGCTTATCCCACCATGAGCCAACCAGTCTCACTCAACACTGTCTTTCAAATGAGGGTTTCCAATCTCCACTCTCAAAGAATGGCTTTTGAATCCTCTCCTAAACGACACTTTCTTTCAGACACATTCTACAAGGGCCCATCTCCAGGGTTTCAAACTCTCCTTCCGATGTTCCTCTTCCCTAGATTGCCACATTGCCTTCCAAGCACTCTCTTTCAGATAATCAGCTATGCCAACAGAACACCATTGGCTTCACACGTCCATAGTAAGGAGTCACCTACCTTTGGTTGTCTCCTCGAATCTTTTGGCTTCTTGCAAGCCTATTTTGCTTTAAGTCTGCATTCTGCAACTTTCTGTGTCTAAACTTGGAGCCTTCCTCTGCTCCTCACTCCTAACTTCACTTAACAGGACCTTTTCTAGATTCCTGTTGTTTTCCTTTGACTAGAAGGTCTTCTTGGGACTCCCACCCTGCCTTTTCTGTTCTTTGGGGAAATCTGCTTCTTGCAGCTCCTCTCCTGTCCAGTTTCTCCTAGCTCCTGTTTTTAACTGAATTAAAAGCTGCTATTCTGTTTCTTCCTGTGCCTGTGGGCCCTCTGGCCAATTTTCTACTACAAGTGTCATAAGGCTTCATTAAAAATGCAGGGGTACCAACAACTTTTAAAATGAAACTAAAACTCAGGTTCCCCCATTTCTTAATGCATAAATACAGGAACACAAATTAAACAAATTAAAGCTGATTCCTAACAACCACAATTACAAATATAACTTATTTAAACTATCTCTAGTTCCTAACACTAGCTTGAACCTGTGCTAGCTCTCATGATTCTTCACCTCTTGTAGGTATACAACCACTCAGCAGTGCACCGAAGACTGGGCTGCACACTGTAATTATTTAAATGAACAGGCAACATGAAGTTTGCCTTCTGGTTGCATTAATGCAACAGGCATGGGTTAATCATGCATCATATTTCCCATGCCCATTTCTGGGCATTAACAATCTTTGCCCCTGGAGCCATTAGAATAAAACATTAAAACTGGCTCTGTTGACCTCACAAATGGACATAAAATATCCAAAGGCACAATTCAAAGAAAACAGGATGAGTTTCCTGTGTCTGAGGAATATTTATGCTTTGTTTCATTTAACATCTAAAACAGTTAAGCTAGAGATTTATGTCATTGCTGTTGGTGGGACATTCTACAATCAAACTGACTTGTATTTCCTTACAGTGCAACAGTGGCTACACTTCATTATTAAAACAGACAATGATATGAATGTACTTTCACAAGTAGGTAGATATCCCTATCCTAATGTAGTACTTTCTGGAATAGATCACTGAGCTTAGCGATGACCATAACTAGATTATAGTCCAAACAGAAAATTCTGTAAATGTTCAGCAGGTCTGGCAGCACCTGCAGAGAGATAAGCATAGGGCTGAACTTTTCCAGCCCATTGGTGATAGGCTGGGAGGCCAGAGGGTTGGCAAAATGGAAATGACAGCTTGGATGCCTACCCGATGGTCAATTAAGCTACTTATACGGCCAATTAAGGGCCACTTCCCACTTCAGTGGACATTTTTCCCACACAGGGAGGTACCACTGGGGAGATCACCAGGTAAAATCTGGTGGGGTTCCAGGGGTTCTGGGGTTGGCAGTGGCCCTCCTTGATGGGTGCTCCATGGCCAATGGTGCGGACTCCCAGTGGCAATGGCAGGCCTCATGACAACAGTGTAACCAATGGTCCATGATCTCTGGGCTTCCACCACCCTAACTTAACTGATCTTTGAGGGCATCTTGCCCTCTCCCTCATATTGGAGTTGCTGAGCGGACAGCCCTTTGATTGGGCCAGCAGCTCTTCGGAGCAGGCCACTGTCCTTAATTGGACTGGCAATGGTCTATTAATTGGCTGTTGCTGTCAATATGCTGCTCCATATCTCGCCAACTGCTAAAACGGAATCATTTCCCACTTTTGGCCTCAGCAATAGGACTCCCAGGTGAACGGCAAAAATTCAACCCATTGTAATGTTTCTGTTTGATGATCTTTCATCAGAACAGTTCTGATGTACAGTGATCGACCTGAAACCTTAACTCTGTTCTCTCCATTGATGCTGCCTAACCTGCTGAGTATTTTCTGCATTTTCTGTTTTTATTTCAGATTTCCAGCATCTGCAGTATTTTGCTTTTATGGAACTTCCATGCCTAATTATCCTGGCACAAGATGCTTGCTGATGGGGCAAGGGCAGGAGCAGTAGTTCTTAAAGAATGGAATTAAATAGAAGTTCATTGAGCTGCAGTGAATCAGAAACAATTCTAGTCAGCAATGGAAGGCAGAAGACAGAGGATCAATAGTGCACCAATTAAGGATGCAGCCCAGAGTGTGCTGGTGCTGAAGTTACAGGAAAGGAGGATTCTCTTATTCAGTGTAAGTGCCACATTCCTGTCTGAGGAAATGCTTCAGCAGAGGTGGTCACGCATGCAGATGCAAACTCCAGCATCTACAGGGAATGGGAGAAAATGTAGACCAAGTTCACAGGTCTGAGGAAGATTGCAACGTGAAACTACTGAGAATCTGCTTGCTCAACCAAATCACATCAAGGCGAGGTGCAAAGTACTCTATCATCCTTTTAGCACTTTCAGGCATTCGTGCCCATGTTGTTTACAAGGCAAACTTTACTTGTACTGAAAAATGCATTGAACGTTGTGCTGAAATCTTGCAAATTTTGCTTCTCCTTCTGCTTCTGCTTCAGCTGGGTCAATATCACAGACTAAAATCCGTATTCAGCCAACTTTTGTATGGGTAGCACAGGCTAAACCAGGCATGACCTGCTGTAATGGGTAGTCCTGATAATGAAAACTTTTAAATGGAAATAATCTAAAGATGAGTCCTGAAGGTTTCAGGTGGTGGGGCTGTTACTATTTCCCTGGCAGCTTGTGGGATTGTCCTTAGGAAGAAAGATTTTTGTTATAGATTTGTCTTGGAAACAAATGGCCTTTGAATTAGTGTGGATGCCTACCTCAGGCTGAATAATACGCTCCCAAATTGGAAGAGGTCCCTGCATTCAGAGATGTATTTTCGGGCATGATGACATCAGGTGGCATTCCCGTCGTCATCACACCAGATTAGTATAATAGGGCAGGCGGGCAGACTTAAAAATTGGGATCCCACCCATGTTATTTAAATTTCATTTAAGTGGGTATTTAAGGCTGTTAACAACCCAACTGACTGCCATAATATGGTGCATCAACAATAATACACCTACAGAGTCAGGTTCATGCCATGTTTCATTCCCAATTTTTTAAGGGGAAGCTTGTAAGGGTGGGTTTAAAGGCTTCAGCTGAGCCCTGAGTCTCAGTTTAGCAATTAGGAGAACTATAACTGCTGAGTGCCTAATTCAATGAGTAGAGTTTCCATTTCAAGATCATATGAATAAGAAGCCTTTTCTCAGTAGCTGAGTGCTCTGCTGAGTGCCCCATTTAGTTCTTGGTCATCATCTAGGGCTATAACATACCTGAGAGAAATGGCTATTGTGGTCTTGGTGGAAAGAAAAACCTCCAGTGAGGAGGAGAAGAGGATGAGGAGAAGGAGGAGTGAGAGGAAGAAGGGCAGAGCAGGAGGTCCAGGATGCACTGGTGGCACATTAAGGGGCCAGAGCTGCGCCAGAGCCTGAGGGTCATGAAGGCATCAGACAACCTCAGCAGAGGTGCAGAAAGTCTAATGCAGCCTCTTGAGTCTACATGCAGAGTCTGGACTATCTGAAAATGTCAGATACTCAGTGCAAGAGAAGGCTCAGGCTACCAAGAGCCTCAATCACATCACTTTGTGACATGCTCATGTGGAGCTCTCCTTCAACTGTGCTGGGGGGCACCTGATGCCTATTATTCTGAAGGTTACTGTAGTTTTCAACTTCTTCGTGACAGGCTCCTTTCATTGCTGACAGCTCTGTCCTTATTACATCATGCTGCCTTGGAGCTCCAGCCAAACTTATTTCCCTCCTGCCTTCACAGCTGCGCCCTGTAGCACACCAGCACAAGATTGCTTACTCACCCTTGCTGCCCTCATAAGGTCATCAAGCCTTTTCTGCCAATAGGACTATATTCTCCTGATGAGTCCAACACTGCTGACCCCTTCAGCCACCTCCTCCCAGGCAGCATGTGTTTGGCTCAGTTCCCCCTCTTCCCACGGGTAGCCATCAGCTCTTCACATCAGTTGGACACTGCATGTAGGAGGGCTCTGAGGGATTCCTCATCTAATCGAGGGGCTGGTTTGGACTTTCTCCCCTGCCTCTCTCCTTGTTCCAATGGCGCAGATATCTCTGGAAGGAAACCTGCAACAACTAGACAAGCCTACTATGCAAAGATGTGGGAAAACTTGTTCAGGTTAGAAAAGAATGCCACCTTTGCTCAGTTCCAAAGTTTGGAGACAGCAGAACTCAAAACAATAAACTCTCGTCTTAGAAGCCTGGAAATAGCCAAAATCCAAAAGATCCTGAAAACTGTGAACTGTGAATACTGTACCTTTAAATTACTGGCCGTGACCTTGTTCCAGGTCACAGACAATGACCTCGGACGCTGGACATCCAACCTTCCATAAATGATTGGGTGGGATGAAGGCCTCAAACCCACCCTGGAAATTAAAGTACCCCAATCAACGCGTTATCGGGTGCATTTCAAAGGTGGGCCCAGAAATCGGAAGACCACTGACTTCCAGGTGTGAAACCCATCCTCGGCACACCAGCTTGGTGTTTTTCAATGCCAGAGGGCACTAGGTAATTGTTTCTGTCAATTCCCATCAGTCCTTTCCATATTTTATAGAATGTGGCCAGCTTATTTTCCTTTGCCCCTGTCTTTTCATAGGTTCACATAAGTATCAAATGCACTGAGGACTTGAGCTACCCCAAATCCCATTGCAATGCAATAGAGAAATCAAAGTTCCTAATAGTAAATACCATCAGCTTTACACCTATTCTTAAATTTTTCATAAATTAAAATTTATTAAAATACAAAGACTAATTAATTTAGATTACTTCAAGATGATCTATAGACAGTTTTTGCACATGAAGTATTGGTTCAACTCACATTTATTGTCATTTAACAACTAATTCCAGTTCGGATATCAAATTAGTGTTTTTATGCCTGCACACAAATTGTGGAGAAGGGAACTATTATCTGCAACTAAGTCTTTGTGCACCAAACATGACAAAGAAATCTATAATTACTCTGTTGTTATGATAGTGCTAATAGATGTCAGTAGAATAGTAGCATTGCAGTCATAAAACATGTAATTGCTAATTCATAAAACATACGTTCCAAATTCAAATTGTTGGTAATTAAATTTTAATAACTGAGCAGCAAATGTGGAGAATGGATCATTTGGTGAAAATGTATTTTCAATAGAACCTGTATCTCAGTATTGCAAATGGTGGTATTTCAGTCCTGACTACAGACACAATTTATATTGAAAATTCAAATCATTATTGTTGAAAGCTTAGGCAGGACCTCTACCTGTGCTTCTAATGTAGAATTTTCTAAAACTATGCTGGCTGTACCCCCACTGAATCCCTAGTGGGATTTCAGCCTTATGGTTCTTGAGAATGTGATTATTTTGTCATAAAAATAACTAACCAATCATTACAAACCTGTATTAATGATCTTTTAATTCTTCTAAACCATTCAATGAACATTTCATTAGTATAAGCTGGACATTTGTTGTCAGGAATACTTCCTTCATAATTTGTGTGTTTTAGAACATAACTTTTAGTTTTAGGAATTAAATTTGTAATAACCCGGAAGAAAATGCAATTCAATGCAGTTTATCACATTAAAATTGTTGGGGCCTTGTTGATTTAAAAGGTCAATATCTAGAAAGGTACAATCATAAAATATCAGGTGATCTTACTTATCTAAAGAACTGGAGACATGATGTTTATCCAGTAAAGGATAAGTTATTTGTGTGCTTTCCCAGAATTAAGGCAAGCTTTGGAATTAAAAGGTAGTTAATTTACACTTTTTCCTGGTTACAGGCCACATGTGTCACGTTGGAGCTTAGTGAGATTTTTAGTTTTCAGTTTATTTTTGTCAATTCAGTTAGGACATGGCCAGCAAGCAAAACTGGTTAACGTTTGGAAATGCAACTAAGGAGTCTAGGGAAAATGTTCTTACTGCCAGGGGGTTGGTCGAGAGTGGGCACGCAGCTGATCGCCACCATTTTATGTAGGCGGGCCAATTAAGGCCCGCGCAGCGTGACACGTACCCGGAAGCTCCCTGTGTGGGTGGGGGGAGGAGGGAGAGTTGGGGTCTGTGCTCTTTCACGCAAAACAGCACAGAAATCTGCATGAGGCACAGAGCTGCCTCAGGGAGATTAGTTTGGTTTTTAAAAAATTAAATAAAGCAAAAAAAAATTAAGACATGAGGTGGACACATCAATGAATTTTATTAAAAAATGTTATTAAAAACCTTCATGAATCCTCATCTCGCCCGTGGATGAGGTTTCATGATAAATGCGAAGGCTGCCTGGGCTCTTCGCTTGCCCGCCAACCTTAATGTTGGACGGGCAGCTCCGTTAATCATTTTAATTGGACTTTAGGTGGTTTTAATAGGCCTTTGACAGTTCGGCTGGCATACAGCCGACTCCACTGCGCGCCCGCCAAACTGAGGATCTGAATGACACGGTGATGTTGGGACGCATGCCCGACGTCACCACGCGTCGGCAAGCGTGGCCCACTCCCACTCACTGACCCAAAGATTCTGGCCACTGAATCAGCTTTGGGTTTTATGTAACTTGTAGCTCCTTGGAAGTTAGAGATAAAACCTATCCCTGAAGGACAGTAAATGGTAGATCTATGGTCCAGAATGCAGCCTGAAATTGGGAGCTGGTATTCAATATAAGACAAAGTTGGAAAGAGGAAAACAACTGGAAGATTTGTTTAGCTGCAAGCTAAAGGAAGAAATGTGCAGCAATCCTCAACAATAGGCCGTTAACCTCATTGATGTTTGGGTTCTGGCAGTCTGCAACTTACTGAAAGAAGGGGAGTTTGATAGGTTAGCATTTAAGCCAAGAAAATACTAACTTTATCATTCAGTATGGAATGATGTGGGGGCTTAATCTCAGTTTAGATTTCATGAGGAGAAAGCAGCTGGAATATTTACTCGAGTTTACAGAGAGTGGAAGAAATCTACAGTGGGCCTCAGAGCCTTGTGGCAAAGAAAGCAATCAGGGTAATTAGCTGGGAAGCATTGAGAAGGCAACCAGCACAAGGGACTGAAGTATCCATAGTCAAGAGGTATTAAACAAAAAGTCTTACCTTGGAGAATAACTGGAACTGAGGAGAAATCAAGTAAATTCCATACTTTTGGGTGGTCCCAACAGAAAGAAATAACTCCAAGCTGTCATAAAGTAGAAGAGGATTCTTGGGAGAAGCACGAACTAAAACTGATACGTTGTTATAAACCATACTGTTAAATTGTTTTGATTTGTTTAAGTTTTTTATTTACATTGGGCCAAATCTCTCGAGGAGTGGCAATCCCCCTCAGATTGCCACACAGCTCCTTTTCATTTACCTTAGCCCAGAGCTGCACATTTCTCGCCCAGACTACTGAACTGGGCCTGCTGAGAAATGTGCAGTGCAGCTGCTCCTGGAGACCTTCAGTGCAGTGCAGGATCATAGTGGCAAATGAAGCCACAACCCCTTTTTACAGCACTAGCTGCCATAAACTGGTGAGTTTAAATATTGCAGCCACTTTGGCAGAAGAGAAGGTAAGTGGTTAGGATGGGTCGGGGGCTGTGGGGATGGGTCGGGGGTGGAGGGGGATGGGTGGTCGAAGGCATATTCAGGGGAGGTAGTCAGGAGGGTGGTGAGGTACTCGGTGGGGGGGGGGTGGGGTGTGGAGTCGGTGGGTAGTTGTGCGATCAGGGGTTGATATTGCTGTCGGGGGAGTTAGGGGTGTCAGAACTATATTTACCTAGGAGTTAGAACTGGTTTTAATCCTTCCAAATTTTCCTGTATAACAATTCGGTTCAGAGAATCAGAACCATCCGAAGTTTCCATCGGAGGGCCTCAGACAGAGTTTCGGGGTTTCCAACAGTTGAAACTTCCCAGGCAATTTGTATGCAGTCCTTGACTGGGAATTTCCAATGGATCCTCCGGCACATCTTTTGGAGTACATCCGGGGCACAAACCTCCAGGGAACGGAAGATCTGAGCAAATAAAGTTTGTTTCAGTTTAAAAACATGAAATATTGGGGCATAGTTCGATTGGTTAAAATTAAGTGTTTGGATTTCTCTTCAAATGTTAACGGCCCCATTAGGATTGTAACATTATTAATCCAGCTGTTGAATGCACAAATGTCTTACAGAAAACTAGTGAGAAATGTTATTTTATTGATGAAGTGTCATATGGGTGGTG
The DNA here is from genome assembly GCF_017639515.1 of Carcharodon carcharias. Lineage (NCBI taxonomy): Eukaryota > Metazoa > Chordata > Chondrichthyes > Lamniformes > Lamnidae > Carcharodon > Carcharodon carcharias. The sequence goes on from NC_054471.1 coordinate 132,279,184, forward strand.
TAATATTCACACATTCTCCCCCTCCCCCTCCTTTTTCACTTGTCCAATGGCTCGAACTAATAGCAGGGCATTTAGAAATGCATAATATAATCAAACAAAGTCAGCATGGCTTCATGAAGGGGAAATTATGCCTGAAAAATTTATTAGAATTCTTTGAGGAGGTAACAAGCAGAATAGATAAAGGGGAACCAGTAGATGTAAGATATTTGGATTTCAAAAAGGCATTTGATAAGGTACTGCACATAAGACAACTTAATAGGATAAGAGCCCATGGTGTTGGGGGTAGTATATTAACATGGATAGAGGATTGGCTAACTAATAGAAGACAGATGGCAATCTGTAACTAGTGGAATGCCAAAGAAATCAGTGCAGGGACCACAATTATTTACAATATATATTAATGACTTGGGTGAGGGAAATGAATGTACTTTCGCCAAGTTTGCGGATGACATTAAAATAGGTGGGAAGGCAAGTGGTGAGGATGACACAAAGAGAACAGAGGGACATAGGCAGGTTAAGTGATTGAGCAAAAAAGTGGCAGATGGAATATAATGTGGGAGAATATGAGGTTATGCACTTTGGCAGGAGGAATAGAAGAACTGAATATTTTTTAAATGGAGAAAGACTGCAGAAAGCTGCAGCACAGAGGAATTTGGGGATCCTTGTACATGAATCCCAAAAAGCTAACATATAAGTTCAGTGGGTAATAGTGAAGGGAATTGGATTGTTGGCCTTTATTTCAAAGGGAATGGGATGGGATATAAAAATAGGGAAGTCTTGCTAAAACAGGGCACTAGTTTGACCGCACCAAGAATATTGTGAGCAGTTTTGGCCCCTTATCTAAGGAAAGAGACGTTGGAGGCAGTCCACAGAAGGTTCACTAGGTTGATCCCAGGTATGGAGGGATTTTCTTATGAGGAAAGGTTAATTAGGTTGGGCCTGTATTCATTGGAATATGGAAGAATGAGAAGCAATCTTATTGAAACATATAAGATTCTTAGGGGGCTTAACCAGTGAGATGCTGAAAGGTTGTTTTCCATTCTGGGAGAGTCCAGGATCAAAGGGCATTATCTGAGAATAAGGGGTCGCTCATTTAAGACAGAGATGAGGAGGAATTTCTTCTCTCAGAGGGTAGTTAGCCTGTGGAATTCTTTAAAGCAGAGGGCTGAAGATGCTGGATCGTTAAGTATATTCAAGGCTGAGATGGACAGATTTTTAATCAGTAAGGGAATCAAAAGTTCTGGGGAAAAGGCGGGAAAGTAGAGTTGAGGATTATCAAATCAGCCATGATTGTATTGAATGACGGAGCAGACACAATGGGCTGAATGGCCTACTTCTGCTCCTATGTCTTATGATCTTATAAAAATGGAAGGGCTGCAGTAATTTTGGCACCATTTGTGGCCCTCTATTGATGCTTTATTTTGTCTACATATCTTCCAGAAGGTGTAACATTGTCAATGTCTCCTTGGTAAATCTCAGCTTCCTTCAGCACACTGTAATTGCTCTTTCCAGGCAGCTGTGCCTGGCTGTGTAGCAATGTACAAGGAATGAATAGTATGCCACCCATGTCACTTGACATTAAAAGCTGCCCTTTCACATTCCTGTTTCTGAAGTACTGAATGCAATCTCCATGGTGAGTGAAAATTTTAAAATATGAAAAGAAAATTTGAAGCAATTCGTTTTTAAATGAAGCTTTGTCATTCTGTTCCTGTCCCACCTGTTCATTTTGTGCAAAAATACAGAGCCACTATTACCTGCTAAATGTCGGGTGCTTTGCACTGAAATGCGCAATTTGCCATATTTGCTTCTTTTTCACAAATAGGCACATTAGGACTTAAAAATATTAATTATGTTAATAAGTATCACATTGCAAGCATTGATTTATACTAACAATAACTTTAGCACTTTAATAAAATTCACGGGTATTCGCTATAGGGACAATTTTATGAATTTGCCCTCTTGGTGCAGACCTTGGTCTCACCCAGAGAGTGAAATTTTATGGCAGCGGGATTTTACATTCCCGACCAAGCCAATGAGGTTTACAATGTCTCGCTGCATTTTACAGCCCCGTCCCTGCCAAAACAGGGCTGTAAAATTTTTGCCCAGAGTAAATAGCAGGAATTTGGGTGCTGAGGTCAACATGGTCTCCAGAAGTTTTTGCACGGAAAATCCTGTGAGGCCCTACGGGCAAATGGATGAAACATTGGAGCACAAATTCATACCATTGATCCTCATAATTCACATTCTGCCATTCTTTTGCTGTGCAGAAAATAAAGTAGTAGCTATCCAACAATATAGAAAATGAAACATAGAAGTAAGGGGTGGTTTCACAAAGCTTTGCTGTCAGCTGGTGTTAGTTGCAGCTTGGAAAACCAGGGCTACCTTTTTATAGGCCTATAGTCAACCTGCACCTCCACACTGACAATGGAGCCTTATTAAATTACCTCAACAACAAAGAATAGAAAGCAAACCACTGATTAAAAATATGTCAAGTAACCAGTTTTAGGAGTTGCTGGAGTTAAAAGGCAACAGCAACTCCTATCATTTTATTGGGATTCAATGTATGTCAACAGCCAAAGCTGTAAAGCAGGGCTTTTATCAAGGCCATTGTATCAAGGCAAGCAAATAAGGTAAATTCCTTTTATTGTATTGAATTTTAAAATATTTTATTAGGAGGAACATTTTCAACTTCACTGTCTACACGGTAGTCTGGCAGTAGTCAATTATAGAACCCATCCGATTTTCATTTGAATCAATGATAGGAAAATCAGATGGGTTTCACAACGGAGCAGCCATTGTCCAATCACATTCCAAGATGTTCTGAGATTTGTACAGTGTGAAGTGTTTCATTATTGATGATCTCAATATTACCTGCTGAACTTTTACTCTAGCTTTTTATGATTCATGCATGAGGACACCCAAATCCCTCTCTGCTGCAGCTTTCTGCAGTCTTTCTCCATATAAATAATATTCAGCTCCTCTATTCTTCCTGTCAAAGTGCCAATCTCCTCACAGTTTCCCACATTATATTGCATCTGCCAAGTTTTTGCCCGCTCACTTAACCTGGCTATATCCCTCTTAGACTCCTTGTGTCATCTTCACCACTTGCCTTCCCACCTATTTTTGTGCCATCTGCAAACTTGGCAATAGTACATTCAGTTCGCTCATCCAAGTCATTATTATACACTGTAAGTAATTGTGGCCCCAGCAATGATCCCTATGGCAGTCTACCATTATAGGTTACCATCCTGAAAATGCCCCCCGTATCTCAACTTTCTGTCATGTATTAGTTAACCAATCCTCTATCCATGCTAATATACTACTACTACCACCATGGGCTCTTCCCTTATTAAGTAGCTTTATGTGTGGTACCTTATCAAATGCCTTTTGGCGATCCAAATATGTTGCAAATACTGGTTCCCCTTTACCTATCCTGCTTGTTACCTCCTCAAAGAATTCTAATAAATTTGTCAGGCATGATTTCCCCTTCTTGAAGCCATGCTGATTCTACTTGATTATATTATGCATTTCTAAATGCTCTGCTATTGCCACCCTTTATAATTGACTCTAACATTTTTCCATTCACGGATGTTAAGCTAACTGGCCTATAGTTACCTGTTTTTGTCTCTCTCCCTTTTTGAATAAGGGCGTTACATTGGCAGTTTTCCAATTTTCTAGGACTTTTCCAGAATCTAAGGATTCTAGGAAGATTATTACCAGTGCATCCATTATTTGTACAGCTACTTCCTTCAATATCTTAGGATGCAACCCATCAGGTTCAGGGGACTTATTAGTCTTTATCCCCATCAGTTTCCCGAATACATTTTCTGTAGTGATAGTTATTGTATTTAATGCCCCCCCTTCCCCCCACCCGCCCATTTGCCCCTTGATTATGTAGTATTTTTGGAATGCTATTAGTTTCTTCTACTGTGAAGACTGATGCAAAGTATTTATTCAACTCCTCAGCCATTTCCTGATTCCCCATTATTATTTTCCCAGCCTCACTCTCTAAGGGGCCTGTGTTCACTTTGGCCTCTCTCTTCCTTTTGATATATTTAAAGAAACTCTTACTGTCAGTTTTTATATTACTTGCTAGTTTGCCCTCAAAGTTTATTTTCTCCCTCTTTATTATTTTTTTGGTTATCTTTTGTTGGTATTTAAAACCTTCCCAATCCTCTAGCTTACCACTAATCTTTGCCACGTTGTATTTTTTTGATACTATACTTAACTTGCTTGGTTAACTATGGTTGGTTTATCCCTTTCCTGGAATCCTTCTTTCTCACTGGATATATCTTTGTTCTGAGCCATGAATAATTTTCTTCAACATCTGCCATTGTTCATCAACCGTCTTTTCTGTTAAACTCCTTTCCCAGTCCACTCCAGCCAACTCTGTCCTCATTCCTTTGTAATTACCCTTATTTAAGTTTAGCACAGTTGTTTCCGACCCAAGTCTCTCACTCTCAAACTAACTGCTAAATTCTACTATTTTATGGTTACTCTTTCGTATGGAACTTTTACTTTGAGGTCATCTATTAATCCTGCCTCCTTACACGTTAACAGATCCAGAATAACCTGATCCCTGGTTGGATCCACAGATATTGTTCTAGGAAACTGTTTAGAATACATTCTATGAATTCATGCTCATGGCTTCCTCTGCCAATTTGATTTTCCCAATCTACCTGAAGATTAAAGTCACCCATGCTTAATGTACTGCCTTTTTTGCATGCCCTCATTATCTCCTGATTTATTCTCTGTCCTAAAGCATAGCTACTGTTAGGAGGCCTATAGACTACTTCTACCAGTGTCTTCTTCCCCTCATTATGTCTTACCTCCACCCATATGGATTCTACATCTTCCAATCCAAAATAATTTCTTGCTATTGTGCTTATTCCATCTCACACTAACAAACCTACCATGCCACCCTTTTCTTCCTGCCTGTCCTTTCAAAAATGCACGTACCCCTGAATACTTAGTTTCCAGCTTTGATCTCCTTGTAACTACGTCTCCATAATGGCTATAAGATTGTGCCCATTAACCTCTATTCATGCCATTAATTAATTGATTTTGTTCTGAATACTATATACATTTAAGAGCCATTAATTTTGCCTTTTTAAGCATTTTTTCCTCCTTTGACCCTATTTGCTGCTTTATTTTATGTTTGCACACTCTGTCCCTTCCTGTCTCACTCTGGGTATTAATACCTAAATAGCAGCCCTGCAATGCTGCCATATTCTTTTGCTTTGTTTCCCTACATATCCCTTCTCCAGAACCACCACCACCACCACCACCAACCCCCCACCCCGCGCGATGATTTAATTTAAAGCCCTCTCTACAACCCTGGTCCCAGCAGGGTTCATGTGAAGCCCACCCCACCGGAACAGCTCCCTTCTACCCCAGCACTGGTGCCTGTGCCCCATGAACTGAAACTCATTCCTCCCACACCAATCTTTGAGCACTCATTTAACTCCTTGACTTTATTTACCCTCTGCCAGTTTGCCTGTGGCTCAGGGAGTAATCATGACATTATTACCTTGGAGGCTCTGCTTTTTAATTTAGCTCCTAACTGTTCAAATTCTTTCAGTAGAACCTCCTTCTAGTCATATCAATGTCGTTGGTACTAAAGTGGATGACATCAACTGATCTCGCCCCTCCCGCTCCAATTTCCTCTCCAGCCCTCAGGAGATGTCCTTGACCCTGGCAAAAGGCAGGCAACACAGCCTTCGGGACTCACACTCATGGCTGCAGAGAACAGTATCTATCGCCCTAATTATATTATCCCCTACTACTACTTTCCGATTTCCTCCCCCAACTTGAATGGGTCCCTGTACCATAGTGCCATGGTCAGATGGCTCATCTTTCCTGCAGTCCCCACTCTCATCCATGCAGCTTGCATGAGCCTCGTAGCTATTGTTGCAGGGGCCGAGGCTCTTTGAACGCTACCTCCAGGTCCCCATACCTGCTTCACCTGCAGTCATACCCTTCTGTCCCTGATCACAGACCAAATTTGAATTACCTAATCTGTGGGGTGTGACTGCTTCCTGGAGCAAAGTGTCCAGGTAACTTTCCCCCTCTCTGATGCGGCGTAATGTCTGCAGCTCAGACTCCAGCTCCTCAACTCAGATCTGAAGTTCCTCGAGCTGCAAACATTTACTACAGATGTGTTTGTCCTGGATCACCTTGGTGTCCAGCAGCTCCGACATAGCAGCAACACATCACCCGTTCTGCCATCACCATCATATTTTACTTAATCATTTTATTAATCACTCTAGTATCCCTGCTCTTTACACTTGAAAAATCCCCCACTCTTTACACTTTATTGGAATTTTTTATCGATCTTACACTTAACAAGCTATTTTTACAGAAAATAGAAAAAAAAAGAGATGAGAGACCAAAACACAAACTAAAGACCTTACTTTTACTATAAAGGCTAGAAATACTCACCAATCCTACTAATCAGACAGCCCTGCTCACCATGCTCTTTAATGGTCTCTTGCCTCTTTCTCCACACTGTTTAATGGTCTCTCACTCTTCTCGCACTCTCTCACTGTTAACGGCCCCACTGCTCCTCTCGTACTCTCTCACTGTTAATTATAAGGTGTGACTTGTTCACTTCTCCAGGTGGAAGTATCGCCTCATAGAACTGTTGGCCCATTGGCCTCTTCCAGAGGTCCCCAGCATCACAGATGCCAGTCCTCAGCCAATTTGATTCACTCCATGTGATAACAAGAAACAGCTGTTAGCACTAGATACTGCAAAGGCTATCGGCCCTGAAAATATTCCAGCAATAGTACTGAAGACTTGTGCGCCAGAACTGCCGCGCCCCTAGCCAAGCTTTTCCAGTACAGCTACAACACTGGCACCTACCCGGAAAAGTGGAAAATTGTCCAGGTATGTTGTGTACAGAAAAAACAGGACAAATCCAACCCAGCCAATTACCACACCATCGGTCTACTCTCCATCATCAGTAAAGTGGTGGAAAGGGTCATCAACAGTGCTATCAAACAGAACTTGCTTAGCAAATTTACAAAAGAGTTGGTGGTGCAAAAAAGAGAGTGTTATGGGACAAGTAAAGTAAGAAACTTGGGTCTACAGGAGGTGCAAATGGCAGAATAGTGAACTGCTGCCATCTGAAAGCATAAAAAGGAAAATATTTTTGTATCATTTCATGATGAAATGGAACACTTCATTATATACAATATTAAAAACAAAAAAACTGCGGATGCTGGAAATCCAAAACAAAAACAGAATTACCTGGAAAAACTCAGCAGGTCTGGCAGCATCGGCGGAGAAGAAAAGAGTTGACGTTTTGAGTCCTCATGACCCTTCGACAGTTCTGTCGATGGGTCATGAGGACTCGAAACGTCAACTCTTTTCTTCTCCGCCGATGCTGCCAGACCTGCTGAGTTTTTCCAGGTAATTCTGTTTTTGTTTTATATACAATATTAGCCTGTCATAATAATTTTAAAGAACTGAAAATAGATATCTCGACACATCTCTGTGCCTGATAGAACCTAGTCAGATTTATGTTACAGCATTGTTACTATATAACTGTTTTGCCTTATCACAGAATCAATGTAATCTGTCCATCGTAATTGAATTATAAGTTATTTTTTAGTTCTCTATCTGCTACAGTGCTAAACTCACAATAGAAACATATTATACACCATTAAAAATACCACGCTAAAAATGATATTTTCTGCCAGATGATTCAAAGACAGTAAAATTACTAACAGTGAAAATTGCATTCCCTTCAAGCTTTTGCTCCTAAACTGATTACTGATGGTTTGGATCTGACTGGTTTCTTTGTGTAGGTATCAAATCTCCAAGGACTGAGATAAACTGATTTCAGAAGGAAGCAGTCCAATTAGTTTCCATGTGAAAATCAAGGCTGTGTTCTGATGAATAGATCAGAACTAAAATTAATGTACTGGCAATCCTCACTTGTGGGATTATATACTGTATAGCATTACACAATTCTCTATGAATAATCCTCAGTTATTTAATTTTTATGTTTCACATTCATTTGCACAGAGTGACCTGTTTCCTGCCCTGTCTAATGGTTGTGTAATCTAGTCCACAGTTATAGTATCATCACATGAGCATTCACGTCTTTTACGTATGTGCACAATTCCCAACCACATTTGTGATTTATTTCCCATACCGTGAAATTGCATGTTGTCTATCACAGTTCATAAGTGAAACTGTGCAAGCCTTCTGAGCCTTTCCATTAACCAGAAAAGTTGTCATGGATGCTGCAACTTGCAAAGGACATTAGTTAAGAAACTGCTGTCATGACACAAACATGTTGGCACAAATCTATTGCTGCCTGGTGAAAGATTAAACTCTGCTCTAACAAATTTGATTTGGCCAACAATTTGAATTAAACAATGTAAATAACACTGCACATTTTAATGTTAAAAATGGAATTCTCAGATAATTTGAATTAAGCAATTTTAAATTAAAAGTAGAGTTGACTGACTTCATTTCCTTTGAATAAGCTAAAGCCCAGAAAATAACTTTGTTTTTCAGTATGATTTAATCTGATTGTAATATTTAAACTGGCACTTTCATGCTACTTTCCCCAGGATACTTTCACATCTGTTAATTTGTAAGCACAATGTGTAAATTGGAGTTTGGAATTTAAATAAATCCCATTCATTGGGATAATAGCCTTTGTTTTGCCTCTCCTCCTGAATTAGTTAAAGCTTTTTGTTACACAAGCACAAACAATGTCTCTGCCTCACTCATAGTCACAGCCTCCTGTCCCTGACCACTAGCCGAATTTAAGGTAGTTAATCTAAGGGGTGTGACTGTCTCCTGAAACACATCAACTCTGAGCCGGAGTTCCTCGAGCAACCAATATTTGCTACAGATGTGGTCACTAGGAACCACAATGGGGTCCACCAGCTCCCACATCATGCACTACAACACATCACCTGGCCCTGCATCTCTATTTTATTTAATTAGTTTTTCAATTTGTTTTTAAATTTCCTACTGGTCTTTAGTTTATCAATCTGTAAAATATTTCTCCTATTTACCTTTAATCTGAAAGCAAGTTAGAATAGAAATTCAAAATACACTTTTTAAAATCAACTGGAACTCACTCTCTCTGCTGAGTTGAAGCTGAAGTGTTAGGCCTCCGAGCCTGGGCCCCAGTAGTCACCATTAATCTGAAATCAACTTAGAATAGGTAGTCCAAACTAGCTGTTACTTACCTACCAATTACAGGTTTCCTGTGATGCTACTCTTTGTTTTTTTTCATGCGGTGACAGTGACTACAGAGGACACTCTTCCCAAACTACTTCACAGCAACGGTGACTGCAAGGGACACTCCTCCCTGACTGCTTCCCGGCAATGGTGATTGCAGAGGACACTCTTCCTAGGCTGCTTCACAACGACGGTGACTGCAGATGACCCTCTTCCCATACTGATTCCCGGCGATGGTGGCTGCAGGAAACTCTTCTCTGACTGCTTCACGGCAATGGTGACTGCAGAGGACACTCTTCCCTGACTGCTTCCCGGCAACGGTGACTGCAAAGGACACTCTTCCCAGGCTGCTTCATAGTGACGGTGACTGCAGAGGACACTCTTCCCAGACTGCTTCACGGCGATGGTGGCTGTAGAGGACACTCCTCCCTGACTGCTTCCTGGCAACAGTGACTGCAGAGGACACTTTTCCCAGACTCTTACTTCATTGTTGTCTGTTGCTCACATTTCCGGTTTCCGTTTGCAAAGAAATCTGAATCTTCCAAAATTTCCTAGATTCTCAAAAGATTTCAGCAGGTTGGAAAACCACAAATATAACACTTCCATTCAAGGAAACAAGGAGACCAAAAACTAGAATCTATAGGCCAGTTAGCCTAACATCTATCAGTTGTAAAATTCTGGAATTCATTATTAAGAAAGTAGTAGCAGGACATTTAATGCAATCTGCCATGGTTAGTCAACCATCTCATCACTCTCAACTCACAAGTCCATCACACATCCACAGGAATCTCATTCATCCATTGCTCAATGGACATCACCATTCACTCTGTCACACACACCTTCACATCTTCATCTGGCCCCATCGTCTCTGCTCACCTCATCCTCATTCCATCCATGGCTCCAGTACCTACCGAAAAATGCTAGTCATCTTTCTCAAATGCCCTGCCATGCATCTTGCTTACACCCTCGCCATTTGTCTTTATGCAGGACAACATCATGCACAATAAAAGATAGAGGTCCCAGACTGTGGGTGGTATGGCAGACATCAAAAGCCTAAGCAGCTTTGAAAGCAGAGCCATCATACAGAAATTATTATGACCATTCCTGCAGTGATGGTGAGGTCAGCGGCAAGCAACCATGTGAGGATTCTGCACCAGATCATCTCTCTGTCAATGCTACTCTTAATCTACTGTTCTGTGTGTTACATGGCTGCCATGCACTAATAGTCTCCACTTTCTCTCCCACGCACATCTGCCACAAGGCCCCCAGGCAACCTGGACCCTAGCCCCAGTGCCGAGAACACCTCCGATGAGGACCCTGAGGACAGGACCATAGAAGACCAGTCACAGCACTTACCCACACCCTCCAACATCGTTACAACACATACCTCGGTGGTATCTAGATGCAGAGCAGGCTGGGAATCACAATCTGGTCTACAGCAGGCGGAGGCAGGAGCATCTGCCATCGCTGGCACTCGGCGGACTGCTGGAGGCAAGGAATCCAAGTCAGATGATGAACTCTGGATTTGGTCCTGAATCAGTGGCTAGAGCTGCTAAGATAATCACAGGATAATCAGAAAGTGATGGCAGCTGCACTCCTTAGATTGCAAGGGACGATGGGGGAGTCTATCCATATTCAGTCAGATGTGGTTGCACTGTCATGTCAACGCAACAAGGTCAACACTGGCAGGATGGCAACTGCCATAGAGACCTTGTTCCAGGGCATCAGTCCTGCAATGCTGCATGGGCTGAGCTCCATTGCTGAAGCCATAGCTTCCCTCCAATAATGTCAATGTGAGAGGGGTGCAGGGCAGCTCGAGTTCACTCCAGCTTCCCCTTCTCCTCAAGAACTCAGCCAGGGACCCTTGGGTATACTTGGGAAGGAGGACCAGCAGCTCGACACCCCAGGGCAATCCACCAAGGTGACGCCGAAAGTGTCCGGCCAATTCATATCTCTTCTACCTGTAAGACCATCAGCTCCAGTCCCACAGGCCAAGGTGGGTGCATCTGGCCCACAGCAGGATGCCCTAAGCAGACCAGAGCCTTGCAGGTCTCAGCCCTCCAGAGGTTGCCTGCCAATGTCATCACAGATCACAGGCTGTAAGAGTCAGCAGGCTGCCTCCTCCTGTGCTGTGGATGTCAGGGATGCATCAAGATGCAGCAGCAGGGTTAAAAAAAGAAATAAATATTAGGAACACAATGGTGGCATGGGTGTTCGTAAGTTGTATATAATGTGCAGAACTGTAAATAGAATATGGCCCATTCCACATCTCCTCTTGTGTTTGCCGTCTTTTTATTAAGAGCTGTGTTGCAGTCACTCAGGTGCACACCGTGGTTCATCCCCTGACTTATTGCAGATATCGTGATCAGGGGCATTCATTTGTATAGTCTGGTTACATGTCGCTGCAGTGTTTGGCTGTTTTCATCTGCAAGGGTCCACAGAAGAAGCCACCATCCTGCTGCCAGGGAATACAGGCGGCAAAGCAGCTATCTCAATATGACTGAGGTGCAGTACTGAAGGAGGCTCCGACACTCAAGGGAGACAGTCAACTACATCTGTCATGATTGGCCCTGAGATCTCCCCTAACTGTGTGGGTGGACACCCCATACCAGCGACTCTGAAGCTCACAGTTGCCCTCCACTTCTATGCCTCTGGCTCCTTCCAGGGTTCGGTGGGTGATCTTTGCAGTGTCTCCCAATCAGCTGTCCACACTTGTGTCAAGTAGGTTACAGAGGCTCTGTTCAGACAGGTATCCACTTTCATCCACTTCCTCTGTGACCATGCAAGTCAGGCACAGCGAGCCTGAGGCTTCATGGCCATTGCTGGCTTCCCCCGCGTCCAGGGTGCAATGAACTGTACACGTGGCCATCAAGGTGTCAGCAGTGAGCCCGGTGCTTTCGTCAACAGGAAGGGCTTCCACTCCATAAACGTGCAGATAGTGTGTGATCATAGGATGCAGATTCTGCAAGTCTGTGCAAGGTTCCCAGGCAGCTCCCATGATGCCTACATCCTCAGACACTTCCAGGTGCCGGGGCTCTTCAGTGCTCTGGCACAGCTGGATGGTTGGCTGCTAGGTGACAAGGGCTATCCCCTGTGAAGGTGACTCATGACACCTCTCCGCCGTCCAAGAACAGAAGTTGAGTAGCGCTACAATAGGAGCCAGGGCACCGCAAGGGTGGAGAGAGCCATCAGTGTTCTCAAGATGCACTTCTGTTGCCTGGACCGCTCGGGGGTGCACTCCAGTAACCCCCAGATCGGGTCTCTCTGATAGTGGTAGCATGCTGCACTCTACACAATCTTGCACTGGAAAGGGGGGATGCAGTTGACAATGAAGACCTTGACGCCCTGGATGAGGCTGCACATGATGAATCCAGCAGTGCCTCAGAGAATGAGAAAGCACAGGACGATGATGAGAGGCAGAACGATGAGCTGCATTTACACCAAGGAGGCAGGGACACCCGGGACAATTTAATCCAAAGAACCTTCAGCTAGCTCCACACACATGGATCAGCAGGAACAGCATTGCCTGGCACTTCCACACATGGCACTTAAGTGCTACATCTTCCACCTCTTCAGCTTAGTACAAAAACATCAATGTGTACTCAAACAATCATGATAAATCTGTGAAAAAGAAAAACGCGTCACAAACAAAAGACCCTCAGCCATGGTTACAAAGGAGGACTTTCTTTTTTCCAAAACAAAAACACACACCACTTGTTAGCGATCACAAAAATATGGGTCCCTATTCTAAGGCCAACACAAAATTACCAGTGACATACCCGGGTAGTGCCTAAGCTGCCTTATGCTTATGTTTGCGGGTGCTACGTCTAGGTGCTGCTCTATCGCTCAGAGTGGCTTGAGAGACAGCCTGCTGACTCTGCTGTCCTATTTGCCTCAATGACCTTGGCGTGCATCCTCTGGCTCATGGACCCTGTGATAGCCCCGTCTGGGAGGGAGCGGCCAGTTCCAGAACTGACACCTCCCCAGTTGTCACAGCCTCAACGGAAGAAACATTGACTGGCAGAGAGGCGGAGGAGCTGCTGCCCTCATCCGAAGCACCATAATAGGAGCCCGCAGCAACAACAGGAAGGTGCTGTGCCAATGTGAGGTCCAAATCTACCTCCCTGCTCACCACAGATGCATGGGCACCGAGTGCTGGCGCCTGGTGTCCACAACATCTCCCACAATGGAAAACACCACCTGTGGCCAGAACTGCTGTGAGGGCTTGCAGATCAGAGCGTAACTCAATCATATTTTGATCCATTTGGTGGAAGCCCCTCTCTATGAGAGTCACCGATCTCTCATTGAATCCTGATGCTCTGCCCTGAGGGCGGATTCTTCACGCGCACTCTGCCTAGACTCCTCCGTCACAGAGAGCAACTGAACCATTCCCTCATGCAACCCTGCCAGATGCAAATGCACTTCCTGCCGCCTTTCCTGCAGCTGCTGCAATGGGGATAACTCCAGAGGCACATCATCAGTACTGGACTCAACATGTGCCTCGTCCCCTGCAGCCCCCCGGCTGCTGGAGCCATCGGCACTCTCTGTCCCGACCATCTCCTCCAGCGATTGTGATGTGTCCTCTCCATTGTGACCTGGGACACTAGCCAATGGTCAATTTCCCACCGATGTCTGTGTGTCTGTGCTGGTGCCTGGCTGGCTGAAATGATGTGCCACAAGTTGCACATGTTGCCCCTCAGGTGTGGAGGGGGGGGCTGCGGTGCAGACGTGTGGGTCGCTCTGGTGGTGATGCTGAAATTAACAAGGACAGTGCATCAGTTAGCGTGCATTCACTTCAACCTTTCATCCCTTTCACCCCCAGCCTCATAAGTCGCTCACCCTTCAAGACCCTAAGGAGAAGAACATTGGTGAGGTGAAAAAGAGTCGAGCCTCAAACATTAAACACACATGCAGACAGGCTGGTCAGATGGCCTCAGGAATGCCACATGGCTTGTTATGAACCATAGGAGTGGGGAGAGTGCAGAGGTATCTGACCTGGATGCATTGTGGCCTGGATAGTTATGGGGCTGAGGAAACATCACAAACAGTAGCAACATTTGCCGTTGATCACAGGAGATTGACAGGTCACGTTACTGCCCTTCATTCCGTAAGGAGGGGCATAGACCGGGTGGGCAGAAGGCAACATTTCCCCTTGGCGCAGGGATGAGTAGCATGGTTGCATTTATTTAAGTTGAGTGCCATGATGTTCACAGCTGAGGTGCTGAGGACCTTTTGCGTAAAATAATGTGGGGCGCACTGGCTGAAAGGATGGTGGAGGTCCCAAACCTCCTCAGGTGAAATAAGTCTTTGGCTGTGCAGCAGCAATGCCATGGCATGTTAGACATGGTGATAGTGGTCACAAATGGGATAAGGTGACTTTGGAAGGTGGTGGAGACGCGATTCCTCAAGGGGACGAGGGTCCCTCCTATATGACCCAAATGTCAGAGTGTCTCAGTCTGTGAATGAGCAGTGTTTCAGCATTAACGATTGCAGCAACCATAGGTTTGGATGGTGGGCATACAGACTGGATGGGACTGTGGACCTCAAATACCTGGCCGCCAGACCCCAGCCTCGCTGTCCCCTGCCACCCTGGCCTCCTGCCCAGCTCCATGGCCTGCTCATCAAAAGGCGCTCCCGGCATTGTGGTGAGTTTTTGCCTGCAAAACAGAGAAGAGGATTTATTGGGGCTGCTCACTCATGTAGTCTACACACGCATGCCACAACCCAACCACTGTGGCCCATCTGAGGCCTCCAGCGGCTCCTCTCCACACCACTGGTGATCAGTCCACAGACGATAGTATGGCTGGTCCCAACCCCCTCCCCCAACGGCCACATTGGACACATTCGGCATCCATCACTTTGAATATCATACAGCTCTTAGCACCCATGGCAAGGAGGCATAACTAGGTGCGGTGCTGATGCCAGCAGATGGCATTTGCCCAAAACACCTTGAGACACCCCTTGCACCATCTCATTACCATAAATAAGACATGTGTTGGAGTTCTGAATGTGTTGTCCCCAGACTACTCATATGCCACAAAAACCAACATATGCTGCGGGGAGAACCCTTCATCTCCTCAACCACTAAGGCTGGTGTAAGCATGGTCAGTACCCATTTGCCCACCCAGCGTGCGATAGATGCCCTATGCAGTAATGACAGCAAGATGTTGGGGGGAGTCAAAGGCTAAGGCTGCCTTCTGGGTCAAATGGCCAAGACAGACATGGTACCCTTCCAGAGTGCAGCAAATCATTAAATCTCTTGTAGCACTGCGTGCCAGTACACCGCACATCATCATGGGCACTTACAGCGTCACCCACCTCCTCCCACGCCTGGCTGGTTACATGGGGGGCCCTCCTCCTCCCATCTTCTGGATACAGAAGGTGCCGACGGATGCCCACTTCTTGCAGGAGGACAGCAAGGCAGGCATCGGAAAATCGGGGGGCACAGTGGCCCCCCGCTGGCCTCTCCTGCAGCCTGCCCCCCCTCCTCCTGCTCATGCTCATGCTGCTCTGCACTCGCACCTCCCTCCCTCCTCGAGTGGCTGCCTGGCCATTCTTTAAACAGGCTGCCGGCTCCCCATTGGAACCGGCACTCTGAGGCCGCCCGCCCCCGCGACTATTTTCCCGTTCTCCACGGGAGTCGCTTACCCGCTGGGTGGCCCTTAATTGGCCCACCCACAGAAAATGGCGGCACGTCCCGTTTCTTCACTGGCAAGCACCCGCCTACCGCCGAGTTGGTCGGGCCTGCCCGACCGACAAATGGAAAATTTTGGCCATAGAGGCAGAGGTGTTTTCCCATGGCGTATGCATGATTGAAAGGTGAAGGTGTAGTATGGAAGGACCGAAGTGTTAACACATGAAGAAGGGTGATATGTCCTGGAACTCCATGCACTCTGTCATTTCCCAGAGCTTCCACATACTATAAAGGACTGAGCGATCCTGTCTGGCAGCCACACCTGCGATTTCCTAACTACATCTAATAAGCTGTGCAATGATTGTGAGCATCTTTCCAACTTAAGTGTACGAGGCTCTGGCCCTCTCAGCCAAACTAGTGGCCTTGCACCCGAACCTACAGGCCTGAGCATCTGTAACTGAGGAGGTGTTTGTGTGTGTTGCATCCACAAGGCTATCATTTCAATGTAAGGATGCAGCGCTGTACATCCCCTCACCCGACCACAGGCCACAGTCACTAATGCCACATTGCAATGGTCACGTGGTGGGCCTTGGATCCGTTGAGCACAATTGGGAGCCGCCAGTTGTGCCTTCAGACAATGTTGATGGGAGAAATGCGGTATGAGGAATATAAAACTGAACATTCAGTGTGCTCCATGTTGGAAACTACGAGTCATCCTGAGGGTTTCATGGTGTCAAAGAACTTTCAAATAACCAGGGCCAGCACTGTCCACAAGGGCACAATGTCTGCAGTAAAGAAGAGGCATGCTAATAGCTGACATGCAATTGATTGAACGTTGTCAGCCTCAGGAGATCCACATCCATAGTAAGGTGACAAGACATGAAGACCACCATCCCTGAGTAATAGGGCCAGATATCAGTGGGATTGAGGAGAAGGCAACATGGAGGACTGACTCGTGTACATGGATTGAGACCTGCCGAACCTCCTTGGCTGCCTTGGCCCCACTCTCACACATCAGTTACATCATTGGCATAACTCAGACATGGATCACCTTGAGGAGTGCTGTCCAATTGAAGGCTACCACCTACGAGGCCATACACGATAATGGATCAGCTCCTGAGTCATACAGGCTGATGTCATGAATGGAATGCTGCAGAGATGCTTGATGGGTCAGCACCTTTGGACCTTTGCTGGCAACATGCCCTCCACCAGTCAGCGCGCATCTCAGTGATGAAGCATGCTGCCATGGCTTCATCAACATTCAAAGGATAACGCCAAGGAGAGCATGTTGGAGAACTACAGACTCTCATTTTGAAGTGCAGAGTTGAAATGTTAGGAATCGCTATGCTCCACTTCAAGTTGATCCCTAATGCAGGTGACCTTTTCTACAGGATGCTCACTCCACCTTGTCATCCTCCTCCTGGAATCCTGCGGCTATGAGGCCCTCCCGTGCACACCTCCCATGTCAGGCCTGTGCTATGGCCTCTTCATTTGCAGCTTCCTCAAACTCATCACTGTCATACCCTTCGAGGTCCTCCTCATCGGAGGAGATGTGCAGCTCTTCCATCTCGTCATCAGACAAGTCAGTCCCTATTGCAGTGCCAGGTTGTGCAGGGTGCAGCAAGCCACAATGATCCGTGACACCCTCTTGGGAGTGTGCTAGAGTGCTCTGCCAGATCTTCCCAGGCCTCAGAATCGCATCTTCAGCATCCCTATGGTGTGCTCCACCAATGTCCGCGTAGCAGCATGAGCCTCATGATACCTTCTCTCTGCGAAAATCTGAGGCTACTGTACAGGCGTCATTAACCACGTCCTTGGTGGGTATCCTTTGTCCTTGAGGGGACAGCCTTGGATCCTGTGTGGTCCCTTGAAGATTTCCAGGATCTGCAATCTACTCAAGATATATGAGTCTTGGACACTTCATGGATATGTGGCACAAACCTGCAGGATTTGCTTGTTATGGTCGCGCATCAACTGTACATTGAGGGAGCGGAAGCCTTTCCTGTTTATGTATTGGAGTGCCTGCTGCCAAGGAGTTTTGGCACCCTGCACCTGTGGAAACACGGAAATCTCAGTGAAGGAAAGTGCTCTGGTGTCCTTGACTGTTGTCAAAGTCGATGTAATTGTGGGCCTTGGTCAAAAGGGCATTTGTGACCTTATGTATGCATTTGTGGGTGGAGGACTGAGGGATCCTGCAGAGGTCCCCTGTCGAGCCCTGGAAGGAGCCAGTGGCATAGACGTTGAGCACAGCTGTTACAATTGCAGCCACTGGAAATGGGTGTCCTCCGACTCCACGTGGCACCAATTCGTGCAGAATGTGACAAATGTGAGTTACCAGATCCCTGGACATGCAGAGGTGTCGGCGATATTGGCCTTGGTCATCTTGTTAATAAGATAGAGGAAGTCAGTACATACTAGGTGTTGCGAGGCACCTACGCACATTTGTTTCCCTGAACCTCTGCATCTGGAGGGGGCACTGCTGAGCCTTGGTCTTCAGGGTTTTACTCTTGCCTTTGGTAAGCCAAGCTCCTCCTTCACAATGGTCTCCTTCATCTCTCCTTTCTGTCTGCAATTATGCAGGCTGCATCTTCCTGGTGGCTTCCTCTCTGCAGTATTAATGAGAACATACCAGAGTCAGAACTTGTCTGCAATGCTACTCTTTCTGTCAATGACTCGTGAGTGATTGTGGATTAATGGCCCTGGCTCCCATGTCACCATATGCTCACCACATAAATGATCTACACTGTGGTGTGCATACCCAGGTGACCCCCCTCCCACAACTCATGAGCTTATGAAATGAGATTACTTTGGCCAAGCACCTGGATGTGCTGCTTTCAGGCCAGGCACTGTGATCCTCACACACAGCACTGTAGGACCACAGTGTTTGGAGGATACAGGAGCATCAATTTCTACACCGGCCATATGCAAGGTGTCAAGGGTAGCCCGAGGCTTGTCTTCTTGGAACTGACCAGCGCCACTAACACAACACGCCTCAAAAGCTTATGTGTCTGCTGAATGGCACTGAGCTTCATCATCGCTGTGGGGAAATGCCACACTGTGAGCAAGGGGTTAAACCCAGCAGATCAGATATTGGCACTTTGCACGAATAGTGATCCATGAATATTCATCATTGCTTCAATTTGGTGATTTCCTGTAATGCCGCTGAGAGACCACTAACGTGTCTCAGCTGTGCCTGTCTGCTCATGCGGGAATGCACAGTACAGTTAGGTGGCCCTTAAATCGCTGCTGCCCACCATGGCCACCCACCCCACCCCTACAACATTGCAGTCAGCTGTTGTCCAAGCACCTGCAGAGCCCCCAGCAGCAAGGTTTGGACTCATGATACTTTTCATCTGCACAATCACAGCTGGTAGCAAAATGGTGGTGTTGAGCTCTCACTGCCAAACCAGCTTGGGCCCTCCGTGTGCAAGAACGGAAACCCCCACCCCTTTGTCGCCGAGGATGTAAATGCTAAGATTACCCTCCCTCATATACCTCTCACTCGTCCCCGTCTCCCTTGGTCCCATTGCTCTTGTGGTACTTATCCATCAATAAGCCCATGGACGTTCTGAGCTGGAGGGGCCAATGCCCTGTATCCAGCTCAGCCCTCAATATTTTAAGGCCATTTGCACTGTTAAACATGTACACCCCCGGGCACCCTGGCACTCCCCCTTTTCATCAAGCCTGCCCTCACCCTAGAGCCTCCCAAGTTGTCCAAGGCCATTTCCCCCTTAACAATGCCAGCCCTTGTCCTGGAGCCTCCAAAGTTTCCCGGGGCTGGCCATTTCCAACCCCCCGCCCCCCCACACTTTGTCAAGCCAGCCCTTACACTGGAACCACTGAGAGGACACCCCCCACCTTACCACTGGTCTGGTGGGATCAGACTTTCAAGATAGCCCCCTTGAAACTGCTGTGGCGCTGCCACTTGAAGCCTGACACTGAATCATACGAGCGCTGCCCAAGACAAGGTAGGCAAATGGTCCTTAAATGGAGGAGCAAAGTGAAGGTCACCAGGTGCATGTCGCTTATGTACCATTGTGAAATACTAACGTGGCCTCATGATCCAGCGTGAGTGGATGATTCCGGCAAGCAGAGATTATAATTACATCCAAACGAATGGAAATGACAACCCCTACTTTCAGGAGCGGCAAGTGCGACCCGCTATCAGCAGGAAGAGCAGACGATCGTGAACTGTTTTCATGATGGCTTAAACCCAATTTTTGCAATCTCGTGAAATTTTCTGCTTCTGACCACCATGACACCCGCCGCAAACATGAGCAGAAAATCTTGACCAAAGAGTCTGCAGAGGGATATGGATACGTTGAGTGATTGGGCAAAAATTTGGCAGATGGAGTATAATGTGGAAAAATGTGAGGTTGTCCACTTTGGCAGGAAGAATAGAAAAGAATATTATTTAAATGGAGAGGGTCTGCAGGATGCCATGTCCAGAGGGATCTGGGTGTCTCTGTAAATGAATCACAAAAAGTTAGCATACAGAAACAGCAAGTAATAAGGAAGGCAAATAGAATGCTGGTCTTTATTGCAAGGGAGATGGACCATGAAAGTAGAGAAGACTTGCAACAACTGTACAGGGCATTGGTGAGACCACACTTAAAGTGCAGTTTTGATCTCCTTACTTAAGGAAAAATATACTTGGGATGGAGGCAGTTCAGAGTGAGTTCACTAGGTTGATTGCTGGGATGAAGGAGTTGTCTAATGAGGTAACATTGAGCAGGTTGGGCCTATACTCACTGGAGTTTAGAAGAATGGGAGGTGATCTTGTTGAAACATATGAGATTCTGAGGGTGCTTGACAGAGTAAATGTTTTTTTCTCAAGGGGGAATATGGGACCAGCGGGCATACAAAAATGGGTATTCAATTTACAGTAGACATGAGGAAGAAATTCTTCTCTCAAAGGGCTGCTAATCTTTGGAATTCCCTACCCTAGAGAGCAGTGGAGGCTGGGTAACAATATATTCATGGTTGACTTAGACAGATTTTTGATTTAGGAGGGAGTCAAGGGTTATTGGAGACAGGCAGGAAAGTAGAGTTAAGGCCACAATCAGATGACCTTATTGAGCAGTAGAGCAGGCCCAAGGGGTCATGTGGCTTCTTCCTACTCCTATTTCTTATGTCATTATGTTCTTATGTTCACTAAATATTTCAACCCATTTAACTATGTTAGCAAACAAAAATGATCTTGTCAATTCATGTATGTCATTTTCGTAAATGAAAATAAAATCTATTTCTTAATTTTATTACAATATATATTTCACACAAACAGCATTGTTGTTTGCAGTATGCATCTGTGAAATGGCACAGGCAACATAGCTCTCTGGATTTAAATTGAGTTAAAGGGAGTGAAGGAAACACACATTCCCATCATCCCACCATGTAGTATTTCCAGCAGCACGCATTCAGTAACCCACGATCGATAGCAGCTGCTTTTGGGCACAAGGAGACGCAATATCAAGGAGACTACATCTGTAGTTACTGGATCACATATGCCACTTTGTATTTTCCCTGGTGGCGACAGTGGAGAATAATTTATTTCAAATTCTATTTCCTATAATAATAGGGTTGCCAATCTTCCAGGATGGTCCTAGAAATTTGGGTTTGTAGATTCATGTCTGGTACACTCCTGTGAGCAACCTGGGAGATTAGTCACTTGCAGTAGTAAGATAAGTTATGTATTTATTTTCATTTCATTTGAAGATTTCTCCTCAGATATTACAACAATATTGGGAAAGGCTGGCTGACTGACAAACAAAATTCATTCAGTTGGGTAGTAAAGAGTCTGTTCAGCTTCTGGTTGGGAAGGGGAGGCTGTGTGCTGTAAGGATGGACTTTTTGTTTGGCCAGTGGCAGAAGCATAGGGGCTGGAAAGATGGAGATAAAGGGCCAGATTTTTGTAGAGTTGAGAAGACTCTGGAGACATTTAAAAAAGAAGGGTGGGACCCAATTCTGGGATTCTGACCCTTATTCCCAGCACTGGCAGTTTTCGCCAGTGTGGAATAAGTGTGTGGGCAGTGAGTCTGCGCCTTACACTCCCAGCCTAGCCAGCTTCATTAAGAGGGGTAGGCATC
This sequence comes from Carcharodon carcharias, assembly GCF_017639515.1. Taxonomy (NCBI): domain Eukaryota; kingdom Metazoa; phylum Chordata; class Chondrichthyes; order Lamniformes; family Lamnidae; genus Carcharodon; species Carcharodon carcharias. Next base: position 132,301,111 of record NC_054471.1, read on the forward strand.
TCCTAGCCTCTGGCAACTTCCATGGAGTCGGGTCAGCTTCTCCATGACTGGTGCTCCATGGCTCCTTAAAGGAGTCATAAACCATAGTTTGGATTCAGGAATTTACCTTTCAAAAGGTTTTATCCTTGCCCCCTAGCCATTCCCCTTGGCCCCCCATACTCTCCATGCCAACTCAATGACTACTCATGTTCTACAGCCATGCTCCATGGCCCCTCTTATTTTCCATGCCAACTCATGACATTTTCATGCCCAGTATGCACTATAACCAATGCGCCATCTAATAATAATGGCAAGTGTACAGAAAATAACTCCATTGTTTCTACAAGTCTATAAAAGTGTCAATCAGATAGGCCATTAAAAGAACTTTAAAATATCAACAACAGAAGTTTCAAACACTTCACAACTCTTAATCTTGTCCAAATAAGCAATGGGGGGGCATTGACAAAAGAGATCAAAGAAAGAAAAATTTATTATAACGAGTTGCTTGGTAGTGCAAATCTTGAATCTTGCTGAAAAGAGAGATGTTTGCTGAAGCTTTTCATCTTGCACTCATCAGGACAAACACAGGAATGCCAGATTTCAAACAATTACAACAATTTGTACAACAGGAGAAAATGGTGCTGATTGGTTGGCAAGACGACTCTGAATGGCTGAGTCAATGCCAGGGAGAAAGCAATAGGGAATTATAGGCTCTGCAAGTCCTGGGTAATTCCAGAAAGGTGCAAGGCTTGAACTTATTTCTTTTGTTTGCAGAGAATGGGTTCCGCCATATAAATGTATGTAGCTCCTAGCAAGCATAAATGAGCCATGTTAGTTACCAATATTTTCCACCAACAGGATGCTACCATCAGTTCAAAAAATGCTCTGCCTATCACACAACTGAGCAACTTCTTGTATGAATTTCAGGGCAAAATTTTCCGTTTGACGGGCGGGCAGAGCAGGAGCGGACACGGGCGGGCACAGACCTGATCAGCGCCCGCGATCAAGGCTGTGCTGCCATTTTGCGCAGGTGAGCCAATTAAAGCCTGCCCAGCACATTTCTGACTCCTGTGGATAGTGGGAATGTGCAAGTTGCGGCGGGCGTGTACAGACCGCTGGGTCCAATGGTAACCCGGCACGCTGTTCAAAAGAAGGCCTGGCAGCCTCCTGTAGGCTGTTCACAGTGGCCACCTGCAGATCCAACTGCAGGGGGTTTGCTCAGCAGGGCAATCTGAAGGGAAAGGCAGAGGAGCAGGGCAGGTTGCAGGGTCTGCCACAGGAGCCGTAAGCGCTTCAATGATTTGTTGCACTCTGGAAGATTGAGTACCTATGTTGGTGTTGGGCATTAGCCTTATCCTTTGAGGGCCCCACCCCACAAGTCTTACTGTCGTGACTGCATTGACGCTGGGTGGGCAAGCAGATAGTGACCATGCCTACATCTGCCTCAGTGGTTCATGAGGAGATGGGTTCTCCCCCGCACCATGTGTTGCTCTTAGTCGCATATGACTAGTCTGGGGCCAACCAGCAGGAGATGCAGCTAGGCAAATACTCAGAATTCCAACACATGTCCTATTCACGGTGATGAGATTGTGGAAGGGGAACCTTAAGGTCTCATGGCCAAGAGCCATATGCTGCCCTCGACGCCGCACCTAGTTGTGCCTCCTTGCCATGGACTGTGTGTTTCTTAAAGTGATGGATGCAGATTGTGTCCATGGTGGCCATCGGTGGAGGGGGTGGGGGGGTGTGTGGGGAGTTGGGAGCAGTCGTACTATATTTTTGTGACTGATCAGCAGTAGCATAAAGAGGCACTGGGGGCCTGATATGCGTCATTGTGTTTGGGGTGCAGCATGCGCGTGCAGAGTACATGTGTGATTAGCCGCAATGAATGGTCTTCTCTGTTTTTCAGGAGAAAAATGCTCACAATGGCTCTGAGCATTTGAGGACTGGAGGCAGCCAGGCCCAGCTGTTGATTTTGAGCCATTTCGAGCAGGAGGCCCTGGAACTTGAAAGGCACCATGTGTCCAGGTCCACAGGTGTTGGTAAGGCTGGGGTGGAGCAGCCAGGTATCTGAGATCCACAGTGACATCCGCTCTCTCTTCTCACCATCCAAAGCACTGATGATTGTTTGAATCATTATTGTAGCAACATTGCTCATTCACAGACTGATAGAGTCAGAGGCGTGGGTCATAGACAAAGGTCCCTCGGCCCTTCCAAGATGCATGTGTCAACCACCTTCCAAAGTCGCCTTATCCCATTTCTGACCACTATCCCCATGGCCTTATATGCCATGGCATCGCAACTACACATCCAAATACTTATTACTTGTTATTACATGTTAGGTGGGTTTCTGCGTCCACCACCCTTTCAGCCAGTGCGTCTTACATTACTGTGTACAAAAGTTCCTCATCACTTCACCTGTCAACCTCATGCCCCTTACCTTAAATCAATGCCACCAAGTTACTTATCCCTCCGCCAAGGGGAAAAGTTGCTTTCAGTTGACCCTATCTATGCCCCTTATAATGTTATGAAGCTCAATAATGCACATTGGTGGGAATTACAACATCGGTTAGTGTCCCGGGGCACAGTGGAGAGGGCACTTCACAATCGCTGGAGGAGATAGCAGACATAGAGAGTGCCAATGGTGTCAGCAGTCGGAGGACTGCAGGGGACCAGGCACATGCTCAGTCGGTGCCTGATGATGTGCCTCTGGAGTCCTCTGTGACGCAGCAGCTGCAGGAAATGCGGGAGGTGTGTAGGAGCATCTGGGAGTGATACATGAGGCTATGCTTCGCTTGGTGTCCATGGTGGAGGAGTCCATGCGGAGCATGAGTGATGCCATGAGCCTCATGTCAAAGCATCATGCTTCCTCCATGGAGAGAGTGGCAACTCTCGTGGAGAGGGGCTTCCAGGAGAATAAGCAGCTTCTCCTAGGGATACGCTCGGACCTGCAAGCCCTCACAGCGCCAGTGGCCACAACTGGTCATCGCCAATGTGGGAGATGGTGTGGGCTTCAAGATTCCCAGCTCGTTGCCCATCCATCCACTGTGAGCAGGGAGGTCTGAGGCGCCCTCACATCGGTGGAGCAGCTGCCTGTCGTCTCTGCGGGCTCCTCACATGGTGCTCCGGATGAGGGCACCACCTGCTCTGCCCCTCTCCCAGTGACCGCTTCATCGGGTGAAGCTGCAACAACTGGGCAGATGCCAGCTGTGGACCTGGCAGATCCCTCCCAGGCGGGGCCAGCACAAGCTCCACAGGCCAGAGGACAACCGCCAACTTCATCAAGGCCAACAGGACAGCAGAGTCAGCAGGCTGTCTCACAAGCCACTCCGAGCAATGGGACGGCACCATAATGTAGCACCCGTAAACGTAAACATAAGGCACTTTAGGCACACCACGGGTTTCTCACTGCTGCTTTTGTGTTGGCCCGAGATGAGGGAATTATTATTTCCTGATGTTTGAAAAGCGTTTTGCTTATATTTTGTTTGACCATATGATGGAGAAAATTAAATCCAAATGTGTTACCATGGCTGAGGGTGGCTCTTTTGTGCTGCATTTGTATGTTTTACATACATGTCATGAGTGTTTGAGTGGACATTGAAGTTTATGTCCAAAGCCCTTAGTTGCAGCTGATGACCTGGCAGATTTAGCACTTAATTGCCGAGTATGGTTGCACCAGGCAATACTGGTCTTCCTGGACCATGTGTGTGGAGCTAGCTGAAGGTTCATTGGATTAAAGTCTCTCGGGTGACCCTGCCTCCTCGGTGTAGTCCTGGGTCAGCGTTTAGCCCCTCATCATTCCCCTGTGCTTCCTCATCCTCAGAATCAGTGGTGGACTCATCCTGTGCAGCCACAGACTCTGCGTCCCCCCTTTCTAGCACAAGATTGCTACCACTATCAATGAGACACCATCTGGGAGGTGTTGGAGTGCGCCCCCTGAGCGGTCCAGGCATTGGTAGCGCATCTTGAGAAGACCGATGGTTCTCTCCACTACAGCCCTTGTGGAGGTGTGGCTCCTATTGTACCGATACTCAGTTTCTGTTCTTGAATGGTGGAGAGGCGTCATGAGCCACCTTCTGAGGGGATAGCCCTTGTCACCCAACAGCCATCCATCCAGCCGGGCTGGAGCACAAAGAGCCCCAGCACCTGGGAGTGTCTGAGGATGTAGGTGACGTGGGAGCTGCCTGGGTACCTTGCACAGACTTGCAGAATCTGCATCCTGTGATCACACATTATCTGCACGTTCATGGCATCGAAGCCCTTCCTGTTGGCGAAGGCACCGGGCTCACCTGCTGGCGCCTTGATGGCCACATGTGTACGATGTTTTCCAGCCTGGACGCGGGGGAAGCCAGCAATGGCCACAAAGTCTCTGGCTCGCTGTGTCTGGCTTGCCTGGTCCCAGCAGAAGTGGATGAAGGTCAATGCACGTCTGAACAGAGCGTCTGTAACCTGCTTGACACAAGTGTGGCCTGCTGATTGGGAGACACCACAAAGATCACCCACTGAGCCCTGGAAAGAGCCAGAGGCATAGAAGTTGAGGGCAGCTGTGAACTTCAGATCCGCTGGCATGGGGTGTCCACCCACACAGTTAGGGGTGCTCTCAGGCCCAATCATCTGACAGATATAGTTGACTGTCTCCCTTGACAGTCGGAGCCTCCTACGGCACTGCACCTCAGTCATATTGAGGTAGCTGCTTCTCTGCCTGTATACCCTGGCAGCAGGATAGTGGCATCTTCTGTGACCCCTTGCACCTTGGACTACCTCTTGGCCCAGAGCCCCTTGTGCGTGCGCCTGTACTCCCTAAGATGGATCCTCTGGAGGCTGATTGTGCACTCTTGGCCTCCTCCTTATTCTAGCCCTCCCTTCCTCCTCAGAAGAGCTGCCTCCAGTTGGCATATCAGAACCCATACCCAAGCTGAAGGGAGGCCTCCAGAAAGCTGCAGGCCCAATAAAGATTCCTGACTGAAGACTGCTGAGCTGAAGGTTATAAGTACACAGAAAGCTGCTGGAATTTGTTCTGAACTGCTACAGATCACACAGGCAAGTTTAAAACACTTTCTGCAATAAATACTCACAGAGCAGATTGACAACCCCACTGAGCCCTCTTATCCCACCCATGAATGAGTTTTATTAAAAAGTCGCTTACCCGCCCGCCTGTTTCGCCCGTGTGCCGAGCCAAAGATCGCACGGGTGCCTGAAAATCGGCATCGATTGCTGATTTAAGGGCTTTAACTAGCCAGGTAATTAATGGTAGATGCGCGTCTAACTTCATCGCGTGCCCGCCCAACAAAATATTGTGATGGCGCACGGGGTGATGTCAGGACACTTGCGCGATGTCACCGCACATCATTTTACGTGCTGACGTACGGGGGGAGCCGCCCCCATCCGCCTCTGCACATAAAGCAGAAAATTCTGCCCTCAGTATTGATGCAATGCCAGATACTCAGGCCATACATCCCAGCAATTGTCTGTTCAAATCAAACAGCCTGTTCCTTCGATTGTTTGTAAGAGGTAGAGCACAGACTGTGCTCAATCAGCCAGTGATTGCAAAACCCAAAACAAAACCTCTACTGTTATATATGATTCCGCAGTTAGACTTGCTAAATAATCCTGAGTGTCCTAATACTTACACTAGCAACCAAGTAAAGATGATCAGTTGAGCTCATAGTCCCAGAGTACTGAGGTAAGCCTTCTAACTATCCTGCCTTGGAACTCGCCTGCCCTCCCATGGTCACCAAGTGTCTGCTTCCAGGGTGGATGGGCTCGATTCTATCCTGCACCCTCTCCATGGAGTGAAAAGTGTGTGACTGAGTGCTTTAGACTGAGGCTGGTCTGCCAAGTCATGAATTTTCCCAACTCAAGCTATCTCCTTGGTAGCGAAAATCTGGAGGAATACACACAACCTGAGTTGGCACCCCTACCTAACAATTACCTTTCCTTTTTTTCTGTACTGTTGCTGCACCTTTGTGCTGGATAAACCTATCAAATTCCTTCAATTCTGCACCCACTATGGCTTCAATGACTGTTATCTGAAGCTGCTTAAATGGGCACTTCAAGGTATCATGGCTTGGTTCCTCCAGGCATGCACTGTAAAAACACCTGGGATGGAAAATCTGAGTCACAATAAATATACCAATAGTTGTTTGGTAGTACAGAACTTGAGTATTGTTTTGAAAAAAGAGACAAGTCTAAGCTTTTTGCCTTATACTCATCAGGGCAGCTCACAAGAATACCAATATAGAAGGAAAACAACAATTTGTACAGTATGTGCAGTGGGTGCTGATTGATTGGCAAGTGGTGTTCCCATGGAGAATGCACCAGTGATGGTGACTGACAGTTAACAGCCAAGCATTGTTTGAAATTTAAACAAGGCAGCTTGACCCTGATTGGTCACATATTGCCCTGAGGAATGAGTCAGCGAATGGCTGTCACTTACTTTGTTTAGCTGAAACAGGCTTAATGTTCATGTCATTTCATGTTCTTTCTGTCTGCAAAGAACAGTGCTCTTTGTATTCATAAATGTAGCTTCCAGTACACACAAATTCACCACACTGCGAGCCCAACTGACAATTTTAATTTGGTTGTCAGTGTAATTCTTAGCACATTGAGGATTATTTAGCAAATGTTGTTCAATCGCAGAATCACATCTAACGTTGGATACTGTGTTTTGAGCTGTGCAAGCACGGGCTGGTTGGGTAGAGTCTGTACCCTTGTACCCTACCCGTTGCAAACAGTTGCTGTTTGATACGATCCACCAATCTTTGTGACGAACGGCCTACATACCTGGCATCACGCTGGCACTGAAGTTCATATACCACATTACTCGTTTGTGTGATAGATATAGAGGATGTGCAAAGGAGGTTCCCCACAGACCCCTCCCTCCCCAGCCACCCCACTTCCACCCTTGGCCTTACCCCAGCCCGCACAGCTAAAGCTGCCAGGCTTCCCACATGTCATGGGCCTCCCTGAGGCAGCAGGTAGACCATGGGCTGGATTTAAAGCAACCCACACCTTCAAATCTGCCAGCCAGCAAGTGTAACTTCCAGCCCGCAGATTTCCTGCTGCATTTTCAGCTAGTAGGAGCAGCTCCAAGGATATTCTCTAGCCATGTTAGCTGATGTTCCAAAGTAGTGTAAAATGCACCAATTAAAATGTTAGACATCAAAATTTCTTAAGGACGGGTAGCTCCCCAAAAATACATTTTGCCCCTTCTTGCATCTTTATTCGGGAAAGTCCAAAAGCTGACAGAATGCTTTTAAAGTAAATGAGAAATGCAATCATGAGGAAACATCAGTAAAGAAATGGAAGGGGTCATGAACAGTGCTATCAAGCAGCATTTGCTTGACAATAATTTGTTCACTGATGCCCAGTTTGGGTTCCGCCAGGGCCACTCAGCTCCTGACCTCATTACAGCCTTGGTTCAAACATGGGCATGAACATGAATTCCTGAGGTGAGGTGAGAGTGACTGCCCTTTATACCAAGGCCACATTTGACAGAGTGTGGCATCAAGGAACCCTAGCAAAACTGGAGTCAATGGGAATCAAGGGGAAAACTCTCATCTGGTTGGAGTCATACCTAGCACAAAGGAAGATGATTGTGGTGGTTGAAAGTCAGTCATCTCAGCTCCAGGACATCACTGCAGGAGTTCCTCAGGGTAGTGTTCTTGGCCCAACCATCTTCAGCTACTTCCTTCCATCATAAGGTCAGAAGTGGGGATGTTCACTGATGACTGCACAATGTTCAGCACCATCCGTGACTTCTCAGGCACTGAAGCAGTCCATGTCCATATGCAGCAAGACCTGGACAATATCCAGGCTTGGGCTGACAAGTGGCAAGTAACTTTCGTGCCTCGCAAGTGTCAGGCAATTACCATCTCTAACAAGAGAGAATCCAACCATTGCCCCTTGACGTTCAATGGCATTACCATCACTGAATCCTCTGTAATCAACATCCTGGAGGTTACCATTGACCAGAAACTGAACTGGGCTAGCTTTGTAAACACTGTGGCTATAAGAGCAGGTCTGAGGCTAGGAATCCTGAGACAAGTAACTCTCCTCCTAACTCCCCAAAGCCTGTCCACTATCTACAAGGCACAAGTCAGGAGTGTGATGGAATATTCCACTTGCCTGGATGAGTGCACCTCGCACAACACTCAAGAAACTTGACACCATCCAGGACAAAGCAGCCAGCTTGATTGGCACCACATCCACAAACATTCGCTTCCTCCACCACCGATGAGCAGTAGCAGCAGTATGCTCCATCTATAAGATGTACTGCAGGAATTCACCAAGGCTCCTTATACAGAACCTTCCAAACCTACAACCACTACCATCTAGAAGGATAAGAGCAGCAGATAGATGGGAACACCACCACCTGGAAGTTCCCCTCCCCTCCAAGTCACTCACCATCCTGACTTGGAAATATATCGCCGTTCCTTCACTGTCACTGGGTCAAAATCCTGGAACTCTATTCCTAACAGCACCGTGGGTGTACCTACACCACATGAACTGCAGTGGTTCAACACAGAAGCTCACCACCAGCTTCTCAAGGGCAAATAGGGATGGGCAATAAATGCTGGCCCAGCCAGCGAAGCCCACATCCTGTGAATGAATAAAATAAATCAATTTGAATTACTTTAATTAACATTTATTATCGTTTGTGTTCTGTATTTTTTCCTTATTATTCAGTATGCACTTTGCCCCATGTTTGGACAGCAGTCTTGATCTCTGATCTGTTGCATAGCCTTTGAAACTGTGACACTTTGAAATAGTGCTCATGGTTACACTGGTTAATTCCAGAGCTGATGTGGAGTAAAATATTCACTTTTTATATTGACTAAGTATCTGTGAAATGGTGCATTACTTATTCATTTATTGGCTTAGTAAGACCTTAACTAGCAAATATTGGCCATTTAAAAGTTTTCACTCATGATTGTTAAACAATTTTTGGAGGATAGGACTGGTTGGAATAATATGAAAAAAATCATTTTCTACCAAAACTGTACCACTTTTGTTCAATGTTTTCCACTAAAGTTAACAAAGTCAGGTATTTTGGCCTCATTTTTTTCTCTATAACTGCCTAACCTCAATGAAAAAATCATATTAGCCTTGCACTTTCAGAAAAAGCGTGTAACTCATTAAAAACCTTTCAGAGGATTCTTAATATTTCTGTTGTGATTTCCTTTCTTTATACAACTTATTAAGTAATTTCCTTGCCCAATCAATGCCGAATGAAACATTGTCAAAGAAATCTCCACAGTGCCAGGATTCAAGAAATTATGGCCTGAATTTTACCCTTGGAGTGCGCCCAAAGTCCACCCAGCTGGAAGTAGATATAAAACCCACTCCTGGCCAAGCTTGTGCTGTGAGCGCGATCTTACACTGGATGGCCAATTATGGCCTGCCCAGCATGAACCGCGGCCACCAGATGTTGCGGTGGGATGTGTTGGGCACTGGGTCCAATGGGGACCTAGTGGGAAGATCAAAAAAGGAAGAGGCAGCTCCTTGAAGGCTGCCAGAAGTTGTGGGGGAGGCTGAGGGAGCTGTCTGGAAGCTGTGCAAGAAGTGTCTTGGTGTGCAGTCATGGTCTCAGCACCTGGTGGTCATGGAAGGTGGGAGGGCAATTTGGATGGGCACTCTGCCCCCTGATTCTCAGATGAGTGCCTGGGAATGCTGTTCGAGGAGGGGAGTGCCAGACGGCATATCTTAATGCCCAGGGATGACAAGAGAAGGCCACCCCACCTGATCAAGAAAGCCCGGACAGAGGTCAGGACCGCCCAGGACAATGGGCACAACATGGTGCGCCGCACATGGATTCAGTGTGGCAAAAGATTCACTGACCTGTTGTGGTTAGCAAGGGTAAGTGCAGAAATGGCATGGACCTGTGCAGTGAACTTTAGTCAGGCCTGTTGCTCGGAACGTTCAGAGGTCTAAGAGTGTGTATGTCAACCAGCACTGAAGTCTGTCCTGCCAAGGATGGGATGTCAGCATGACTGGCCTCGGTGCATTGCAGGGTGAGATGTGACACAGTGACAAGGCCTGCCTAATGCCTGGGTGGATGGGAACCAGGAAAGGACCTTCAGGGAGATGGAGCAATAATGAGGCTATTTTTCCCTGTCAGGAGAAGAGGAGGCATAACACCATGGAATGCCACAGGACAGGCAGAGGAGTGCCAAACTTGTGAATCCCCACTAAGCGGGAGAGCAATGCACTGAAGCTTGAATGCCGCCGGCCAGCTCGCTCTTCCGGTCGTGGTGAGATGGGAGTCTCAGATGAAGGAAAGAGCGCAGGTGACAGGTGTATGAGTGGTGGGTACTGGAAACCTAACAGGCTCCTCTCATCAGAAGCTGAGCTGTCATAGCCAGAGAGCCCACTGAAGCTCCAGTGCAGGTGGCACCATGCAGCAGGTCTTACTGGCTCCTCAGCCTACCTAGCATGCATAGTGACTATGATGATTGAATGTACTGATCATTTGCCTTCCTCCCACAACTGTGCCATCTGCAGGAGCCGCCGGTGACCCTAAGGACCACCCATTAAGCTCCAGGGAAAACAGCATACCTGCACCAGCGCCACACTGCCTCTCTGAGCTAGACACCAGCGCAGATACTCACGGTGGCATTTGATTCCACAGGTAATGCACAGCAGTGAGGGTACATCACACTCATATGAGGAGCCAGCAGAGGCAGAGAGGACCCAGGGAGCCAACAGTGGGAACAAAACAGGGTGTGAGGACCATGCTTTGTCCGAGGCAGATGCCGAGCCTCTGGAGTCATCCATCAGGCTGCAGAAGTTCTCCTCCAAGCTACTCACCATCCTGACTTGGAAATCCATTGCCATTCCTTTACTGTTGCTGGGTCAAAACCCTGGAACTCCCTTCCTAAAGCACTGTGGGCATGCCTACGCCACTTGGACTGCAGCGGTTCAAGAAGGCAGCTCACCATCACCTTCTTAAGGGCAACTAGGCATGGGCAATAAATGCTGGCCCAGCCAGCGAAGCCCACATCCCATGAATGAATATTTAAAAAATGCTGTCTCTCAATCCACTATAATTGTCAGCTGAAATGATGAAGCTCGAGTAATTATCTCCAAAAAAGGCTGAGAAGAATGATAAAGGTGATGAGGGTTTAAATTGTATATCTTATCAGGACCCCAAAATGAAAGGAACAATGCACAAAAGCCCGATCCACAGATCATGATGTATTTAAGGACAAGCCAAACATGCTGCATAACCAACAGACTGATAGAAATTCCTTTCAACTTGAAGATAGCTCATTGCTTCACCATTGGCAAAAGCATTATATAAATACTATAGAGCTGAATGGAATTGAAGCTATGTAATATAAATTAACAGGGCACACTGATACATAATTGAACACAATATCCAGAAAAGAATGGTGTAGAAATTGAAGGGTATTGGATTCCCTTGTGCACCATAAACATTTTATGCATTATTTTATTCGACAGGTGCTTTGAGTTTTATTCAATATAGATGTAATATTGTGATCCGTTACTGATTGACACTTGAATTTAAAGTGCAAGATCTGGTTCCCTTCCGTTTCCTGCTGAAGAATGATTGATGCTTTTTGAAATTGTGCTGTTGAAACAAAAACATGTATCTTGTTTTTTTTGGGGGGTGGGTGCAGTTGATTTTAAAAGACTGCGTAGCTGGTGCGGAACATTGCTGGCTGTGAGTACAGGATGGAGTAACAGGATTAGGGTGCTCACCCTAGTTCTGGCTAATTCTCTCTTCTTGTGAGGCACCATGGTATCAGCACAATCTTGCAACAATATGTTATGACAGTTATGGCATATTTTGATGTTTCGTGGTATTGTTTGTACTTCAGATGCAATTAATTAATACTGTGTAAATGCTATCTTCATTACTGTATTTTTTTTATTCACTCATTCACAGGATCTGGGCGTCACTGTCTAGGACGGTATTTATTGCCCATCCCTAATTGCCCTTGAGAAGGTGCTGGTGAGCTGCTTTCTTGGACCGCTGCAGTTCCATGTGCTGTATGTATACCCATGGTGCTGTTAGGAAGGGAGTTTCAGGATTTTCACCCAGCGACAGTGAAGGAACAGCGATATATTTCCAAGTCAGGATGGTGAGTGGCTTGGAAGGGAACTTCCAAGTGGTGCTGTTCCCATCTATTTGCTGCCCTTGTCCTTCTAGATGGTAGCGGTTGTGGGTTTGGAAGGTACTGTCTAAGTTGCCTTGGTGAATTCCTGCAGTGCATTTTGTAGATGGTACACTGCTGCTACTGTGTGTCAGTGGTGGAGGGAGTGAATGGTCAGGTGGATTGTGTTGATGGACTTTTACACAGGGGGCTTCATTTAATTTTATCCAATATTTTGCTGCTGCTTTCTCTCTACCTTCATCACCTTCCTTCTTATCTCATGACCTATTAGTACAAACTGACGCACAACAATGGCTGAATCATTACATCTTCATCTCATCAATGCCCTCCAACGATGTAGTGTTTCTTTCAGTTCTTCAAAGGCACAAGAGTAATTTTACAAATTCCCTCTCTGGCGTAATGTTCTACAGAGTATGAATTTGTAAAACCACTCCTACTGTTTCTTCGTCCTTCTCATGAGCTTAATTAACATCTGCCATCTCTTATATTAATGGAAGGAAAATCCTGTGGGCATGCTGACTCTTTTGTAGAATCTGTCTACAGCTTACCCAGTCTTTCCTCATAGCTCAGTTATAGTGCCTCAGTTCCTTTGCACATTCAGTAATAGTTTTCTGGATCAAGGCCTGAGGACTGAAGTAAGTTTGCCCATGGGTCTCATGAAAACCAATTAGGCACCCTGATGCAATGTGCCTATTTTCATCTTATAATTTCCAACCTGCGCAGAGGACAATAAGTAAGTCTTATAGGAGGGAAGCCATCTGGAGGTGAGTGAGTTTAGGCTGTTAGTCGTTAGCAGTAGATTTGTGTAGCTATGAGGAGTAGACCTGCTCCTTTTGATTCAACAATAAACAAAATTTTGGAGAGGTTTTCAATAAATGGTTTCCTTTATGGCCTACTTGTTCAACTGCTAAAGATCTGGAAATGCAGTCAGAGCTTGCGCACGTATGTTTAGGAGTCTTTGCCTGAAATGGGTACCTATACTTATTTCAAATGGCCATCAGTTTTACCTAAAATTAGCCCCTGACTAATTTAGCAGTGGCCCAAACTCCCATGGAGATCAGGTGCAGGCCTTTGTCCTGCTAAATTGGTTACTGTTGACCCCATTTTGGCCAGACAAAAAGTGCAAACATGTTACATTTAGACTCCATGGGCTGGATTTTTGACAACAGTTCAGAGGCTGACAGGCACCCAAAATGGTGTTGCTGACCTACGTGCTGATTCACTGCCACTCCCCTGACCCCAAACTACTTTGAACGAAGGTGGCTTGGAGTCAGATTAGCTACCTGCTGGGAAGTGGTGGGCAGCCAATTGAGGGTAATTATTGTTAATTACATGATCCCTTAAGACCTGTTCCCATACCAATTTCATTTCCCAGTTGGCAATGCATGCATCCCATTTGGACGTGGTGGGCTCAGGCTGGGGTAGGATGGGGTGGGGCCTGATGGATCACACCAGGGACTCCTCCATCCCCCCACCCCGACCATCTGTCCAAAATGGCAGCCAGGCAACAGCAGCAGCCATTGGTCATCACTTGGAGGGATTGTCCCTGCAAGATAGAAACATAGAAAATAGGAGCAGGGGTAGGCCATTTGGCCCTTCGAGCCTGCTCCACCATTCATTATGATCATGACTGATCATCCAACTCAATAGCCTGCTCCCACTTTCCCCCCATATCCTTTGATCCCTTTCACCCCAAGAGCTATATCTAACTCCTTATTGAAAACATACAATGTTTTGGCCTCAACTATTTTCTGTGGTAACGAATTCCACAGGCTCACCACTCTCTGGGTGAAGAAATTTCTCCTCACCTCAGTCCTAAATGGTCTACCCCATATCCTCAGATTGTGACTCCTGGTTCTGGACTCCCCCACCATTGGGAACATCCTTCCTACATCTACCCTGTCTAGTCCTGTTAGAATTTTATAGGTTTCTATGAGATTCCCCCCTCATTCTTCTGAACTCCATTGAATATAATCCTAATCGACTCAATCTGTCCTCATATGTCAGTCCCGCCACCCCAGGAATCAGTCTGGTATACCTTCGCTGCACTCCCTCAATAGCAAGAACATCCTTCCTTAGATAAGGAGACCAAAACCGCACACAATATTCCAGGTGTGGTCTCACCAAGGCCCTGTATAATTGTAGCAAGACATCCCTGCTCCTGTACTTGAATCCTCTTGCTATGAAGGTCAACATACCATTTGCCTTCTTTACCACCTGCTGCACCTGCATGCTTGCCTTCAGTGACTGGTGTACAAGGACACCCAGGTCTTGTTGCACATTCCCGTCTTTCAATTTATAGCCATTCAGATCATAATCTGCCTTCCTGTTTTAGCTACCAAAGTGGATAACCTCACATTTATCCACATTATATTGCATCTGCCATGCATTTGCCCACTCACTCAGCTTGTCCAAATCACACTGAAGCATCTCTGCATCCTCCTCACAGCTCACCCTCCCACCCAGCTTTGTCTCACCTGCAAATTTGGAGATATTACATTTAGCTCCCTCATCTAAATCATTAACATATATTGTGAATAGCTGGGGTTCCAGCACTGATCCCTACGGTACCCCACTAGTCACTGCTTGCCATTTGGAAAAAAATACCCATTTATTCCCACTCTTTGTTTCCTGTCTGCCAACCAGTTTTCTATCCATCTCAGTACACTACCCCCAATCCCATGCGCTTTAATTTTAGATGCTAATCTCTTATGTGGGACTTTGTCGAAAGCCTTCTGAAAGTCCAAATAAATCACATCTACTGGCTCCCCCTCATCAACTCTACTAGTTACATTCTCCAAAAATTCCAGTAGGTTTGTCAAGCATGATTTCCCTTTCATGGCCAGGTAGTTGTGGCTTTTAAAACTTCAAAATAAACTTTACTTTTGCGTGTCCCTTGCATTTTCCATCTTCAGATCAGCAACTCCCTCCTTGGCTAGTGGGGCTGCCAATCACTGAGTGCTGACCTCAAGAGTTAAAAGCCTGCCCATTGTCCCTGAGTGGGCGGTGATCCCACTTCCTGCCCTTTAATTGGCTGGAGATTTGAAAAGTGCCATGGACCTGTCTGAAGCACACCATGCTGGGTCGGGGCATGGGCATTTCCTGACCCTTAATTGAAAATCCAACTATATGTGAACTTTGTGCCCATTTCTGCAATTTCATAAATTGTCTATTCATTTTGACCAAATAAACATTTATCCTATTCTTTTCATCAATAATATTTTAGTAACAAAATGTAATGACAAAGAGTCAGAAGATATCTGATTTTATCTAGAATAGATATATGGGAGCAAACGTTGGCCAGAATTCATGTGTTAAATGAAGGACAAACCAAGGAGCAGTTAACATCTGAACTGTAAGAGCACAATTCAATTCAGCAGAGACAAATGGCTGTTGTAGTGATTTGAAAGGACTGGCTTAGCAATCAGTAGTGTTCACCACAGGGACTTTACAATAAGCATTTCATGAGGTACAATTAATTGGTCTTCCCAAGAATCGCAATAATTCATGTGTAAATCAGAACAAAAGAGTTAACATTTTGGCAACAATATCTGACTGCAGTGGAGAGTGATTAGTGTTCAGTGACATCATAGATTTATGCATTCTCCTACAGACATGCCTAAATATAAAGCTGTGAACGTAGATTTACTTTGGCTTTGAACAGGTTCAATAAAAAAAAACAGATGCTACTGTGTTCTCTGTAAAATTTTGGAGCTTTGACTTTCAAAGTGAAATTAAAATAACTATCCTGTAATAACATTGGCCAGGATTTTACATTCGGTGTGCAGCAGGGGCAGGCCCAACACGCCGGAACGTAAAATGACATGCGATGACATCAGGCATGCATCCTGACATCATCGCGCAGTCTCACAATGTTTCATTTGGCGAGCGTGCACCGGAGCCGGCTGTGGGCCCACTGATAACTTTACATTTTTTAGGAAACCTCATCCACAAGCAGGATGAGGTTCCCTAAAGCTTTTACAAATTGAATACAAACATTTTTTGAAAAATAAAAACATGTCCCATCTCATGTGACATTAAGTTTTTAATGTTTTTAATAATTTCTTCAAAAAGTGCCTCAGGGAGATTGAAGCGCTCTTTCATGCACATGCGCGAAAGAGCGCTGGAGCCGACTCTCCCTCCTCCCCCTGCCCACACAGGTAGCGCTGAATTGGCCCACCTGTGTGAAATTGCGGTGCCTAGCCGGTCGCAGGCAGCGGTCAGCTCCACAACTGCCCCGCCTGCTCCCACCGAGTCCACCCAACGCAGGAAAAATTCAGTCCATTAAAAATGAATAAAAGGTAATCAAACATAGGTTAGTGATTGTAAAAATAGAAATACTCAATTGGCAACTGCTGCAAAACAATCACATTTTACCGAAACTCAAAAACACGTTGTGGGTTTTGCAATGAATGACATATGTAGCATATGCTACAATTCAAATTTTGCCACATGGCGATATTTAAAGTTTCACAATAGAAACAGGTTAATGGAAACTTAAAAATATGGGCTATCTGTAATTTTCAGAGTAATATACATCAACACGTTAAAGCATCTTTAAATTAGAATGAGTGTTCAAATGAGTGAGACCTTGCCAGCAATGGTACTTGGAAGTAATTTTTTTCTCCTTTAAGCCAGAGTCCAAAATCTTCCAGAATTATATCAGTCATCAGCCTTCCTTGTTTCCTTGTTTTAAGATGCTGCTGCATCAATATATTAAATATTTGTCATATAGGACTTTTGTATAGAAGAAGATAAGCTTCTTCAAGGATGAGCCATTCTATGCAGTGAATTGCCATCTATTATTTAGGTGAGTGATCACTATCTTAATATTGTCAGCTGTTGGTATCCTAATCTAAAATTAGATCACGCAACACTGCCCATGAGACCAATTTAAAATACAGCTGTCACTCTCATGTCAGCTTGTCGCCAACTGTGGAACAAAGGTTCAATGAACACTTTCAGAAAGCTGGGTAGATTTACTGTGGCATGGTTTAAATTTGGAATTTCATAAACATTGCCAGTTACAATACTTCCTGCAAAAATCTTTATCTGTGGTTGTCCTTTCCACTTGCATCCCAAGTCCACACAGCCAAAGACTCGCACACTGAGAATGAATTTAACATTGGCTCTTTACAGGTGCCAGCAAGAAATGGCAAAACTAGAGAACTTAATTTTCCTGCTAATCCTTACAGTAGGTTGACATTCTACAGAATTAGAGTAGTATGCCATAGTGTGGATATAATGGATCAAAAATTGCAGAATCCCTCAGCTGCGCATGCGATTGGGAGCTGGGAGGATCAGTAGCATGTGGAAAATCTGGAAGTCAGTGCAGCGCACCTGGGAGTGGTTTATTTCTGACCCAGCTACTACATTACCACATTATCTTTCAGTTATCCAACTCGCTTGAGCAAGCGTGATGAAAACTTGCGCAATGCGATTCCAGTTCCAGTATTTAAAGGAACAACGCCAAAGGTGCAATTTGATGGCGTTTGAAGTCAGAAGCACAAGAGAAGGAATTGACAGAATGGAGCCCAGACATTTAAAAGTTGCACTTGTTTTAGTGACACCTCTCTGGATTCACTGCAGGGAGCTACAAGGGCCTGCAGGAAGATATTCTTTCCCACTGATGGGATAAAGGAGCCTACAGGTGAATAAAGCATGGCTGGAGGATGTCCATGAAGTCAGCTGCAGGACTGTGCTGAAGCATTCATGGATTCAATGACAAAAGCAGTTTAATGACCTA
Source organism: Carcharodon carcharias (assembly GCF_017639515.1). Lineage (NCBI taxonomy): Eukaryota > Metazoa > Chordata > Chondrichthyes > Lamniformes > Lamnidae > Carcharodon > Carcharodon carcharias. The sequence goes on from NC_054471.1 coordinate 132,318,973, forward strand.
AGCAAGATAGGAAAGGTGAGTATAGTGGCACAGTCAATTATATCTTGATGTACATATCACCCCAACCCCCTCAAGTCTGTTTCCTCAAGCCTAGACCAGCACATTAGTTCTCACACCAACTTACCTTGCAGGTGCGGCCACCCTGTCTCCCTTAGTAATTCCTCATATCCCCATTTGTTCATATATCACTGAACCTAATCCTCATATTGATGAAATATTATGCCTCTCCTTCATTGTCACCCTCAAAGGTACTCCATCCATCCATTCAACACGTGATGACTCTCACTTATTGGTCTCTTTCTTTTTCCCCTTGCAGGAGGAGAGTGCGTAGAACATGAGGGAGAGGCAGAGAACTGTCTGACATTCCTCACAGCTATCTCACAACTGACAGCTATAGAGGAGGGGGTGCTGGAGATCCGTAAAGTTTCAACATGCCTGACCATCAGATATGGGTAAACGTGGCCTCCCATCTAGCTCGTGACAGAATTTAATAGCAGACCATCACATGGCATAAAACACTCACTCAGAATGACTTGAATTGGCTTTTCATCTGGTGACTCACATTTCACAAATGAACAAGAGCAGATGATGGAGACAGGGACAGCAATGAAGGCTCCATGTCAGAGGGCACAGCATGATCCAAGCTTTGCTCAACTGGAGACAGATGCTGTATATCAGGGTCTGTTGATGAACAGGGTGCTTCTGGAAAAGCAGCAAAGAATGTGTGGTTGCTGTATTCCAGTCTCGCTGTGCACGCTTGCATTAGAGGAGACTTTCACAAGTGACATAATGGAGCAGGCAAACTTGGCACACTGCCAACAACTGCAGAGCAGGCCTGACGGTAGAAGCATGGTTTCAACATGCTAATGGTCTACTGTATCATATTTTGTGTGGTACATGGATTTTGTTGTTTGCATGCATGGGTTGCACAGTGTAATCATGAACCATGTCATCATAGGTTAACTCTTGTGACCCAGTAGTCACCCTTTGGTTTGTGGGGGTCACTCAAATGTTGCTGGAATGGCAGGCTGCCCCAGAATGAAGGCACGATGACTGCTGCAAGGATACTGAGCATTGACATGCATGATTCACTATGGTCACATACCTACTGGACATTCAGGGAGTGGAATTGCTTTTGGCTGTATCAAAGAGCAGAGTTGACATGCGATACCGTCAGAGCAATGTGCATGCGGACAGTGGCATACTGCACCATGAGAAGCCTGAAATCCCTTTTTGCCTGTGAGAATACAATATAGCTCGTTCCCAATGAATAGATAGCCTTCCTCCTGCTGAATGTGTGTTCAGTTGTGTGAATTTAGGAGGGGGCATTATCTGGAGAATTGAGCTCAAAAATGGCATCCCTAGTGTCAAAACAGCGATGCACGCTGATTGATGTCATGATCTATCTGTTCTGCATACTTCTGAAAAGCACTTATCGCATCTGCCATGCCCTCATTAATATGGTGTTCAGCACAATTTGCCCCAGTTTCTCACCTAAATAATTTAAGTGGACACAGAAATCCAGCTTACTGATAATATACAGTAGCATAGGCCAATTGATGTACAATACCTTAATTTTATTTACAGAGCCCTTGCGTTCAATATTTTGCTTTCATACAAAATGTTCACAAGAATTTTTTCATACAATGAAATGAGGCAGTGCAGTTCTGGAACAAGATTTTATTTGTCCCTATCCCACCAAGCCCCATGAAAATAATCTTTGTGGTGAACCAGCACTGCCTAGGTATTCACATCCAAATTCAATTTAAGTCCAAATGCTGCTTTAAGCAGCAGTGTTCAGATAGGATTAACATGCACAAAGCTGAATTTTAATATTTTAGTGTTATGCTGTTCCTGGAGGCTTAAAAGAATGTTGATTCATGTCATAAATAAATATTGAAGTTACAGAACATCTTTGTGAAACTGCAAAGGTTAAATACTTCTACCTGCTTCAAAATCACTGCTGGGACCTAAAGCTTTAATGGTGTTAAATATAGTTTATATTATTCAATGCACTTCTTCAGTTAGGTATCATTAATGAATGCAAATAAATTATTAAATAAATTATTAGCATACTTCATTAACACTGATGTTTCTGCTATTGACTGCTATTTTAAGAATCATTTTTCTGTGTTGAAGCTTAGTACGTGTTACCCAAAATGAAAGTTTCAAACCTGGTTGGAGATATTTTACCCAAATTGTGGATGTTTGCTTAGTTTTGCAAAGAGTGTTCTGATAGTCCAACCGTTCAAGGCAAACCACAAAAGCCATATGGGATTGTGACTTAGGCTGCTTTTCTAAAGGACATTTGCAGAGGCCTATTTAGGCATTGCATTTAATATCAACAGTTTGTATTAAAGCAAGGGTGCACTGAGAAATCTCCATGTAGCAACAATGAATATGACCCTAATTGTTCAGGGTTCCCACATAGTGGTTCCTCAATTTCAGCAGAGCAGTCAAAGGGACACAAGTGCGAGCTGGATACTTTCCCATCCAAGAAAGATGAACAAGTCACCAGGCCACTTTGTTCACCTCCCAGCATTGTTATTGGATAAAAAAAAATCAATTCTGCATGGCGTAACAGGAATTTGAAAAAATACATGGACACTATCTTAATTAAATCAGTTATTTCAAATATCAAGCACTTAATCTTGAATCCACACCATGCAGCTATTTATTACCTATGTGTATTAGGTGTTTCTTAGCCCAAAAGACGTTATCTTTATAAAGTAGTAAGCTAGTTCTCTGGAGAACAATCACTACTTCAGTAGAGATGTTGGTTTAGTTGATCGGAGCAGTATTTTTCAGTTGAAAGCAGAAGCTAGTGAAAGAGCCCTTCTAACATTTTTAGATATAAGTACATTGAACAAATGTTTCTAATAAATAACTGCACAGAGCACACCATAAAGTTGGTAGAGTGCATTTAAATTACAACCACAGAAACTTGCCTTACACTTTAACTAGTACCATTTTTGCTGTAAATCTTGCCTCTAGTCAAAAATATCAATAAATCCAGAAGGCATCAATGATCTATTGCCATATATCTTGCAGTCATAAATCCACTGCTGCTCATCAGTTACTGGAGTGGCACCAATGCTGGTGCAAAGGTCACTACAAACTGCTTCAATGATGATTAAACTTTTAAAATATCAGTTCTGAAAAAGGCACCAGCAATCCTTAGGAGCTTTAGGCATGATATAATGACTGCATGTAGGCAGCTTGTTCAGCTTGGCCTACATCTGATTTTGAAGTATGCTGGAAATGCCACTGAGGGGACAATTAAATCCAATCCAAATATATTCTTTCAATAATTGGAACAGGAAAGCAAAAAGGCAGGAGGCATTTATAAACACGAAGGAACTGAATTGTTAAAAAAAAATCAATTCTGCATGGCGTAACAGGAATTTGAAAAAATACATCTGGCCCTTATCCTTGGCTCCACCTTGCTATTAAGCCACTTAACCAACAAAACAAATTAAGGCAGCCATTTTACAAAATGAAGACTTTACTGTTGCCAACTCTTATTCATATGTTCCTGGAGATTTTCATCAGATGACCTTCCACCCCCAAAGACATCACTCAAACAGACTTTCTCCTATCTAAATATTTTTATAATAAATAAACAAAACCAAGAAAAATATGTTTATGATTTTTTTCTCTTTCATTGCTCACAGTAGCATGCAAGGGATTAATCTTCAATTCCTGGAGTTTGGCACAGTCCACTGAGATCTAGAGACACCAGAATCCTAGCAGGCAGTCAATTGAAACCCTGAAGCCAGTCTGCACTGTTATGTGTAGAAATTTCTATTGCAACACAATTCATGGGTAGTAAAGTGTTCATTACTAATGGTCACTAGTAGAATGTGCCCTGCTGGCGTGCCAACCAGGGATACGCTCTTCACAGCAATGCTATCAAAAACTTCTCTGCTGCATTGCTGACGCAAAACAGATGAACAAATTAGTGCAGTGACTGTCCTGAAAATTCCACTTCAGCTTACTTGAGTAATTATAAAACCGCATAGAACGTAAAGCACGAAACAGACTAACCAACCCTTGAAAGTTTTAATGTTGCACACAGGCTCCCTCCTACCTCGCCTTCATTTTGCCAAAGCAGGAAGTACACCCAATAAGGGAAGCAGAATTTCTAACCAGCAGATCCAAATTGAAAGTATTGCATATTTAAAGGTAAGTACCCACATGGGGCATAAATATTTATTTCAGCTTCAAAATCAGTTTCAGATATTTGTCAGACTTGGTAATGGGTGGGATAGGTAGGGGTGGTGTTGGCGGGGGGTGTGAGTGAATAGTGAATGGCATGGAATAAATGAATTGAAAGGAAATCTAACGTAGGAATGGAAAGCCGACTCTAAGAAGGAGTGTTACAGCACCCAAAACACCATGTAGAGTTGGCAAAAGGCACATACAGCTTTATGATGTGGCTGTGAGGAGCTTGTTCTGACTGGGATGGGATGACTGCACAGTTGATCTAGCCCCACTACTCCATAGGTTGTGCCATTAGTTTAAAAGTTTGGTTCACTCACCGAAATGGCCAATTCTTTACTTTCACTCCTGGTACCCAGAATAAAAGAGACTTTAACCTGGCTTCTTCCAATAAACAACAAACTTATTAGTTTATTATAAAATCAGTCTCATCAAATAGAAAGGCAAAGCTTATAAACATACAGAATGGAATATGAAATTAAACTAATTCTCTTTCGAGATACCCTAAGTCACACACGCACGCACAAAAAAAAACAATGAAATAAAAATAGAAATGGAGGAACTCTGCCAAAGGTTAAAAGCCAATGGTTGAAAGGAAAAGGGTGGATGGTGGAGTCCTTGAAATGGTGCCCAGGTTACATGGTTGGTTTCTAAGCACTGATCCATGAAACACTCAATGACTCTGGTACTGCTTTTCAGGCGGGCCGGAGGAACACTTGCAGATACTCTATCCAAGCAAGTAGTGACTTGGGAGCAGCTTGTATTCACTTCTGGCTGTGCACTGGCTCTGCTCTGAAAAATAGCTGCTCCCTTCCTTCCCAAGTTGTTGGTCCTTCTCTTCCCCAAAGCAAAACCAAAACCCACTTTTAAAATGCAATCTTCCAGGCTTGGTTTTTTGTCAGAGCCATTAAAACCATGTGATCCCCTTTGTACACAGTCCACCAGATTCAAAAGGTTTCCAGCCTTTGTTTTCAACTGCCTAATTACCCTTTCTTTTAAAATGATGCTTTTTCCTAGAATAGCAATTAACCCTTTAGGGACAGTATCTATTAAAATACAAATTCTTCTATCATGTCCTTAGTCCCTGAAGATGAACCATTTTCTGTGATTAAAGTGTTCATAACAAGCTCATCTGCCCAACTTGACACTAGGGCCCCTCCCTGGAAGGTACTAGGGCACCATGCATGACCGCAGATGGTAGGTATGCCCACACCCTGTGCACTATGTGTAGGACCTGGGAACAGATGAAGAAGACAGCATAACTAATTTGTCAGGGAATCAGCACCAAACGTTAAGTGTAAATCAGGAATGGTCAATAAATAGTTTCCTCCAAGTATTTCCTGATCTACATAAACTCCAGGCCCAGCTCTCAACCTTACAGTTCATTTTCAAACTTGCTGGAGGACACACCTTCAAGATGCAAGATGAAATTGTAAAGCTTGGGCACGCATATCTTTCAAAGCCAAATGCTTCAAGTTATTTTAGATTAACCTAGCTGCATGATTCACCAACACCAACTGACACCCATGGCCTCTTGTGCAACTTTCACATGCGTCTGCTCCTTCAACCTTTAGTGAGCTCAAACAGGTGCCACCTGAAGGCTCAATCCTAACCTGAAAGATGGCCTCCCTTATCAAGTGTCCTCTGGCATAACCAAGGAGCTCTGCTGTGGTCTGTGGCCCAGCCAATCTGAGTAGTTACAGGTCTTGTCACTCACTTCTGGTGCAGGCAGACATTCTTCTGATAAATACTCTGGAAACTTTCTTTGTCCTTCAGCTCCCAAATGGAAAGAAGAAATGTAAAAATAAGGAACAAGCTACCAGAAGGAGCTATTGCACATAACAGTAAAATACCCCAGCTGATGGATAAGTGGGTTCCAGTTCATGGGGCACTGGCACCAGTGCTAGAGAAAGTGGGGTCTGTACCTTTGGGGCGGTCTACACCTGAACCGTGCTGGGACGAATGTTCTTGCAAATCGCAGAACTAGAGAAGTTGAGAGGACTTTGAACTAAACAAGACGAGTGAGGGACCAAGCCTGGGTAGATGTAACAAATCAAGGGGTAGATTCAAGGCAGGAAAGCATAATAGGAATATGGGAAATGAGGGTCATAGAATAGCAGAAAAGACAGAGAGATAAAATCTAAGAATGCACCAATAGTTAAGACTAGATGTTGCAAAGATAACAAAAAGACAAAACTAAAGGCTCTGTATCTGAATGCAGATAGCATTCATAACAAAGTTAAAGAATTGATAGCACATACTGAAGTAAATAAATATGATCCGATGGCCATTACGGAAACGTGGCTGCAGGATGACAAAGATTGGATCCTGAATATTAAGGGGTATATGACATTCAAGAAGAATAGGAAGCTAGATAAAGGTGGAGGGATAGTATTGTTAATCAAGGATGGCATTGGTGCAATAGTTAGAGATGACCTTGGTTCAGGAGATCAGGATGTAGAATCAGTTTGGTTGAAGATGGAGAATAGTAGGGGAGAGAAGTTACTAGTGGAAGTGGTCTACAGGCCTCCTAACTGTGACCACAATGTAGAGCAAAGTATACAAGAATAAATATTAGGTGCTTGTGAACAAAAAGCATGGGCGATTTTAATCTACATATAAACTGGAAAATCAGATTGGCAGTAGTAGCCTGAACGAGGAGTTCATGAAATGTTTTTGAGATCATTTCTGAGAGCAGCTCATTCTGGAACCAATCAGAGAGCAAGTTATATTAGACTTGGTATTGTATAATGTGACAGGCTTAATTAATGACCTCAGAGTAAAAACACCCCTAGGTAGCAGCGGCCACAATATGATTGAATTTTACATCCAACTTGAAAGGAAGAAGAATGTGTCTAAGACGAGTATTTTAAGCTTAGATAAGGGCAACCATGAGGGCATGAAAGCTGAGCTAGCTGAAGTGAACTGGCGTACTAGCTAGTAGATAGATTGATAGAGAAGCAGTGGCAGATATTTAAGGGGATATTTCAGAATACTCAGAATGAGTATATTCCTACTATAAAGAAAAATTATAAGGGGAGGACCCACCATCCGTGGTTAACTAAAGAAGTTAAGGAAAGCAGCAAACTTAAGGAAAAAGCATTCAGCTGCGCAAAGATGAGTGGCAGGTCAGATGATTAGTCAAAATATAAAGAATTGCAGAGAATGACTAAAAGGTTAATCAGGAGAAAGAAATTTGAGTATGAGAAAAAGCTAGCTAGGAATATAAAAATGGATAGCAAGAGTCTTGACAGGTATTTAAAAAGGAAAAGAGTGACTAGTGTGAGTGTTAGTCCTCCGGAGAGTGAGAATGGGGAGTTAATAGTTGTTAATAAGCAAATGGTAAATGAAATGAACAAATATTTTGCTTCTGTCTTCACTCTAGAGAATACAAAAACATTCCAGTAATAGCTATAAATCAAAAGGTGGAAGGGAGAGGAGAAGTTAGCAAAATTACAATCACTATTCTGAACAAACTGATGGAGCTGTGGGCCGACAAGTCTCCAGGTCCTGATGGACTTCATCCTGGGATCTTAAAAGAGGTAGTTAATGAGGTAGTAGATGCATTGATGTTAATTTTCCAAAATTCGCTAGATTCTGGAAAGGTTCCATCAGACTGCAAAGTAGCAAATGTAACTTTTCAAGAAGGGAGGGAGGCAGAAAACAGGAAACTATAGGCCAGTTAGCTTGACTTCTGTGGTGGGGAAAGTGTTAGAATCGATCATTAAGAAGGGTACATGAGTCACAAAAAGTCAGTATTCAGGTACAGCAAGTAATTAAGAAGGCTAATGGAATGCTCTCCTTTATTATGAGAGGAATTGAACATAAAAGTAAGAATGATATGATTCAGTTATAGGGGGCATTGGTGAGACCACATCTCGAATAGTGTGTGCAGTTTTGGTCTCCTTATTTAAGGGAGGATGTAAATGCATTGGAGGTGGTTCAGAGTAGTTTTACTAGATTGATACCTGGAATGAGTGGGTTGTCTTATGAGGAAAGGGTAGACAAACTGGGCTCGTTTCCATTGGAGTTTAGAAGAGTGAGGGGTGACTTGATTGAAGTATATAAGATCCTGAATGGTATTGACAAGTTTGACATGGAAAGGATGTTTCCTCTTGTAGGTGAGTCCAGAGCTGGAGGACACTGTTTTAAAAGTAGGGGTCACCCTTTTAGGACAGAGATGAGGAGAATCTTTTTCTCCCAGAGGGTTGTGCGATTTTGGAACTCTTCGCTCCAGAAGGTGGTGCAGAGGGGTCATTAAATATTTTTGAGGCTGAGGTAGATAGATTTTTATTAGGCAAGGGAATCAAAGGTTATTGGGGGTAGGTGGGAATGTAGAATTCGAAACTCAAACAAATCAGCCATGATCTTATTGAATAGTGGAGCAGGCTCACTCACGAATGGCTACCTCAGCTTCTATTTCATCTGTTCGTATCTATGTTTGTATAATTGATGATAATGGAGAAAAAGAAAATACCAAACTCACCACAAATTACCTGAAAAGAATAAAGAAATGGGGTTATAAATCCTCAGCCCATACTCCCACCATAACTGTACCAGGAATGCGCCAGAAGGATGGGAAGTTAGGCCGGGACCCACATTTTCTGGGTGCCAGTTGGTGAACCTTGCCAGCAGTGGCCTTCAAGTAACTACCAGAAGGTAGGGGAGCAGAGGGTTGTGAAGAGCTGGCAGAAATGCTGTAGTGCTCCTCCAGGCTCAACATGAATTTGAAGAATGGAAGAAAAAGCTACATCTTCAAAGGTGGCCTGAGGTAACATGCACGCTCGAAGAAACTGAATAGAGCAGATACCTCATTAGGAAATTTAGAAAGCTTATTGCTCACTTTAGATGACCATCTTAGGTGTTTGAAAACCATCTACGACAAAGATAACACTATCTTTTCAGTTCTGTTGAAGGGTCATGAGGACTCGAAACGTCAACTCTTTTCTTCTCCGCCGCTGCTGCCAGACCTGCTGAGTTTTTCCAGGTAATTCTGTTTTTGTCAAAGATAACACCAGTTGTTTTTCAGGTGTCCTTTGGAAATAGCCCTGAAAATTTGTCATTTTTGCCCTCCACTTCATCTGGAAATGGTGCACTGATGTCCAATTTCTGTTTTTGATATCATATTCAAGGAGCTCAGTGACAATAGATTGCAATCAATGACTAAAACCAGGTAAAGCCATGAATTTGCTTTTCTCTATCACTTCCTGCTTCTGGTCAGTGGCAAAATTAATGAGGAGTGGAATATCCCACGCCCACTGGCGTTGAGCATGTTCGGGCGGCATGATCAGACAGTATGGCGAGAAGGCCAAAAATTGGCTTCATGACTTTGTGAAACTAGTTTGCAACCATCTGCTCTGCCCATCAATGGTGGGTCGCATTTCCCGCCGTCGAGCATCGAGAACCTCATTGTAATACATCTGCATATCATTATAAGGCCAGCCTGCTGGAATCATCCACCCAAGGTGGATCATCCGAGCATGTTGGAACCCGGAGTTGAGTGCATTGCGCAGTGCTCATGAGGGTCGCCTGTTGGACTTCAAGGTTGAGGTGGGGTGGGGCAAGGGCTGCCCTGTGGCTGAGGTGACTTGGGGGTGGGTGGGGTTGCAAGGTCTGCCCTGTGGATGAGGTGAGTTTGGAGGGGGGAAGGGCTGCCATGCGGTTGATGGTTGTGCACAAGTACGTGCAGGGTTGGTGGGAGGGAAGCAGCCACACAGCAGGGAAACCTTGTATAAAGTGACCATCTGTTCACAGCTGAAACAGTTTAGACACAGCCACTTTAACATGCATGGAGTTGAGCCTCTAGCTTATCTGCCCACTCAAGCAACGCATGAGCATCAAATTGTCACCAAGTGCACCAGAGCTTTTCACCCCTCGGGTACAGACTGCAAACTAATGAGTATTTTAGTGGATTGCAGGACATTTGGATGACTGTGCATGTTGTACAATCTCCTTGCTAAAGCTGGCCATGGAGCAGTCACTGGTGGAGGCACCCACAGCCCCTTGCAATGTCATCATCCCGGTTTGGACCAGTCTCCCCCATGGTTCAAGCTAACAGTGCAGCCAGACGGTGTGGGTTAGGAGAATGCCTCTGTCTGAGCTGAGAGCACAACATGCAGTCCAGCTGGCAAAGCTGCTGCCAATCGGTCAGTTGAAGTGAGGTGGAGGGAGGGGTTTCGGGCAGAATTGCAGGGCACTAAACTCTGGCCTTCCAAGTGGTAGTCAGCACTGTCTGGGATGTATTAAGGGTCCTTCAGCCTTAACCAAGAGAGGTTCTTAGAACATCCAACCTAACCCATGCCTCTCTCTCTTTCATCCTGCAGAAGGAATCCATCAAGAACAGGGTGACCTAGCTGTATGCCTTGTGGTGTACAGAGAGTAGAAACGATGGAGAAGCGAGCAGCAAAGGTGCCTGGCTATGTAGAGAGAGGAGTAGAACCCTCAGGAAGAAGGGGTGGCTGGGGCTTCCGCACACGCCGCCAAAGAGCCACAGTGAGCCATCGCTGGTCAACGCCTAGCTGGACTCAGCTCTATAGATGCCGCCTTTCATTCCTGCAGGTGACCAAAAACCAGGCTCTCCGAAGACTGTGCATGTCAGTGCATTGGCATGCCAGCACTATCACCTCAGCCTGAAGGCCGATGGATTCCTCCAGCATGCCTTGCAATTTGAGTGCAGTGGACATCCCTTCCTAATGTTCCTGAGCTTGCCTTTGCGGCTTCAGCAACTGTGACATGACCAAGTCCAAAGGCTCATCATCTGACTTGGACTCAGCAGAATTCTCACCTTGAGCAGCCCTCTGTGAAGTACCTGCCGCTGCCTGCTGTGGATCAGAAAGTGTGATGTGCTCATCAGATTGTGATCCTGAAGCTAATTTAAAGCTAGGTCCCACTGAGGTGTGTTTGTCTGCACTGGCAGAGGGTGTGGGTGAGCACTGTGATTGGTCTTCAATGAAGGTGCCTTCGGATTCCACTTCAGAGGTTTCTTCGGGGCTTGACTGGAGGCTCTGGGTCATGGACTCTGTCGGCTGTTTGGCAGATGTGCCTGCAGAAGCAAGGGGAGATAATTAGTGCATGGCAGTGGCCTGTGAAATGGGACACATCACTCATGGCATGGCTGTCTGATGGATATTGCACTGCTGGATCCTCATTTGGTAGAGCAGAGCCAACTTCACTGTCAGCACAGGAATTATCCAGATCCTCACAAACCAGCTTGATGGCTGTATTTTCAACGTCCATGAGGACCTTGATTTCAGGTACTCCTCCACCAGTTTGTGATCTCTCTCTCTTGCTGTGTGCTGGCTTGTCCTGCATGAATAGAGATGGAGGAATTGTAAGCAGAACGCCTGCCAGGCCAGATGATAAGTAGGCCTGGCATGTGCGTGTGGTGAGTGGTCCAACGATGGGATGAGGACAAGGAAGGTGTGTATGAGAGAGTAAATGGTGATGTCCCTTGAACTGGCAGTGAGTGAGATCCCTATGGATGTGTGATGGATTTGTGAGTGTGTGAGTTGAGAGTGATAAGAAGAGTAACTTACCCTGGCGGAACGGAGGAGATTGTTTATCCTTTTACAGCTCTGGATGACTGTCCTCTTTTGCAGGGCATTGGTGCTGACTGCCGCAGCCACCGCCTCCCATGCTGGATTGGTGATATTGCTGCCCATCCTCCAGCCAGAGTGGGGATAGAGGACATCACGTCCAGCCTCCACAGTGTCTAAAATGTACTTGAGGGACAAGTCATTAAACCTTGGGGCTGCAGTCTTCTTGCCTTCTGAGGTCATGTCTTCCATGCAACAGTCCTGGACTGGAAGCACTGAGCGGTTGAGTGCGGCTGCACTTTAAATATGGCTCCCAGCGTGATGAAGCAGTGAGGTGATGGTGTGGTGGACGAATGCAAGCCCACCCGCCATGTTTCCCAGGAATGCATAATTAATGTGGCAGAATTGGGATGATATGGCATGAGAAGCCACCATTGTGGCCGACAGGTAAAGCATTGCTTCTCCCGCCCACTATAGTAATTACCGCAAATCTAGGATGATTCTGCCTGAGGTCATTGTCCCTGCTCAGTAATGCATCTGTGGCCTCTTCGATAAGCCTGAGCCAGCAAACAAGCTGACACTGCAGATACCATTCGTTCTAGCCGGAAAGGAGCTAATATTGAGGAGTATGTTTATTTTGATGGCCATGAACAGCACTGCACAAATGTTATACATTATCTGGAAGTTTTCCCAAAGGAGATCGTACAGTTCTTTCGCTGATTCCTTGCTAAACATTAGCTTCTTCAAGCAGTCCTTTAATGTCATTGACAGTTGTAACCGGTGTTGATGAAGTATTGTGTAATGACGAACTCAGATTTGATGTGTGCCTTATACGCCAACCTTGACATGAGGAACAGCCCTTTACTGATCCTGCTGTTCTTCCTGTCACAAGTCCATTGTTAAATGAACACTGAATTTAGCCCAGACACTAGACAAAGCACTTGAAGTTTCTACGATCCAAACATCAGATTGCCAATCAGAATTTAAACTGGTTTTGTTATGCGGAATCTAATCCTGACCGCCAAAACCATTTCAAAAAAACTTTCAGAGCTAACAGAAAGTGGAAGCTTCCATTTTAGAAGTCTGAATAAGATTTGTACTCAAGTGCAAGACAAGGCAGTGCATGAACATATTGTATCATTAAATCAGGCTTCCGAATGAACCTGAGTCAAATACTTAAAATTTCTGAAAATATCATGCTGAGTGCAAATTCTAAATAGCCAGCTAATTGTACTACCAGCTTGGAAAAAGAACAACTAATGCCACAAACAATGTTACTCTATGGAGTGAAAAATCTGCCTGTCTGAATGGTGAGAAATGTGATGTAAAGTGTGACTGAAATAAATATATGAACAAAACTTCATTTAACTTTGTTGGTAGATTGAAACATTAGTTGTAGTCCTTCTAAGTCAAGTCAGAGCAGATATTCCCAAGGAACCTCAACAGATATTCCCAAGGAACACTTAGCAGAACCATTTATGAATTAATTTGAAGCTATAAAACTTGCTGAAATAGTGCATATCTATGAACATCTGCAAAGTTGCCATGGTGCCCTGTGTTTTGCCTATAAAGTTCTTCCCAATTATATGTATCAACACCACGTTGCTCAGACACCACAAACTAAGCCCACTGGCAACAAATGAGTCTTTTTGTGAAGCTCGTAATATCATCCCACTTCACTTGTTACTGTTCTCATTTTATTCAAATATTTGCTCAATAATGTGCCAGAAAAGCCAAAAAGAATGTCTGAGACTCTGTAAAGCACAAAGGCTCAATCAATCATTCACTCCCTTTGTAACAGATGTTGGGGCAATATATTCTGAGGTAATGTGTGTGCTTTAAAAAATTATCTGCTGTAAGTGTTAAAACAGCCGAGATGAAACAGAGGATCCAATTCTCTTCCAGAATGTAGGAATCTTTATCTGGCTGCCCACATGCATAATGTGATTAAACGTGCGTGGAGTGTACTTTCTGAGCTAGACTTTCTTGCCCAAACTGAATGCATTGGCTAGCCACCTGATTGCTCCATTTTTCAAGCCAGACCTTAACAGTATTGGGACAAGTTTCAGGCAGAGATTGACCATCCTGGGGTATCCCACAATGGCTGCTGCAATATCAGGTAGACCTGCCAACCTCTGAGCCAGTAGAAGGTAAATCCTGGCTGCAGTTAGGGGCACTGGTAGTTGGGGTGGTAGTTGGAGAGGCAGTATGGTTTTGTGAAGGGGAGGTTGTGTCTCACTAACTTGATCGAGTTTTTCGAGGAAGTGACAAAGATGATCGATGATAGAAGGGCAGTGGATGTTATATTCATGGATTTCAGTAAGGCCTTTGACAAGGTCCCTCATGGCAGACTGGTACAGAAGGTAAAGTCGCATGGGATCAGAGGTGAGCTGGCAAGATGGATACAGAATTGGCTTGGTCATAGAAGACAGAGGGTAGCAGTGGAAGGGTGCTTTTCTGAATGGAGAGCTGTAACTAGTGGAGTTCCGCAGGGATCAGTGCTGGGACCTTTGCTGTTTGTAGTATACATAAATGATTTGGAGGAAAATGTAACTAGGCAAACTAGTAAGTTTGCAGATGACACCAAGGTTGCAGGAGTTGCAGATAGTGAAGAGGATTGTCAAAGGGTACAACGGGATAAGATTGATTGGAGACTTGGGCGGAGAAATGACAGATGGAGTTTAATCTGGACAAATGCGAGGTAATGCATTTTGGAAGGTCTAATACAGGCAGGAATTATACAGTAAATGGCAGAATCCTTAAGTTCATCGATGGGCAGAGGGATCTGGATGTACAGGTCCACAGGTCACTGAAAGTGGCAACGCAGGTGGATAAGGTAGTCAGGAAGGCATATGGCATGCTTGCCTTCATTGGCAGGGGTATTGAGTATAAAAGCTGGGAAGTCATGCTGCAGCTGTATAGAACCTTGGTTAGGCCACACTTGGAATATTGCGTGCAATTCTGGTCACCACATTACCAGAAGGACATGGAGGCATTGGAGAGGGTGCAGAGGAGGTTTACTAGGATGCTGCCTGGTCTGGAGGTTATTAGCTATGAGGAAAGGTTGGAGAAACTTGGATTGTTCTCACTAGAGCGATGGAGATTGAGGGGCGACTTGATAGAAGTTTGCAAAATTATGAGTGGCATGGACAGAGTAGATGGTCAGAAGCTTTTTCCCAGCGTGGAAGTGTCAATTACTAGGGGACATAGATTTAAGATGAGAGGAGAAAACTATAGAGGAGATGTGTGGGGCAAGTTTTTACGCAGAGGGTAGTGAGTGTCAGGAATTCGCTGCCAGAGGAGGTGGTGGAAGCAGGTACGATAGTGGTGTTTAAGAGGCAGCTTGACAAATACATGAATAGGATGGGAATAGAGGGATACAGACCCGGGAAGTGCAAAATGTTTTAGTTGACGGGCAATATGATCGCGCAGGCTTGGAGGGCCGAAGGGCCTGTTCATGTGCTGTACTTTTCTTTGTTTTTTGTTCTTTGTTATATGCAAAGCTGGCTGGAGGCAAATCCTATACAAAATTGGATATGAGCCATGCCTGCTACCTATTAGAGCTGGATAGCACATCTAGAGAATATGTGACTATTAACACGTACACTTGCTTACCCTTTGGAGTAATGTCTACATGTGCAATCTTCCAAAAGGCAATGGAGAGTCTTTTGCAAGGACTTCCCGAGTGGTAGTGTACCTAGATGATGTTCTGATCACAGTGTCAACTGAGACTGAACACTTGGCCAACTTGGAGGAGGTGCTAAGATGATTCATGGAAGCTGGTGTATGATTAAAGAAGGAAAAATGCACATTTCAAACACCAGAAGTTACCTACGAGGGCCAGAGGATGGTCGCCATGGGTTTGCATCCAAAGAAATCCAGAAGAGAAAGTTTGGGCAATAAGAGATGAACCCTCACCATCCAATGTAACTGAACTCAAGTCCTTCCTGAATATGATCAATTACTACAGCCACTTCTTGCCTAATTTATCAACTGTGTTGACAATGTTGCACTTGTGTTAAGAAAGAATCACTATTGGTTCTGGAATTCACAACAGGAAGAAGCTTTTTGAAAGTAAAGGAACTGTTGCATTCGTCATGTTTATTGGTGCACTATGACCCATTGACAGAATTGGTATTAACATGTGGTGCCTCTCCTTATGGTTTTGGAGCTGTATTATCACATAGAGTGGAAGATGGATCAGAAAGGCCCATTGGCTATGTCTCGAGAGCCCTCCACAGCTGAGAAGTATTATTCCCAGCTAGAAAAGGAAGGTTTATTGGTGGTATTCAGAGTGAAGAAATTCCACCAGTACCTGCATGGAAGACATTTCACCATTGTGTCAGACTGTAAACAATTAATGGGTTTATTCAGTAAGGATAAGGCCATTCTGCCAATAGCATCAGCAAGAATACAACACTGGACTTTGATATTACCAGTGTATGAGCATACAATAATGTACCATACTGGCTTCTATACTGCAAATGTGGACACACTCAGTTGTCTCCCGTTACCAGATAGCATTGTACATGCTCCAGTGCCACAAGAAGTTGTGCTAGTTCTGAATTTCTTGGATTCTTTGCCTGTGTGTGCCTAGCAAATTAGGAATTGGTTGAACAGAACAAAAGTCAGAGACCTTGGGCAGAATTGTCCCAGATTTGCACCAAGTCCAGTAGCAGGCAAGAAAAATTATGCTTTACCTGCCGGTGACAATGGCAGCTTTTCATGTCGTATCATCCCAATCCTGCTGCGTTAATTATGCCTTCCCAGGATACACAACGTTTCCATGGTGGGCGGGCTTCAATTCACCTGCCACGCTGTCACCTTGTCATTTCATCACGCCAGGCACCATATTTAAAGTACAGCCTCTATCAATGCTTCCAGCCCAGGGCTGCAGCAAAGAAGACATGGTCCCAAAAGGCAAGAAGACTGCAGCTCTCAAGCGCCAATTGGATGCCATGGAGGCCTGCTGTGATGTCCTCTACCCTGACTCTGGCCACAGTGGGGGTGAGGGCAGCAACATTACCACTCCGGCTTGGTAGACAGTGGCAGTGGTGATCAGTGCCAATGCTGCACAGAGGAGGTTGGCCATCCAATGAAGATAGAGGATGAATGCCCTCATCCATGCTGCCAGGGTAAGGCAGCCATCTCATCACTCTAAACTCACACACTCAAGCCCATCACACATTTACTGGCATCTCACTTGCTGCCAGCTCAAAGTACATCACCACCCATTCTCACACACATATCCTTACATGTCCATCTGGCCCCATCTCCTCTAGAGGCTGCCTCCTCAGACCTCAGCATCTTGGGGCCACTTGCACAGATCAACATGTGCCCCCACACACACCCTGCAATGCCCTCCTCCAGTACAGCTCTCGTCCTGCAGTCTCTTCACTTGCCTGAGGCCACTTCACCCCCTTTCCCAAGCAAGACCTTGCCCCGCAGCCATTGAAAAGCCACACACAAATGGCTGATCTGTTAGGTAGAGACCTGCCCGTGAGCCCCTCTAAAAGTGATGTGGTGCTGCCTGTGAAGCCTGGCACTGATGAGTGTTACCTGAAGCAAGATAGGCAAACAAACCTTGAAGTCCTGAGCGAAGTGCAGCCCTCCAAGTGCACGCCATATATATGCTGTTGTGAAACACGCTGGCATGTTTTCCTGCTGACATGGGCAGACGATCCAGTGGGGGATGATGAGTACGGAGGGCTGGTCTTATAAAGATATGCTGATGTATTACAATGAGGTTCCTGATGTCCGATGACAGGGAACAGGCTCCGCCATCGATGGTCTGAGCGGACAATCGCAAACTGGTTTAATGACGTCATGAAACCAATTTTTGGCCTTCTCGCTATATTGTGTGCTAACACCACCCACCATGCCCGACGCTAGAGGGTACAGAAAATCCTGGCCCTTGTTTTGCAAGATGGATCAAATTTGCCTGTAGCTGAAGAGACGAGACCATTCCATGCCAGCAAAACAGAGTTAAGTTGTCACAATGGTATTTTGTTGTGGGGATCAAGAGTTATCATTCCTTCGCAAGGAAGAGAACCACTCTTAACAGAGCTTCACAGTGGGCGCATCCAAGCATATCAAAGATGAAAATGCTTGCGCAAAGCTATCTCGGGTGGCCAGGCATTAACAGTGACATTGAAAGCATGGTTAAGCATTGGCTCCATTGTCAGCAACAACAGAAGTTGCCTGTTTCAGCTCCACTGCATCCGTAGGAGTGGCCTGGTCGACCCTGGGTTACACTACATATCGATAGTGTAGGACCATTCTTAGGTACCATGTGTTTGTTCATCATAGATGCACATTCTAAATGGATGGATGGATACGAATTCAAATCACCAACATCGAGCACAACTATCGAGAAGTTGTGTCATTGTTTTACCATACATGGCCTACCTGAAATTGTCGTTTCTGATAATGGTACAATCTTTACCAGCACAGAGTTTCAGAAATTCATGAATTTAAACGGAATCAGACATTAAAACAGTCCCATACCATCCTTCATCAAATGGCTTAGCTGAGAGAGCTGTGCAAACTTTCAAATCTGAATGAAGATGTGATCATTAGGCACTCTAGAAATTCATCTTTCCCGCTTTCTTTTTAGTTATCATACAACACCACATTTGACTATGGGTTCAACACTGTCTGAATTACTGATGAAATACCACCTATGTACAAGGTTAAGCCTGGTGTTTCCAAATTTAGAGGGGAAGGTTGGGAGGAATCAGGGTAACTAAAAATTGAATCACGTTATTCACAGCAAAGCTTGCACATTCGGTGTAGGAAGCAAACATCCACAAACTTTCACTCCCTCCATCACCGATGCACAGTAGCAGTAGCGTGTATCATCTACAAGGTGCACTGCAGGAATTCACAAAGGTTCCTTAGACAGCACCTTCTAAATCCATGACCGCAACCATCGAGAAGGACAAGGGCAGCAGATAGACCCTTCCAAGCCACACACCATCCTGACCTGGAAATATATCACTGTTCCTTCACTGTCACTGGGTCAAAATCCTGGAACTCCCTTCCTAACAACACTGTGGGTGTACCTACATCACATGGACTGCAGCGGTTCAAGGGGGCAGCTCACCACCACCTTTTCAAGGGCGACTAGGGATGGGCAATAAATGCTGGCCCAGTCAGCGAGGCCCACATCCCTTGAATGAAAAAAAGACACAGTATTCTTGCGAAATTTTGGAAGCGGACCTTGTTGGATTCTTGGAACCATTGTCTCAGAGATTGGTTCCTTATTCTTCCAGGTGGAAGTGGAAGTCAGAATAGTTAAAAAACAAGTGGACCATATTTGTGATAGACATTCCAACAACCAAATATTCTGCCTGTAATTAACATCAAACCATCAATTCCTGAGGTAACAGATCCACCTAGAATACACATGCCTGATGTTTCTGTATAGTTCCCTACCCAAGAGCTGCCACTTTCTAATGATATATCTCATGCTGCAGTTCCTGATTATGTTGATTCTGTGGAGGAACCTCAAGTGACAGAGCTACCCCGCTCTAACTAAATAAGGAGAGCACCTCAGAAACTTAATCTTTGATCACCTGAAGTTTATATATTTATATAATATATATATGTTGTTGGATATTCAAATGTTCTCTGTAAATAGAAACTGTAAAAAAAATTAAAGGGGGCGGAAATGTAATAACTGAAGGTATAGCATCTCCTGCTGGCCATCAGTGGTCACATGGTGTTCTTAGAGGCTCCAACCAATGACCCCTAATCACGGGTAATTCGGGAATCAGGGCTTCCTGTTGAGAGTCCTGATCAAGCGCTTATAACCTAAAAAGGTCTCTGTAATAAAGTTTATCTATTTCTTGTTGAAACCTGTCCAGTCCGTCAAGTCATTACATCCTGAGCTCTCTGGCTGAAGTCAGCTCTGACCCACAATGCCACAACCTCCACCATGGGTAGAGTAAGGAAGCAGGTCCCAAATTCACTCCGAGTGGGGATTGAACACCGTGCTGTTAGCACCAATCTGGTACTACATTGGCCATCTAGCCAACTGAGACAACCAGACTCCCAAGGAGCATTGAGTTGCTGTGGCAACATATACTTTTACAAGCATGTTGTAGCCTAGAGCTATGGATAGTTATGGTAGCGGCTCTAATTTCTTTCCATCGCATGGCTGGCCTGGAATGTCTCCAACTCTTACCACCTGCCAATGGTGCATGTTGGAAGAATTTTCAAGTTGATTCTCAACCTGTTTGGCTGCATTATGAACACACCTTCCTTGGTCACCAAGGCCTGGAGTGGGACTTGAACACAGAGCTTCTGGCTCAGATACATGGATGCTACCCACTGTGCTGTAAGACCTCTACCCATCAAATAATACAGTGACTTATTGCAGCTATTTACAAAAAACACCACTTGGCTGTGTCACAGTGAATACCCTTTGTGGACATGTGAGTTTTTCCCCATTTTAATGCTTCTGCTTGCAACCTGCTGCTAGTGCTAAAGAGAACTGCAAGGTCTTGATCTTCAAGTTCTCCACTGCTGTATCCTGGCTTGCGGTCCCTATATCAAAACAGTACTGTTTACTTTGGTGAGTCGTGTTCTATCATTGTCAGCTACTTTGGAGACAATGGAAAATGGTAGCTGATGTAGAGATTGAAGAATAGCATTAAAAGCACAAGGTACAACTTATTATAAAGTCATTGAACATAAGAACATAAGGTATAGGAAAGGTGCAGACCATATGGCTGCTCAAACCTGTCCTGCCATTCAATACCAACATGGCTGACCTCCTGCCTTAAAAATCTATCTAGCGTAGCGTTAAATATATTCCATGATGGAATATTAGAACCCTCAGGAATAAATTCGAAAGATCACAACAAACCTGGATACATTACTCTTGGTTACTTCATTATTAATATAAGATTGTAAATTGCTGAGAACCCAGCATCAATCCTTGTGGCACTCCACTCATCACTCAATGCTGGCTTGAAAATATCCCATTTATCCCCACTCTTTTCTCCCTGTCTGTTAACCAACCCTCTATCCAGGTTAATTTTTTACCTTCAACTTCATGAACCTGTAACTTATGTTTTAACCTTTTGTTTGGCACCTTATTGAAATATACTACATCTACTGGCTCCCCTTTATCTACCCTACTAGCTACATGCCCAGAAAAACTCTAATAAATTTGTCAAACACGATTTCCCTTTCATAAAACCATGCCAACTTTGTCTGATCATGCTATGACTTTCTAAGCGCATTGTTAAGGCTTCATTAGTTAGACATTCCAGCAATTTCACAATGATTGATGTCAGACTAACTGTTCTGTAACTCCCTATTTTCTCTTTCCCTCCTTTCTTGAATAGTGGTGTTACCTTTGCTGAATCCAAACCCACTGCAACCATTCTAGAATCTGGGGAATTGGAAAGTTGTAACTTGTACATTCACTATATCTGCAGGTACCTCTTTTATTATGCAAGCATGTAGGCTGTCAGGTGCTAAGGATTTGTTAGCTTTTAGACTCTTAAGTTTCTCCAGTACTTTTTCTCTGCTGATATTAATTAACTCTGAATGAAGACATTTCTCCTCATCTCAGTCCTATTAGCACAGTAGGTGTACCTACCCTAGATGGACTGCAGTGGTTCAAGAAGGCTCACCTTCTCAAGTGCAATTAGGGGTGAGCAACAAATGCTGACCTTGTCAGCAATGTTTACATTCCATGACAGGAAAAGTTCAAAGAAATGATCATACCCTTACCCTGAAACTGTGTCCCCATCTTCTAGTTTCCCCAACTGGATGAAACAACTTCTCAGTTGTTTCAACCATTATCTCTGCAACTATCTCTTTAAAATGTAAGGATATGGCTGTCAGATGTTAAGAATTTGTGGGTTTTTAGTCCCTTAGGTTTCTCCAATATTTTCTCTGCTGATATTAATTGCCTTAATTGCTCATTCTTATTGTCCCCTGGGTTACCCTTTATTTCTGATATGGAATTTGTGTCTTCTATTGTGAATATAGAACAAAATATTTGTTCAATGTCTCTACCATTTTCTTTTTCTCATGATAATTTCTCCTGCCTCTGTCACTAAGGGAATATATTTACTTTAGCCATTCTCTTTATTTATATATCTGTAAAGACTCTTGAGGCAGGATTTTTCGCATGGCAGTGTTTTTTTGCCCCGTCACCCAAAGAGTTGGTGTGTATCGCATCCCCGTCAATCACAGTAGCAGCACAGCCTTTTCACATTCTGAGGAGCATTCATTGGCTGGAGGTGGAACTTGAGCCGCACACTTGAGAGGGAATCACACCTCAGAGAGCTGCTGGTCGATCTGATTGACGGGCAGCTCTGGAGCCCCAGCAATACCATGGCAGCAGTGGCCAGAACTGGGACTACAAGCAGTTCCCAGATTCTAAGTTCCAGAGTCCAGGATCAGGTAAAGGTGAGGGATCTGACAGTGAAGGGAGTTAAGGTCGAAGTGGGGTGGGGAAAGGGGGTAGCGGTCTTGATGGAGACACTGCAGGAGATGAGGCACCCATGGGAGCACCCATGGGGGTGGACTTTGTGGGGTAGGGGGGTGCACCTGATGTGGAAAGGATGCCTTGAGGGAGGCATCCCCACTTTCCCGCTCAAGGTCCGAGAAGAGTGACGTGCCAGGTTCTACCCCCACCAAAATCCACGCCTGAACTGTTCCCACCAGCGACAAAAATGAGGCTTAGGTGGGAAGTGGCCCGTAATTGGCCAACAAATGGTCACTTAAGGGCCTCAACTGGGCAAACTCAGCTTCAAGGGGAACTCAGAGGTGAGTGCACACAACTTTGTGCAGCGCTCACTATGATCCCAGCTGCTCCGGCAAGTCACTGCAGCAGCTTCTTCATGACCAGTTTGTGGTGCCGGGGCAAGGGCGAAATTGCAAAGGGAAAAGGGAGAGAAGGCAATATGGGGGCAAAGGCGACAGTGCCAGAGGGTTCATGGCAGCACTGACTGAAGTTTGAGCACAAACGCAAAGATGGGGCCATGGGTGGTGGGGGTGCAGGCAGTGGCAAAGAAAACAGCCAGGCTAATGGCAAAAACATGCCAAATATGAGCACTCCACTGCAGCTGAGAGCGTTTAGCTTGAGCTCAATTGACATGCTTGGAGTTGGGCTCATCAAGCAATTGTGCCCACTCAAGCATCATTAATTCCTAACAGTGCCAATGATTGCTCCTCTACTTTTAACCACTCATGCACCCACTTCAAACTCAAATAAGTGCAATGGTGCTGCAGAACCATTGTACGACTGGGCAAGCCTGAGGATCCTGCTGGGAAAGATGGCCATCCAACACTGATGGACAGGTGTGCTCCTAGACCTGTACATGATGTTTCAGTTGACATTGAAAAATCACGCTCATGGTACAAGCAAACCATGGGGCCTTGGATTCCAGGTTACGACAATGTCTGCACCTGAGGTGAGAGTTCAGGGTGCAGTTGAGTGGCCAAAGATGACACCACTCAGTCATGAGGTGTGAGGTGATGCTGTATGTGGGCATGTTGAGCATCGTGCGCACTAAACACTGGACACCCATATAGAAACATAGAATCATAGAAAATAGGAGCAGGAGTAGGCCATTCAGCCCTTTGAGCCTGCTCCGCCATTCATTATGATCATGGCAGATCACCCAACTCAATAGCCGGCTCCTGCTTTCTCCCCATATCCTTTGATCCCTTTCACCCCAAGAGCTATTTCTAACTCCATCTTGAAAACATACACTGTTTTGGCCTCAACTACTTTCTGTGGTAGCGAATTCCACAAGCTCACCACTCTCTGGGTGAAGAAACTTCTCCTTATTTCAGTCCTAAATGGTCTATCCCATATGCTCAGGCTGTGACTCCTGGTTCTGGACTCCCCCGCCATTGGAAACATCCTTCCTGCATCTACCCTGTCTAGTCATGTCAGAATTTTATAGGATTCTATGAGATCCCCCCTCATTCTTCTGAACTCCTGTGAATATAATCTGAACCGGCTCAATTTCTCCTCATATGTCAATCCCGCCATCGCAGGAATCAGTCTGGTAAACCTTCGCTGCACTCCCTCGACAGCAAGAACATCCTTCTTCAGATAAGGAGACCAAAACTGCACACAATATTCCAGGTGTGGTCTCACCAAGGCCCTGCATAATTGCAGCAAGACATCCCTGCTCCTGTACTCGAGTCCTCTTGCTATGAAGGCCAACAAATCATTTGCCTTCTTTACCACCTGCTGCACCTGCATGCTTACCTTCAGTGACTGGTGCACAAAGATACCCAGGTCTCATTGCACATTCCCCTCTCTCAACTTATAGCCATTCAGATAATAATCTGCCTTCCTGGTTTTGCTACCAAAGTGGATAACCTCACATTTATCCACATTATACTGCATCTGCCATGCATTTGCCCACTCACTCAGCTTGTCCAAGTCACACTGAAGCATCTCTGCATCCTCCTCACAGATCACCCTCCCACCCAGCTTTGTGTCATCTGCAAATTTGGAGATATTACATTTAGTTCCCTCATCTAAATCATTATATATTGTGAATAACAGGGGTTCCAGCACTGATCCCTGTGGTACCCCACGAGTCACTGCCTGCCATTCAGAAAAATACCCATTTATTCCTATTCTTTGTTTCCTGTCTGCCAACTGGTTTTCTATCCATCTCAATACACTACCTTCAATGCCATGCGCTTTAATTTTACACGCTAATCTCTTATGTGGGACTTTGACGAAAGCCTTCTGAAAGTCCAAATAAACCACATCCACTGGCTTCCTCTCATCAACTCTACTAGTTACATCCTCGAAAAATTCCAGTAGATTTGTCAAGCATGATTTCCCTTTCGTAAATCCATGCTGACTCTGTCCGATTCTGCCACTATTTTCCAAGTGCTCAGCTATTAAATCTTTTATAATGGACTCTGGAATTTTCCCTACTATCGATGTCAGGCTGACTGCTCTATAATTCCGTTTTCTCTCTATCTCCCTTTTTAAATAATTGGGTTACATTAGTTATCTTCCAATCTGTAGGAATTGTTCCAGAGTCTATAGAATCTCGGAAGATGACCACCAATGCATCCATTATTTCTAGGGCCACTTCCTTAAAGTCTCTGGGATGTAGATTATCAGGCTCTGGGGATTTATCGGCCTTCAATCCCAGCAATTTCTCCAACACCATTTCCCTACTAATACTGATTTCTTTCAGTTCCTCCTTCTCACTAAACCCTATGTTCCGCACCATTTCTGGTATATTATTTGTGTCCTCCTTTGTGAAGACAGAACCAAAGTCTGTATTTATCTTGTCAGCCATTTCTTTGTTCCCCATGATAAATTCCCCTGTTTCTGACTGTAAGGGACCTACATTTGTCTTCACTAACCTTTTTCTCTTCACATACCAATAGAAACTTTTACAGTCTGTTCTTATGTTCCCCACAAGCTTACTCTCGTACTCTATTTTCTCCTTCTTAATCAATCCCTTGGTCCTCCTTTGCTGAATTTTAAACCGCACCCAATCCTCAGGTCAGTTGTTTTTTCTGGCCAATTTGTATGCTTCTTCCTTGGATCTAATTTCCCTTGTAAGCCATGGTTTGGCCACCTTTCCTGTTTTACTTTTGTGCCAGACAGAAATAAACAATTGTTGCAGTTCACCCATGCACTCTTTGAATGTTTGCCATTGCCTATCCACCATCATCCCTTTAAGTAACGTTTCCCAATCCATCATAACCAACTTGCGCCTCATACCATCGTAGTTTCATTTATTAAGATTCAGGACCCTAGCCTCAGAATCAACTACGTCACTCTCCATCTTGATGAAGAATTCTCTCATATTGTGGTCGCTCATCCCCAAGGATCCTCGCACAACTAGATTGCTTTCTTTCTCATTACACAATACCCAATCTAAGATAGCCTGTTCTCTAGTTGTTTCCTCAATGTATACACTCCAGGAATTCCTCCACCACGGTATTGTTACTAATTTGATTTGCCCAATCTATATGCAGATTAAAGTCACCTATAATTACAGATGTTCCTTTATTGCATGCTTCTCTAATTTCCTGTTTAATTCCATTCCAACATAACCAATACAGTTTAGGGATCCCTATACAACTCCCGCTAACATTTTTGCCTCTTACTGTTTCTCAGCCCTACCCATACAGGTTCCACATCATTGGAGCTAATATCTTTCCTCACCACTGTGTTAATTTCCTCTTTAACCAGCAATGCAACTTCACCACCTTTTCCTTTTTGTCTGTCCTTCCTAAATACTGAATAGCCCTGGATGTTCAGTTCCCATCCCTGGTCACCCTGCAGCCATCTCTCCGTAATCCTAACTATATCATACCTGTTTAATCTATTTGCGCGGTTAATTCATCCACTTTATTGCGAATGCTCCTCGTGTTACGGCACAAAGCCTAAAGGCTTGTCTTTTTAACATTACTTGTCCCATTCCCACTATTTTTCACTGATGCCCTATTTGATTCTTGCCCTTGATTTCCCTGCTTATCACTTTTCTTATTCCCCTTTCTGTCTTTTGTTCTTGTCCTTGATTCCCCCTCTTCTGACTCCTTGCATAGGTTCCCATCCCCTTGCCATTTTAGTTTAAACCCTCCCCAACCACTCTAGCAAATACTCTCTCTAGGTGTAACCCATCCAGTTTGTACTGGTCCCAGAACCGGTCCCTATGTTCCAGGAATCTGAAACCCTCCCCCTCACACCATCTCTTCAGCCACATATTCATCCAATATATCCTGCTATTTCTACTCTGATTAGCATGTGACACTGGTAGTAATCCTGAGATCACTTCCTTTGAGGTCCTACTTTTCAACTTACTTCCTAACTTCCTAAATTCTGCTTTTAGGACCTCATCCCTTTTTTCACCTATGTTGTTTGTACCAATGTGTACCACAGCCACTGGCTGTTCACCCTCCCCCTTCAGAATGTCCTGTTGCTGCTCTGAGACATCCTTGACCTTAGGGACAGGGAGGCAACATACCATCCTGAAGTCTCATCTGCGGCCAAAGAAAAGCCTATGTATTCCCCTTACAATTGAATCCCCTATAACTATTGTATTCCCACACTTTTTACTCCTCCCCTGTGCAGCAGAGCCAACCATGGTGCAACGAATTTGACTGTTGCTGCTTTCCCCTGAGAGGCCATTTCCCTCAACAGTATCCAAAGCAGTGTATCTGTTTTGCAGGAGAATAGCCACAGGAGATTCCTGCACTGCCTGCCTAGTCCTCTTGCTCTGCCTGGGGGTCACCCATTCCCTCCCTGCCTGCGGACTCTTAGCCTGCGGTGTGACCACCTCTCTATACATGCTATCCACGATACTCTCCACCTTGCCGATGCTCCACAGCGTCCCTAGCTGTCGCTCCAGCTCCGAAACCCAGGCTTCCAGGAGCTGCAGCTGGAGACACTTCCTGCACGCTTGCTGGCCCCAGGCACTGGAAATGTTCTAGGCTTCCCACATAGAGCAGGAGGAGCACACCACAGCTTTGAGCTCTCCTGCCATGACTTGCCCTTTAAATTAAATTAAACCTTTTGGAAGATACTTAATATCAAATAATATCAATTACTCTAGGGCCCTTCTTCTCAGCTCCTCATTTTTACAGAATATAGTCCTTACAAACGATGAACAACAAAATAAGACCTTAAAAACTATGAGCGATAAAGGTAGTAAATACTTACCCAACCATACTCACGGTACTCAAAGGGTCACCTCATTCCATCCTCACCAAACTCCCTCAGTCACAAAACTCCCTCAGTCACCAAACTCCAACTTTAGCATTCTACTGCAGCCCAAAGCAGCACTTCAATGCAGACAAAAAAAGAATTGCTGGGGGTGTTGGGGTAGAGGGATGGGGAGATTGCACAAACTAGAGTGTAACCACCAGAATGTAAAAGGTTTAGGGGTGATTTGACAGAAGTTTTCAATTTATTAAGGGGAACAGATAGTGTAGATAGCGAAAAACTATTTCTGCTCATTGTGGAGTCTAGGGCTTGAGGGCTAACTCTAAAAATTAGAACCAGACCTTCCAGGAGTGAAATTGAGAAACACTTCTTCACGGAAAGGGTGATAGAAGCTTGAAACTCTCTTCCATAAATGGAAATTGATGCTAGATCAATTATCAAACACAGGAACAACCGAACTAGGAGCGGGAGTAGGCCACTAGGCCCCTTGAGCCTGTTTCACCATTCAATAAGATCACGGCTGATTTGATTGTAACCTCAAGTCCACATTCCCACCTATCCCCGATAACCTTTCACCCCTTTGCTTATCAAGAATCTATCTCTGCTGTAAAATTATTTAAAGTCTCTGCTTCCACTGCCTTTTGAAGAAGAGAGATCCAAAGATTCACAACCCTCTGAGAGAAAACATTTCTCCTCATCTCTGTCTTAAATGGGCAACACCTGATTTTTAAATAGTACCTTCAAATAGTAAATAGTAAATTTAAATAGTAAATTTAAAACTGAGATTGATAAATTTTTGTTAGCCAAATGTATTAATTGCGGAACAAGCTTGAGGGGCCAAATAGTCCACTCCTGTTCCTATGTTCAGACAGAAAGTGTTGGAAATATTCAGTGGGGCTGTCAGAAACTGTGGAGAGAGAAACAGAGTTAATGTTTGACCTGAAACATTAACTCTGGCTGGAATTTTCCCTGAATTGCACTAGCGATGGCGGGCGTGGAAAAAAGTAATTTTTCCCGCCGGCCACAAGGGGGAGTTTTCATGCCGTATTGTCCACTTCCTGCGTCATTAATTATGCAGCCACAGGAAACACGTTGTATTGCTGGCAGGCAGCCTCTGAATCACCCGCCATGCCGTTACCTCACCGTTTCCTCACTCCGGGTGCCATATCTAAACAGCAGCCATGCACACAGTTCTCAAGGCTTGCAGCCCAGGACTGCTCCAGTGAAGATATGGTCCTGAAAACCAAGAAGAGTTCAGTGACCCGTCCCTGGAATGCCTTTTGAAGGTTTGAAGTGGTGTCATCCACCCCAACTCTAGACACAGGAGTTCCAGCAATCTCACTACACCAGCTTGGGAGACAGTGGCAGTGGTGGTCATTGCCAATACTGCATCCAGTGCAGAAAGCGGATGAATGATCTCATCTGTGCAGCCAGGGTAAGGTAACTATCTCAGCACTCTAAACTCAAACACTCATTAAAGTGATAGAAGGGGCCATCAACAGTGCTATCAAGCATGTTTCCTTAGCAGTAACCTGCCCACAGATGCTCAGTTTGGGTTCCGGGAGGGTCACTCAGCTCCTGATCTTATTACAGCCTTGGTTCAAACATGGACAAAAGAGCTGAACTCAGAGTGACTGGCCTTGATATCAAAGCAGCATTTGATCTAGTGTGGCATTGAGGGGCTCCAGCACGACTGGAATCAATGAGAATTAGGGGAAAAACTCTCCACTGGTTGGAGCCATACCTATTACAAAAGAAGATGGTTGTGGTTGTTGGAGGTCAGTCATCTCAGTTCAAGGACATCACTGCAGGGGTCCCTCAGGGTAATGTCCTCGGCCCAACCATCTTCAGCTGCCTCATCAATATCCTTCCCTCCATCACAAGGTCAGAAGTGGGGGTGTTCACTGATGATTGCACAATGTTCACCACCTTTCACGACTCCTCAGGTACCGAAGCAGTCTATGTCCAAATGCAGAAAGACCTGAACAATATCCAGGCTTGGAATGACAAGTGGCAAGTAACACTCACACCAGACAAGTGCCAGGCAATGACCATATCCAACAAGGGAGAATCCAACCATCACCCCTTGATGTTCAATGGCATTACTATCACTGAATCCCCCAAAATCAACATCCTGGGGGTTATTATTGATCAGAAACTGAACTGGGCTAGCCATATAAATACTGTGGCTACAAGAGCAGGCCAGAGGCTAGGAATCCTGCAATGGGTAACTCATCTCCTGACTCCCCAAAGCTTGACCACAATCTACAAGATGCAAGCCAAGAGTGTGATAGAATACTTTTCACTTGCCTGGATGAGTGCAGCTCCCACAACACTCAAGAAGCTTGACACCATCCAGGGTAAAAATCAGCCCGCTTGATTGGCACCACATCCACAAACATTTACTCCCTCCACCACTGTGGCAGCAGTGTGTACCATCTTTAAGATGCACTGCAGGGATTCACTAAGGCTCCGACAGCACCTTCCAGATCCACAACCACTACCACCTAGAAAGACAAGGACAGCAGATAGATGGGAACGCCATCACCTGGAGGTTCCGCTCCAAATAACTCACCATCCTAACTTGGAAATATATTGCTGTCCCTTCACTGTCGCAGGGTCAAAATCCTGGAACTCCCTCCCTAATAGCACTGTGGGTGTACCTACACCACATGGACTGCAGTGGTTCAAGAATGGAGCTCACCACCACCTTCTCACCACCACTTCATTTAACAGGACCTTTTCCAGGTTCCTGTCCTTCCTTTGACTAGAAGGTCTGCTTGTGACTTTCTCCTGTTCCACTCCCCAGGATTCTGGGACTTTTCCTTTAGCTTGGGACTTGCTATCTGTCCCTTTTGCTCCAGTCTCTCCTGGCGGCTACCTTCAGGCTGCTTCTGCTGAGCAGCTGTCTTCAAAACCAACTGAACTCAAACAGCTTCCAAATCAAACTGCTGTTTCTCATCTCTAGTTTCTTGTGTATGTGTGTGTGTGTGTGGCATGGGCTTGCCTCTCTGGACCCCTGTTGCGAGGCAACAGCCCAATTTTGTTTCGTATTCTGCTTAACTTCCCCAACAGTAAAACTTATTAGAAATGCAGGCACCTTTTAAAGTGAAACTAAAACTCACCTTGACCTTTTCTTAACACACAAATACAGAAATACAAATCAAACTTAAACTTAAAGCTAAAATTCATTCTGAACACCCACAAATACAAATATAACCTACTTAAACTTCAACTGTGTGTATTTAAAAGGGGATGATGGCATAGTGGTAATATCACTGGGTTAGTAATTCAGATATCTAGGCTACTTCTCTGACAGCGTGGGCTCAAATACCACCGCAGCAATTGGTGAAATTTAATTTCAATTAGTAAACCTGGAATTTTAAGCTCATCTCAGTAATGGTGACCATGAGACTATCATTGATTGTTATAAAAGCCCACATGTTTCACTAATGTCCTTCAGAGAAGGAAATCTGCCATCCTTACCTGGTGTGGCTTACATGTAACTCCGGATCCACAGTAACGTTCAGTTCAAGGGCAATTAGAGATGGGCAACAATGCCCACATCCCATAAAAGAAAAAAAAAACTGTCCTTTTCAATATTTTTTTCAGTTCCTCTACTCATATGCTCTCTCTCCTCTAATCATTCCAACCGCACATTCTATCACTTACCTAAGGGCTGCCGGCATCAAGCTTTGCATTCCAACATCGCTGTCTTTGCTTGAGTGATCTACCTGCGCAGACCTAAATTTGTGCTCAAGTCTGCCTCTCTAACCACAGAGTCTCCTATTACTATTACATTCCAACTGAATTGCTAATCCCCACACCCCAGCCTAAGCCATCTGATTTATTTAGTGCCATTGTAGACCATTTGATGGAGCTGCCTGGAGTCAATGTTGCCCCCGCAGAAAGCCAGTACTTCAAACTCATTGGAGAGGGTAATTTGTTCTGGACATTCATTTGTTAATCTGTGCCTCTTCACTTTACCTTATCTGTGGACAGTCACCACTCCTTCCTCTATCCCTGCTAGCTCACTATCTCAGCATGGTAATTACAGTGGCTTCAGAAACCTCTCTTCCATTTATCTCCAATTCCACCTCAAGTTTTGAGATATTGAGCATAAGCAATTTCAATTGGAGTTGCTTCCTTCAGATATGTTTGATTGAAGCAAAGGGCGGGATTTTCCGGTCCCGTCAGCGACGGGTATCATGGTGGGTGGGATGGGAAAATGTGGAGAAGGGCCAAAAGTCAGTTTCCCATTGGATTAAAACTACGTCACGATTTTCCACTCCCAGCTTTCATGGCAGGTCAGGTAACCCGCCACACCATGTCGGGAATCGCATTTCAACGCATTTGAATATCATGAGTACTCATTAAAGAGGCAGCTTGCCAGAATCATGTCTCCACTCCAGATCAAATGGCCATGTCAGCGGCTATTTAGACCAGTGTGAATCACAACGGAATATAAGCAACATGCACCTGGTGAGCTCCACTTCACTCGTGACCTCGCGGTATCTTCGTCCACCTTTCATTGCGCTGCACTTGTGGCTGCTGTAACTCCATGCCAAGGCTGTGTGGGGAAGGCCAGCCGGAACTCAAGCAGGGTGCAGAGCCAAGGCTTCCCAAGAGAGACCAGAGGGGAGGCAGGGGCAGTGGAAGGGGCTGGAGGGCAAAGGCTTGAATGGCGGGGGGGGGGCGCACAGGGCGGGACAAGACAGAGACAAGGGAAGGGACTGGCAGCAAAGGCTTGACTTGCAGGGGATGACTGGGGACAAGAGCACACAGACACATGATTGAAGAAGAGAGCACACAAACACATGCCTGGTGGGGTGGGTGGGGGGAGGGGGGATGCAGGTGGTGGAATTAGTCAGGGTCAGATGGTAGAGACAGTGCTGGGCAGTTGCACAACAAGCAGTTGGGGCCATGAAGCATAGTCAGTCCTGGGCAGTTGTGCCACAATTTAGAGGGCTGTTCTTGGCACGCCTGTCCTGGTCTCAGTCCAGTGAGGCAGTGGGCCTGTCCAGCCTGTGCCAATCATGCCCAGCATGATGCATAGGGCATGGTCAGTCCCTCACACACATCAGCGCTGCGGGTTGGTGGCTTGATATTGGGCTGCAGATGGCACAGTCACAGTCAGGGGAGGCATCTGCAGTCTGTAGATGGGGAACAGGCAATGTAAGGCGGGGCACTCAACGGTCTCTAAGGGGGGTCTCAGTACATGACTGTGCATGATGGGGAGGGGTCAGGTCTTTATGGGGCATCAGGACATCAGTCAGTTGGGGGGGGTGGAGAGGGATATCAACCACTATAAGAGGCAGCTTGCCAGAATCATGTCTCCACTCCAGATCAAATGGCCATGTCAGCGGCTATTTAGACCAGTGTGAATCACAACGGAATATAAGCAACATGCACCTGGTGAGCTCCACTTCACTCGTGACCTCGCGGTATCTTCGTCCACCTTTCATTGCGCTGCACTTGTGGCTGCTGTAACTCATTGGGAGTCCAGTACAGACATTCAACGGCTCTGTCAGCCTCAGCTTCAGGGTCTTGAGGGGTCCCCGCAGGCCCTTGTTCATCTGATTGCCAGGATCAAGGATTAGAAGAGGAGGAAGGAGAGTGATTGGAGAGAGGGAAACCTGAACATGATGCTCTTCCAGCACAATGGGAGCGATTTCACAGGTCACAGTGGGAGGCTCAAAGCTAGACTGGTAGTAAAACCTCAGCACCACCATCTTTCAGGCTGATCCAATAACGCAGTTAAAAGCAAGCTATGAAAAGAATTGCCAGGGGAGGACTGTCAGAGCTTCTGGGAAGAGTCAACTATTGCATTTGTGGGCTGACTGAAGAGGTACCCAATTAAGTTCCACTTAACCAATTGGAGAGGAAGGCACAACTGAGACATGTTAGGAACAATCAAATGCCAATTTAGGCAATGTGGTGCCTCAACTCATGTTGAGCATTTTTGCGAGAGTATAAACCCGATTAGGGCCATTGTAGGATTGGCTTCCAAAGACCCTTTGTCCCTCATGAGAAATCCCGAGTGTCAGAAGGAACCAACTGAAAAAGGGCTATGGGCCAAAATGCGTATGCCTAATGACCCTAAGACCTCTAAACCTTTCAGATGACAGTTTACGATTTTGAAGGCCCTCTTCCCTGCAATACTCACATAACGTGAGTGCAAATTGGGGCTGCTGTGTAATCCAAAGGATACAGTTTTACACTGCCCTGACTGAAGCTTCAGTCACCTGGCAGAACTCAGTCAGATCCAAGCTCCTGTGTCAAAGCCCTGTCATGTTTGTATTGTTTGTCGGGTGGTGTGCGGGGAAGGGGTGGGGTTGGGTGAGTTGGTCCAGAAGGCTCTAATAATGTTCCAAGTGATTCAGTGGGGATGTAATGGTTGGGATAAAAGTAGCCCATGGGTCCAACAACGACTCCTTAGTTAGCAACTGGAATGTGACCATTGCAGACTTATGTTCACTCATGTTTCTGTTTAGTGTTTCTGCAGACATGAGCACAAATACCTCAAGGATGGAGAAGGCAATGTTGCGTTCATCCTGGCAATCAGGCAACTAAGAAGGAGGAGAAGGGCCCGTTGCCACCAGGCTGGCCTGATGGAAGAGCCTCAGATGAACAAGGGCCTGCGGGGACCCCTCAAGACCCTGAAGCTGAGGCTGACAGAGCCGTTGAGTGAAGGCATTTGGCAAGACCAAGGATGGACAGAAGATGCCTCTCACACCTCCAGATAAGTGAAAGACAGTGCTGTAGATGCCTTATAGGAATGTGGTGGCTCACATCTGCCACATCCTCTGGGAGGAGTTGATGCCGCAGGGATTGGGAGGCCATCCATTGCCAGTGGCTCTAAAAGTGACAATTGCTCTGAAGGTCTTCGCAAGTGGCTCATTCCAGAGCTCCACTGGAATACCTGCGGGATTTCTCAAGCATCTGCTCACAAATGCATTCAAAAGGTAATGGATGCCCTATTTAGCAAGGCACACAATTACATCCAGTTCTCCATAGGTGAAGCCAACCAAGCTGCCAGAGCAGTGGGATTTGCAGTGGTCTCCATATTCCCACAGGTGCAGGATGCCATCGATGTGGCTTTAAGAGCTCCCTGGGAACAGCCACTACAATTCACCAACAAGAAAGGGCTCCACTCTCGATGTGCAGCTGGTCTGCAACCACCAGAAGCAGATTGTGAAGGTACATGCAAGACGGCCTGGAAGCTCATGCATCTTAATTCACTCACAGGTGCCACAGATCTTCAAGGATCCTCAGCGCATCCGGGGTTGGCTCCTCAGTGACAAAGGCTACTCGCAAAAGATGTAGCTTGATGATGCCTTTTCATCTGAGGTTCCTCAGAGGAGAGGTGTAATGCTATTCATTCTGTAGCATGCTCATTGATCGAGCAGACCATTGGCATCTTGAAGATGCGTTTTTGGAGCCTGGACAGATCATGTGGCACTCTCCAGTTCTCTCACCAGGTGGTCTCCTGCATCATTGTGGCTTGCTGCACTCTACACAACTCGATGCTTCAAAAGTAGGGTGTCTTGCTGGAACAAGAGATGGAGGAGCTGCGTGTCTCTTCCGATGATGAAGCTGTCGAGAGGCCAGGCTCGATGAGGGTGATGAAGCCGAGGCTCCAGAAGAAGAGGCCATAGCACGGGCCAGACAAGGCAGGCATGCACATGACATGCTTAAAGCCACCAGGTTCCAGGAAGGTGATGATGACTGGCTCATATGAGTTTCTTTCACCTGTGCTCTCCATGCTGGGTCCACCATACCACCTTGTTTGTGACCCTAATTAGGTCAATGCAACACATCCATCTCTGAATGAGGAGTTACAATCTCCTCATCCTTGGAAGGTATGGCAGCCTCAGGAGCATGTTTTGGGAAATAACTGCAACAGGGCATATAGAGCGCAGAGTTGAGATGGCGCACCTCACCAACAGTCCACTACCTACGGCCGCCTTTAAGGGGCAGGAGCAGCACTGCAATCCTCAGTGCTCTGGTGGCAGTATGCCTGCAGTCTGGCATCTAGGAGGGCAATCATCACCCTGTGGTTCTCACCTTCATGTGTGAGGTCAATTTTGAATTCACACTGCGTTTTGTCTGCACAGGAAATCGTTCAGGCAAGACAGTGTTTAGGCTTCATCATCAGTCCCCAGCTTTAGATATTTCTTTTTATTTCAGGACACAGTCATCTGTAACTCTCAGTAATGGATGTGAGGCTGCACTTCAGCTCACTTTTCAGTGGACCGTGAAAGTTTCAGCATCAGCATAGCCTGATATCTGTCAAACACTCGTGATCAGGCATCCGCTTAGAGCCTCCCAGTGTCCCGTTCTGCCTAGCCGTGGCATTTGTGGGCCTAAAAAAAATGCTGATACTCCATCTGGGCCTTAAAAATCCTAATCATTTGATAATATAGAGTGCACATCAGGGACAGAATCGTCCCAGATTTGCAATAAGTGCAGTAGTAGGCGGGTAAAACGACGCTTTACCTGCCATCACGGCCGGTGGGTTTTTAAGCCATATCGTCCCAATCCCAACACGTTATTTATGCATTCCCGCCGTCATCTCACAGCTTCATCATGTCAGGCGCCATGTTTAAAGTCCAGCCACGTGTACACATCTCAGTACTTCCAGGCCACAACTACTGCAGGGAAGATGTCCATGAAAGACAAGAAGACTGTAGGTCCAAGTTTAGCGATGCATCACTGGAAGCCTTTTGGATGCCGCAGAGGCCTGCCACGATATCCCTACCCCCGCTCTGGCTGCAGGATGGGTAGTGGCGTTACCAACCAGGCTTGAGAGGTGTTGGCAGCGGTGGTCATTGCCAATGTTCTGCAAATGAGTGCCACTATAGGATGAATGGTTTCATCCATTTTGCCAGGGTGAGTCAATCTTCTCATCACTCTCAACTCACACACTCACAAACCCATCACACATCCACAGGGATCTCACACCTCAAGGGACATCACCACTAACTCTCACACACACCCTCACATCTCCATCAGGGTCATATCCTCTTGAGCTCACATCCTGATCCTGTCCATGGCCCCGCTCACCACACAAACATTCCACGCAGTGCCATGTGTCCTGCTCACACTCTCTCCATCTGTTTTCATGCAGGGGAAGCCTGCTCACATCAGCAGGGAGAGGTCCCAGACCAAGGTGGAGTGGCCCACATTAGGCCCCTCACTCACTTTGAGGAGTGTGCAATTGTGCTGACTGGTGAGGATGTGGACCGTGCCTGGGACGACGGTAAGGTCAGCGGTGAACACCCATCTGAGGATCCTGCACAACACCATGTCTCCCTCAATGCAATTGTGAGTGCTCTCTCTCCTGCTTTTGACTCCCCTGCCATGCAGTAATTATCTCTACTTTGGTTCACAGGGAGCTCCGCCAAGGGACCAACATCCTCAGCTACTCAGTCCCTCACATCCATCCATGTCCTCATCTGCAGCCAAGAGGATTTCTCCTCCAATGTAGCGGTGGAAATAACCAGCCCGGAAGACCAGTCACCGCATAGGAAGCAACTGGTCCATGAGTGATTCTGGAGGGAAAACTGTATGTATGGCAGGGCCTTTCAGAGGCTTGTGCAAGCACTCTCCCATGCATGTGGTTCCTTCACATTTCACACTCACCTCAATGTCCTGTGCATTTTAAATGCTGCCTGCTGGGGTTCGCTTTCGGTTATCCATCTGAGCTGACCTGCATCTCCACCCACCCAATGATCACACTCCCATGCAGCACCTGCTCTCACCCACCACAACTCTTGTTTCACTTTCAATTTAGCAAGCATGGTCTGTTTTCACTGCATTGTGTGTTCCCCTGTATTTTACCCTCCCTCGGTCACCCATTTCCTCTCCCCCATCACAGGTGATCCTCCTGACATAACCTTCCACCTCCCCTCAGTGACCTACCAGCCACAACCCTTTTCCTTTGGGGGATGTCCAGGTGAACGTGCGCGTTCCTTTCCTTCCTGAAAATCCCATCCTCATCCACATTCACCTCCCTGCCCAGGGTCCCTGTCTGCCCCCAGGTCACCACCAACCACCCTCTGCTGCCGCTTCTATTGTTACCATCAAACTCTCATCCTCCCACCCGACTGCCTCATTCTGCCCTCGGTCATCCTCACCCTTCCTCCATACCATGTCCACCCTCAGTTCGCTCCCCAGGAGGCAGGCATAGACCTATCTGACCCCTCCCGTACACGTTCACCTATACATCACCCGATCCCCACACCTCTTCACCTCCTGGGACCCCTTCCCCCACCCCCCAGCGCCCCCACCAACCCGGGCTCCCTCCACCCACTTAGTTCCTCCTCATTCCCAACTCCTTCATTCAGCCTACCTCTTCATCTAGCCTCACTTGCTCCTCTGGCCTCAATCCTTCCCTCTTCCTGACTTCTTCCTCCAATCTTCCTCTTTACTCCACCCTTACTCCCTCCCCTCACCACACCCCTTTCTGTCCCTGGACACCCTCCTCTCTCTACACCCCTTCCTCCTCCCAGACACCCTCCCCTCTCCGCATTCCTTCCCTTACACCTTACACCCCCCCTTACATTTACCTCTCCAGTTGCCGTCTTCCCCATTACCCCCTCCTGCCCCTGTTCTCCCTCCCCAACAACCTCCCCCCCAACACCTTCATTCCTCTTCTCCCAACCTCACCCCCTCCCTGACACTGCTTCCTCTCACAGTCAATCCTAGCCACTCCTCTCCCACCCCCTCGACCATCACCTATTGTGAGCATCAACGGTGACTATCCAACTTCCCATGCGCTGCTTTGGAGCAGGGCCATGTCCATAAGAATCCACCCAGCATGGTATGGATGCTCCTCCAGTGAGTCGTTGCTGTCGGTCTCCAGCATCTTCTGCTCCTTGGAGGTCCGAAATGTGAGCAAAGCCCTGGTGGTAAGTCCCAACTTCCACATGTCACCAGTTGTCAAGACGTGTTCTACAGCGGCATGGAGTCACTTGGATAGATGGCCCCAGGGGGTCCAGCTGATGGTCCTCCTCCCTATGTGCGGTCTCCTCCATCATCTCTGATGATGGCATCTGACAACCCTACCTGATGCTCCCGTGTCTGTCTTTGCAGCTCCAACATCTGTGTTAGGGCCGAGTCCAGAGGCTTGTCATTTGACTTGGACTCTGTAGTCCTCCGAGCGCCGGTGACCTTGGATGTCCCTGCCTCGACCAGCTGTGGACCCGAATCTGTGCTGTGCTCACCAGACTGTGATCCCCAGCCTGCTCTAGAACGAGATTCTACTGAGATGTGTGTGCCTCTGCACTGGTGGACGCTGTGGGAGGGTGAGCACTATGATGGTTCTACATATGGTGGGTCCTCAGGATTCTCATCCGAGATGGTGTTGGGGCTGGGGCTGATGGGCTGGCTGCCAATGGGCCTCTTCCTTTTGCTGCTGGTGTCTGTCAAAGAGAGAAGAGATATTTAGTAATTCGCTGCAGAGTCAAAAAACATTACAAATTATGCACAGTTTTGCTGGGTGATTGATAAGCTGTTGATGGGTCCTCACTGGCTTGGTAGATGCCAGTCTCACCCTTGGCACAGGCACGGTCCCGGTCCTAGCTGGCCAGCTCTGTCACACGCTCTTCAAAGATGACGCGCCACTTTTCACACCTGCCACCACACTTAGTTTCTGGAGCAGAAAATTAAAACCTCTTGCATTCTGCATGAACCACTGCACATTATTTTGTATGCTATTATTCTTGCTAAAAAAATGCTAGTTAAGTTATAGTTAAGGTTAAATTATATCCTGTATCCACTGATCACTTCAATTAACTACTCTGCTTTTTCCTCATTGCAGACATCAATGAGGCATTTTGCAGCCTTCACTGGCTTTTGTTCACTTTAGGTTTTGCAGTAGCATAGAATCCGCACTTATGATCTTGTGATTCACAGAGATTAGAATCTCACAGGAAAGGGTGCATTTATTTGGTTCAATTGAAAAAAAGAAAGTCTTGCTTTTACATAGTGCATTTGGCAACCTCAGGACATCCCAAAGCGCTACAGCCAATGATACATGATAAGGAAGGCAAATGGCATTT
Source organism: Carcharodon carcharias (assembly GCF_017639515.1). Lineage (NCBI taxonomy): Eukaryota > Metazoa > Chordata > Chondrichthyes > Lamniformes > Lamnidae > Carcharodon > Carcharodon carcharias. The sequence continues at coordinate 132,358,479 of NC_054471.1, forward strand.
TGACCTTTTTTTAAAAATTTATTCATGGGATGTGGGCATCGCTGACTGGGCCAGCATTTATTGCCCATCCCTAATTGCCCTTGAGAACTGAGGGGCTTGCTAGGCCATTTCAGAGGGCATTAAAGTGTCATTGCGGGTCTGGAGTCACATGCTGGTCAGACCAGGTAAGGATAGCAAATTTCCTTACTTAAAAGGATATTAGTGAACTAGATGGGTGGCTTCAGTCAAAATTCAAATTTCACCATGTGCTGTGGTGGGATTTGAACCCAGGTCCCGAGAGCATTAAGGGGCTTGGAATGCACGGGATTTGGTGTACAAGAATAAATAATTCCCAGTAAAATTCTGCAGAGCTTTGGAGAGACCACACCTGGGATATAGTGTGTAATCTTGATGTCCATGTTTTAGAAAGGATATACTTGCATTGCAGCGAATGTTCACTAGATTGGTCCCTTGGATGAGAAGGTTTTCCTATGATGAAAGGCTGAGTAAATTGGCCCTGCATTTTCTAGAATTTAGAAGAATGAGAAGTGATCTCATTGAAACATACAAGATTCTGAAAGGGTTGAAAGGGTAGACACCAAGGGGTTGATTCCCCTAGCTGGAGAATTTAGAATCAGGGGCACAGTCTCAGGATAAGGGCCCAATCATTTAAGACTGAGATGAGAAATTTCTTCATTCAAAGGACTGTGAATCTTTGAAATTCTTTGTGCTAGAGGATTGTGAATGCCCCATTGTTGAATTTATTTAAGCCTGAGATAGACAGATCTTTTGGTCTCTCGGGGAATCAGGGACATGGGGAGTGGGAGGGAAAGTAGAGCAGAAGCCAAAGATCAGCTATGATTATATTGAATAGCAGAATAGGCTTAAGGGGACATATGGCCTACTCCTGTTCCTATTTTTTATATTTTTATGTTCTTATGAATTGCAGTCACTATTATACATTAAGTGATGATTATTGCCACTGTCATGTAGAGGCAAAAAAGGCTTATATGTTATCATGTTCTAGGGTTGCCCTGGATTGAGGATTATTTCTTTATTTGAAGGTAGGATAGGAGGAATTAGAGCGGTATCAAAGATTGATTGTGTTAAAGGGAAGAGGGGCTTCAGTGATGAGATGTGCTCTGATGCCCATTACAGCAGTCACTGAGGAGTCATTTCATGATGCTCCACTTTACTTCTGCCTGCATAAAGCTAGGCTCCTTTGTATAGCAAAGTTGTGCAGGGCACAGCAGGTTACCATTATGCGTGATGCATGAGCTGGAGTCCACTCACACTGCAGATGTTATAATCATTCAAAGGAAGGGGTCAAAGCCAGCAAGAAACCACCATCATGCATACCATCCAGCCAACTCCCAATAATTATTTTCTAGGTTCTTTGTTTCCCATCAGATTAATTGTTAAGATCAGTCCATAACCAATACAATGTTGTTGCAGCATTTTAATCTCAATAACCAGCCATCTGATTAGAGGAAGCAAGTAGTGGAATTCTCATCTCAACACACCTAGCAATTTTATTTTTCACCACCATTGGCTTAATGGATGTTACCAAAAATGATGTTATTTTGATGATGTCACCCTTTATGGATTAGTCATTCTCCCACCTGAATAATAGCTAGCAATCACATCATTCAGATAAAGACCCAATTGGACTAACAGTGTGTTACCTTTAACAAGACCATGTCAGTAACTGAGTCAAGAAAAATTGCTGGTTGTATTATTTACTCATCATTCTCTAAGTCAACCTTTCAGAAGTGGCATGCTAAGTCTTTATTTATTCACTCCAATTTAAGGTTTTGTGTGCCAGTAATACATTTTAACATTTATAAGGTCTCTATATACAATAAAACTATTGTTGTATGTAAAGTAAATAAGGTTTTGAAAATGCTTAAATTGTGCTTGTATTCTAGGTCATTCCAGAGGGCAGTTAAGAGTCAACCACATTGCTGTGGGTATGGAGTCACATGTTGGCCAGACCAGGTAAGGATGGCAGATTTCCTTCCCTAAAGGACATTAGTGAAGCAGATGAATTTTTGTGACAATTGAAGGCTATTTTTAAATTGAGAAGTAGTTTTAGATTTCAGATTTTTTAAACTGAATATAAATTCCACCAGCTGCATGGTGGAATTTGAACCTATACCACCAGACCATTAGCTTGGGTTGCCAGAGTACTAGCTTAGCAACACTACCACTAGATCACCATTGCCCCTTAAGTTACATTAAAATGCAGATCTTACCTGTTTAGTGTGATCCTTGACATGCTCCTTTCCTTACAGTGAAAAAAAATCATGACAGATGTCAAACGCAATGTGCCGTTCCTCATTACATAAGCAGCAAATCTGGACTTAAAAAATATCCCAGTAGTTAATAAAACGCAAACTTTACTATTTAAATTCTGTACATATTTTATCAATGTTACATATCTTCTCGCGATAAGTGAATGACAAAATATTTTTTTCTTTAGAACTTTTTGTGCCATTAATTGGGCTACAGGTGTGCATGCCACTCAAAATCATTGGCAGCATTGCGTGCCATAGGTTGCCAGTCCCTGCTCTAAGGGTTGTAATTTTCTTCCAACATTCAGTTCCTTGGCTTAGTAATCATACCTGATTCACAGTGGACACATAAGCAATAATGAGGACTGAAATGTTAGTAATTCTATTCATTAAAGACAGTCTATTTAAATAAAGCTTTGAATGATTTTTAAAAACAATGCTAGGGACCAGGAGCACTGTTTACATTAGATACTTTAGGGCAATTAACACATTACAATAAACATAATTTGAAGGATAAGTAAAAAAATTGGCATGCTGATTTTCATTGAACAAGAAAGTCTGTAAGGAATATAAAGGCGATAGATCTGGCCGGTATCAGAAGTGGGTTTTATACAAAGCTTTGTCAATCATAACAAGTCTCTGATTTTGTTCAGAAAAAAAAATTAATAAAGTGTATGTTTTAGTTGGCAGCATTATCAGTACAGTTACCAGCATTATGATTCTATCATTAATACACGCACTTCGATTATAAGCAAATGCATCCCTGCAAGTTTGGTTTAGTCTTTTGAATTTTGTTCTGGATCTGTAGCTAGTTATTCCCAACCCTGTAGTCTACCATCATTTCCAAGGCAATCCAGTGATGCAGTAGACATGGTTTAAAAAAAGATTATGTTACATTCTGGCAATGGAATGGAGAGAAGGAGATCTGGTTAAGTATTTAAATCTTGCAGCGGTGGTGGAGAGTTCAAGAAATACTTAACAGAATATTGCATCCGATTTGTGGTGATGAGTCTGATCTCTTTCTTTCTTGTGTGTGTGATCCATTAAGCAGCAAGACAATTGCAGTTCCTGAAACTTCGGTAAATTAACCTGCTATTTATATATATATATATATATATATATATATATATACACACAAATAAAACATTGTTTCTCTTTATACCAACTTGTGGCTACGCCTGCTACTTAAAGAGTTATCGACACATGCTGACAAAACAAATTTTAATAGTTTGGTTGTCAACTTAGTGGCTGGCATGGATTCTTGAAATCCACAATGTGAATGTTGTAGTGAAGTGGAAGAGATTCAAGCAAGCCTGGAAACATTACTCCTTTGTGAGGAAGCTTGTTGAGCTGCAACAAGCACTGGTGTCAGCATTTCTCACAGTGATAGGGGAAGAAGCACAAGAAATTTACTCCACATGAACAGACTAGGCCAAGAATAGAGACATTGTAAGATACAGGTGGTACATATGAAATGTTCTAACTACTGCCCGCTGCACAGAATGTTCTTGATAAGAGTGTTATGATCTTGGTAAATGTCAGTAACTTTTAAAAAGAAATTTGAATTCCCAGCTATTAACTGGAAGAATTATGTCACAAGATTTCATGCTTGAAACAAAAAACTTTTACTGTACAAGAACTGACTAAAACAGGTATTACTAACTTAACATTATATTTCGTAAACACTTACACTTTAAAGCCAGAAATCTCAACAGGTTCCACCCAGGAGTTCCCCTATACTTTATAGGATCTTGAGGGCTTCTTTGATTCTCCTGGGGTCAAACTAAGGGTTCCCATAGCTCTCAGGAATTCACTTTGATTTTCCTCTGTGTTCCCCCTATTCTCTGACATATGAAACTTCTTGGATTCCTTCCACTAGCATCCGGCTAGGCAAACTCTCCAACTTTCCTTCAACACCTCACAATTGTGGATTCGCCAGCTCAAGTATGGGCCTAACTGTATTCTTGCTCAGTGACTTCAAATCAGGAACATCCCTGGTTTCTGACAGCTCTCTGCTCCTGGTCTTCAGCTCCTGGCAGATTCTCTGCCTCCTGCAAACATCTCCGGATCCAGACTTCAAGCCTCTGTTTCTGTGAGAAATCACATGGATAAAACCCAAAACCAAAAAAAACCTCCTTGCAACCTAGACCCACAACAATGCGGCACACATTGGATGTCCCAGATAGAGATTTAAACCAATTATCTCCATATCTCAAACCTCGCCTTTGCTCTGGAGAACCATGTGAATAATTTAAACCATCTGTTGAGATAGCTGTAGACATCCTGTCTCCTCCAAGAAGCTCAGAGAGGTAGCCCATTGTTTGGCTTCCCATACTTCCCACAATGGCCTTATTAACAAACATAGGTCACCCTTTAATTTATAATTGCAACAAGTTTGTTTACCAGCTTCTCAAACCAGGAATTTTCATAACATTTAAAAATTTCAATCCTCAAGCTGAAAGTTATATTCCTAAAATATAGGAATCTTAAAATTAGATATTCAATACGGAAGATACAAATTCAACAGGACAATGCTGGATGTTGGTGAACCCTACGACCAATATCATACGGCAGTGCAAAAACTCACTGAAGGGTGTGAGGTTAATGCCAGAAGAAATAGTCAGAGACCAACTTGTGTTTGGAACTATGGATTTGAAGTTATGAGAATAACTATTTTGAGAAACTAATCTGATCATAAATCAGAAGAAATTTACCATGCAGCTGCGAAACATGGTGGAGCAACTTAAAGTTATCAGGAGGTTGAAGGAACGGAAGGTAAGTGTGGTACGTAAAGCCAGGGATACCCCAAAGCACAACAGGAGGAAGACTCAGCTCAATGCTAGAAAATTCCCAAGGACTTGTCAGTGCCGGAAATGTGGGAACAAACATGGGCCAGAATCTTATGGTCCCCGCCCCTGGCATGGGATGGCAAGCAGGGGTGGATTGTAAATTTGGGGTGTCATGACAGTAGCATGGCCACTTAAAAGCCTCCTCTTGCCAATGCTAGAATCTAAACCACAACAGGATAGGTCACTGTCAAGTGTCCAGCCTGCTAGGTGAAACCTGGTGGACTGGTGGCCATTGGATGACCCCATGGTGCCTCCCCCTCCCACGTTTCCCCAACACCAACCCTGTCCACCCCAGATCCCCCCAACTTCCTTGCCGAGGCCTGCCAGCCTCGCTCTGGCAAGACCTGGACTTACCTTTGTCCAGGCTCCATCGCAGTTCACTTCCCTTTAGGACTGGCTGCAGTCCTAGCAGTGGCTACTACTCCCGATGGCACTGCTGCGACAGGAGAACTATAGGCTATTTGATTGGCTGGCACTTCTCAGGGAACAAAATTTCATTCCAGTGTGGGCAGAAGTCCAGTGTCTAGCTAATTTGTGGCCTGATTGTTGTTAAATGGCTGGAGGGTGAGCCCACCAAGTGGAGGCAGGCTTGCTCTTAACTTATACGCTGGCGATTGGTCGGGAGGGGGGAGCGGGGGGGGATGGATGGTGTGGGGGAAAATTCCAAACATAAAATTCAGCCCATGGGTTGCACAAGGGAAACCTTTTTCCAGTCTTGAGAAAGGTGTGCAACATGTGGAAAGATGAAAATACTGTACACAGACAGCTGGAGCACAAGTTGAAGAACCAAGATTGTTGTCATCAATGGCACCAGTCCTATTGCTTTGGATGATTTGGAGTGTGTTACATTTAAGTTGGAGTTAGGCAACTACCTAAGATTTAAAATTGATACAGGTGCACATTGTAACGTAATTGCACATCATCTACATAACAAGGTAACTGAGGTTTAAAGCTAGTTAAGGTGAAACCACTTAAATCCACAATTATAACTTATGGTGGAACAAGTCTCCCCATTAGATGACAAGTACAAATTCTGGCCCAACGTGGTGACAAAATTATAAGCTAGACTGTTAGTTCATTGTGTGCATGACTATGTTACCTTTGGCTGTTAGAAAGGCCTGCCTGGACATAAGTATCATTAAGTACAATTTTAATGTTAAAGTTACCTAAACAGCTACAGGAGTATATGTGATCAATGACTGAAGCCCATGAACCAGAGTGTGTTAAAAACTGAATCATCCTCAGGTATTCAGTAATGGAGCAGGACAAGTTAACATAGAAACATAGAAACCAGGAGCAGGAGTATGCCATTCGGCCCTTCGAGCCTGCTCCGCCATTCATTTTAATCATCCAAATCAATAGCCTGCTCCCGCTTTCTCCCCATACCTTTGATCCCTTTCACCCTAAGAGCTATATCTAACTCCTTATAGAAAACATACAATGTTTTGGTCTCAACTACTTTCTGTGGTAACGAATTCCACAGGCTCACCACTCTCTGAGTGAAGAAATTTCTCCTCATCTCAGTCTTAAATGGTCTACCCCATACCCTCAGACTGTGACCCCGGTTCTGGAACATCCATCGGGAACATCCTTCCTCCATCTACCCTCTTAGAATTCTATGAGATCCCCCTCGTTCTTCTGAACTACAGCGAATATCTACTAACTGACTCAATCTCTCCTCATATGTCAGTTCCGCCATCCCAGGAATCAGTCGGGTAAACCTTCGCTGCACTCCCTCTATAGCAAGTACATCCTTCCTCAGAAAAGGAGACCAAAACTGCACACAATATTCCAGGTGTGGTCTCACCAAGGCCCTGTAAAATTGCAGCAAGACATCCCTGCTCCTGTACTCTAATCCTCTCGCTATGAAGGCCAACATACCATTTGCCTTCTTTACCACCTGCTGCACCTGCATGCTTACCTTCAGCGACTGGTGTACGAGGACACCCAGGTCTCGTTGCACATTCCCCTCTCTCAATTTATAGCCATTCAGATAATAATCTGCCTTCCTGTTTTTGCTACCAAAATGGATAACCTCACATTTATCCACATTATACTGCATCTGCCATGCATTCACCCACTCACTCAGCTTGTCCAAATCACACTGAAGCTTCTTTGCATCCTCCTCACAGATCACCCTCCCACCCAGCTTTGTGTCATCTTCAAATTTGGAGATATTACATTTAATTCCCTCATCTAAATCATTAATATATATTGTGAATAACTGGGGTCCCAACACTAATCCCTGCAGTACCCCATGAGTCACTGCCTGCCATTTGGAAAAAGACCCGCTTATTCCTATTCTTTGTTTCCTGTCTGCCAACCAGTTTTCTATCCAGCTCAATACACTACCCCCAATCCCATGCGCTTTAGTTTTATACACCAATCTCTTATGTGGGACTTTGTCGAAAGCCTTCTGAAAGTCCAAATAAACCACGTCAAGTCTACTAGTTACATATTTGACCTTGGACACTATCACAGCCGAACCAAATATTGCCCTGACCCAAGATCTACACACTTATATACTTCCCGGTATGTGTCAATGGAGTTAATATCACTCACCTGCTCACTCCTGCTCATGCATAAGTAGACATTTCAGTGTTAACACAGTGCAACATTTCTTTCGTCTGAAGTAATCTTTTAAAGGACGTTATATTGCAAATCTTGCAAATTTCTTCTCCAGGTACCCAAGGGTTTCGTTCAGAATTCACTGTTGTTACGTAGGCAAAAACAATAGTAAATATGCTTACAGCAATCTCCCTCAAACAACAGTGAATAACTAGATCATTTCTGTTTTGGCTTGGACACCAGGAAAGTTCTTAATCCTTTTTAAATAGTTGCATAGGATCTTTTATATTCATATCAGCAAAAGGTCGGGCCTTGATTTAACATCATGCCTGAAAGACAATGGGCAGAATTTTCAGTTTTTGAAACTAAGTGCAGTGACAGGTAGGTTTCACGGTGCATAAGCCGCTGCTTGGAATGGTGGGAACACGTACCCAATTCTGTGCTTGGAAGCTCATTAATTATGCACAGGCGAGTATCTCTCAGAATCACCTGGTAGGACTTGAGGTGATTCGTCCATTCTGCTGTTACCTGGCGGGGTCAAAGGTCCGGGTGCCATATTTAAACATTGATACACATCTCACTCTCTGCAGCCCAGCTGTCTCCAGCTTATGCACAGAGATGTCTTTGAACCAAAAGAGGAAGGATGTAAGCTTCAAGCAGAGGCAGCACCCTGCTCCGTCCCCCAGGCAGCCTTCACATTCTTCCAATATCAAACTCTCATCATGGCACCATGATATCAAAAGGCTACTCTCTTCAGGGATCTTACACAGCCATTAGCAGGGGTCACATATCATGGAAACGTTCACAACGCCACCATCCCATCTATCATGCTGAGCATTCTTCATCCCCAGGCCTGCTGGGGAGGGCTCATCTTACAAAGGGGGCATGCATCTTCCCAGTTTATACTCGATCCCTTCTCATCAAATGCTTTTCTTTTGTCTTCATCAAGGGCAAGTTCCCCCACAACAGAAAGGAAAGATCCCAGACCGGGAGGCACAGCCGATATAATTGCCCTCAGTGAATTTGAGGAGGTTGTAACGGGGATCACTGGGGAAGACAGAGATCACTCCTGTGTGGAAGGGGAGATCGAATTATCTTAGCAACTTAATATGGATCACAGCTCCATCAGTTCATTAAATCCTGACAATCACATTGAGTGACATGCAGTTGTACAATCCTGCTGCTCATCAACTAAAACTCTCTTCTCTCTCTTAAAGGCACCAGCAGATTGAGACCCACAAAATAGCCCACATAATTCCGAGCCCCCAGACCACATCTGAAGAGAAAGATCTGGAAGAACTATTATAGCGCTCACCTGCACACTCCACCAGCGCAGAGACATGCACCTCAGTGGGGCACTGCTCTAGATTAGCTGGGGCTCACCTACTGGAGAACTCCTCACTGACATGTCCCCACAGCAGTAGGAGACAGGGGCAGCCCAGGTCTTCGGCACTCAGCGGGCTGTTGGAGACCAGCCACCCACTCAGTCCGAGTCAGACAATGAGCCTCTGCGAGCAGCCGCCAAATCAATATTGGAGATGCAACAGGCTGCGGCACATCAGGCTGCACAACAGTCACACAGCAGATTAGAATGAGGAGTCCATCTGCATTCCGTCTGATGTCGTGGCACCGACATGCCAACGCCTCGAGGTCACCATGGAAAGATTAGTGACCACTATGCACACCTTGGTCCTGCAGGTTTTGCTGGATTTGCGCTTGGCCCTGGACTCCATGACCACACATCCTGGTAGGCACCATCAAGATGTAGGCGACAGGGGGATGTGGCATCTTGACCTCTCCCCAGGTGCATCATCTCCTCAGGCACCCACAGGGAGGATGAGTGTCAGCCGGACCCCTCCTCTCAGGACAGTCCAAGAGTGTGCAGATGCTCAGAGTCGCCTCTGCCTGTGATCCCATCCACTCCAGCTGCTGAGGCCAAGGATGGTCCATCTGCCCTTGAGCATGAGACCCTAATCAGGCCAGGGCTTTCCCAGTCTAAGGCCTCCAGAGGCTGTATGCCAAGGTCATCACAGACATCAGGACGTAGCAATCAGCAGGCTGCCTCCACCTTTGCTGTGGATGTTGGGGCTGCACCCAGGTGTGATGGTAGGGTTAGCAAAATTAAGAAATGTTGAATTCACATTTGGGCTATAGGTGTACTACCACTGTGTAAATATTGCATGTTTGTAAATACATTTCAATGGCTTGGTCAACTGAAGGCATTGTGATTATATACATCTGAATCCTCTTAAATTGAGATGTAGCCATCAATCCACTCTATGATAGTCTCCCTCTGTGAGATTCACATTCATGTGATGTCAACCTCACTGAAGATAGTTTCCATGCCCTTGTTTGTTGTCAAGGAGATGTGTGTGATTAAAAAGCTTGTGGCTCTTCTTCTTGATGAAACACTATTGTGTGAGGGCAGCACAATAGCCTTGAGGGATTAGTGGAAGTTGTGTCTGACCATAAGATCATAAGACATAGCAGCAGAAATTAAGCCATTTGGCCCATCAAGTCTGCTCTGCCATTCAATCATGGCAGATAAATTTCTCAACCCCATTCTCCCGCCTTCTCCCCGTAACCTTTGATCCCCTTACCAATCAAGAACCTATCTATCTCAGTCTTAAATACACTCAATCACCTGGCCTCCACAGCCTTCTGTGGCAATGAATTCCATAGATTCACCACTCGCTGGCTAAACAAGTTTCTCCTCATCTCTGTTCTAAAAGGTCTCCCCTTTACTCTGAGGCTGTGCCCTTGGGTCCTAGTCTCTCCTACTAATGGAAAGATCTTCCCCACGTCCACTCTATCCAGGTCTTTCAGTATTCTGTAAGTTTCAATCAGATCCTCCCTCATCCTTCTAAACTCCATTGAGTATAGACCCAGAGTCCTCAAAGGTTCCTCAAATGTTAAGCCTTTCATTCCTGGGATCATTCTCGTGAACCTCCTTTGGGCCCTCTCCAGGGCCAGAACATCCTTCCTGAGATACGGGGCCCAAGATTGCTCACAATATTCTAAATGTGGTCTGACCAGAGCCTTATAAAGACTCAGCAGCACATCCCTGCTTTTATATTCTAGTCCTCTCAAAATAAATGCCAAAATTGCATTTGCCTTCCTAACTACTGACTCAACCTGCAAGTTAACCTTAAGAGAATCCTGGACTAGGACTCCCAAGTCCCTTTGCACTCCAGATTTCTGAATTCTCTCCCCATTTAGAAAATAGTCTATGCCTCTATTCTTCCTATCAAAGTGCATGACCTCACACTTCCCCACGTTGTATTCCATTTCCCACTTCTTTGCCCATTCTCCTAACCTGTCCAAATCCTTCTGCAGCCTCCCCGCCTCCTCAATATTACCTGTCCCTCCACCTATCTTTGTATCATCTGCAAACTTAGCCAGGATGCCCTCAGTTCCTTCATCTAGATCATTAATGTATAAAGTGAAAAGTTGTGGTCCCAACACTGTCCCCTGTGGAACTTCACTAGTCACCGGCCACAATCCTGAGAATGATCCCCTTATCCCCACTCTCTGCCTCCTGCTAGACAGCCAACCTTCTACCCATGCTAGTACCTTGCCTCTAACACCATGGGCTCTTATCTTACTGAGCAGCCTCCTGTGCGGCACCTTGTCAAAGGCCTTCTGGAAGTCTAAGTAGATAACATCCATTGGCTCTCCTTTGTCTAACCTACTCATTATCTCCTCAAAGAATTCTAACAGACTTGTCAGGCATGACCTCCCCTTGATGAAACCATGCTGACTTTGCCCTATTTTACCATGCACTTCCAAGTATTCTGAAATATCATCCTTAATAATGGACTCTAAAATCTTACCAACGACCGAGGTCAGGCTAATTAGCCTGTAATCTCCTGTCTTTTGCCCTACTCCCTTCTTAAACGGGGGGGTTACATTAGTGATTTTCCAGTCCTCTGGGACCCTCCCTGACTCATGATTCCTGAAAGATCACCACTAACGCCTCCACTATCTCTTCAGCTATCTCCTTCAGAACTCTGGGGTGTAATCCATCTGGTCCAGCTGATTTATCCACCTTCAGACCTTTCAGTTTTCCTAGCAACTTCTCCTTGGTAATGGCCACCATACTCACTTCTGCCCCCCAACTCTCGATTCTTGGGGATGTTACTCGTGTCTTCCACCATGAAGATTGACGCAAAGTACCTATTTCTGCTCACTGGTAGTGCCAAAGGACAAGATATGGATGTGAGGAGGAGATTCCCAACCATGTCCTCATCTCACTGGCCACTGTAGTTTCTTACTTATGTGGTGACGACTGCTTCAAGTAAGTTTTCGCATTGTTCTCATTGTTGAATGGATTCTCACTTTCCATAGCGAGCACATACAGAGGGCATCACTGACCTTCTTAGAGATCATGGCCTAGTGAAGCATGAGGCTAGAAGGTGCAAGTATGAATGATGGACTAGCTCTCTATGCGATTGACTTGACATCCATTGAGATGAAAAAGAATGGCATTGAGGGCCAGGAAAACAGTGGCCATCTCCCCTTGCCTTCACTTAACTCCTCCTGGAATATAGCAATGATTAAAGTGTCACGGGCATGACTCCCACGTTGTGCTTCCTCTATGGCAACATCACCTTCAAACTGCCTCTCATTATCCTCTTGAGTTTCCTAGCCCTCCTGATGTTTTTCCACCGAAAACAGCTCTCATCCTCCTTCATTTCACCCTGTAGCAAGGGATCACCTCTTTGCAGTGCCAGGTTGTGAAGGGTGCAACACACTGTGATGATGCGTGAAACCCTATTGGGAGTGCACTGTAGTGCGCCACCTGAGCGGTCCAAATGTCTGAAGCGCATTTTTTTTAAGTCATTCACAGGATGTGAGCTTTGCTGTCTGGGCCAGCATTTATTACCCAGCCCTTGCAAAGTCTTCCTTCCCTATTTACCCGTGTGTTCCCTCTTCTTCACCACCAACCCCTTGCAAAGCCTTCCTTCCCCATTGTTCCCTTTGTGTTCCCCCTTCCTCATAAACCCCCAACACCACCCTGGTCGAAATGTTGGTTTCCGAATGCTCAGCCCTGTATGAGTACTGCTGCACAATTGTGCCCTTCTGGACAACAGTGGCATCCACAGGGAGCAGGCCACCCCTACACCACCCCTGCTCGGAATATTGGTCCCTGTCTGAAAGGTGAGACCTGCCTGAGTACTGGTGCACATGGTGTCTTTGTCACTCCCGGGGGCAACCACTGGGAGTTCACCAACCCTACAGTCCCAGAAGTGTGGCATTCCACTGGCATCACAACGAGACTGGCACAGCACTGTGGCATGGAGGCTATGTATGTTGCACTCACCTCGAAGTCGCGAGCGAAGTGAGATTCACCTGTGCAGTCCACTCTTTTTCAAACAAGATTCAGGCTAATGTGATTTCCCGCTGGCATGACGCAAGATTGGAAGGTGGCATGTGATTCCGGCGAGAAGCTAATTTAATGAGCATTGATGAGATGGTAATGAATGCAAATGGCATTCATGCCATGATGCAGCGGGATACCTGATCCGCCATTAACCCGCCATTGGGAAAATCGCAAACTACTTTTACACCAGGTTTCCGACTTTTTGCCTTCCGCTAGATTCTCTGCTCCCACCTGCCACAAAACCCGTCACAGGCAATATGACAATTCCTCATTACTGAGCAGGAATCCCTACCTAGTTATAGTTTCTAATGAACTTTGCAGCCATCACCTTCTTTGGTAGATTTTAACTTTGTACAAGAGTGTAAAATTTGCTATAATGAATTGGCTGCCTATTTAATGTTTCTGCTGATTTGCATTTCTATAGACTCTTACACCATGGATCTATTTCTACACTTTTAATGCAATCACTGGCCTTTAATGCTAGCTTTGTAGTTACACCTTTCGGCGTGGTATTGAAATGGATATTCCAGGTTGTACTGACCTTCAAGATATAAATAAACCATTTAGAGTCAGTCATAGATTAGTAGGTGACAGAAGGAGGCCATTCAACTCATGCTAGCTCTCCGCAGAACAGTGCAATCAGACCCATTCCCCCATTCGCTCCTTGCAGCCCTGCAATTTTGACTCAAATGCCCATCCAATTTCCTCTCGGAATCATCGGTCATCTCAGCTTCCACCACCTCTATCGGTGGTACCAGTCGCTGCAAAATAAAGTTTCTCCTCATATCCTCTGCTGTATTTCTTGCCCAACAGCATAAATCCCCTAGTCCTTGCACCATCAGCTAATGGGAACCGTTTTCTACATCTAATCCTATCATAATCTTGTACCTCTAATAAATCTCTCCTCAATCAGTTATAGAGTTAATAATTCATATTACATCTGTGCAGCAGTACTAGATTGGCACTGGAGATGGACAATGTTGAGAAATTTAAGTGAGAAAGATAAATTATTGGCATAGGGAGAAATTAAATAGGGTATAATCTCTGAGGGTCTTTTCTGCCACCTTGACAGGGGGGAGGATCCCTTGAGCGATTCCGTTGGGAGCACCTTGCTCCTGCTAGGATAGATTGAAGAAGCTGGGGCTGTTCACCTTAAGATAAAGTGGAGAGGAGATTTGATTGAGGTGTTCAAAGTCATGAGGGGTCCAGACAGAGAGAAATTGCTCCCATTGGCGAAGGTTTGAGAACCAGATGTCACAGGTTTAAAGTGATTGGTAAAAGAGCTCAGTGCGACATTAGGAGAACTGTTTTACGCAGTGAGTGATTACAATCTGGAATGCACTGCTTGAGAGGATGAGTGGAGACAAATTCAATCATGTCTTTCATTGGATAATTATCTGAAGAAAAAATAATTGCAGTGCTATGGGAAAGGGCAGGGGATTGATTGTGGCTGAATTGCTCTTACAGATAGCTGTGCTGAATGGCCTTTTCCATGCTCTACCCATTCTCTATATTCTATATTCCAGTTCCTAAAGATGTGTTTGTTATGATAGGCAGATAAATAATTTACTTCTAAAAATTATTGCTGTTGATAGCACTACCAACTCTGGTATATCTATTTAAGACTGATCTAGACAGCAGTTCAAAGCTAGCAAGCATGATTAAACTATGTACATTATTTCTTAAAATAAAATTCTTTAACTTTCTGACTAACCTACGCTTTAATCTGGTTTGCAGAAATCTTTGTTGATTAATTCCATTTTAATCTCTTCCAATAATGCTGCAGCTCAGAAAAACAGAACAAACATTGTGTAGTTTATTTTTAGTGACAAACTTTGTTTCTTCCTTTTCCCTGTTGTATATACTCATGGCTACAGCCATTTGTCTGCATATATTCTTATTTAACTTGGAGTAAGTAGGAAATAGACCCCCCTTCTATGAATTGTCATTGGTGCTCTGTAGCTCAACTAATAGGATTATATTTCCTATGGGGTGACAGTGGTGACATTTGTCTTTCCATTTTGGAACAAATAATTCAATTTACATGTGGTTGATTGACTTAAGTGTTAGCTGTTATTGGTGATTGAATCTATAAAGGCAATAATGCCTATTGAGAACCTCAACTGTGGAATATTTTTTGAGGCTATTAACAATGAGAAGCAAATCATTCAATTAACCAAAAACATAACTAAGCGCTCCCATTTTGCACAGATAAACACATTAGCCAAAAATACACCATGTATTTTCACACTGATATTTTGTCAAATTAGCAATTATCCATAAAATCCAATCACTGATTCATGATCATTCCTAGTGTTGGTTGATTTAAGTTACTGTCAATTGCAGTTTTAATAGAGGAAACACTGAAAAATGATGCCCGCAGCCTGTTTTTCTAAAACAGCTTTGTTGAGTGATCATTGCAAGTAGTAGACAGGAGTCCATGTTGTGATATTATCTTTCATAAAGCATTTATTTGAAAACATCATACAGGCATTACATTGCCACAGCCAGTCCATAAAGAGCATGCAGATATCAAAAAGATAAAGGGCTTCTTTCAGTTGAACTGTGCAGTTTTTGGTTTGTTTTCTTGTAATGGTGTTGAGTTTAACTGTATTATGTTATTATCTTTTCTTTATTTAACAGTAGATTTCTACCCATGGGGTACAGTCCATACTTATTGTAATCTAACTGTGAAGAATACTAATTGTTAAAGCAACACAAAGGTACTACACAACTTGTCAAAATGTTAACAGCACAAGTTAGCAAATTCTAAACTATACAATCGCCCATCTTAGATTGACGCAGGTTCAGAGGTCATATAATGGCGTTTCATATAGAAAGATAACATCACCCTTTAAATGACTTCTTAGATGGCCTTAACTTTGAAACATTTATGTGCAAAAAGATGGGAATGACTGGAAATGAGAAAAAATACAGTGCATATTTAAACTCAGTTAAAATCCCCTTATTCCCATACAGTGGTAGTGATATATAGACTATATTATAAAAATGTTTTAGATGGCACTTTTTAAACCATCAATTGATTGCAATCCACTTAAAAACTCTTAGTCAGTGAACTGACACATTAAACCCAATTGTTTCAAATAACAATTTACTAAACTCTACAATTAGTAAAAAGAATTCTAGAAATTTGGTTTGAAAAATAAATATTAAAATGTAGTAAACCAAAAATAGGGGGAATGAGGTGATGTAAACAAAAAAAAATCCAGGAATGTAAAATAAAGCCCATTGAAGTGCTAGGATGCATTTTCAGTGCCTCCTCATGAAACTCGGACATGGGCCTCCTCCTCAGTCTCCTGTCCTAGGCTGGAATATGTGACTGATGGCTCCACTTGTCCAGTGGTTGGTATCTCGACTACTGGGCCTGCAGGGTTACGAAACTGCTTGTATACACGTGGATCTTGGGCCACGTATGTGGAAGTGGAAGAGTAGAAGATTAATCCAAGAATTATTGTGAAAAAAGACAGAAGGTAGAGTCCTGAAAACTAAAGAGAGTAAAACATGAGATTAATTAATATTAGGATGCATGAAGTATAAAGCATTGAGAAAATAACAAGCATCTCATGGATATTCAATTTATGCATCTAGAAGGTCACAATGTTATAGTACAACTATGTGTTACAGTTCAGAATGAGCTTAGTATTGAAACGGTATATTTTGCAATGGCTTTTAAATTATGTCCTGCAAAAAATGTAGCAACAGAAATTTGACTACATGTTTACAACCAAGTTGACAATATATTTAGTCATTTGCATTAGTCAAAATGCTAACTGGATTTTGATTTCCATCATTTTGAATCAACTGAATGTTAAATTTGCCTTTGTTGTCCTTACATATGTTTTATCAAGAAGATTGTGAACCACTCACACTGATTGCAAATATTATTCATTTTCTTTACTATGGAGCCAAAACATGGCCACAATATCCAATCATCTTTCAAAATTGCAAAATCTTCCTGTTATATGGCTTTCTTCCTGACCTTTTTGCTCAACTTACACAAAAAAGTTATCCAGTGCATTTCAGGGATTTTGTTTGCGACCATATTACAGTCCACAATGAAACAGAAATATATCAACTGAGTTGCACATATCCTGTAACAAGTCACACAACTCCAGGGGCAGTAATTTTGACCTTGTTGGGCAGCCTCGGCGGGGGAGGGCGGGGTGCAGTTGGGAAGCTGACCGCCACCTGCGATCGGGGCTGGGCCGTGATTTCACACTGGTGGGCCAATTAAGGCTCGCCCAGTGTGAAATGCAAGCGGCAGTGCTCAGCGCTGCCTGTGTGGGGGTGGGGAGGAGGGCGAGTGCAGAACTTAGCACATGCGAGCAAGCGCGCACTTGAAAATTTCCCTGAGGCACAGAGCTGCCTCAGGGAGATGAACAGTTTTTTAAAAAAAAAAATAAAGAATTTAAAAATGTTATAAAACATGTCACCTCTTGTGACTCTGTCACATGAGCAGGAGCATGTTATAAATGAAATTTAAAATGTTTTATTTTATTTTTCTTTGCTTTGTTGTTAGAAACCTCTCATCCCGCCCGTAGATGAGGTTTCCTAAAAAGTGCAAAGGCTATTTGGCCTTTTCACCTGCCTGCCAACCGTAAGGTTGGACAGGCAGCGGAAAGTATAAGTTACTTATCTTTTTGATGGCCTTAATAAGCCTTTTAGTTGTCTGCCGGTGTGCTGCCAACATCCCGTGTGTGCCCGCCAAACGAAATATCACACGACTGCCCACATCATAAAATGTTGGGAAAGGGCAGTTGGGTTGGAGTGGGCAGCCTAATTTTTTAAATGATCTTTTCAAGGGCAGGAAGAAAATGGGGGATTCTATCTTCAAAACCTACCCTTTGTCTAATTGCTTTAGAGCTAAAGTGTTGGCGTTAGAGGTACAAACTTGAAACCTGGTCAGATGCTGGTCAGAAACCTCCAGATGCTGTTGCATCTTACAACATTTTCCATTTTTATTTCTAACATAGTTCAGTGTAGTGCAAATCCTTAGCCTTGATTTATATTTAATCCTATCACCTGATTTTAATCAGTAGTCCCTCTAGCCACATAAATGAGACTATCTCACGAAAGGAAAACTTGGTATTATCGTAAGCCTTTCCCACAGGTGGTTGCTTCTTCTAATAAGTGACTGTAGAGCAGCAGTGCCAACAGTCCTGGAAAAATCTGTGACACACACTGGGCTGCATTTTACATGTCCTGCTGGGTGTGGTTTTGGCAGGGGGCCACATAAAATAGGGCAGGGGTGCTTGCCTCATCATCTTCCCATTCACCCCAGAGCTCATCCCCATAATATGGGATTGGGGTGGGGGATAGTTAATCAAGGGTCAATTAAGCTTGTTACCAAGCCAATTTACCCCAATAACACACTGCCCACATCATAAAATGTTGGGAAAGGGCAGTTGGGTGGGAGTGGGCAGCCTAATTTTTTAATGATCTCTTCAAGGGCGGGAAGGAATTGGGGGTTTCTATCTTCAAGGGCTACCCTTTGTCGAACAGGGGACGTGCCCCCTCCCCCCCACCAAGATAAAACCCCCGTAATTTCTCGCTATCCACCCACATCCTTAAACCCTCCCCTCACCTCTCCTTGATCTGCTCAAACCCTCCCTGCTCAAGACCCTCGACTAACCTGTTTCTGGGAATCCATAGGCATTTTCCTCCGTCTTTTGCAGTCCCAATAGCGCACACTAACACGCTTTTGGCACTGCCAGACAATTGGATTGAGGGGTGGACGTCCCACTCTGCCCTTGTTTAGCCTGTCTGCAGAGCATTATGTCTATGGAGTGGGCCGGTGTGGAGTGGGTCAGCTCCATGCCGACTTTGCTTTCAGGGTGTTTGGGTGGGCGGGGGGGGTGTGGGGGCGAGCAGTCGGCCTTCTCAGGAAAGGGAAGGACCATGATACTAGGAGGCAACAATGTAAATTTAAAGAATAAAGTAAAGGGAAGTCGTTACAGATATATTGAATAGTTACAGCACAGAAGGAGGCCATTCAATCCTTCGTGCCATGCAAATCATCTCGTTCCACATCAGTGCCCTTCCCGTAGCTCTGCAAATTCTTTCTCTTCAGCTAATTATCCAGTTCCCTTTTGCAGAACATGATTGACCCTGTCTCCACAAGGTAGTGCATTCCAAATCCTAAACATTTGCTGCATAAAAAGGTCTTCCTCATGGCACCTTTGTTTTTTTTTTGCCAATCACCTTAAATCTGTGTCCTCTGGTTCTTGACCCTTCTGTCAATGGGAACATTTTCTCTCTGTCTACTTTGTCCAGATCTCTCATGATTTTGAGTACCTCCACCAAATCTCCTCCCAACCTTCTTTTCTCAGAGAAGAACAGCCCTAGATTCTCCAATCAATTCATGTAACTGAAATCCCTCATCCCTAGAACTATTCTTGTAAATATTTTCTGCTCCTTTTCCAATGCCTTCCCATCCTTCCCAAAGCGTGGTGCCCAGAATTAGATACGATACTCCAGTTGAGGCTGAACCAGTGTTTTATAAAGCTTGTACTCTGCCTCTATTTATAAAAACCACAATGCCATATGCCTTATTAACCATTTTCATAACCTATCCTGCCACCTTCAATGATTTGTACACATGTTGCTCTGCCCTTGCACCCCTTTTAGAATGATGTCCTTTATTTTATATTGCCTTTCCTCATTATTCTTACCCAATTGTATTACTTCACAACTGCCTGCATTAAATCTCATCTGCCATATGTCCACCCATTCACCAGTCTGTCTATGTCTTCTTGAAGACTATCTCTACCATCCTCACAGTTTACAACACTTACAAGGGCTGAATCTTTAGCTCAGTGGGCGGGCACGCGCCCGACCGAGTGTAAATCGATGCGCGATATTTCAGTGGGTGGAAGCGTGCCGGAGTCACCAGCGTACCCGCCGACAATTAAAAGGTCTATCAAGGCTACTTAAAAGATAATTAGAAGAAACTTTTCACTGCCTGTCCAACCTTACAGTTGAAGTGGCCAAGCAACCTTTGTACTTTTTGGAAGTATCATCCAGGCGCGGGATAAGGTTTCCAACAGCAAATAAAAATAAAGTAAAATTTAAAAAATTTATTTAATAACATGTCCCTGTTCATGTGACAGAGTCATGTGACATGTTTCATAATATTTTTCGCATTTATATATTTTATTTCGAAAACTGTTCATCTCCCTGAGGCAGTTCTGTGCCTCTGTGCGGTTTTGAAGCATGCACTCATGTGCATGCACGGAGTTCTCGCTTGACCTCCTCCTTCCGGCTGCCGCTCACGTTTAGATTGTGGGAAACCAACCGCCCCTGCTGAGCCCACCCAACTAGGGCAAAATTCTGCCCCAAATTTTGTGTGATCTGCAAATTTTGAAATTGTGCCCTGTGCACCCAAGTCCAGGTCATTAATATAGATCAAGGTCTGGATTTTTAGGTTGGCAGGTGGGCGCGATCGGCGGGCCTGGGGTCAGCTGGGGAATGGACCACCAACAGTGATCGGCTCCCGATCGCAATTTCACACTAGCTGGCCAATTAACGGCCAGCCAGCAGGAAGCGTGCGCTGAGAAGTTTGGTGCTGCCGGGATGGGGGTGGGAAGAGGGCGAGCGATGACGTCAATGTGGGCATGGGCCAGCCCTGGGGGAAAGTTCCTTGAAGGCAGAGAGATGCCTCAGGGATGTGAAGACCTGAAAAATCAAAAATAAAGATCTCAGAAGCTGAAAGAAAGTGTCCGTGCATCATAATCAATCGCTTTCATGAAAAAAATAAAAGCCGCCTGGCCGATTCGCCCGTTCACCAAACGTAAGGTTGGACAGACCTTGGAAAATTGGAGTCAATTGCTCCGTTAATGGGCTTAATTGCCCTCTTAATTGTTGGCAGGCGCGCTTCACGCTCACCTGATGTCATCTCGCGCAAATTCATGACCAATTGTGTTGGGCATGTGCCAGCCCGACCAGCGTAAAATTCTGCCCCAAGAAAAACTGTAGTCCTAGTACTGGTCTCTGGGGAACCCCACTATATACCTTCCTCCAGTACGAAAAACAATCATTCACTGCTACTCTCTTTCATATCACTCAGCAAACTTTGTATCCATGCTGCCACTTTATCTTTTGTTCCATGGGCTTCAACTTTGCTGACAAGCCTGTTACATGGCACTTTATCAAATGCTTTTTGGAAGTTTGAAAGCATCATCCTCATCAAACCTCTTTATTGCCTCATCAAAGACGACAATCAAATGAGTTAAACACTATTTGCCTTTGTAAATCTGTGCTGGCTTTCCTTAATTAATCCATATTTGTCCAAGTGACTGTAAATTTTCTCCGAAAATATCCTTCCGAAAAGTTTTCCAACTACTAAGTTAAACTGACTGGCCTGTAGTTGCTCAGATTATCCTCACACCCTTTGTGGAACAAGGGTGTAACATGTGCAATTCTCCAGTCCTCTGGCACCACCCCAGTATTGGATGATTGGAAGATTAAAGCCACTACTCCACAATTTTCACCCTTCCTTCCCTCAAGATCCTCAAATGCATCTCACCCATTCCTGGTGACATCAAATCTAAGTACAGCCAGTCTATCTAATACCTCCATTTTATTAATTTTCAGCTGATTAAATATCTCAACAACCTTTTCATTCACTGTGACTTTGCCAACATCTTCTTCCTTGGTAAAGACAGATGCAAAGTGTTCATTTAGTACCTCAGCCATGCCCTCTGTCTCCCTGCGTAAAATCCTCATTTTGGTCCCTAATCGGCTCCATACCTCCAATCTTTTTCCCACTTGTCTTGAAGACATTAGCTCATGCTGGGATACAGTCCCACAAAGGCTGTCATCCCTGCAACTTGTTAGCTAAGTGAGCATTCTTCACGCCTTCACCCAGTTAGTGAATGCTGTTAAGACTATATTGCGATCCACTTCAGTCTAGTTTGATCCTATTCGCATCCATATACAAATCTGGAGGTGGTGGATAGACTGCCCAATCTGGTTTCCAATGATTAGCCAGTCTGATTCAGTGAGGTTTCCATCTCCACCACAGTTGATGGTTATCTACCCCATGTACTTCTCAGCAGAGTCACTAAGTAAGCAATCAAGAGCAGGAATGGCGGTTGACTTGAACTCTTTCTGGCTGAGAGGGGCTGGGACCAACTATAGCATTTCAACTGTTGGCTGGTTGGGATCAGCTAATTAAGCATAGACCAGAGATCAAATTTGTTATTGTCCTAGTGTGTAAGTCTCTGTTCACCCACCCACTTACTAGGCACTGCAATAACCCAATAAGCTATTGAAGGAGCTCAGCATAAAAGATTAAACCAATAACACATTGGTAAAGGGAAGTAACAAACTTGTCAATCAAATAATTAAATAATAGTCTGATTTCAGTAGCTATACTAAAATGTTTGCAGTTTTTTCTCATGCTCAACACAAACAGCAATACTTTTCCATCTACTCAATGTAAAATCTTTCATAACTAGAGTTTTTTGGTTAGCTTTCAAGAACAAATTACAAATACCACAAAGCGATTCATATTCCAATAATGAAAGGAGCTTTGTTCCAAATTTTTGTTTCATGTTCTACAAGGACGTGAGCTCTCCACTCCCACAGCATGTATTTCACTGATAATTCATCTAGATAACTGAAGCTGAACTACATTTTCTTAGTCTAGTTAATCTCCATAAACCACATTCTTCACTCCACCTTGAGATTTTCTTTGTTCTGAATTGGAATAAATTGAAGAAAGAATATATTAAATGAAAAGTGCTGACGTAGGCCATTTTGAACTAAAAGTTGTTTAATCTGTCATTACATTTTTGCTTCAAGCCAAATTTTCTTATTTTATCTCACAAGCAGTCACCTCAAAATCGGGCAGGTGTGCTTCTTCTAATTAATCCCTGTGCATCACTTTGGCCTCCAATTTTCTCTTGGTTGAATATTCTGCTAGTAATGCAGTTTTTTTAACCAAATTCCTGTTTTTCACATAAGCACTGAGTATCAGAAGGTTCATTGACCATGGAGTATCACAACTACAGCCCTGATTTTAAATTCCCACAACTTGGCAAGTTAAAATAGTGGTGTCAGTAACCAGGACTGATCTCACTTCCTTCTCAGTGTGTCACATAATAGACTGCTGTTCAAACAGGCAAATAAGATACCCATAGGAAGGCATCGGTATCCTTTTTTAAATATGCAGAATGGGTCTAGTGATGTCCTGAGGATCTGATCTGGAACATCGACCAGTGGATTGAGCGATGTGGTGTGTTGGCTTCATGTCAGGCAAAACCTGCAGGAACTGTAACTTAAGCCAAAAGGCATCTTTGAAATTTATTTTTCAGATTTCCTTGTGGACCAGGATCACAGATAGACACCCTGCCCTTGCCATCACCAATCGCAAACAGACATAGTCCCTGGGCCTAATGGTAGACACACACCACCCATCCATTCCCCTCACCCCCTGTCCCCGATTGCACAGATGGACACCCCAACCACCCTCTCACCTGTCGTACACAGATATCAGCCTTCATTGCACACAGACGCTCAACAGTCCTGGTCACAAACAGAAATCCCCTTACTGGCCCCAATCCCTGACATCACTCCTGCAACCACCCCCACTCCCCAACAACAGCCCTCCACCCTCCCCCCACCGCATTCAGGCCCTAATCATAAGCAGACGCCATCTGCTGCTCTAATCACAGCAAGACCCCTGCAATACTCCCCACTCTCGCAGTCACAAACACAAAAACTCACCAACTAGTTGGAACCATCCATGTGGTCCCTGGCTGAGGCCTGCTACAAGGTTAATGAACTCTCGATCTGCTAGGAGACTGCAGCATTTTGCTGAAGTGACGTAATTCCATTAAAGGTTGGCAGGGTCTCCACTTCCCAATCTGGTCAGAGTTTTCGGCCAATCATAGCCACCGCCACCGCACACTTCCCTTCTCCTCATTAATATTGGGGCCAGTAGCTGAGGTCATGTATGACCGCCACAAAAGTACATTTTTTCCAGTATGCAGGTCACAAGATAACAATCAAAGCTGGTCGCTCTCCTCCCAGCACAGAAGCTCTGAGGCCAATTATACCATAACCAGTTATCGGAGCACAGATTCAGGATTGAACCTGAGACCTGTGGCTCAAGTGCCACATCATGTAGTGTACTTACCCACAGAGCCATCATAACATTTGCGCTTTCCTATTCTTTCTTACTGTTAGTCATGTTGTGAGTGCCAGTTGGAAATGCAAGAAAACTTTCTTTCTAAACAGTTGAAGGAATCATGTGGATTTGGTAACTGCTTCCTTACCCCTTTGACTCACAGATGGCATGTCTGAACTCCCTTTGATAAGGCAAACAAAAGTGACTGAATTCACTAGCCAGATGAAAAAACACATCTTCGGGTTTTCTTGCGCACGTGGCAGGCCAACCCTAAGACTCAAAGCTCACAAACGTTTGGATGCAAATACAGTGCTGAACTGCTTCAGCTATCAGGTTCCTTCTGTATTTCGATATTTTTCTGTGCACTGGAAGAATTGTAATTGGGAGTGCAACACTCAAACACTTGAGAGGTTATGTGGAAGTACAGTACATGGAAGTAGGTCAACATTATGGCATCTGAGGTCAAACATTTTATACAAAACCTATATAGTTGAAGTCCCACAGATTAAGGGACAAAGCAATTAGACTCACAGAATACAGTTCATTCACATCCAATCCGGTAAAAGTAATCAGTATTTGTCATGTTTATTTAAAGTGATTTGAGTGGGTTTAATAAAATCTGATTTGACTTTAAATTACATGGACATTTGTGCCATTAAAAAATACAGGTTAACTGGAAGTATCAGATTTTCCTTTTTGGGACAGAGTAGGAGTGGGGTAGACTTGTGTCTGTCATTCTAACTTTGCCCTGACCTGATACATTTCACTGATGTACAGTGTCCTTCCAGTAGGATTCCTACTCTCGCACCCAGCTGCGAATTCCTGGCAGTGTTGCAATGGGAACACTGCTGCAGCACCAAGGAAAGTGGCTAGGCCTTTACAGGGATCAAATAGCCCCAGAGATCAAGAGGGCAGCAGCTTTTTATGCTTGGCAGATACTAACCCGAAACAATTAATTAAGTGGGAGTCTGCAGAGTGAATTGGAGTAGGTTCTGAATCTCCGACCTATACTTCCATTAAGTCTAGTTCTACAACAGAAGTGCAATTTCCAAAATAAAATGTCACCTGTATCAGTTTACAGACCGCCATTTCCTGATGTCTGCTATCATTCTCCCTGTCTTCTACTACCCCACAGTCATCATCACTTACACATGGCGGTTTTGATGACTTGAAGAAACTTGGTCAACAGGTGAGAAGTCACCAGCGGTTTTATACAACGGGTGGAAAGTGGCAGCCAGCAATAGTCTTGGCTGGGACACAGGAGGGAAATTGGGGGTTTAGTGTACGTTGGCTTCACAGCCTGCTTTTGTGTTATTCTCAGTCATTATTACATAGAACAACCGGTCCATGTCTTTTCCTACTGTAGCCTCGTTACCACTCTCCCTCACCACCTCCAGTGGCCTTGGTGTCACCTCACACCTCCCAGCCCTCGTGCAGCCTTGCACTCACATCCACCTGACCTTGGTGTCACCTCACTCCTCCTGGCACCCGTGTAGACTCTCTCTCCTTGGCCTTGGTGTCACCTCACTCCTTCTGGTCCCAGTGCAGCCTCGCTCTCCTCAGCCTTGGTGTCACCTTGCCTCCCCCAGCCCCAGTGCCACCTCACTCATCCCAGTCCCAGTGCAGCCTCGCTTCCCCAATCCCCAAGTGTAGCCTCACTCCCCCTGGGTGTAGCCTCACACCCCCACAGGTGTAACCTTGCACCCCCCAGCCCCGGTGTCACTTCACTCCTGCTCATCCTTGGTGTGACCTCACTCCCCCCAGGAATAGCCTCACTCACCCGAGCCTTGGTGTCATTTTGCTTCACCAGCCACAGAGTCACCTTGCTCCCTCCAGCCTTGGTTTCACCTCACTCCCCCCTGCACCTACCAAACCTGGTCTCTCTCCCCACTGCCTTATGCTGGATATATTCCAGCCGTGCCAGTGTGGAGGAGGCAGCAGGAGTTGTTTCTGAAACAGTCCAAGAAATGGCTATCCTTCTCCAGCTTCATCAAAGATCATCCTTAGTGATATCAACCACTGTGCCTTGTCTTTGAAGGATATTCTCTGTAACTACACTGAAGAAGAGTCATATGGATCGAAACGTTAGCTGTGTTTCTCTCACCGCAGATGCTGTCAGACCTGCTGAGTTTTTCCAGTATTTTCTGTTTTTATTTCAGGAACAAAAGGGTGTCAGTCTCTGGGATTTACTTGGAGCCCATGTTAACGAATACTGGATCTTCTCAGGACTGTGTACTTTCACCTTTGCTTTTCATCCTTCACATGAATGATTATCGATCAGAGCACAATGACCCTGATGTACACTAATGATATGGTACTTGTGAGTCTCATAAGGAATAATGAAGTAAACTATTGGAACTCAGTGGGGAAGTTTGTCAAATGGAGTAATAACAATTCTCTTAAATTGAATGAAAATAACACAAAAGAACTAGTTATAGATTTTGGGAAAGAGCCAAGTTCCCATAATGGTTCATAACGTGACAATGTAATAGTTACGAAATACAAGAATATGGGTGTCAAAGTAGATGGTAAGGTGAATTGGAGGGAACAAATATGGTGGCCAAGGGATATACATGATTATACTACTTCAGAAAATTTAAGTCCTTTCGAGTAGATCCCACAATCATGAAACTCTTCTCAGCGACTATAGTTGAATGTGCTATCCTTTGTGGATGTCTCTCCTGTTACTGTTGCCTAAGGAAAGTAGACTCTTCAAGGGTGCAGGGATTATTGAGCCAGGCAGGAAGGGTGTTTGATGAGTAGATCTTTCTTGATAAAATCTGCTCTCTAAGAATTTTGGCAGAAGTTGAGTGTCATGAACAATGAGAATCACCCCTAGTCTCAGTATTGCTGTTCAATGCATTTAGGGAAAAGGCTACAATCCCTGAGATGTAGGAAAAAATTGGTTCCTGAACTCTTTGGACCCTTGTTTATAAGAACTTTTAACAGGAGTTTGATGCATGGATGAGGATCATTCATAGTGGGACTCTCTGACAGATTATTTTAATGCACTGGAATAATTTTAACTGAAGTTAGACCTCTGTAATTGGGTAATTTTCTTTTTATTGTTACTATTCATATATATGTAATTGTTTTTAATAAATGAGTAATGTACCTGAAATGAATCTCCGTTATGGAAAATAAATTGAAATTGAAATTGAAAATTGAAATTATCTACCTCTTCCCACCCTGTCTTCAGATTAATCCCTGCCTATTCCCTCAAGTATACATTAAGCTTTCCCATAAATATACAAATGCTATCTGCTTCAATCACCTTCTAGGGCAGCTGTTCCACATTCTCATCTCTCTCTGTGCAAAGAAAAATTCCTTTGTTAATGGATATCTTATGGGCAGAATTTTGCCCTCGACGTGCAGGATTAGAGGGGCTGGGCGGAGGCAGTTGGGAAGCTGACCGTTGCCCGCGATTGGGCCCAGAAGGCAATTTCACACTGGTGGGCCAATTAAGGCCTGCCCAGCGTGAAACACGAGCGGCAGCGCTCAGCATTGCCTGTACAGGCAGGAGGAGGAGGGCGAGCCGGGCGAGCGTGACCTTCGCATATGCACCCGAGTGCGCTACATTATCTCCCAGAGGCAGAAAACCACCTCAGGGAGATGAAGCATTTTCAAAAAAAATTAAAATTTTATAAATGTTATGATATATGTCCCTTCACATGACTCTGTCACATGAGCAGGGACATGTTATTAATAAAAAAATTAAGTTTTTACTTGCTTTTGGAAACCTCATCACGCCTGTGGATGAGGTTTCCAAATAAGTGCAAAGGCTGCTTGACCTTTTCGCCTGCCCGCCAACTGTAATGTTGGACGTGCAGTGAAAAATTTATTTTAATTAACTTTTTAATGGCCTTAATAGGCCTTTTAATTGTTGGCAGGCGCACTGCTGACTCCAGCGCGCGCCCGCCGACCGAAATATTGCGCAAGTGTGCGATGACATTGGGACACACACCCAACGTCATCACACATCATTTTACACTCAGCCGGGTCGGGCGCACACCCGCCCGCCGAGCTAAAAATTTTACCTTACATGTATGTCCCCTGTTCTAGATTCACCCACAACTGGAAAAATTTTCTCCATGTTAATATTATGAAGGGTTTTCTAGGATTAAAGATTTAAAAAGATATTCCTCTCGGGATAAAATTAACAGTTGCGAATTAGCTAAGGCAAGCCAATACAGATTTGTTAAAGGTCAATCATCTTTAAGTAACTTGATTGAGCTTTTTGATGTGGTAGCAGAGATGGTTGATGATGGTAATGGGATTTATGTGATGTATATGGACTTTCAATGGGCTTTTGTTAATGTGCCACAGAAGAGGTTTGTCAGCGAAGTTGAGGTCCATGGAATTAAAGATACACTGGCAGCACAAATACAGAGTTGGCTGAGTGACAGGAAGCAGAGAGTAATGGTAAAATGCTTGCTTTTTGGATTGGAGGAGGTATATACTGGTGTTCCCCAGGGGTCAGGTCTGGAACTACTGCTTCTATTGATATATTAATGACTTAATATATTAAGTTAATATATATTCATACATATCATCTATACAGAGCACAATTTCAAAATATGCAGATGACACAAAACTTGGAAGTATTGTGAACTGTGAGGAGGATAATGATAGACTTCAAGTGCACATAGGCTAGTGGAATGGGTGGACACATGACAGATGAAATTTAATACAGAGAAATATGAAGTAACACATTTTGGTACAAAGAACAAGGAAAGGCAATATAGATGTCTGATAGAGATGTTCAAAATCGTGGGGATTTAGACAGAGTGGTAGAGAGAAACTACCCTTAGCTGGAGGTGTTGAGAACCACAGGACAAAAAAATTACGGAACTGGTAAAAAAATCAACAACAATGTCACAGAAGTATAATAATTCTCATAATATTATTGTGATTTATTGTAAAAGTAGGCAAATAGTAGGGTTTGGATCATTTCTGTGTGTGTGTGTGGGATTTAATTGAATTGGAGACAGCTGGTCTGGCGGCTTTGACTCATTAAAAGAAGCTAGGTTTGAAATGCTAAATGCGTGAACATGGCTGAAGTTTTAGAATGTAAGGTGAGAAGAATTAGCATTTTTAAATAGATGATAGGATGTTGCACCTAGCCAGAGAAGCTAAGTCAAGCAGTGTGTTTATTGATGTTATTGATAATATTAGCACCATGAAATGATTTATATTATGAGAAAGGTAAAGTTCCAAAGACATATGGGAACAATGGAATTTGCATTAAAACGGAGAAACATGTATAAAGAGACTGAGGTTATGTGTTAGAGAAGGCATTACAAGATCTATCATAAGTGTGAAAAGCCTCCAGTATTTGTGCAGAAAGCCTGCTGTTTACAGAAGCTGAAGCTGGCAAAAGCCACTTTGAATTTTACTGGTTTTCTCTCCACAGATGCTGTCAGACCTGCTGAGTTTTTCCAGCTATTTTTGTTTCTGTTTTGAATCTTACTGTCCAGGGTTGACTCTATGAAGGATTCTGATGAAGAGTCATATGGACTCGAAACATTAACTGTATTCCTCTCTGCAGATGCTGTCAGACCGGCTGAGTTTTTCCAGCTATTTTTGTTTTTGTATTGTGTTGACTTGCCTGGATCTGTTTAAATCTATTTTTTTTTACCATTGCCTTAACGGGCGTATAACTGGAAGCCAGATTAATTTGAGGTTTTAGGAGTTATTAAGGTAGTAATATGTAGGCCTATGTATGTGCTTGAAATCTTTTCTTTTGTTAATAAATGTCAATTTAGTTTTTTTAAAAAAGCTCTAGAGTCTTGGTGGACTTATCACTACTGAATTCACGGCATGCATCTTGAAATAAATACAAATTGCAAAACCGTCATGATAGTGGGATCAAGTTTCCCTCATTGATTTGATCCACTTGGCACACATCATCTGCCACGTCATACCAGGCAACATGAGAAAACATTTTTTTATGCAGTGAGTGATTAGGATCTGAAATGAGAGTGTGATGGAGGCAGATTTAATTGTGTCTTTAAAAGGGAATTGGATAAGCACCTGATTGTTTTTTTAAATGTGCAGGGTTATAGGAAAAGGGTGGGGGAGTGGAACTAGCTGAATTGCTCTTGCAGATAGCCAGAGCAGGCTTGGTGGGCTTAATGACTTTCCTCTGTGTGGTAATAATTTCTATCAAGGATTCTCTTTCTCATGGAAAATAGATACGGCATGCTCAATCTTAACTGCTACCTGCATCCTCTCAAATCTGGTAATATCTCAGTAAATGTTTTTGCCAGTCTGAGAAACTGCTCTTTAATTCTCTCTGTCGAATATTTTGAAGCCATCTTTCAATCATTCTGATATTTGGTCACTGTTTCCACTGACTCTGGCCTTTATTATGAATCCCTTATGTGGTATCTTACAGAAGACCTTCAGAAAATCCACATATACCACATCCACTGCATTGCCCTTGTCTATTCTTTCTGTTATTTCTTCAAAGAATAAGATTGGTTAAACATAATCTTCCTTTCAGAAATCCATGGTGACTATTTTTATTTATTATACTCTCCATGTTGTTGATCTTGAATTTTAGATATTAAGCTAACTTATCTACTGTTCTCAGGGTCAGTTCTAATTTCCTTACTGAAGTTTGGAATTACAATCCCTAGTACTATTTCTTCCTCTATTGTTTTTGTAATATTTGGAAACTGATGCCTCTGCATCTTCTCCCTAGTTTCTTTGAATGTCCACTGGGACAAAGGTCTTGTCCTCAAGTTTTGCTCATTTGTTTTTTTTTGCTCTTTCTGCTGCAACTGTTGTGGTGTCCCTCTTGACTTCTACAGTTATTTCTGCTTAGGCAGTGTCTTCAATGAAAACAAACAACATTCCATATCTCTGCCATTTTAGTACCATTTCCTGTGAGTTTATTATTCTTTGATTCAGTCATGGTATGTGGGTGTTGCTGGCAGAGTCAGCATTTATTATCTATCCCTAAATGCCCTTACAATGATTTCAATATGACTGAATGGCTTGCTTGGCCATTTCAGGGGACACTTAAGAGTCAACCACATTGTTGTGGTTCTGAAGTCAAATATGGGACAGATCGTGCTGGCACATTTCCTCCCCTAAAGGACGTTATTGAACTAGGTGAGTTTTTACAATCCACTAGTTTCATAATCACGATTACTGAGACTGGCTTTATCTTGCAGATTTATTTAATTAACTGAATTTAAATTCTCAGCTGTCATGATGGAATATGAACCCACAACTCTGGATCATTAGTCCAGGCCTCTGGATGACAAGTCCATAACATAACCATGATGCTACCTTACCTCTGATCATCATTTTGTATCACACTCATCCTTCAGTGGTCCTACTGTAAGACCATTGAGTTTTGATCTTGTGGCAAATACCTGTCAAGTAATCAGATAAATCCTTGCTTATCTTCTCACTAAGAAACCACCCGGCGTTTTATCACACAGTTTTAGGTCCTGGAGGAAGTGATGTCTATGTTGGTTCATCTAACTGTCTTACATTATTATCAACTTTGGATTGCACTGAGCTCACCTTACTAACACACAATTAGGATATCCATGGCTAATGAGCGAATGGATTAAACCTTTCCTGCCAAATCATCAAAGAAGGCAGATCATGTCTTATACTATTTATTGACTTCATAATAATTAAGTTATAGTTAAGATCTGTGTCTAAGACCATTGTAAATTGATGTCGTTACTCTAAGAATAGCTCAATAGATAGCTAACAAGTTAACAGCCTTGGAGAGCTAATTTACTGGATAAATTAATACCTAGATTCGGGTCAAAAACAGAATTACCTGGAAAAACTCAGCAGGTCTGGCAGCATCGGCCAGACCTGCTGAGTTTTTCCAGGTAATTCTGTTTTTGTTTTGAATTTCCAGCATCCGCAGTTTTTTTGTTTTTATACCTAGATTCGGGTGGTTAGCAATGTTCTAGAGCAGTGATCTTCAATATTTTTCAAGAAAGGACCACTTTAGCAAAAAACCTGCAATGTGAGAGCCACATCGACAACTTTACCAAATTATCATTGCTTACTACTCCTTCATGATGTAAGGTTACAGAGCGACGCATGCAACTAAAACAAAATCACATATTATACTTAAAAATACAAATGTATTTATTTAAAGCTGTGGTTACGTTCCTGAAAATCACAACTTTAAGTGAAGTGTCTTTAAGTGAATCATTGGTTCCCAAAGGAATCAATGTTAAAACTGTAGTTAGGTTCTGTAGGAACTTCCTTATCAGAGAAAAAAAATATTGAAACATTATACCATCTAAATTGCAATATTCTACATAGCTAAATTCCTGCATTGGTAAATGAAATAACTTTTATATTTTTTAACTTAATTTATTTTAAAAGAAAAATGTTACTTTCTACTTAAGCGACTTCCTGCCTGCCACTAATCTTGATTCCCAAACCTCCTGCTTTCTGATCCTCCTGGTCGGGGCAAATCATCCTCCTCCCCAACCCTCAGCATTGTGGTCTCCTCCCCTCCCCGACATTCGAGTTGTGGCCTCTTCCCCCTGTCTGAACAACCCTATCGCAGAATCTCCGACTCCCTGACACACCCTCTCTCCCTCGCCTGGACATGCGTTCCCGTTCAAAATCCCACTGCAACTCTGATGTCAGGGAGAGGGGCAGGCAGCAGTTCGGAGGTCTGGGGTAGGCCGCAACTTGGAGGTTGGGGAGTGGCGAGAGACTGCTCCAAAGTGGCACAGGACCAGTCACATGGGAAATGACATTAAAACAAATCTCGTGATGCTCAATGAGCTTACAGGAAAGGGAGAGTTGGGGGGTCGTCAGGGAGCCACACCTAGTGAGGGCGGGAGCTGCCACTGGCTTGCCGGCCTTGCAATGAAGAACACTGTTCTAAAGCTTATACAATCTTATCCTTATGAGCAACATGGTTGAATTGATCTATTTCCTTGTTTGGAATGCTGGCATTAGTTTCTAGACTGTTGAATTAATGAGTTAGGCTATCTGTTCCAGATGGATCATCTTTCAACTGGGTCAGTCATTTGGCTAAAAATTTGAAAGCCCTTGTCTTTGGACAGGAAGGATCATGATTCACGAGCAGCCCACACCCAATCCTTCGAGGCAGACAGCGGACAGCATGCAAACTTTGTGCTTTCTCCTTATTTCAGTGGCTATATGACCCATTCTGCTGGTTGGCTGAAAGCAGAGCAGCGACTTAGCAATGTGCACATTGGGGAGCACGTATTCCAACTAGCCTGCACCACTTCAAGGAAACCTCATCTCTTCAAGGAAGCTGAGTGCCTTGTGGTGCAAGTGGCTACAAGTAGAAGCTAAACAAAAGGAGCACCAGGGAAGAGAGCGGACTCTGAAGTTCACACATGCAGCACTGGAAGCCTTAGTGATTGATACGTCACTTCCTGTGACCTCTTGCCCTAGATCGTCCAGTCAGTGGCAATGCTGATAGGGAAATGGGCAGCGCAGCCATGACCATCTGATGTCCAGAGAATGGAGAAGAATCAGGGCAGGAGAGGACATTTCGTCATTTTACTGTACCAACTGCTGCATTCAGGTAGTTTTTAAAGGTTAAGTCTTTTAATGAATGAGTGTGGGTTAGTGAATGGGCAAGCTTCAGCCAGAAGTGCTGAGTGGATGATCCATCTCGGCCTCCTCCTGGGGTACCCAGTATCACAGAAGCCAGTCCTCAGCCAATTCAATTTACTCCACGTGATATTAAGAAACGGTAGAAGGCACTGGATACTGCAAAGGCTATGGGTCCTGACAAACTTCTGGCAATAGTACTGAAGACTTGTGCTCCAGAACTTGCCACTAGACAAGCTGTTCCAGTACAGCTACAACACTGGCATCTCCCTGGCTATGTGAAAAATTGCCCAGATATGTCTTGTACACAAAAAGCAGGACAAATCCAATCCGGCCGATTACCGCCTCAACATCTACTCTCAATCATCAGTAAAGTACTGGAAGGGGTCATCAACAGTGCTATCAAATGGCACTTGCTTAGTAATAACCTGCTCACTGATGCCCAGTTTGGGTTTCACCAGGGCCACTCAGCTCCTGACCTCATTACAGCCTTGGTTCAACCATGGACAAAAGAGCTGAACTCCCGAGGTGAGGTGAGAGTGACTGCCCTTGACATCAAGGCAGCATTTGACCGAGTGTGACATCAAGGAGTCCTAACAAAATTGGAGTCAATGGGAATCAGGGGGAAAACTCTCCATTAGTTGGGGTCATACCTAGCACAAAAGAAGATGGTTGTGGTTGTTGGAGGTCAATCATCTCAGTTCCAGGGCATCACTGCAGGAGTTCCTCAGGGTAGTGTCCTCGGCCCAACCATGTTCAGCTGCTTCATCAATGGCTTTCCTTCCATCATAAATTCAGAAGTGGGGATATTTGCTGATGATTGCACAATGTTCAGCACCTTTGTGACTCCTCAGATACTGAAGCAGTCCATGCCCATATGCAGCAAGACCTGGACAATAGCTAAGCTTGGGCTGATAAATGGCAAGTAACATTCACGTCACACAAGTGTCAGGCAATGACCATCTTCAACAAGAGAGAACCTAACCATCACTCCTTGACTTTCAATGACATTCCCATCACTGAATCCCCCACTATCAACATCCTGCCAGTTACCACTGGCCTGAAACTGGACTGCACTAGCCATATAAATACTGTGGCTACAAGAGCAGGTGAGAGGCTGGGAATCCTGAAGCGAGTAATTCACCTCCTGACTCCCCAAAGCCTGTCCACCATCAACCATGTACAAGTCAGGAGTGCGATGGAATGCTCTCCACTTGCCTGGATGACTGCAGAGGTTCAAGAAAGCAACTCACCACCACCTCCTCAAGGGTAATTAGGGATGGGCAATAAACACTGGCCTAGCCAACATTGCCCACATCCCATGAATGGATTTAAAAAAAAATGTGCTAGTGTATACAGAATCGGAGGATTGTGCGATTGAACAGGTGGCTTGAGAATTTGTGTAGGAGGGCAGGCATCAGATTTTTGAAGCATTGTGGCCAGTCCTGGGGCAGTTGGGATGTGTACAAGATGGACGAGTTGCACATTAGCAGGACCGGGACTAAGTTCTTCGCAGGGAGATTTGCTACTGCTGTTGTAGAGGGTTTAAACCAGATTGGCAGGGGGATGGCAGCCTGAGAGGGAGCTCAGATTGGAGGAAAGCAAAACTAGTAACAGGAAGTAGGAAAGCAGCAAGCAAAAAGTAGTAAGCGAAATCTGAAGGCAGACGAAGCAAGGGCAAGCATCAAGTAGGATCAGAATGCGGAATAATGTCAAAAAGACAAAGGCCTGAATTTTTTGGATGGCAGGGTCTCACTTCCCGCCATCTGAAGGGTTGATCGGGGAAGACATCCCTACCGACCCCAAGTCTCCAAGTGCCCCACAGCTATTTCACCAACCTGATTCTTCCCTGCCTGAACTGGCCGCTCTCTAATCCCTGCAGCAATAGCGCTGCAGTGGACAGAAAAGGAACTTCGTGAAGTCATCAGAGCCTAAGCCCGGGGAGCAGAAGCTCAGGTAAATTTAAGGGGTCTCAGGGATGGAGGGTAGGGAAGGCATTGGGGGGCACAAAGGGGACAATCAGGGTCTCATGGGAGGGGCCAACAGGGGCACAGCGGGAGGGAGGTCTGGAGGCCACCAGAACATAAGGTTAAGGTTTCTGATGGAGGTGCTGCAAACCCCTGCGACTTTCCACCTGAAATCTAACTCTTGATTTTCAGGCTTCCCCCATGGAAGTCAAACCTGCTGGCAGCTTCAAAATTGAGGCTGGCCGGGAAACAGCTTTTAGATGGCCAATAATTGACACATAATGGCCTCAATTGGGGCTAGGGTGGGCTTCCCATCTGAGGCCTTGCCCACCCCAGCATAAAATTGATGTGTGGTCGGGATGGGCAGGAACCTGAGTGAATCCCATCCCTTCAATTTCACACTCCCCACCACAATGTAAAAATCCACCGGTGGGGGAAGCATGAAATTCTGGCCAAAGTTAAGGGCACTCTATCTGAATGCACACAACATTCACAACAAGGTAGATGATCTGTTGGCACAAATAGACGAAAATAGATATAATTTAAAAAGACATTTCATCAAAGCTTTTCACCTTGCACTCATCAGCGTAATCGCAAGAATACCAATGTCTGGGGAAGCAACAACTTAATACTTAATGTATGAGAAGAAAGTGCTGATTGGTTGGCAAGTGGACTCTGATTGGTAGTGGCGTTGCCATGGAGAATGCAGTTAATGGTGACTGACAGTTAACTGCCAAGCATTGTTTGAAACTTAAACCAGGCAGTTTGCTTTAAATTTCAAACAATGCTTGGCAGTTAACTGTCAGTCGCTATTAATTGATGCATTTTTCATGGCAATGCCTCTGCCAATCAGAGTTCATTTGCCAACCAATCAACACTTTCTTCCCATACAGCATAAAGTTGTTGCTTCCCCTGACATTGGTATTCTTGTGATTGCCCTGATGAGTGCAAGACAAAAAGCTTTGACAAAATATCTTTTTTTCAGCAATTCTCAAGTCCTGTACTAGCAAACAACTATTTGGATTTGATTTAATTGCCATTATGGAGACGTGGCTGCAGAGTGACCAAAGCTGGGAACTGAACTTTCAAGGGTATTCAACAATTAGGAAGGATAGGCAAAAAGGAAAAGGAGGCGAGGTAACACTGTTTATAAGGGACGAGATCAGTGCATGAGTGAGAAAGGATCTTAGGTTGAAGGATCAAGATGTAGAATGAGTTTGGGTGGAGCTAAGAAACAACAAGGGGCAGAAAATATTGGTAGGAGTTGTTTATAGGCCACCAAACTTTAAAGGTAAGGTTGGACAAAGAATAAATCAGGAAATTAGAGATGCCTATCACATGGGTAATACAGTAATAATGGGCAACTTCAATTTACTTATAGACTGGGTAAATCTAATCAGCACTAATGCTGAACAGGATGAATTCCTGGAGTGTGTACGAGATGGGTTTTTGGAGTAGTATGTTGAAGAACCAACTATGGATCAGGTTATTTTATATTTAGTATTATGTAATGAGAAAGGGCTAATTAATAATCTTACTATAAAGGGGCATTTAGGAAATAGTGAGCATAATATGATAGAACTTTGCATTAATTTCAAAGTGATATAGTTCATTCTGAAACTAGGATCTTAAATCTGAACAACAGAAACCATGAAGGTATGAAGGGCAAGTTGGCAATATTGGATTAGGAAAATGCACAAAAAACATGATAGTAGACAAGCAATGGCTAATATTTAAAGAAGTATTACATGGTCTACAACAAATATAAATTTCTTAAAAACACAAACACCTAACAGGAAAGCTGAATCAGCCATGGCTAACAAAAGAAGTTAAAGATTGCATTTGAACAAAGGAAGTGACTTAGAAGGTTGCCTGAAAAAGTGGTCAGTCCAAGGATTTGTAGCAATTTAGAATCCAACAAAGGAGGGCCAAGAAACTGATAAAGAAAAAATGAATGCAAGCTAGCAAGAAACATAAAGGCGGAGTGCAAAAACTTCATTAGGTATGTGAAAAGGAAAAGATCAGTAAGTACAATTTTTTTTATTCATTCATGGGATATGGGCTTCACTGTCTGGGCCAGCATTTACTACCATCCTTAGTTGCCCTTCAGGGGGTGGTGATGAGCTTCCTTTTTGAACCACTGCAGTTCCTGTGGTGTAGATACACCCACAGTGTTATTATGAAGAGAGTTCCAGGATCTTGATTCGTGAAGGAACGGCAATATATTTCCAAGTCAGGATGGTGAATAAATTGGAGGGGTACTTCTAGATGGTGTACCCATCTACCTGCTGCCCTTATCCTCCTAGATGGTAGTGGTCTTAGGTTTGGAAGGTGCTGTCAAAGGAGCCTTGTTGAATTCCTGCAGTGTGTCTTGTATATGGTACACACTGCTGCTACTATGCATCGGTGGTGGAGAGAGTGAATGTTTGTGGATGTGGTGCCAATCAAGCAGGCTGCTTTGCCCTGGACAGTGTCAAGCTTCTTGAGTGTTGTGGGAGCTGCACCCACCCAGGCAAGTGGAGAGTATTCCATCACACTCCTGACTTGTGCCTTGTACATAGTGGATAGGCACTGGAGAGGCAGGAGGTGAGATACTCATCGCAGGATTCCTAGCTTCTGAACTGCTCTCATAACCCAGTGTATTTATATGGCTAGTCCAGTTCAGTTTCTGGTAAATGGTAACCCCCAGGATGCTGATAGTGGGGGATTCAGTGATGGTAATGCCATTGAATGTTAAGGGGCAATAGTTAGGTTCTCTCTTGTTGGAGATGATCATTGCCTGACACTTCTGTGGCATGAATATTACGCCACTTTTCAGCCCAAGCCTGGATATTCTCCAGGTCTTGCTGCATTTGGACAAGGACTGCTCCAGTATCTGCGGAGTCATGATGGTGCTGAACATTGTACAATCATCAGCCAACATCCCCACTTCTGATCTTCAGGTGGAATGAATTTCATTGATGAAGCAGCTGAAGATCATTGGGCCTAGGGCACTACCCTGAGGAACTCCTGCAGTCATGTCCTGGAAGTGAGATGACTGACCTCTAACAACAACAACCATCTTCCTTTGTGCTAGACTCCAACCAGTGGAGAGTTTTCCCCCTTATTCCCATTAACTCCAATTTTGCTAGGGCTCCTGATGTCACACTCAGTCAAATGTAGTCTTCATGTCAAGTACAGTCACTTTCACCTCACCTCGAGTATTCAGCTCTTTTGTTCATGTTTGAACCAAAGCTGTAATGAGGTCAGGAGTTGAGCGGCCTTGATGGAACCTAAAATGGGTATCAGTGAACAGGTTATTGCTAAGCAAGTGCTGCTTGATAGCACTGTTAATGATCCCTCCCATTATTTTTCTGATGATCGAAAGTAGACTGATGGGGCAGTAATTGGTTGGGTTTGTCCTGCTTTTTGTGTACAGGACCTACCTAGCCAATTTTCAACATAGCCGGGTAGATGCCAATGTTGTAGCTGTACTGGAACTGCTTGTCTAGGGGTGCGACAATCTCTGGAGCACATATCTTCAGTACTATTGCCAGAATATTGTCAGGCCCCATAGCCTTTGTACTATCCAATGCCTTCAGCCATTTCTTGATATCACGTGGAGTGAATTAAATTGGCTGAAG
Source organism: Carcharodon carcharias (assembly GCF_017639515.1). Classification (NCBI taxonomy): domain Eukaryota; kingdom Metazoa; phylum Chordata; class Chondrichthyes; order Lamniformes; family Lamnidae; genus Carcharodon; species Carcharodon carcharias. Next base: position 132,397,879 of record NC_054471.1, read on the forward strand.
GCTGGAAACTGTGATGCTGGGGACCTCCAGGGGAGGTCGTGATGGATCATCCACTCGGCACTTCTGGCTGAATATTGTGGCAAATGCTTCAGCCTTATCTTTTGTGGGTCCATTGCAGGCGGAGACAGGAGCATTTGTAACGGAGAATAGGGAAATGGAAGAGAAATTAAACAACCATTTTACCTCTGTCTTCAGGGAAGAAGATACAAAACATCTTCCACAACTACGAGGGAACCAAGGGACATGTGAAGATGAGGAACTGAAAGAAATTGGTATTAATAAAGAGGTAGTGCTTGAAAAATTAATTGGATTGAAGGTTGATAAATCCCCTGGACCTGATGAGCTACATCCCAGAGTGTTGAAGGTGGTAGCTACAGAGATAGTGGATGCATTGGTGGTTATCTTTCAAAATTTGATAGATTCTGGAAAGGTCCCTGCAGACTGGAAAGCAACAAATGTAACCCCACTATTTAAGAAGGGAGGGAGAAAGAAAGCAGAGAACGACAGACCTGTTAGTTTGACATCAGTATTAGGGAAGATGCTAGAATTTATGATGAAGTATATGCTAACTATACACTTAGAAAAAAATGATATGATTGAGCAGAGTCAACATGGTTTTATAGAAGGGAAATCATGTTTGACAAACTATTGGAGTTTGTTGAGGACGTTACTTGTAGCCTTGATAAAGGAGAGCGTCTGGATGTGGTGTATTTGGATTTTCAAAAGGCTTTTGCTAAGGTCCCACACAGGCTAGTAAGCAAAATTAGAACACACTGGATTGGAGGTAATATATTGTTTTGGACTGAGAATTGCTTAACAGACAGGAAACAGAGAGTAGGAGTAAATGGGTTATTCTCAGGTTGGCAGGCTGTAACTAGTGGGGCACCGCAAAGTTCAGTACTGGGGCCAGCTGTTCCCAATCTATGTCAATGATTTGAATGTGGGGACCAAATGTAATAGTTCCAAATTTGCTGGTGACACCAAACTGGATGGGAATGTGAGTTTTGAGTGGGATGCAAGGAGGCTTCAAGGGGACTTGGGCAGGCTAAGTGAATGGGCAAGATGTTGGCAGATATAATATAATATGAATACGTGTGAAGTTATCTGCTTTTTGGTAGGAAATACAGAAAGACAGAGTATTTCTTAAACGGTGAGAGGTCGGGAAGTGTTGATGTCCAAAGGGGCCTGGGTGAACTTGTTCATGAATCACTAAAAGTTAACAGGCAGGTGCAGCAAGCAATTAGGAAAGCAAAAGTTATGTTGGCCTTCAGGGAATTTGAGTAAAGGAGTAACAATACCATGCTGCAATTGTTAAGAGCCTTGGTGAGACCATACCTAGAGTATTGTGCACTGTTTTGGTCTCCTAATCTATGGAAGGATATACTTGCCATAGAGGGAGTGCAACCAACATTCACCAGACTAATCCCTGGGATGGCAGGATTATTTTATGAGGAGAGATTGAGGAAACTGGATCTGTATCTCCAGAGTTTCAAGGAATGAGAGCTGATCTCATTGAAACTTACAAAATTCTGACAAAGCATGACAGGGTAGGTGTAGATAAGATGTTTCCCTTGGCTGGTGAGTCTAGAGCCTGGGGACACAGTCTCAAAATAAGGGGCAGGCCATTTAAGACTGAGATGAGGGGGAATTTCTCCATTCAGAGGATCGTGAATCTTTGGAATTCTCTGCTCCGGAGGGCTGTGGAAGCTTAATCATTGATTATGCTCAAGACAGAATTGGATAGATTTCTGGTTACTAATGGCATCAAGGGAAATGGGGTTAGTACGGGAAAGTGGAGTTGAGGTGGATGATACTGTCTATCATTTCTTGGGTAAGTATCCAGGTAAGTCATAGGGACATAGGAGCAGGTGTAGGCTATTTAGCCCTTCAAGCCTGCTCCGCCATTCAATAAGATCATGGCTGATCTGGTTGTTATCTCAACTCCACTATGCCGTCTGTCCCCCATAACTCTTGACTCCCTTGTCCATCAAATATCTATCTAACACTGCCTTGAATAAATTCAATGACCCAACCTCCACTGCTTTCTGCAGAAGAGAATTCCACATACTAACGACCCTCTGAGAGAAAAAGAATTCTCCTCATCTCCGTCTTAAATGGTAGATCTCTTATTCATAAACCTGGTCTCCTGGTTCTAGTCTTTCCCACATGTGGAAACATCCTCCTGGTATCTACCCTGTCAAATCCCCTTAGGATCATACATGTTTCAATAAGACCAACTCATTCTTCTAAATTTCAATGATATAGGCCCAACCTGTTCAACCTTTCTTCATAAGATAAGCCCCTCATCCCACAAATGAATTGAGTGAACCTTCTCTCAAATGCTTCTAGTGCAACTGGATGTTTTTTTTAAATAAGGAGACCAAAACTATACACAGTATTCCAGATGTGGTCTCGCCAAGGCCTTCTACAGTTGCAGTAAAACTTCTCTATTTTTATATTCCATTCCCTTTGCAATAAATGCCAACATTTCATTTGCCTTCCTAAGCACTTGCTGTACCTGCATACTAACTTATTGTGATTCAGGTGTCAGGATACCAAGGTCCCTCTGTGCCACTGAGTTCTGCAATCTCTCTCCATTTAAATGGTATACAGCTTTTCTATTTTTCCTGCCAAAGTGGACAAATTCACATTTTCCTACATTATACTCCATTTGTCAATTTTTTTCCCAGTCACTTAACCAATATCCTTTTTCAGGTTCTCTATCTCCTCTTGACAACTTACTTTCCTATCTATCTTAATATCATCGGCAAATGTAGCTACCATACATTCAGTCTCTTCATCTAAAACATTGATGTAGATTGTAAATAGTTGAGGCCCCAGCGGCAGTCCATTTGCTTTAGCCTGCCAACCCAAAAAATACCCATTTATTCCTACTCTCTGCTTCTTGTTAGCTAACCAATCCTTTGGCCATGCTAATATATTATCCCTGCACCATGTAATCCTATTTTGTGTAGTAACCTTATCAAATTACTTTGAAAATCCAAGTACAGTACATCTACAGGTTTTCCTTTATCCACCTTGCTTGCTAATTCCTCAAAAACTTGCAATAAATTAATTAAACACAATTTCCCTTTCACAAAGCTATGTTGACTCTGCCTAATCAAATTATGATTTTATAAGTATCCTGTTATCACCTCCTTAATAATTCTGGCAATTTTGCTGTAACAGATATTAGACTTACTGGCCTGTAGTTTCCTGCTTTTGTCTCCCTCCTTCCTTGAATGAAGGTGTTATATTAGCTATTTCCCAATGCACTGGGACCCTTCCAGAATCTAAAGAATTTTGGAATATTTTGACCAATGCACCTACTATCTATGCAACCACTTCTTTTAAGATCTGAGGATGCAAGCCACCTGGTTGTGGGGATTTGTTAGCTTTAGTGTCTAATAGTTTTCCCAGCACCTCTTCCCTAGTGATAGTGATTGTTTTAGGTTCCTCCCTCCTGCTCATCCCTTGATTTTCAAGTCTATTTGGGAAGATTTCTAAGTCTTCTACAGTGAAGGCAGACATAAAATATGCCTCTGCCATTTCCTTGTTTTTTATTATCAATTCCCCAAATTCACTCTCTAGAGATCAACACTAGCTTTAGTTAATCTTTTCCTACTTATAAACTTGTTGAAACTCTTACTATCTGTTTGTATATTACTAGTTAGCTTTCCCTCATACTCTTCTTTCTCCCTCTTTATTTTATTTTAGTCACTCTTTGCTGGTTCTTAAAATTTGACCAATCTTCTGACCTACCACTAAACTTTGCAGATTTGTACAGAGTTAATTTCAATTTGATACTCTCCTTAACTTTCTTATTCATCCATGGATGATGTATTCTTCTCAAAGAGTCTTTCTTTCTCACTGGGATAAATCTTTACTCAGAGTTCTTAAATATCTTCTTAAAAGTCTGTCTGCATCCACTGTCCTACCTTTTAACCCAGTTTCCCAATTCACTTTGGCTTGATCTGCTTTCATATCCTTATAATTACCTTTATTCAGGCTTAAATCACTAGGTTTAAACTCACACTTCTCCCCTTCAAACTGAGCATGAAATTTTATCAAGTCATGATCGCTGTCACCTAGAAGCTCCTTTGCTATGAGGTTATTGATTAATCCTGTCTCGTTACTCAATACCAGATCAGAATAGCCTGCTCCCTGGTTGGCAATAGAACGTGCTGCTCTGAGAAACTGTCCCAAATGTTCTCTATGTACTCATGTTCCAGGCTATCTTTGCAACCTGATTTGCCCAATATATGTGTACACTAAAGTCATCCATGATTATTACAGTGCCTTTCTTACATCCATCATTTATTTCTTCCTGTCCTACAGCGTAACTAATGTTAGGGGGCCATAAACTACTCCCACAAATGTCCCCTTACCTTTATCTCTACCTAAACTGATTCTACATCTTGCTCTTTTAGCCCGAGTTCATGTCTCACTACTGTCCTAATGCCATCTTTAATTAACAGAGCTACCCCACCACCTTTTCTTAGTTTCCTATCTTTTCAAAATGCCAAATCCCCTTCAATAGTTAGGTCCCAACCTTGCTCACAATGTAACCATGGGTGGAATCACCCCAGATTTGCACTAAGTGTGGTAGCGGGCGAGTAAAACAACATTTTACACGCCAGCCGGGATGGCAGGTTTTCACGCTGTATTGTCCCAAACCCGCTGCATTACTTATGCATTCCTGGGAAACACACCGTTTCCATGGCGGGCAGGCTCTCATTCATCTGCATGCCATCACCTCACTGCTTCATCATGACAGGCACCACATTTAAAGTACAGCTGCCTCAGTGCTTCTAGCCCAGGGCTGCTGCAAAGAAGACATGGCCCTGAAAGGCAAGAAGCAGAAGCCCTCGAGCACCTTTTGGATGCTGTTGAGGCCCGCTGTGATGTCCTCTACCCCCGCTCTGGCCACAAGAGGAGCAGCTACATTACCACTCTGGCTTGGTAGGCGTCGGCAGTGGTGATCAGTGCCAATGCTGCACAGAAGAGGTTGGCTATCCAATGTAGATAAAGGATGAATGATCTCATCTGTGCAGCCAGGATATGGCAACCATCTCGTCACTCTAAACTCTCAAGCCCATTACATATTCACTGGCGTCTCACTCACTGCCAGCTCAAGGGACATCACCACCCATTCTCACACACATACTCTTACTTGTCCATCTGGCCTCATCTCCTCTGGAGACTGACTCCTCAGCATCTTGAGGCCATTTGCACAGATCAACATGTACCCCCCACACACCCTGGAATACCCTCCTTCCCCAGTACATCCCTCATCCTGCAGGCTTTTCCCTTGCTTAAGACCACTTCTCCCCCTTCCACAAGCAAGCCCTAGCCCTGCAGCCATTGAAAAATTACCCACATATGGCTGATCCGGTAGGTAGAGGCCTGCCTGTGAGCCCCCCTAAAAGTGATGTTGAAGCCTGGCGCTGACTGTGAGTGCTGCCCGAAGCAAGGTAGGCAAGAAAACCTTGAAGTCCCGAGCAAAGTGCAGCCCACCAAGAGCACGCCTTATATATGCTGTTATGAAACATGTTGGTGTGTTTTCCCACCTATGTGGGCGGACCATCCAGCACAGGAGATGAGTCTGGTGGGCTAGCCTTTTAATGATATGCTGATGTATTACAATCAGGTTCCCAACACCTGATGGCGGGGAAGGCAGCCCACCATTGGCAGGCAGAGCGGTTAATCACAAAGTTGTTTCATGTTGTGAAACTGACTTTTGGCCTTCTCGCCATATTATCCACTTACGTCACCAAACGCGCCCGATGCCAGTGGGCACGGAAAAGCCCGGCCCATGTCTCTGTAATGACCAACAGGTCATACATATTTACTTCTATCAGTGCTAACAATTCATCTATTTTGTTATGAATGCTGCACGCATTCAAATACAGAGTCTTTAACTCTGTCTTTTTACCATTTTTGTACTCTCCGGCTTTATCTGATGGTGCACTCTTAAATTTGTACTGTCTGTCCTTTCCTGCCACACACTGGTAATCATTATCCAAATAGTGCTACACTGCTCTATTATCTCATTGTTTCCCTTTGATTTACTATGTGTCCTCGCGCAAGATCCCTTCCCCCAACTACTTAGTTTTAAGCCTTCTGTACCAATCTAGTTATATGACTCACCAGAAGACTGGTCCCAGCACAGTTCAGGTGAAGACCATTCCAACGATACAGCTCCCACTTTCCCCAGTACTGGTGCCAGTTCCCCATCAATTGAAACCCAATTCTCCCACACCAGTCTTTGAGTCATGCATTCATCTCTCTAATTGTATTTACCCTACGCCAATTTGCTCATGGTTTAGGTAATAATCCAGAGATCATTATCTTTGAGGATCTGCTTTTTAATTTGGCCCCGAGCTGCTCATAAACCCTATGCAGAAACTCTTTCCCAGTCCTACCTATGTCAACATGGACCACGACAGCTGAATCCTCCTCCATCCACTGCAAGTTCCTCTCCAACCCCAAGCAGACGTCCCGAACCCTGACGCCAAGCAGGTGACACAGCCGTCTGGATTTACACTCTCAACTGCAGAGAACTGTATCAATCCCTTTGACTGTACTGTCCCCTATTACCACTGCATTCCTTTTAAGTCCAACTGCTTGAATGGCTTCCTGTACCATGGTGCCATGGTCAGTTTGCTCATTCAGCCTGCAGCCACCGCTTTCATCCATACAGGCTGCAAGAACCTCAAACCTGCAAGGACTGATGCTCCTCCACTTCTACCTCCTGTGCCCCCATGCCTACTTCCAGTCACACTCTCCTATCCCTGCGGGCAAGAGCGCAAGTTTGCACATGCGTGTGAGTGCGCGCTGGACAAGCTCCCTGAGGCACAGAGCTGCCTCAGGGAGATGAAAAGTTTAAAACATTAAAAGTAAAGATTTTAAATATATTATAAAACATGTCCCCTCATGACTATGGTGGGCAACAAAAAATTTCTTTCAATTACAACTTTAATGGCCTTAATAGGCCTTTTAATTGTCGGCAGATGTGCTGCTGACTCCGATGTGCACCTGCCAACCAAAATACCGCACAAGTGCGCGATGATGTCAGAATGCTCACCTGACGTCATCGCTTTTACACTTGGTCAGGTCAGGCACCCTGTTTTCTAAATACTAATACTAATCTGTTTACTAATACTAATAAAACCTAACAAATACTAATAAATTACAAGAGTTTTCAAAAAACAAGCAAAATACTCACCAGTGTTACGATCCCAGTTGAGGTTAACCCTGGCCAAGTCTGGTCCCAAGGTGGAACCCAGCTTGATACATCCTAATTTTTATTTGTTTGTTTAAATACGTGGAGAGTAGCTACTGAACAGAGTCACAGGATTCAGCTGATAAACTTTTAACAAAAGAATAAAACATTTATTAAATAAGAAAAGATTAACTATATCACATCACTCCTTCACCTGCATTATACCTTTACAGATATATACAGATTTGTAAGGATAACACAAGTTACAAAAGCTATTGTATACTCTAATGTCCACAGCAAGTATACAGTCCATGTAAATCCATAGGCAACCTGTGGTCAGACACACCACACTCTGAAACCAAGTGACAGACGCCACCTCAACCAGATACTATGGATCTCTCAGCAATTCCCCCGACACTTATCACGCCATGAGCCAACCAGTCTCACCGAACTCTGCCTTTCACATGAGGGTTCCCAAGCTCCACCCTCCGAGAACTCACTTTGGAATCTTCTCCCAAGCCGATGCTTTCTCACAGACTCAGCTGTCAACAGTATACATATACCCATTGCAAAGAGATATAGACCTTCAGCCATCTCCTTGGACCTTCTTGGCTCTTGCAAGCTGTTCTCACTTTAAATCTGCTTTCTGCAGCTTTAGTCTCTTTAAATCTGAAGCTTGGAGCCTTTCTCTGCCCCTCACTCTTAACTTAATTAACAGGACCTTTTCCAGGTTCCTGTCCTTCCGTGGACTAGAAGGTCTTCTTGGAACCTTACCCTTTCCATTCCCCTGGATTTTTGAGGTCTTTTATTTAGCTTGTGACTAGCTATCTGTCCCTTCCTAGGTGGCTTCTGTTTGGCAGCTGTCTTCAAAATCAGCTGAATTCCAACAGCTTCCAAAACAAACTGCTGTTTCTAGCTTTTCTGTGTGTCTGAGGGAGGGACCTGCCTCTCTGGGCCCCTGTTGCTAGACAACAGCGCAATTCTTCTACTCTTGTTTGCCTAACTTCTTAAGTCATAAACTCTCAATAGAAATGCATGCACCTTTTTAAAGTGAAACTAAAACTCCATTGGACCTTTCTTAACACAGAGATACAGAAATGCAAATCAGACATAAACTTTAAAGCTCAAACTCATTCCTAACACCTACAAATAAAAATATAACTTACTTAAACTACCTCTATTTCCTAACACCAGGAAATATGAAATATCCACCAGCAAATGACCTATCTGCTTTCTTGTGATGTCAGACCTCTATTATTGCTTTCAAACTTAGGTTCTGAGACCACAGAGTGAAGAGGCTGGCTTGTCTCTCCCTTATGTTTTGCTGCATTGTATGGCTCCTCTCTCCCTGGAGTCTTGCTGATTTTCATGGCTTCTCTTTCTCCAAAGTTCACTGCTTTTTATGGCCCGTGTATCTAGCCCAAGTCTGCGCCCTGAACTCAGGGCCGGAGACATTCACAGAGGATCCCAGGGAGCAGCGAATCAGCCCATCGGAAGTTTAAACTTCCCTGGCAATCCCCACATATGTCCACCTGTCAGGACTTCCACAGGGTCCTGATGTGCAACTCCCAATCTACGTCCTGCCTTCGACGATCGGAGATGGAAAGATTTGGGCCCATGTTTCCGAGGAGGATCAGAATGCTATCAAGGAGCACCCTGAGAAGGGAATGAGAACAGGTGGTGAGGAAGGTCACCTACTGGAGTCTGGCCCCACAGACATGACAGCAGGGAAGGTCAATGAATACATCTTCAACAAATATCGTATAACAACCATACCACCAATGTGTCATGTTGCTCAATGCACCACAACCCCATTCACTCATCCACCAGCAATCCCTAACATTCAGAACTCAGATAATACATAATATTTATATGTTCCACCTTTCAATGAAGCAAACCTCACACCAAGCTCTCACTGCCTTTATATGTGTGCAGCTATTTAGCAATGGCACCCACATCTCAAAACACAATGCAGCATAATCACTGCTATTCTTCTATCTCTCTTGCAGGAAGACAAGGTCACACACAACAGAAAGGAGCAGTGCAGAGCCAGCGGGTAACAGGTACACCTGCCTCTTCTGAGTTCCACAGAGGAGATGGTACTCCACATCACAGGGCAGAGTGCAACAAAGCCGGTTGCATCCGGCATCACCGAGAACATTCAGGATGATGGCATGTTACTGCTTTATATCTCTTCTCAAATCTTATTTCACCCTCGAATCACTATCTGAAATGAAATGCAGGATGCAGTCGCCTGTGACCACATACCACTTGCTTTCTATTCCTCCTCGTTCACCTTCAATCTTCCATTTCTAATTTGCTGCTTCCAGGCACCTAAGGGCTGCCACCTGTTCAGTCACAGAGGCCTCAGGAGGAAGGGCAAGAGTCACACCACAGCATTAATGAAGAGCGCTTTGACTTGCTTTGAAAATCACAGCCACTAACTCAGATACTGGCACTGCAATATTTTAGAGGGTAGTATGGAGTTGGGAATACAGCGATGGATGGAATATTGGGATATGTTTACAAGGTCGCCTGCTCCTGCCTGGAATGATCTGGTCACAAAGTAGTGTGATGCTGACCTTGACAGGCACTGGCAGCTCTGTCCTCACCCTGCTGTGATACTGTGGGTCCTGGTGAAAGAGGTGGCACAGTTCTGTGACAACCTCCTTGGTGAATTTCAGGTGCCTCAGACAATGCTCCTGCTGAAGTGGAGGTGGGAGAAGTGTTCCCTGAAAATCCTTAGTGGGTAGGGCCTTCTCTGGAGAGTTCTCCTTCTCCTGCCTTACAGAGCTTCCCCTCTCTCCAGCCTTAACTCCATTTCACTGTTGTGTTGCAGATCCAGAGACAAAGCAACTACAACCCCATAACTGTTGCAGCCTTTCTGAGGACAGGTCACAAAACTCCTCTGTCCTCCCTGTGAGGATGTAGCCACATGTCCTGCCAAATCCAGCAACTTGCCACAACACTACCTAAAACACTCCACAGTACTTTCACAAACTTTGCTGGAGAACAAATAACTTAAAATTGTTGAAATATGCCTTTAAGGGATATCAGCATGACATGACATCATGTGATCCAGTCTTAATTTCACTTTTGCTTTGAGCAGAACACATACACACAGCTCTGATGTCGTCAAGCTTTATACCTATGTATAACTGTTCTCATGTGCCTAGTCTTAATAAATGAACCCACAATGTGTTTACCAAATCCCTGATGAGCAATTGGTGCCTTTTGTCTTGTGCGGTAAATAAGACCGATGTTTTATATCATTATAACAAGACATGGTGATCAGTGGTGGTCAGACAGGGGACAGCAAGATTAAGTGCAGGTATGACATGGTGAACTGCCTTAGATCATGCTGCATGGCATGAGACAACCCTAGTAATTTTGCTCAGCCAGAACAGAGTCACAGCATCAGAGACTGTGGAGAACGTAACGGGTGACTGTGAAGAAAAGCTTTGAAGACACAGTGCCGCGATAGTGCTCAGTTAAAGAGCTGGTATGCAGATGGATCCCTCGTGGCGAGATTGCAGCACTTAGCCTGTGAGTTCTGTGAGTGGGTCAGCGTGTCGAAAGGACCAGCACTGGGTTAACTCAGTTGGGGAAGGTGTGTGACCAGGGTGTGGGCTGGATCGATAGTGAGCAAGGGAGAATCAATCAAAAAAAACCCAAAAATAAAAGCATCTTAAAAATCAGGCCAGAGAAGGCTGCAATTATAAGATGTGACTTTGGGAGCTGCTGAACAATAAACTGAATAAAAATCCCATTCCTCCGTAGTGCGTTCCTGCCATCTTCATGGATGGAGCTTCAGAAAAGCACGTGAAAGCAGCTACAGTGACACTCGTACCAGGAATTACAGATGGAAGGAAAGTCAGAGGGATATTACTTCCACCAAATTCCCTAATTTGAATTGGGATGCAGCTGATCTAAAATGTTTAAACAGTGTACAGAGCTATGTTTTCTTGAATCAGGTGTGTCCGGAGCAGAAAAGTAAGCCATAAAAATTCGCCTAGCAATTGAAAATGAAGGTCTACACAGGCTGAGCACATCAGGATTAACAGAAAAAGAGCCAAAGGATCCCCAAAAGATATGGACTACTTTGGAAGACTGGTTCGAATCAGGTTAAACTTCCGTATTCATCAACTAGAGTTTATGTAATTTCAACAACAGCCTACAGAATCCACAGACTACTTTATCAGCAGATGCAGAGAAAAGGGTACGTATTGTGATTATTGCAATGCAGGGCTAGCAGACAGAACTGTTGAGTTGGTGATTGTATCTATTCCCATGGAAGCATTCCAGAAAGGTCTACGAAACAAACCCAAAAATTATAACATCGAAGAGCTACTTGAGGATGGACATAAGTAAAAACTGATCCTCACAGGTTGACAAAGCTAACAAGTCCTAAGCACAACCCCAATTGTTGACACACTCATTAGGACATGCAAACTTTGCAAGACATGTGGAAGGTGTGGTCTTCTGCATGCACCAAGGAAATGCTTAGCGTTTAATCAATTCTGCAAGGCATGTGGCAGAAAGGGCCATTGGCAGTAGAAGTGAATTGGAGCAAAGGTGGTTGCAGCTACAAAGAGCCATGCATTGATCCAAACAGACCATACACATTGGATACAATCACGCAATAAGAATGACCATCCGGTATCCCATCAGAAACATATGCATAAGGTGATTGACAAATCAGAAAATGACAATGACCAAGAGTGGTGAACACATGTTTCACACCGTCAATCTCGTAGAAAACATAGATACCATCACACCGTCCTAAGTGTTTGCCAAGAGTCAAATTATCTGTCCTAAGTTGGTATCTTTTTGTTATTGGCCAAGATTGACATAGGGGAAATTGCCAACATGTTACCTCTGCAAATTCTAAAAGACATGTATCCACAGACATGGAAAGCCATGGTGAAATCTACTACTGTGAAACTTTCAGCATACAATGATACACTAATTCCATGTGCAGGGTCCATGGTTCTGGAGTGTGTCATGACGATATTAATGTATATAATGATATGGAAATTATTTTAAATTGGACTTGTAGTAGGGCCTGTGTCTGTGGGTGTGAATATGTGTGTTTTAATTGGATGCTTTGATGTATAGTAGTTGTGAGATTTTAACAGTAAGGTATAGCGTCCATTTGCATTTTGTTGAATAAACCATTCAAAGGCTGGAGGTAAAATCTTGCACCTAGCTAGGAGACACCAAGCAATATATATATATATATATATATACACACACATATCTATATATATATATATATAATATATTACTAATAAATTGGTACTGTGAAAGGGGTTTTATTGTTAGAAAAGGTGGAGTTCAAAGGACCTGGTGATACAATGAAAATTTGCATTCAAAGGGAAGGCTAGGTATATACAGAAGGGTTTTGTGTATGGAAGTCAGAGGCATGTAATATCTAAGCAGGCTGTAAGCCCTACCACTGTGTCTGCAAAGGAACAAATTGAAAGGAACCTCATTTTGAATCCCTAAGATGAAACGTACTTTGCCTGGTGTCTTTTAAGTATATGGGTTATTGCTGCCTTGGGGAAAATTACTTAGGAGTGGTTAATTTGGGGACTTGCTTCATAGTTATTACGGTAGTAATTTGTAGACATGTGTATGTGTTTAATACCTTGTTAAATTAATAAATGTTTAATTTAATTTATACAAAAACCTCACAAGGCCTGTTGATTTTATTCCTGAATTCCGAGCTGCATCTCAAATATACCAATTGAAAATATAGGTTATGACAGTTGTTTAAAGTGTCCCTCTGGGATTTTAAATAACTCAGCCTTTACCAACTGCTTTGTCATAGCAATTGAAGTACAATCAATCCTCCTGGATGCCACAGATGTTCTACATTGTGGAAATTAAAGGCTGGCGATTGTTGGTCTATTAGCATGCGGTGACCTCACACTAGTGGCAATCCATGGAATTAGTCACACATCACAAGTCAGACCAAATTCAGAAACTACTCGTGTCACCTTGGTTCATGACCTAACATCAAAATATCCAGAATGTTTCAACAAAATTGGCAGTTTCAAGGGAGCGGCAACATTACCCTTGCAGAAGGATGCAAGTTCATCAATTGATCCATCACATAAATGCAGCATCCACTTACAATACAAACTGAAGGTCGAACTAGAGAAAATGGAGAAAGACAGAATCATCAGAAGAATACAAGAGCGCACAGATTGGCGTAGCTCAATCACGTGTCATAATGAAGGACAGCCACTGAGAGTATACCTTGATCCATGACATTTAAACAAAGCTTTGAAATGTTGTCCTTACAAAATAAACCACATTTAAAGAGTTATATCCAAGATTTTCAGGTGCAAAATTTTTCTCAAAGCTTGATGCCAAGTATAGTTACTGGTCATCACATCTCAGAGAAGTCCCAACAGCTTACAACATTTTATACCCCATTCAGATGATATTGTTTTCAATGACTTCCTTTCAGACAGTTAGCCAGGAACTCTTTCAAGCTCACATGGACTGTACTACATGCACTGTGCCAGGATGCATCTGTATAACAAATAATATTGCTTTTGTGGGAAAAAACAAAGCTAGAATATGACCATAATGTACAAATATTGATGCAAGCGGCACGTAATGAAGGTGGTAAACAGTCTGAAACATGGTATCAACTTGTAACAGATTGATTTCTTTGGTTTTATTTGTACTAGTGCTGGTATATATCCCAATTCAAGTAAAATAGAGGATATTAAAGCCATGCCAACTCTTCAAGGTGAGGGTGATCAGTGAAGATGTCTAGGTCTTTGTAATGTCTTGTTTCCTTACATTTCCCAATTTTACTCAAAAATTATCATTGCTAAGGGCGTTGTTGAGAAAGTATGTGCCTTTCTTATTTCACAAAGACCACCAAAATCTCTTTGAAGCACTAAAACAGTCATTATCAGAAGTGCAACATTGCAATTTTACGATCCTAGGCAGACAACTACTCTGGAGATAGATGCAACATACTAGAAAAAAGAAAACCGATTGCATTTGCTTCAAAATCTCTGTCCGTAATGCAAACCAACTACTCTATCATTGAGCAAGAAACATTAGCTTTAGTGTTTGGAATCATGCATTGTCGTACCTATTATATGGTAGAGACCGACCACAAGCCACTGAAGATGATTTGGCAAAAACCACTGACCAAGATTGCAATGTCTCCTGATAAAGATGCAAGGATCCGACTGTGAGATTAGGTACAAGCCAGGTGACTTGAGCACATCAGATGCCAGGAGCAGCAACAAGCATAACTAAAAATGAGGTATCAACCTGGTGAAGTTATAACACAGATCTACCTGCATGACAAACAGCATAAACAGCAAGTGATAGACAGAGCTAAGTGATCCCACAACCATCGAATCAGATCTAAGCTCTGCAGTCCTGCCACATGCAGTTGTGAATGGCAGTGGACAATTAAGCAACTTACTGGAGGAGGAGGCTCCACAAATATCCCCATCCTCAATGATGGAGGAGCCCAGCACATCAGTGCAAAAGATAAGGCTGAAGCACTTGCTACAATCTTCAGCCAGTAGTGCCAAGTGGATGATTCATCTCGGCCTTCACTGGATGTCCCCAGCATCACAGATGCCAGTCTTCAGCCAATTTGATTCACTCCACGTGATATCAAAAAATGGCTGAAAGCACTGGATGCTGAAAAGGCTATGGGCCCTGACAATATTCCAGCAATAGTACTTAAGACTTGTGCTCCAGAACTTGCTGCACCCCAAGCCAAGCTGTTCCAGTACAGCTACAGCACTGGCATCTACCTGGCAATGTGGAAAATTGCCTAGGTATGTCCTGTACACAAAAAGCAGGACAAATCCAACCTGGCCAATTACTGCCCTATTGGTCTGCTCTCCATCATCAGTAAAGTATTGGAAGGGGTCATCAACAGTGCTATCAAGCAGCACTTGCTTAGCAATAACCTGCTCACTGACGCCCAGTTTGGGTTTTGCCAGGGCCACTCAGCTCCTGACCTTATTACAGCCTTGGATCAAACATGGACAAAAGAATTGAACTCCTGAGAGTGACTGCCCTTGACATCAATGCCGCATTTGACCGAGTGTAGCATCAAGAAGCCCCAGCAAAATTACAGTCAATGGGAATCGGGGAAAAACTCTCCACTGGTTGGAGTCATACCTAACACAAAGATGGCTGTGGTTGTTGAGGTCAATCATCTCCGCTCCAGGATATCACTGCGGGAGTTCCTCAGGGTAGTGTCCTCAGCCCAACCATCTTCAACTGACCTACCTTCCATCATAAGTTCAAAAAGTGGGGATGTTCACTGCTGATTGCACAATGTTCAGCACCATTCGTGACTCCTCAGATACTGAAGCGGTCCATGCCCATATGCAGCAAAACCTGGACAATATCGAGGCTTGGGCTGACAAGTGGCAAGTAACATTCATGCCACACAAGTGCCAAGCAATTACCATCTCCAACAAGAGAGAATCTAACCATTGCCCCTTGACATTCAAGGCATTACCATCATTGAATCCCCCACTGTCAACATCCTACGGTTACCATTGACCAGAAACTGAACTGGACTAGCCACATAAATACTGTGGCTGCAAGAGTAGGTCAGAGGCTAGGAATCTCCTAGCCTCTGACTTAACTCACCTGCTGACTCCCCAAAACTCTCCACCATCTACAAGGCACAAGTTAGGAGTGTAATGGAATACTCCCCATTTGCCTGGCTGAGTGCAGCTCCCACAACACTCAAGATGTTTGATACCATCCAGGACAAAGCAGCCAGTTTGACTGATGTCACATTCACAAATATTCACTCGCTCCACCACTGATGCACAGCAGCAGCAGTGTGTACCATCTACAAGATGCACTGCAGGAATTCACCAAAGCTCATTAGACAGTACCTTCCAAACCCACAACCACTACCATCTCAAAGGATAAGGGCAGCAGATAGTTGGGAACACCACCACCTGAAAGTTCCCCTCCAAGTCACTCACCATCCTGACTTGGAAATATATCGCCGTTCCTTCACCGTCACTGGGACAAAATCCTGGAACTTCCTTCCTAACAGCACTGTGGATGCACCTACATCACATGGACTGCAGTAGTTCAAGAAGGCAGCTCACCACCACCTTCTCAAGGGTAACTAGGGATGGGCAATAAATGCTGCCCCAGCCAGCGAAGCCCATATCCCATGAGTGAATAAAGAAAAAAACATTTAGCAGATTGCCTAGCCCAGCGAAAACAGAAGGTATATCGTTAGATCTACATGTTGACTTCATTGACATCAAACTTGAAGATGTTCTCCAAATTGATCTGGAACATTTTGTGCAATGCAAATGCCAGCAGCTACAAGAAGAAACAGCAAAAGATGCCACACTACAGAAACTGTAAAAAGCTATTACTGAAGGATGCCCAGATTCAATTTAGCATGTTCACAAACACGTGAGAGCAGTGTGGCCTTATCCGCCCGAGCTAGGCATCTCCCGGGGAGTCATTTTTAAAGGCAGGCAGTTCATCATACTACAATTTTTGTGACTTGATATTCTTCAACAACTTCATCACTCACATTTGAGCATAGATCGGATGAGAAGAATTGCAAGAGAGACAATCTATTAGCCGGATATGAACAATGACATTGGAGTCATTGTAAAGCAGTGTGATGCATGTCAAGTGTGTATGCTGAGTCAGCACAAACCACTGATTCCATATGAATTTCCTACCCATCTTTGATCCAAAATTGCATCCGATCTCTCTCATGCCCATGGCACTGACGTTATCAGCATCGTCGACTGCTTTGCCAAGTACCCCATCATTTAACACTTGCATAATACATCAAGCAGAACTGTCGCACACACTCTAAGTGCTATTTTCAGTTTACTTGGTGTGCCTAGAGAGATCATTATGGATAACAATCTGCAATTTACTGGTGTGCCATTTTCAGGATATGAGTGAGAAGTGTAACTACTTCTTCTCCTTATAGATCCAATGGCCTACTTGAACGAATGATTTGCATGGTGAAATCTCTGATTCTCAAATGTAGACAGAACAAACAAGCTCTACGTGTTACAATGTTACATCCGACAGCAACACCTTTAAGTGCAACTATTCCATCACTGGCAGAGCTCATGTTTGGCAGACTGGCGTGTACCAATTTATCTGCTCTTACCCATTCTAATCTATCAAAAACTACAGAGCAACTTTTAAAACTATAAGAAAAGAAGACAAACATGCAGGATTAAAATGCAGGTACAGAAATGTAAAGTTTATAGTTGGGACAAGTTTGCATCCACGATCGCACAGAAGGTAAGTGGCAACCAGCCGAGGTAACAAGGATTTGTTCAGAACCAAGATCCTATGAAGTCATTACACACAGAGGCACAATGGTGAGGGGTAAATGAGGATAAACCAGATCTATTCCAGTACTCAACCACCATACATACAGTCCTATTGCATCTAACACAAGATCCCAAATGCAACGAGGAACAATATATAAGAATGGCAACCACAGATCACTGTGAGCAATTAAAGAAACCTCCAGACAAGGTTCTATACACCTATGTAATGGTAACTAAACATAAATGTGCATTGTAAATAGTTATACTATTTTGGTAGATAGTGGGGAAGTATCTTTTAAAAACAGGGGCATGTTGTAATTTTCATTTAAGGAATATCAGCATGACATCACTAGAAGAGAAGTGTGTCATGTGATCCAGTCTTAGCTTCACTTTGATAAGAGCATACACACACAGCTCTGATGTCTTCAAGCTTTATCTCGATGTATAACTGTTCTCATGTGCCCAGTCTTAATAAATGAACCTACAATGTGTTTACCAAATCCCTTATGAGCGATTGGTGCCTTGTGTCTTGTACAGTGAACAAGCCCAAGGTATTATATCATTATAACAACACAACAAAAATTATCTCACTTGCAACTTCGACAACTGGCCCTTTCAATATTGCTAGTGGGGGATCCTTCTTGTAGCTGAACATTTGATCGAGTGAGAATGAATAACACAGACATTTACTGGACCACCATGGTCCAGTGAATTTACAGAACCAGCATCAAATTAGCTGAACCTTCTGTTCCGTTACAACCTGCCCAGTGTGAAAGTTTTTGGCTTATGCATGACACACTCACGCTGTCGCTAATCTCAACACTGTCAGAAACATAACAGGCACCATTTCCTCACTTCAGGGCTTCCATAGTACTGGAGCCAGTGGCATTATGGAGCCCAATTTCACTGCCTCAATTCTTTGACTAATCTGTACCTTTCAATTAATTTTTGTCTGTACCCTTTTATTGGATTACAGCCTGTACATTGCATGCAGTCATTAAGGATTGCTACAATACAATGCACAAATTATGATTTTTTTTTAGTAAATAACATTGATAGCAGCTGGCATGTTTGATGTTGCCTGATGTCTTAAGCAAAGCCGATTGATTCACTGATGTAGAACCTTACAGGATGTGACTTTCATGACGTTGGTGGTCACAAAACACTTGCGTATTATAAATATTGAATTACACAAATCACTGTCTGTCCTCTAGAGAAACTATCATTAGATTTGAAGACTGAAGCACATTCATCCTTCACACATTTTAAAAGCAGAAAATATTATGACTGTTGGCTGATGCAAAACATTGAATCATAGGCTTCGGAGGCTAAAAAATGGTAATGGCTCATTTTCGGGCATGGGGGTCACAGTTTGCAATCTTTCCATGCCTGTACCATTAAGGCAGGTAGATGTAGTAGATTTGATTGCAGTGTTGGTCTGAGCAGGACCTGAGCTGCTGGCTGACAGAGCCCTCAGCAGGAGTTTGTGCATTGTGTGCTGACAGCCATTGGTGCAGCCAGCCTAGTCTTCCTAAAGGGGAGCCGTACTTATTGGAGGGAGCTGTTGCTGAATGCCTGTACTGACACTAGCTACATGTAGAAGCTGCAAAATGGGGTAGCAGGGAAGAGAGAGGGTCCCAGGTTCACAAATGCATGCCTTAGTGATGGAAGTAGATAGGAGAAGAGATACGAGTTTCTGTAGGGGTGCAGACAGGAGGCCCTCAAGGGCCACCTTTTGAAGAGAATGGTAGCAGGTTCCCATACTCCACAGGGTTAGCAAATCCAAGTCGTGGAGAACTTGGAGTGTTCCTGTGTGTAGTGGTTTCACCACCTTGAAGTTGGGGAGGAAAAAAAATTGGCCAGAATCTTTCTGGCTGTCGTTCAGTGCATGTCTCTGATCACCACATGAGGAGAGGACCTGTGATGTGACACATGAATGAACAACATGTCAAGTTTCATTGCCTGTTCACTACTGAGCAAACTATTGGGATTAAAGGGTGACAAGTCCCCAGGACCTGATGGCCTACATCCCAGGGTCTTAAAGGAAGTGGCAGCAGAGATAGTGGATGCATTGGCTATAATATTCCAAAATTCCCTGGATTCTGGAAAGATACCAGTGGATTGGAAAAATGGTAATGTAACGCCCTTATTCAAAAAGGGGGGAGGCAGAAAGTAGAAAACTATAGACCAGTTAGTTTAACGTCTGTCATTGGGAAATTGTTAGAATCCATTATTATTATATATCATTATTAAGGAAGTAGGAATGGGGCATTTGGAAAGTCAAAATGCAATCCATAATAGTCAGCATGGTTTTATGAAGAGTAAATTGTGTTTGACTAATTTGCTAGAGTTCTTTGAAGATGTGACAAGCAAAGTGGATAATGGAGATCCTGTAGATGTAGTATATCTGGACTTCCAGAAGGCCTTTGATAAGGTGCCGCACAAAAGATTAATACACAAGATAAGATCACACAGAGTTAGAGGTAGTATATTAGCTTGGATAGAGGATTGGCTAACCAACAGAAAGCAGGGAGTTGGGAAAAATTGTGTTTTTTCTGGATGGCAAGCTGTTACTAGTGGAGTGCCACAGGGTTCGGTCCTTGGGCCCTAAATATTTACAATCTATATTAATGACTTGGATTCCGGGATAGAAGGTATTATAGCTAAATCTGCAGATGACACCAAAATAGGTGGGAAAGTAAGTTGCAATGAAGAAATAAGAAATTTACAAATGGATATGGACAGGTTAGGTGAATGGGCCAAAATTTGGCAGATGGAGTTTAATGTGGACAAGTGTGAGGTTATCCATTTTGGCCGGAAGAATAAAAAGGCGACTTATTACTTAAATGAAGAGAAACTTCAGAATGCTTCAGTGCAGAGGGATCTGGGAGTCCTCGTGCATAAATCGCTGAAAGCTAGCATGCAGGTACAGCAGGTAATAAGGAAGGCAAATGGAATTTTGGCATTTATTGCTAAAGGAATAGAGTATAAAAATAGGGAAGTGTTGTTGCAACTGTACAAGGCATTTGTGACACTGCACCTGGAGTACTGTGCACAGTTTTGGTCTCCTTCCTCGAGGGAGGATGTAGTTGTACGGGAGGCGGTTCAGAGCAGGATCACTAGATTGATTCCAGAGACATGGGGCTTGCCTTATGAGGAGAGATTGGGCCTATACTCGCTAGAGTTTAGAAGGATGAGAGGAGAACTAATTGAGGTATATAAGATGCTAAAGGGGATAGACAAAGTAGACATGGAGCGGATGTTTCCACTTGTGGGGTATTCTAGAATGAGAGGCCATAGTTTTAGGCTAAGAGGTGGTAGATTTAAATCAGAGGTAAGGAGGAATTACTTTTCTCAAAGGGTCATGAATCTGTGGAATTCACTACCTCAGAGTGCAGTGGATGCCGGGATGCTGAATACATTTAAGTAGGAGATAGATTTTTAATTAGTAATGGGTTGAAGGGTTATGGGGAGAGGGTGGGAAATTGGAGTTGAAGCCGAAATGAGATCATCCATGATCATAATGGTTGGAGGGGCAGGCTCGAGGGGCTGAATTGCCTACTCTTGCTCCTAGTTCTTATGTTCATACGTTCTCACGTGATAATGAAAGGCAACCTGGAAAAGTACCAAAGATACTCAGTTTCAAAGGAGCCATATACCAGGAGTCAAAAATGTCTTAAAAAGACGACAATAGTGATAAAGAATGCATAATAAGATTACGGGGGAAACATTTGATCAGGCACAATACCAAACGTGGGGATCATGATGCACAATTACCTCATGCTCAGTCATATTGAGCCAGCCCCTGATTCTTCACGATGGGCTAGAGACGATGGGTACGTCTGACTTCTGCAGGATCAATGTGTCATGGCTGCTGTCAGGATAGCTGGCATTCACCAATTCTGGACATGTTTGCACACCAACTGCACATTAATGGAGCGGTAGCCTTTGTGCTTACGGAACATCTCCCTGTTGAAATCTGAGGCTCAGTGTCTTGTGCACGCAGTTGCTCCACGCTGAACCATTGAGAATCCAGCTAGCCTGCAGCAGCAACATGTTTGCTCCTCCTGTTTCATCTAGTAAAAGACACAACAATGAAGACCCGTCTCCTTCTGCCGGCTTTCTTGACACAGCATAGGACTGTGAAAAGATGCTAAAATTGCCTGCCCTGTGTAGCATAATCCAAGAAGAAATTTATGCCTATGGTGATCTTGACAGTCACTAGCAGCACCATCTATATCTTGCTGGATGGCTGCAGGTCTGATTATAGGAACTGGTATAGTACATTTATAAGTGGTCATATAAATTGAAGCCTAGGCTTGGGGTCTATCACTTGCCTGCAGAGAGAGACAACAGCAGCTGCTCAAGTTTGAGGAAATGAGATCAAAGTAAAATCAAAAAAATCAATATCATAGGAAGGCCTTGAGTTGATTGGCTGCTAAGTATTGTAGCTTTGTGTCCTTATCTTCCAAGTTAGGGAGTTAGTTTAAGGAGCTGGGAAATAAACATTTTCAATTTTTTTTAAATAATGGGGGTTAAGGAGAACATTTCAGTTGACTTTCCTGTACTTAAGTGACTTCAATAGAAGGGAAGTGAATAGCTGGTGAGTCTTTCTTTTTAACTACAGTAGTAAGGTTTATTATCTAATAGACAGAAGAATGGGAGGGCAGCTCCAACCTCTCAAGGACACCTCCTGTGCCAACTGGGAACTCCAGGGCACTTTCCGAGTTCTTGATAACAAAGTGTCATCAGCTGCAGCATTCAAGCTCCTGGTTTTGAAGCTTGAGCAGCAGCTGGCATCACTGTAGCACATTGTGAGGTTGAGAGTTTCACAGACAGCATATGTGGTCATCCCACAGCTTAAGAGCATGCAGCGAAAGAGGGTGACCGCCAGGTAATCAAGAAGAAACAGGCAGGTAGTGCAGAAGTCCCCTGAGTACACCTCGCTTTCCAACCAGCATTTCTGTTCTAAATATTGAAGAGAGTAATGGTTCATCTGGGGAATGCAACCAGAGCCAGGTCCATGGCACCACGGTTGGCTCAGCTATACAGCAGGGCACGAAGAAGAATGGAAGAGCAATAGTGATAGGAGACTCAATAGCTAGGAGTACAGACAGGAGTGTCTGCAGCCATATACGTGAATCCAGCACGGTATGTTGCCTCTCTAATACCAGGGTCAAGGATTAGTAGAAAGGACAGACAAGTGGCAGACAAAATTTAATGCAGAGATGTATAAAGTCATTCATTTTGGTAGGATGAACGTGAGAGACATTTAAAAAAGGATACAATTCTAAAGGGGGCATAGGAGTAGAGGAACCTGGGTGGATACGTACATAAATCACTGAATGTAGCAGGACTGAGGGCACGGTTAATAAAGCATACGGGATCCTGGGCTTTATCATTAGGGGCAAAGAGTACAAAAGCAAGGAAGTTAAGTTAAACCTGTATAAAACATGTTCTGCCTCAGTTGGAGTATTGTGTCCAGTTCTGCATACCATACTTTAGGAAGAATATGAAGGCATTAGAAATTGTGCAGAAAAGGTTTACAAGAATGATTCCGGATATGATGAACTTCAGAAGATAGATTGGAGAAGTTGGGACTGTTTTTCTTGGAGAAGAGAAGGTTGGGAGGAGATCTGATAGAGGTATCCAAAATCATGAGGGGTCTGGATAGGGTAGATAGGGAGAAACTGCTTCCATTGGTGAAAGGATCAAGAACCAGAGGGCACAGATTCAAGGTAATTAACAAAAGAAGCAATGGCAACATGAGGAAAAACTTTTTCACACAGCGAGTGGTTAGGATCTGAAATGCACAGCCTGAGATTGTGATGGAAGCAGGTTCAATCGAGCCATTTACGTTATTATTATCTGATTATAATCTAAAAAGAATGAATCTGCAACACCATGGGAAGAAGGTGGGAGAGCGGCACCAAGTGAATTTCTCTTTCAGCAAGTCTGCACAGACATGATGGGCCAAATGGCCTCTTTCTGTGATGTAACAATTTTATGATTCTATGAAGTCAGAAGCACCTCACCTGAAAGTTGAATGTTGAGCACTTTAAGCAGTGCTTGTGGCAGGATCCCTTGTGCAGCTGAATGCATGTTCAGCAGGGAGTGATTAAGAGAGGGAGTTAGCAGTGACTGTGGGATCCAAAATGGCAGTTTTGGTAGCAAGTCAGCATTAAATGCTGTTTGACGTCACAATCTTTGCACTCTGCATGTTTCCGGTGCAAGCCTGGCACATACATGCTGGCACCCTTAGAACCAAGGTGCCATGTGGGTTGTACATGCAAGTAGCCAGAAGCATTCTGGCTGATATTTTTAGCTTTGGTTTTTACTACCGAGCCAAACCTCACACTCCAACATTGAACTGCTGACTGGGAATATAAATTGCTTATACTCTGAACTACAGTATCCTCACAGAGGCTGAGTGTTCCCCTCAGAGAACTCTTTAAAACTCAAATATTCCCAGCATGGTAATGAAAATATATGGATCATATTTCAGGGTAATGGCTTGTCATTCAGAGTACTCAACTCTAGGGCTTTCTTCCATTTTAAAGAGTTGAGGACATGTTATTGACACTGGCTGACATCCAGTACTGTAGTTGGATGAATAATTAACAAATTAACATTTAAAATAATGGGAATGGAAGTACAGACTGGAATCAAAATGCAGGCTGGAGATTTAAATCACTGGATAACCTCTAAACATTTTATGCATTTCACATTTAATATAAGGAAAACCGGATTCATCAGTTTATATGTACATTTCAGTAAATGAAAATATGCAGAGAAACAGGCTATTTGGCCCAATAAAGGTCAAAGGGGCCATCAAAACTGAAAATGCTTTGCTTCTTGCTCTTCATATCTTCTAATAGTCAGCTTTTTCAAAAAAACATCCATTTTAATTGTTAAAGGCTTCATCAACAACTTAAACAAATTCACGGTTGAGAATTCTTCAATCTTACCACCCTCCATGTCACCATTTCTTTATTTATTTTTGAAAGTAATAATTTACAGAAGAAGCAGAAAAAGCCTATCACTGTTTACTTCACCATGACCTTTCCCAAACAGGCAGACTTCTATTACCTATTCACACCCTCCAAAAATATCAATGAAAATGGCTAAACCTTCTGGTCGGTGCGCGGGGTCAGCCTGACATCATTGCGCGTCATCTGATATTTCGTTTGGCGGGCGTGTGCTGGAGGTGGCTGTGCGTCCGCCGAAATGTCAACGGCCTATTAAGGCCATTAAAAAAGTAATTAAACTTGTTAAGAATGCTGCCTGCCCAACCTCAAGGTTGGAGGGCGGCGAAGAGCCCAAGCGACCTTTGTGTCTTTCAGGAAACCTCATCCATGGGCGGGATGAGGTTTCCTAAAGCTTTTATAAAATAAATAAATAAATTTTCCAAATGTCACAAACATGTCACAAACAGACGCTGTCACATGAGGGGACATATTTAAATAAATTTTTACTTTATTTATTAAAAAGTTTTATAACCTATTCAATCTCCCTGAGGCAGCTCTGTGCCTCAGGGGGATTGCTGCAGTCTTTCACGCTGTTCTTTATATCCTTTCCAATTTTCTGACCTGTCACCTGCCTTTGCGTAATTATGGAGAGAACTTTTTCCCCGTCAGGGGGGTTGGACAGAAGCGGGTGTGGGCAGGCACATCGTCAATTGCCGCTCGCAATTGGCTGCGCGCCGCCATTTTACGTGGGCGGGTCAAGTAAGGCCCGCCCAGCGTGCCGCGCACCCAGAAGCGCTGAGTGCTCCCTGTGCGGGCGCGGGGGGAGGGTAGGCTGAGTCGGGGCCTGTGCTTTTTCGCATATGTGCGCGAAAAAGTGCAGAAATCTCCCTGAGGCACAGAGTTGCCTCAGGGAGATTAGTTTGATATTTGAAAATTTTAATAAAGAAAATAAAAGTTTTAAGTCATGTCCCTTCATGTGTCAGTGTCACAAGAGCTGGGACATGTCAATGAATTTTATTAAAAATTTTTATTAAACTTTAAAAACCTTCATGAAACCTCATTCTGCCCGTGGTTGAGGTTTCATGATAAATGCAAAGGCCGCCTGGGCTCTTCACCTGCCCGCCAACCTTAAGGTTGGATGGGCAACTCAATTAATTAGCTTAAAAGGCCTTTAACAGTTCGGCAGCCGATTCCGGTGCGCACCTGCCAAACTCAAGGTCTGAATGATGCGCGGTGACATCGCGATGCACGCCCGATGTCACCGCGTGTCATTTTATGCGCCGGCAAGCGGGCCCTGCCCCCGCTCCAAAAATTCTGGCCTATATGCTTTTTCTTTAAGTTTGATACTGTCTTTAACTTTTTTAATTAACCACAGGTGGTGGGCCCTCCCTTTGGAATTTTTCTTTCTCATTGGAATGTATACTATGCTCCATTTAATTTTTTAATTTGAAGTGCATTTCCTTCTGCTATTCCTTCTTCTCACAAACCCCCACACTACTCCCTACATGTTCTCTGTTCCTCAGACTCTGGTCTTTTATGCATCAGCTTCCTTTCACCCCACCATTAGCAGTTGTATTTTCAGCTTCCAAAGACCGACCCACCAGAATTCCCTCCTTAATCTAACCATCTTCCTTTCCTTCTTGAAGCCCTAGCAAAACACTCCCCTCTTCTCATTATATTGCATTTTTCTATTCTCAACTGCCACTTGTCTACACATTCTGCTCACTCATTTTTGTGTTCCTACCATGTTTTCAGAGTCCTCATCACAATATTTCATACTTCCCCTCTCCATCATAAAAACCCCTTCCTTCCACTCCTATGACATCACTGCTTCAACTTCTACCTCAGCCCACCTCCTACTCAAATCTTCATCCATGCCTTTATCACCTCCAGGTTCTTCTTTCCTGGCTCACCTCCCATCCTCCACCCTCTATTTACTTCAGCACATCCAAAAATCGATTGCCTGTATACTATCCTTGCTTTATATTCTCTTTAACCTAAATAGCCTTCTCACAAACCCCCACACTACTCCCTACATGTTCTCTGTTCCTCAGACTCTGGTCTTTTATGCATCAGCCTCCTTTCACCCCACCATTAGCAGTTGTATTTTCAGCTTCCAAAGACCGACCCACCAGAATTCCCTCCTTAATCTAACCATCTTCCTTTCCTTCTTGAAGCCCTAGCAAAACACTCCCCTCTTCTCAAGCTTTACAGTCATTGATCCTAATCTTTACTTTTTTGTCTTGATGCCCCTTTCCTCTCCACGTCTGGAGTGCCATGGGTGAAATTTTTCTACATTAAATGTACATTGTAATTGTTAAAATCTGGTTCTCATGTGGATTATCCACTTGACATTTGTTATACACATTCTCTTTCTGCTTCATCTTACCCCCTATCTCTTCCTGGAAGCTTATTCAACATAATTATCCACAGCAACATTCATGGACAAGAAGTGGCCACTCGCATGGTAGTGTAAAAATAAAATACCGTCTCTCAGCATCTCATTGTGGAGATTGACTCGACCGAGAATATCCACAATCTAATAAGCGCACTCCCCCCATATTGTGATAGTCAGCAATATGTTCAACACTCTAAAGCACAATGCAAATAACGTAGATAAAGTCTTGACAGCACATTTACTATGGTTATGGTAGATGTTGTCTAACTATTCAGGAAAAACAATACAAACTAGCTCAGCCTGAAGCATGTGTCAAAAATATATTTTTTTCTCTACCTGTATTTTTCAGAAACCTCTGATCGTTATTGTAATGGTGCAGTGAACTGACGGTTTCATCAGGATCCAGCTTATAATTTCAATCAGAGGTCTGAGTGGAGGGGACAGTGTCAGCTTCATGTCAGGTAAAACTTGCTGGGAGGCAGATCTTGGGCCAGAAAAGACCCAGTAAGTTTAAGTTTTGAATTTATTTTGCGGGTTTCCTTGTCAACCAAGAGTGCTCTCCCAGGCCTTACAAGGAAGCCTTGGGATTCCCTTGAATTGGCTTTTCCACCCATCACCCCCCTTCAAGCTTGATGCAGACCAGACACCTGCTCACTCTCCATGAATCAAAGTCAGACCCCTTGCTTCCTACTCCTTTGAATACTGCCTTTCCCTTGATCATGGCAGACCCCTCATTAACTGTTGGGAGCATTCCTATGAGTTCTTGCTGCAATTTCCGTGCTCTCAACTGGCAGCCAGGCTCTCAATCTGGCCAGTTTTGGTGCAGGCTCTGCATTTTTTCATTTAAATGATATCCTGCATCATGAATGATAAGTCTTCCTCTGCCAATAAGCTCTTCTGCACCTTCGCCAACTCTCCATTAATGTCAGGGTTATGATCTTCGGTTCCACATGTAGGCATGTGGAATGACAGCCTTCTGTCCCTCACTATCGCCTCTTTTGACCCCTGCATTATCGCTGTGTTGTCAACCTCCTTGCTTGAGTAACAATTGCACTTTAACATTGGGAAGATCAAAGTCATTGTCGTCAGACCCCCATCACAAGCTTTGTTTCCTGGCAATCGATTTAATGTCCCCTCAAGGTCACTGTTTCAAACTGTTCACAACCGCTGTGCCCTGTTGGACGCTAATTCGAGCTTCTGACCCCATATCTTTCCATTCCGAAGACCATTTACTTCCCCTTCTATCAACTCACCTATTTCTACCCCATGCCTTAGAACATCTGCTGCTAAAACCTCATGTATACTTTAGTTAGCTCTATCACAACTATTCCAATGCTGTCCTGTTCAGTCTTCCATCTTTCATCATACATGGACTGGAGTTCAGCCAAAACTCTGTTACCCATATCCTAACCTGCTCCTTCATATTCACTCATCACCCTTGTGTTTACATTGCTTCCTAATTCACCAATGCCTCAGATTTAAAATCTCACCCATGCTTTCAAATTCACCCATGACTTTACCCCCTCCCAATTTCTGCAAGCTCTCAAGCCTCACAACCCTCTGAAAATTTGTTCCTCCGTCTCTGGCATCTTACATATTCATCCACTTTGTTTGCATCATCATTGGTGATGATTCTTTCAGCCGTCTAGATGCTAAACCCTCCATCCCATCACTCATCTTTTGTTCTTAAAATCTACCTTTTTGATCAACCCTAAAATCTCCTTCTTTGGCTCAATGCCAACTTTTCACAACACTCCTGTGAAGCCTTTCGAGATGTTTCACTATATTAAAGGCACTATATAAATGCAAGCTGTTGTTGTTCAATCATAATTTAATGATACTCTCCAGAAAGAAACTATAGATATCACCACAGATATTACTGCAGGAAAACCTGCCTGGCATCTTAAGAGTAGCAAATAGATAACTTAGGGATAGATTTTCTTCCAAGACTGATTTTAACAAAAAATTAGATGTGAATATAAAGGCAAAATACTGCAGATGCTGGAAAACTGAAATTAAGACATAACACAGCTGAAATACTCAGCAGATCAGGCAGCATCTGTGGAAAAAGAAACAGTTAATGTCAAAGGTCAATGATTTTTTGCCAGAGCTAGAAAAAGTTAGAGAGATGTGCCAGGTCTTAAACAAGTACAGCAACGAGGAAGGGGGTGGGGGGGGGGAAAGAAAGTGAAGATCTGTAATAAAAACAGAAACTGCTGGAAAAACTCAACAGGTCTGTCAGCTTCTATAGAGGGAGAAACAGAGTTAACTTTTCAGGTCTGTGACCTACCATCAGAATGGAAGATTTATGATAAGGTGGAAGACAAAAAGGGTGAAAAGACAAAAAGGATGATATAGGGACAATTAGAAGAGGTGAAAATGGAAATAGCAGAATCATTACCTGTCTGAAAAAATAGGGGCAGAGGTTATGATTTG
The DNA here is from genome assembly GCF_017639515.1 of Carcharodon carcharias. Lineage (NCBI taxonomy): Eukaryota > Metazoa > Chordata > Chondrichthyes > Lamniformes > Lamnidae > Carcharodon > Carcharodon carcharias. The sequence continues at coordinate 132,427,249 of NC_054471.1, forward strand.
AAATTGTTGAGCTCAATGCTGAGTTTGCAAGGTTTTAAGTGCCTAATTGAAATGATGTCTTGTCCCTCGAGCCTACAATGAGTTCCATTGGAGCAGTGTAGGAGGCAGAGGACAGTGAGGCCAATGCGTGAATGTCGTGTTGCCGGTCATTTTAGTGCTCCACCAAGAAAAATAATTTTGTGATTGAAGTACACCCGTCTGATCACATGCACTCGAGTTGATTGCCCCAGTGCCAAGAAGTTTTACCACTAGCTCAAATTCACAAGCCGGAATTCTTAAATCCTGGTTTCTGGAAAATGATTTTCAAAAATTATGTTCACATGCATTTGGCTTTAGATTATTAAAATAATTAGTTTGACTTATTGTTATCCTTTAACTATCAGTCACAGAAAACTCTATTAGTATCCAAATATTTGTTGTAATTAGTAATATGTATGATATTTTAATTGTTGGTCTAAAGCAAATAATGAACAGTCCTCTATTATTATTGCAACTTTTACCTTATTTATACTTTGCAGCAAAGCAAAACCTACATCAATCAAAATTCAATCTATGTCTTCCAAACAAGTGTAATTTGTATTTGCGAAATATTAGAAAACCATTACGATGACACTTAAGTGATTCCTTTAATCTGAGTGAAATGTACTGCTGTCAAGTACAGGAAGGCAATTGATTTTGCATCATCTGATTTAATATATGTCCCACTGCAAATTGCCAAAAAAATTACAGCAGTCTCTCTTGCACAAATAAGACTAGAATAAAAATAGCCTTTGATGACTTGAAACTGAAATTCTAAATCCATATTCTGGGCATGTAGCAAGAAAACTGACAAAAGACGTGATATCTCCCAGGTAATGACTGAAAGTGTTTTGTTAACTGCCTTTATTTCCTCAATACTAGGTTAATGCTGTTTTTCAATCTCGGGAGATATTAGACCCTGTTTGATTACAAAAGCCATTTTGTTTCAAAATAACGGGTCAAGTCTTGTTGGACAAACAAAAGTATATTAACACAGCACTCCAATGTTATTCACAGATTGGCTAGCAAATTCAAGGAACTAAGATTTAATTTTTTTTTTAGTCATGGGCTGTGGGCATTGCTGGCTAGGCCAGCATTTATTGCCTATCCCTGGTTGCCCTTGAGAAGGTCGTGGTGAGCTGTCTTCTCGCACCGTTGCAGTCCATGTGGTATAGGTACACCCACAGTGCTGTTAGGGAGGGAGTTGCAGGATTTTGACCCAGCAACCCAGTGAAGGAACAGCGATATATTTCCAAGTCAGGATGGTGAGAAACTTGGAAGGGAACTTGCAGGTGACGGTGTTCCCATTTGTCTGCTGCCCTTGTCCTTCTAGATGGTAGTTGTCGTGGGTTTGGAAGATGTTGCCTAAGGAACCTTGGTGAATTCCTGCGCTGCATCTTGTAGATGGTACACACTGCTGCTACTGGGTTTTGGTGGTGGAGGGAGTGAATGTTTGTGGATGAGGTGCCAATCAGTTGGGCTGAATAAGAAAATAAGCAGAAAAGAAATAGGATCAGGCGTAGACTATATGGGCCCTTGATCCTACTCTGTCACTTAACATGATTATGGCTGACTATTGGTCTTAACTCCATTTTCCCTCCAGCTCCCCATATCCCTTGATCTCAGCCTTAAAAATATTCAATGATGAAGCATCCACAGGCCTCTGGGGTAGAGACAATACCGAGAGTTGCAAGTTTCCATAAGGTGTTGGTTGATTTATCCTGATCTGCAATTTGCCTTGCATCTCACCCTTAACTGCCCCATTAACTTTAAGAACTTGCTGGATTTGCACATTAATCTACCATTAAACTCATAACAGACAGTAGGATTCATAATTAATAGTATAAGTACCTTTTGAACAATGTGATAATTATTAATTCAATGCCAATCAACCGCTCTGATCCAGAAGGGGAGTGATTCACACTGTTAGGCCTCATGTAGTAAATTGCTTTCAAACATTTAAGTATATATATATATATATATGTAATTTAAAAAAAAAATCTTACTTTTCCTTTCTGAATTTTATTTCTCTCTCTCAATCCAATTTTTATTCCCTTGTCTTTATTTCTCTTTTTGCATCTGATTTGACTTTAATTCACTTTCCTTCTGTGTCATTTCTCTGTTTCTTTCTCAATCCTTAAATCCCATTGCTTAAAGAGGCAGACCGTTAGCCTCACTGTTCTAAAGATCCCAGATGCCTCCTTCCTAGTTCACACTTTCAGCAACTTATTACATAGAAAATTTTCGAGCTGAAGGGTACAGGAAAAATTCTAACGCTGTTGGAGGCACGATGTCACACTCCAGCAACATTTGACCCAAGGTCTGTGATCATGCCAAAATATAAAATCTTGCAGAAGTACATAGTTTCTATAGGTCATATAGTGGTTCACTGTAAAGATAATGCTTTGCTGTTTGTCTACTGTTTTGTTTAAAATAACTTAAGGAAGAGTCTAGGTGGCATTTTATTAGCATTGATTCTGCTGTCATTTAATTTTCACTTGAATTTCTGTTTCTTTAATAATGTATTTGTTTTGAATCCAACAATACATAACTAATCTTTCTTTATTACATTTGCCAATTATCAATTTATCACTGGAACCAGAATTCTATGTTCACTTTTCTAATATTTATGTTAAGCAACCACACAGAGATATTGCAGAGCAATTCGAAAACCAGATTTACCAGAAACACGGCTATCAAAATAAAACTATCCCTGCTTCCCTATGATAGGAAAAGTAATGTCATTTCCCTAGGAACAGAAAAAGGTGGGGGATTAATTTCCATGAGGTTTTCCTGATCTCCCAGTAGAAGATTGGTAGAAGATTGGCGGAAACACTGGAGTGAAAATGGAAATAGCCATTTACTCTGGTTTGCTCAGTTTCTGTTGAAGTTATGGCTAGATATCAGAAGGCAAATCAGAAAATTCAGGTGCGTGACTCCACAGCACTGAAGTGCAGCACATTTAAGATTACATTTTTGGGTGTTCTACTCCCAATGCAGAATGTTTTAAAATTTATACATCGTCAGACAGGTTAGAACTCTTGCCTCTGAGTCAGAAGATTCTCCAGGGCTTGAGGACAAAAATCCAGACTGACACTCCAGTGCAATACTGAGGAAGTGCTGCACTTTTGGAGATGCAGTCTTTTGTATGGCACATTAACTGAGGCCTCACCTGCCCTCTCAGGTTATGTAAAAGATCCCATGGCACTATTTTGAAGAAGAGCAAAGCAGTTGTCCCTGGTAGAAAAACAGAAATACCTGGAAAAACTCAGCAGGTCTGGCAGCATCGGTGGAGAAGAACAAAGTTTCGAGTCCTCATGACCCTTCAACAGAACTAAGTAAAAATAGGAGAGGGGTGAAATATAAGCTGGTTTAAGGTTGGGGGGTGGGGGGAGAGAAGTGGGGGGCAGTGTGGTTGTAGGGACAAGCAAGCAGTGATAGGAGCAGATAATCAAAAGATGTCACAGACAAAAGAACAAAGAGGTGTTGAAGGTGGTGATATTATCTAAAAGAATGTGCTAATTAAGAATGGATGGCAGGACACGCAAGTTACAGATAGCTTTAGTGGGGGGGTGGGGTGAAATAAGACTAAAAGGGCATAAAAGGTATAGATTTAAAAATAATGGAAATAGGTGGGAAAAAAAATCTATATAAATCATTGGAAAAAACTAAAGGGAGGGGGAAGAAACGGAAAGGGGGTGGGGATGGAGGAGGGAGTTCAAGATTCTTCACTTCCTCTCTCCTCACCGGCCAAGGGCCCAAACACTCCTTTCAAGTGAAGCAGCATTTCACTTGCATTTCCTCAACTTAGTCTACTGCATTTGTTGCTCCCAAAGCGGTCTCCTCTACATTGGAGAGACCAAACGCAGACTGGGTAACCGCTTTGCAGAACACCTTCAGTCTGTCCGCAAGAATGACCCAGACCTCCGTGTCGCTTGCCATTCTAACACTCCACCCTGCTCTTTTGCCCATATGTCTGTCGTTGGCTTGCTGCATAGTTCCAGTGAAGCTCAACGCAAACTGGAGGAACAGCACCTCATCTTCCGACTAGGCACTTTACAGCCTTCTGGACTGAATATTGAGTTCAACAACTTTAGATCTTGAACTCCCTTCTCCATCCCCACCCCCTTTCCGTTTCTTCCCCCTCCCTTTTGTTTTTTCCAATAATTTATATAGATTTTTCTTTTCCTACCTATTTCTATTATTTTTAAATCTATACCTTTTATGCCCTTTCAGTCTTATTTCACCCCACCTCCATTAGAGCTATCTGTGCCTTGCGTGTCCTGCCATCCATTTTTAATTAGCACATTCTTTTAGATAATATCACCACCTTCAACACCTCTTTGTTCTTTTATCTGTGACATCTTTTGAGTATCTGCTCCTATCACTGCTTGCTTGTCTCTACAACCACCCCCCCCACCCACTTCTCTCCCCCCATTCCCCCACCTTAAACCAGCTTATATTTCACCCCTCTCCTATTTTTACTTAGTTCTGTTGAAGGGTCACGAGGACTCGAAACGTCGACTTTGTTCTTCTCCGCCAATGCTGCCAGACCTGCTGAGTTTTTCCAGGTATTTCTGTTTTTGTTTTGGATTTCCAGCATCTGCAGTTTTTTGTTTGTATCTCAGTTGTCCCTGGTGTTCTGACCAACATTTATCTCTCAAACAATATACCAAGAACAGATTATCTGGCCATTATCACATGGCTGAAAGCAAAATTCTTCAGATGCTGGAAATCTGAAATAAAACAGATATTACTGGAAAAATTCAGCAGGTCTGGCAGCATCTGTGGAGAGAGAAACAGAGTAAAGGTTTTGAGTCGAATGGCTCTGAGAGTCGTATGGACTCCAATGTTATCTCTGTTTTTCTCTCCACAGATCCTGCCAGACCTGCTGATTTTTTCCAGCATTTTCTGTTATTATTATCTCATGGCTGTATGTTGGGGCTTGCTGTGTGCATACTGGCTGCATTTCCTTTTCTTTCCCGTTTAAGAGAAGTTTCAATTTACTATATTAATCCACTTAAGAACATTAAACCCATTAGCTGCCTCTTTGTGGAAGTACTGGCATTCCTAATTTGTACCTTTCTTCTCTCTTTCACTCCATGGACAGGATTTATCACGGTTTTTAAAATTGAGGGCGAGCACGCTACTGCCGGCTCTGGAAGGCTCGATCAGATTTTATGGTCATCAGGCTATTAGTTTCCTGAGGTCATGGCTTCTGCCCACCGCCAATCATCCAACCCCCACCCTGCAACCCGAGACAGGATGCCCAACCTCCAAGAGCTGCTGCCCAATCAGAGGGCCAACAGCACTTTGTCCACAGCTTGGACTGCAGTAGGCCTAGCACCAGTAGCAGCACTGGAGGCCCTGAATAAAAGGCTGATTCCTGACTGTGGTAGAGATGGCATTATATAGAAGATAAATGGTTTTATGTATAACATTTGGTCCATACAATTTCCTGGACTGAACTGGATGCGATAGACAGGGCTAAGCCATCCATAACCAATGGATCAGATCAAAGTTCTGCAGCCCCGCCACATCCAGTCGTGAAAGGTGGTGGACAATTAAACAACTAAGAGGAGATGGAGACTCCATAAATATCCCCATCTTCAAGGATGGACTAGCCCAGCACATCAGAGCAAAAGGTAAGGCTGAAGTGTTGTCAGTCATCTTCAGCCAGCAGTGCCGAGCGTATGGTCCACCATGACCTCCTCCTGAGGTAAGAGGGACTGGCAGCTAACATGAAAGGAAATCCAAAAGTCTTCTATAGACTATAAATAGTAAAAGGTTAGTGCAAAAAGTGGGATGGGGCTGATTACAAAACTACAGTCAATGAGAATCGGGGGGAAACTCTCCACTGGATGGAGCCATACCGAGCACAAAGGAAGATGGTTGTGGTTGTTGGAGGTCAGTCAACTCAGCTCCAGAACATCACTGCAGGAGTTCCTCAGGGTAGTGTCCTCGACCCAACCATCTTCAGCTGCTTCATCAGTGACCTTCCTCCCTTCATAAGGTCAGAAGTGAGGATGTTCGCTGATGATTGCACAGTGTTCAGCACAATTCGCCACTCCTCAGATACTGAAGCAGTTCATGTCCACATGCAGCAAAACCTGAACAATATCCAGGTTTGGCCTGACAAGTGGCAAGTGACATTTGCACCACACAAGTGCCAGGCAATAACAATCTCCAACAAGAGAGAAGCTAAGCATCACCCCTTGACATTACCATCACTGAATCCCCCTGTATCAACATCCTGGGGGTTACTATTGACCAGAAACCGAACTGGATTAGACATATAAATACTGTGGCTACAAGAGTGGGTCAGTAGCTAGGAATCCTGTAGTGAGCAACTCAACTCCTGACTCCCCAAAGATTGTCGATCATCCACAAGATGCAAGTCAGGAGTGTAATGGAATACTCTCCACTTGCCTGGATGAATGCGGCTTCAAGAATACTCAAGAATCTTGATACCATCCAGGACAAAGCAGCCCACTTGATTGGCACCCCTTCCTCAAACATTCACTCCCTCCACCACCAACGCACAGTGGCAGCTGTGTGTACCACCTACAAGATGCACTGCAGAAACTCACCAAGGCTCCTTAGGCAGCACCTCCCATACCCACTACCACCTAGAAGGACAAGGGTAGCAGACACATGAGAACACCACCATCTGGAAGCTCTGAAAGCCACTCATCATCCTGACTTGGAAATATATTGCCATTCCTTGACTTTTGCTGGGTCAAAATCCTGGAACTCTCTTCCTAACAGCAACACTTGGGCTGCAGGAGTTCAAGAAGGCAGCTCACCACCATCTTCTCAAGGGCAATTAGGGATGGGCAATAAATGCTAGCCTAGCCAGCAATGCCCACATCTTGTGTTGCTATCACCATACATTTTTCTTCTACGTTATGCTGCTCTGCCAAGTGTAATATGTGGACTGCATAACATTTCAATATCTAATATGAATAACAAATAGCTGGCAGTGAATTTAATATAATGTACAATTCCTGGGGCCTTTTTGACATTCATAGAGCTTGAATATCAATCTCAATAATATCGGAGCTGTTTAAACTATCGGTACATTTTCTGAGTTAATGAATGAAAAATGTACATACATGCTAAACATTCTGCTTTTTTTCACTACACCTCAATTGTGATTACAAAGAAAAGGCTGGACCTTGTGGTCAGCCATAAAGCAACAGTGCTTACTGCTGACATCAATGAAAGTTGTCCACAAAGATCTAGTGATCTCTGTGGTGTGGTTTTTCACTTTCCCAACTGCAGTTTAAAACTGGCACCAAGTCAAAGGGATCTCCAGGTGTTCAGCAGTGATATCAGCAATCAGGGTAAGGAGGCAATCATACTGAAGCATTCTCACAGACAGCAAACCAGGAAGTTAAAAGCACTGAATCTCTTCACTTTTAATTTGAATACTTCAGATAGTGAAATCAATTATTATAATTAGATTTAGAAGTTAAAATATCATAAAGAAACTTTTAAAAAATTTAAAGCTGTATATTACTGGAGAAATTTGACATACCACAAATATAAAATTAGTTTTTTCAGGGCTAGTCAGGCTGTTTAGCAGTAATTATGAACTTAGTAGACTGTTAAAAGCCTAGTTGCACCCCATTCAATAAGGTGCAACTTTTTCAAGGATTTTAATGCAAGTTTAAATATAAGAGTGGAAGTTTTCATCAGGTCAATAATTACAAATAGATGGTAGACCAGGGGAACTTCAAAAGTGCACCTTCTAGAGGAGCTTAGTTTCACTGACAGCAACTTCTGAATTTCCATGCTCTTGCAAACCCCCATAAGAACTGTCTCTTTCATGAAATAACAACAAAGAATCTTTGCAGTTTTGCGGTCGTTACCACCACAAAATCCAGGTAGACCAAAGCAATAGGGTTATGACATCATTTGTTGTTTTACATTGATCGCATAGTATAAATGCTGAATTCCTGTGGCATTTGTCTCAATTTCCTGATGTTCAGCGGCAAATTAACAGAATCCCTGAAGAAACACCATAAAGGGCTGTTTTCAGTCATCGATCTCTCAAGTTTCTCTGGAGGCTCCACTAATCTCCTGCCAAAGTTATGACAAGAGATCAAGAGAAACCTTGGAAAAATTCAGGGTTAGTTCAGGGAAAAATTCAGGAGTTATCAATGGCTTTTTTCAACCATTAGGCTTCGATGACAAGGAACCAATAATCCTTGGCTTTGGCCACACAAGAAGAGACAAAGATTAAAATTTCTATCGATGCTCTCTCGATCTCCTGCTGCATCTTCAACAGAAGATTGGTGCAAGCTTTGCAGAAGTGGCAGAAAAAGTCATTCATGCTGTTTCTCTCAGATTGCTGTCAATCCTCCACTGATGATGAGGCAGCTTGAGAGAAGCTGCACAGAAATCCCACCTCAAAAAGACAAGGGACGTTACTTACAAATCAAAACTGTTCAATTTTAGGTACTCTAAATAAACTGGATAAAGAACAAATAAAATACTGATTTCAGACTCGACTGACTTACCAAGAAGAACAGCACAGGTTTGAAACAGGGCTGAGGCAGAAGAGGAAGAACCACAGTGAACAAACATGCAGCAGAGATGTGAAAGGAGAATCCTTACATAATTTGGACAGGACACCGTTTGGTGGGGGTGGGGTGGGGAGGGGGGTGTTGGTGCAGTGGGGGGAGCAAAGGCCTAACAGACTGAGCCAAGCCAGCAGAAGCAGTGTGGAATAGAACCAGGCAAAGGCAACACAACATATGAAGGGTGATTTAAAAAAAAACAGAAAATGCTGGAAGAACTCCACAGGTCTGGCAGCGCATGTGGAGAGAGATTTGTGACCTTTCATCACAACAATAATGTTCACCCAAGATAGGGCAAGAAAGGGCAGCATGAATCTGAGACAAAACAGAGTTAGGAGATGAGAGATAGTTAGTTGGGTGTGTATAATTGGGAAATAAAACAGAACCCAAATATTCATTAACAATGAAGGTTTTTGACGTAATTAAACATCAATACTGCGTAAATTTTTTTTAAAAACTGAGGTTTCAGATAATATATAAAAACTACTGCAGCTTCACTTTCCTACTTTTTGTCAGCTCACTACTCCAGCACTTTTCCACCTATCTCCAACAAATCGATCTCAAGATAATTATGAGGAACGGTATTTAACCCACCTTCATTCATCCATCTAATTCATCTGAAGTCCCCACACCGCAACATCCATATGGCTGTCAATTAATTCTTGGATTTTCACCTTTGCTTTCTATCTGAGAATCCAGTCTAAGTGTTCATTCCATTTTCGATTTCAGAGATATGCATAAATGTCCCTCACCATGTTCTGTGAGAACAGGAGCTTTATTCAATCCTTTTAAAATGTTTGCTTTTTCGTATTTACTGCTTCTTTCAGTTTCCCTTTAACCACACCCGCAGGCTTGACTCACTGCGCACCCACAATGAGCAGTCAAGAGATGCACACAATCAAACACCAAATGAACCACTAAACATAACAGTGTTGACCACTCTTGGGTGTAGGAGAGCCTCATGATATCAGTCCCAAATTTATCTTTTACTGGATTGAACTGGATAGCCCTTGCATACAATTAAAATAATTTTCTGGATTTATTTTTTCCACAATATTTGCTGTCTTATATACCTCTATTAGATCACCTTTCAAGGATGAAAGCTAACTATTTGTATTTGCAAAATTGCTAATTGGGCCATTAAACTACTTTTTGGATGACCATTGTGTTTAATAATTGAAAAATTACATCATGAGATGAAAACTGCACTGACTGGATTCATGTTTTTTCTTACACACGATGATCTGAGGATGTTTTCACCAGACTTCTTCCTATGCTCCAGGGCTGCCAGGCTATAATGCTGGGCACAGTTGGTGGCGTAATTGTGATATTAATAATTCTACTGCCAACAGTATCCATTGAGGTGGACAGGTCCTCAAAACAGTTAAATTTAAATAGAGTAAAGTGGATTAATCTAACAAAGATGAAAAAGGTAGAGTAACAGTAATGTATCCCATAGCATGAATGTAAAACACAGCAGCAAAAAAAATTATATCAACTGACTAAAGTCTATTCTACTTTCATGATGTGCTTTTTGTGAGGCGTATATCTTTTTCTAAACATTTCCTCTATTAAAAGCCTATTTAGTTAAGTGCAGAATAATAATAAGGGGATTTTAATTGCGTTCAATTTTCCAATTTCTATCCTTTTTTTAACTGATTCTAAATGCTAATTTGTTAATTATTCATCCATCTTCAGTAATGGATGTTTGCATGAATAATATACTTCAAGCTCGTTAAAAAGAGAAGGAAATTCTGAGTACTACAAATATTAAGTAATTACTCAGCAATATGAATCATTTATTTATTTATTCATTAGATTGTTTTAAATTCAAAAATAAATTGCATTTTAAGAGCTCCTTGTGGCTATGTTAGCAGTTTCTTCAGTCAGGCAGCAAACAAAGCAAAAACTGGGAAAATTAAATACTGAATAAATAATTTGCAATTAATTTCTAAGCAAATTCTGTATGCCATTACAATTTTCCTCCAGCTGCTAATTGCTAGGGAAAAATGACAGAGCAGGGGCCATCACTGTGTCAATAACGTCACTTGCAATTCAGAAATGATTCAATTCTTAAAAATAGTTATTTGGGACATTTTAGTGGTCACTTTAATTTGTTACTGATGACTGAGCACAGTCTGCCCAAATGGAATAGTAAGTTGTCTGAACACAGATTCTGACCATGAGTGCTCAATACTAAATCTCAATAGAGCACTGCAATTTCTATCACTCTGACAATGATAACTGCATTCCAGAGGGTGTGTAAAAATTAGGGCTAGTTAGAGGAGGAAATTTAGTGCCCTAGTGGTTAACATGCTTTTTGTGCTAAGTTGTTCCTTACTTTTGATCTGAAGGGAAAGTAGTCCACAGTGTTGTTTTATTTCTGGAACTATTGAATTTGCTGGTAAATTTCAATCGTCCCAGCTGCTCAAACCTTGCAGTGGCATTACTGTGTTTTAAAATCTACACAACAGCTAAAATTATATCTGCAGTTAAAGGATTTGGTGGGCTGGGTGGGGTGGGGGGGAGGGGGGATTCAGCAAGTTTGAAATGTATAATTTGATTTTTAAAGGCTTCTGGGAGAGCAAATCTATAAAGAATTCTAAAAGTTCTTTGTAACTAACAGCATAGGTATAATCTGGCCTCTGCGTTGGCACAATAAAAAAGACAAAACTGGTACGGCATAATGGGCTTAACAGCCTCCTTCTGTGCTGCAAATTCTGATTCAGTAAAGTGATACAGTTATCACAATTATTACAATTAAGATTTGGTATACATCCCACTGGATGTTCACACTTACTGTTCTAACTTAATATTCAAACAGATTACTCAGCCTTATATTTTAATATATTATACATTTTCATTTTCTGACATTTAAAAGATTTTTATTTACTGTGGCAGCAATCTCCATCCTTGGGCTATAAAGATGGATAAAGGTTTCCAGGTATTCTGTTGTAGAACAAAACATTAGGATGTGTGTAAAGATATTTGGAACCCTCAACATCAGATCAACAACAACAGTAAATTGCATTTATATCAGTTAGGTCAGACCAACTCATTTCTTCCAGGGAAACAACCTGAGGTGGGGATGGTACTTCTTCCTGCCAAATGGATCAAAATCATAGACTGTTATTTGAGAAATCATGAATACACTTACCATCCCCACTTGCATGTCACCAAACTATTCCATTGCCAACTGATATTTCAAAATCATCCTGTTATCCATTTACATTTCATCAATGTGTTGTTCTAATTTTATTCACATTTCTAAACTGGCTTCTAAACTGCAACTAATGTCTATTGCTTAGGACTAATGGGGCAGAAAATTAGATTAGGCCCAATATTGGACACGAAGATCATGAAGCGTGATTATCCCATGCCTGATCCCATTAATGTAGGCAGCATGCAAACTTCATGCTGCCTGCTCATCAATAAGATTGTAGTGTGCAGCCCACTGCAAAAGGCGCTGGTGGCTGGCTGCACACTCAACAGTGGGCCCTGCATTTTGCGTAGCAAACACAAAGCACAGCTAGCCAGAGCCTCTTAGAGTCAGCCAGTCCTCCTTAACAAGGAGCTGCATTTAAATTACAGGAGCTGCTGCAATATTGTCTGGATGGAAGAGAGCAGCAAATGGATATTTAATGGGAGGTCTTTGTGATGGAGGTGGAAAGATGGAGTGACACTATGTTTGCACAGAGAGCCAGGAGGTCCTCAAGGAACCCTGTGAAGGGAATGGAAGCAGGTGGCTGTGGAAATCAGTTCCAGGAATCTGGCCCAAAGTACTTAGTTGCAATGTCAGAAGAAGTTCAAAGGCCTCACTCAAGTGGTCAAGTTCAGTGAATGCAATTTCAAAGGACATTTCCTTCCCACCCTGCCACCAACCTCTTATGATGCTCAATGCACCACACTCTCATCACTCACACAGCAACAATCAGAACTCATGCATAACTTTCAGAAACTCCAACTCACCCTCAAGACACTTGCCAATGCTGCCTCCCTTGCATTCACCACTCGCAACTTCCACATACTTCCAGTTATTTAGCTATGTCAGCCACATCATCCAAACATATTGCAACATAGTTCTGACATTATTCTTTCCTCTCTCTTGCAGGACAAAGTTGCATATAATGACAGGGGGTTGCAGAGAACCAACGTAGGACAGATAGACCTGCATCTCCGGAGCCTTGTGGGATAGATGGCGCTCCGCATCATGGACTATGACTGAGTCCATTGCATTTGCTGCTGCTGAGAACATTCAGAATGACAGTCTGATCCTACCCTGTGCACCTACTCAAATCCCACTTCACCCTCATCCTGTTAGCTGGTATGAAGTGCAAGCTGCAGATGGTGTGAACATGGACCTCTTGCTTTATACCACAATCCCTTTCTCTCATCCCAACCCTCCACTTTTGCATTTTTGCTTTCAGGTACTCAAGATCTGCCACCTGGCCAGCCAATGCAGCCTTATAATGAAGGGAACAAAAACAAAAATAGCTGGAAAAATTCAGTGGGTCTGACAACATCTGTGGAGAGGAAGACAGCTTTAATGTTTCGGGTCCGTATGACTCTTCATCAGAACTGAAGAGAAATAGAAATGAGGTGAAATTTAAGCTGTTTAAGGGGGTGGGACAGGTGGAGCTGGATAGAGGGCCAGTGATAGGTGGAGGCAAAAAAGAGATTGCCAAAGATGTCATAGACAAAAGGACAAAGGCGTGTTGTCGGTGGTGATATTAGCTAAAGGATGTGCTAATGGTAACATTAAGGATAGAAAGCAGGATAAGGAAGTGACAGATGGCCCTAGAGTGGGGAGGGAGTGGTATCACTATAAGAGTGTGAGCACTGATGCTGGCTATCCTTTGCTGTAATTAGAGAGAGATCATTGATACGCGTATGTCCTTTCAAATCAGCAGTGTTCTCTATTATACAGATATGCTTGTGTAGCTTTGAATCTTCTCTGCTCCCTAGCTTCAGCAGAAATGGGAATTTGCTCATTATGCAGTGAGCCAGTCTTTATTGAAGAAACACCATCCTTAGGACCACAGCAGGATATTGCAGTTCGGTCACTTCTTTTCGGATACATGCTAGAAGAGGCAGAAACAGGATGCACCAAATAACATTGTCCACCCACCAGATGAAGCTCTGGACCTTAATTTTCTCTTTCAGGAAGAGTTCCAGAGAATGAAGCCGCCACAGAGGCAGATGACCTGTTGGAATAAGCGGTCCTGGACATTACTGCAGTCTGACTCCCCTGCCAATGATTGTGAAGTCTTTGTTGTCTCTTTTGAGGAGAATTACTCTTTTGTTGAAGAAGGTAATATAGAGGTGCATTTGTCTCCTTTTTCCACTGAGCCCATCAATGACATGCAGTAATAATTGCAAGCAGCCAGCAAAAAGCTATCCAGGGAAAATTAGACATTTAACTCCAAATTGGATTAAACCATAAGTAAACGTTCAGAGGCTATTAATCTGTACAAATGTAAACTGGAGACCACACTTGGATTTCATCAGCAAGCCATGGAAGCACTCAAGGTTTCTGTCTGTCAGAAGCAGAGACCCAAACGACAAAGCTTTCACAGCTGCAGAGTGCCTTACAAAAACATAAAGTTGGACATCAAATGGAGTTTGAAAATATTAAAATTAAGCATGAGTTGGAGAAGTCTAACTATTTAAAAGAGAAGGATGAACTAAAAACCCAGATATTAGCAGTCACACAGCACTATCAAGCTACATTAGAAACGGTGCAACAAAAGAAAGTGAATATGCTGCAACACAGGAGTGTGTAAATGCTGCACTGCATCCAAGGAAGTCACCACAGCATCGGACAAAAGAGTTGGCTACAGAGCAACCATCTGGCACTAGATGTCTTTCCTATTACTACTGAGACTCTTGTAGTAACAACGCCTGTCGGTGATGTTGAACTTTCAAGCAAGTCGGCAGACCAGAGTACTACGCAGGAACATCCTTTGATCCAGGTCCTGAAGTTTATTCCATTGTTAATAATGGCACAATCCTACTGTTTCCTACTGACTCCGAGATCCTATTGAAAGCAGTGGAGCAGTCACATGTTAAAGCTAGTGTGGAAATGAAACCATTCAATTAGAGAAAGAGAAATTTCTACCCTAAGACTAGTTGGGAAGCCTTCCTTTTCTCGTATCCAGCAGTGTCTTCAGGGTGTTCTTTGTTCTTCTTTTCATGTACCAGATTCATTCATGGCTCAGGTATTGAATATTCCTCTGGTCATCACAAAGTGGTGAATGATACAGCTGTGAAGTTCTTCATGGGAGCCAAAGGAGGTTAATTTTATCAAGCCAGTGCTTTCAGCTTTCCCCAGTGTGCACGCAAAAGGAGAGCGAGTTTCAGTTCATTGTCTTCCTTTTTGAGGGGTTGTGGTCGTCCAAGTCCTGGAGGGTTCTTTCTTCAATCAGTTTTTCCTCGATTCACTGCCCTTACACTCAGGTCACTGTAAGACTCACAGCCCAGGAGCTAGCTGTCATGAAAAGCTGCTATCCTGCTCCACCAATGTGTTTGCCTCCCAAAGAGAAGATAAGGGAACACATACATCCTTTATGTCCTCCGAGAAAGCAAAACACTGTTGGGGATTGACACCTTTGGTGAAAGTGACTTAGAGGGGAGGGGGCTAAGAGTTGGATGGAAAAACTGTAAATAGTACATGAGGTTAGCAGATTGTGTGAAGAGTGAACTCGAGGGGGCGATGTAGAGTAAAAGGTTAACTCTAATAACAGCATGCTGAGCATATACAAAAGAAGCTATGACACAGTGATGTCACTTATTAAGAGAGATGTCTGGATAGCATCTCAGAGGGCAGCTCTAGCAATATGTTAGTCTTATTTGCAAATAATTAGCATGTAAATGCTGTAAGATATTGTCTCCCAAGATCTGAGTGAAATATAATGGCAAGTGAATCTGAAAAGTCACTTTTCTATACGGCTATGGGAAAAGGTAGAAATTCCAAGGATGGGCTTTTGGCCTACGTCTTCTATGTGGCTGTAATGCTGGTTGGAGTGTGGTGGAGTCAGAACGTTAGGATGGGCACTACACTGGCAGTGTTTCTAGGTCAGGGTCACTTAAATAACTGTGGTGGACTTTATTGTCTCCACTCAGAAGCCCATGTTCAATTACAGCAAACACCCACCCATAGTAATGGTGCACACCGGGACTGCAGAAATCTTCCTTGTGCCCTGTGTTGCTAAGCCACATGTGTCATAAAGTGTATTGTAAGATGTATCACCATCAGTGTTAGATTTGTGGGGCCCCAGAGCAGAAGCTAAGGCAGCTTGGACCCTGCCTTGTCCCCGCCCCAACACCATCTCCCCCACCACCCCACCCCCCCACCACCCGTGCCACCACCCCACTCGCACATTGCAATATTTCCACCACTGCATAGTTTAGAGGTCTCTGTGCTCATGGCCGAGGGCATGGGCTATTGCCCTGTTTGCATTCTACTAAAGCTGGTAGTCCACACCTAAGTATAATATATTTGTCCATAATCTTTTGGGCAAATTATTAATTTGATGTCTTGTGGAAGCTATAGAAAATGGTGGAGCAAGGAGGGAACTGATGGAGCAGCTCCTCACCAATTTATTCACGCACTCTAAAGACATACATGTGAGATTAAGGCAAAAGCAGAAATATCACCAACTTATATATAAAAATAAATATCGGTATTAATTTTAAAAATCTACCTTTTTATTGTGCTGGAGAAATTTGGCATTCCACAAGTATAGAATTAGTTTTTTTCAGGGCCAGAAAGATTATTCAGCAGTAATTATGAATTGATGTACCATTAAAAACACAGTCACACCTCATTCAACAAGGCATAACTTTTCAAAGGTTTGTACAAAGAGACTAATAGGAGTTGGTTTAAATCAAGATTGTGGATTGTGGATTAGGTTAACAAACTACATCCCTATACTAGACTGTGTTCAAGTGTCAGAAATTTGGGATCTTTTCCCCACACTCCTCTGTGTTCTGAGGCAAGCACTGATCCAGATTTTATGGTAAGCGGCAAAGTGACAGCGCTCGCCACTGATCTCAAAGGAAGCTGCCACAAAGATCAACGACCTCTGCGGTGGGACTTTCACCTTTCTCAATGTTAATCTAATTCTGGTGTTTGCTATGGGATCTCTGGCACCCACCAACAGTGAAATCAAATGGACTATGTAGCCAATCACATTGAAAACTTCTATCCAACAGCAAAGCAGGAAGTAAAAAGCACAGGTTATTCTTCACTTTTTAATCATTTTAGAGAGAGCAAAATAAAGACATACATGTGAGATTAAGGCAAAAGCAGAAATATTACCAACTTATATATAAAAATAAATATTGGTATTAATTTTAAAAATCTACCTTTTTTGTTGTGCTGGAGAAATTTGGCATTCCACAAATATAGAATTAGTTTTTTTCAGGGCCAGAAAGATTATTCAGCAGTAATTATGAATTGGTGTAACATTAAAAACACAGTCACACCTCATTCAACAAGGCATAACTTTTTCAAAGGTTTGTACAAAGAGACTAATAGCATGAAAAGTGGAAGTTCACATAAATTCAGGCAATTTCTACAATTTCTATCTACAAGGACCTCAAAAGTGCATCCTGGACTGGAGGAGAGAGGAATCACCAACAGAAACTTCTGGATTTCAGTTTATCTGTGCATATGCAGGCACCAGATGTTGCTACTAGTTGGTAGTTACACAGAGTAATGATGGTCAAAACTGACAATTTCACCATCATTGTAATTGCAAAATCCAGGCTATTGCTTTCTGTCTTTCGAATCATTATTACTATAAATTCAGACAAGGGAAGAAGCATACCAAATCTCTTTGATAGCAAAAACTTTCTTTAGATGTCTCTGAAACCTATAAATATGTAGAAGAAAATTAACGTCTGATTCTTTATGAAAGAGAGAGATAATACACCATCGATTGGAATAATTCTAAGATGCTGTATTTCGAATGAGTATACAATGATAATGGAGTTGTTGATTAATAATAGTAATTAAGTGCTATCAACAATTTACAATCAGATCAGAAAAATGAGCAAGGAAAACACCTGCATGGACACTTTACTTAGAAGCCTGATCCTGAGCTTAATGGCAGGCAGTGCACTTTCAATGCACATTGAGTGCATACTGGGTCCTTAGGCACTTGATCTACATTTGTACAACAAATGCAACATTATCTGATTTATAAGGCTGTATCTTCTTGTGCTCTCCTGACTTGTGCTGGAGTATAACTCACATTGAAGCTCTTTGGTACCCTGCTGTAGTAATCACTGCTCGTGTATAAGTCTAGAAAGGAAAAATTGGCAGGTTTTTCAACTGTGGAATCCATCACAGTTGAGCCCAATCATACCCTCATCTGACATCAACGGATGTGCATTTCTAACATGAATCAAAGGTTAGCAATCAGAAACAGGGCCCCTAGCTAACTAATTTCCCACCCTAGCCAATTGACTCTGCAGTGACTCCACTGATACCCAAACCACGGGTGGAACCGGCCCAAATTTGCATTGTGCGGTAGCAAATGGATAAAACGTTTAACCTGCCTCCATGATGGTGGCTTTTCATGGAGTTCCATCCCAAACTTGCCGAAATAATTATGCATTCCTGAAAAACACACCATGTACATGGAGGGCACGCTCTCATTCGCCCGCCAAGCCATCATCTCGCTGTCTCATCACGCTGGGCGCCATATTTAAAGTCCAGCCGCACCTCTTCGTGCTTCCTGTCTATGACTGCTGCAAAGACATGGCCCTGAAAGGCAAAAAGACTGCAGATCCCAGGTTCAATCTGGCTGTCACCACACAGACACATGTCTGCATTTTGGATGCAGGAGAGACTCGCCGTGATGTTCTCTACCCAACTCTGGCCACAGATGGGCAGCAATATCACCTACCTGGCTTGGGAGGCAGTGGCAGTGGGGTCAGCGCCAATGCCCCGCAAAAGTGGACAGCCACCCAGTGCAGCAAAGACATGAATGGTCTCATCCATTCGGCCAAGGTAATTCACTCTTCTCATCACTCTTAAACAACACTCTTACGAACCCATCTCAAGGCACAACGCCACTAACTCACACACACCTTCACATCTCCATCAGGGTCATACCCTCTCGAGCTCATGACCTCACCCTGTCCATGGCTCCACTCACCACATAAACATTCCATGCATACCATGTGTCCCGCTCACACTCTCTCCATCTGTTTTCACTTAATAGAAGACTGCTCACATCAGCAGAAAGTGGTCCCAAACCAGGGGCGGAGTGGCCCACATTAGGCCCCTCACTCACTATGAGGATTGCACTTTGATGGACTGTGCCTGCAATGACGGTGAGGTCGGCGGCGAACATCCTCGTGAGGATCACATCATCCCTCTCTCAATGCAACTGTGAGTGCTCTCTCTCATGTTTTTAACTCTGCTGCCATGCACTAATTATCTCTACTTTGATTCACAGGGAGCTCTGCCAAGTGACTGACATCCTTAGCCAGCCAGACCCTCACCTCCAGGCATGTCCTCACCTCCAGCTAAGAGGACACCTCCTCTATTCAAGAGCCGGAAATGAGCAGCCTGGAAGACCCACCACAGCGCTTACCCACACCCTGCACCAGTGCAGACATACACACCTCAGTGCAACCTAGACCTAGAGCAGGCTCGGGTTCATGATCCGGTCATCACCGCACAGACACATGTCTGCAGCAGCAAGAGGCAGGTTCAGCCGAGCTCCCCAACACTCAGAGGGCTGCTGGAGAAGAGGCATCTGTGAAGTCCGAGTCAGATGATGAGCCTGTAGATTTGGCCTTCCAACTCATCCTGAAGGGTCAGCAGAAGGCGGGGAAACATCACACAGAGCTGTTGGAAGCCCTCAGCAGAATGGCACATGAGTCGGAAGAGTGTGTTCGCCTGCTCTCTGATGAAGTGCTGCCCACATGTGCACGTATGGAGGTCTCCATGGGGAGGATGGCAGATGCCATGGAGACCCTGGTCCAGCAGAACGCAGAGATGTGTGCAGATCTGCACTCCAATCGGAAGCCATGTGTGAGTTCCTGCAGTGGTGACGCGAGAGGGAAACAGGGCTCCTCGACGTTCCCCAGGTGCTCCTTCCCCTCAAGGAATCAGGCCAGGGCCCCCAGACACCCAAAAGGAAGAGACCCCCTGGGTCATCCACTCAGGAATATCAGAATCTGTCCTCTCCCTCCGAGCATCTTTTGCCTGTGAGGCCCTCAACCTCATCCTCTGTCATCGCAGAGGGAGCAGCTGGCCAACAAGTGATTCTGGAGTGGGTGTGTGTGGCAGGGCCTTTCGGAGCCTCGTGCAAGCACTCCCCAATGCGCGTAGATCCTTTACGTATCATACTCAATGTCCTGAGCATCTTGAATACTGCCTGCTGGGGTTCACTTTCAGTTGTCCATCTGAGCTGACCTGCATCTCCGCCCACCCACTGACCACACTCCCATACACCACTTGATCTCGCCCATCACAACTCTTGTTTCAAAGAACAAAGAACAAGGAAAAGTACAGCACAGGAACAGGCCCTTCAGCCCTCCAAGCCTGGGCCGATCATATTGCCTATCAAACTAAAACATTTTGCACTTCCCGGGTCTGTATCCCTCGATTCCCATCCTATTCATGTATTTGTCAAGCTGCCTCTTAAACACCACTATCGTACCTGCTTCCACCACCTCCTCTGGCAGCGAATTCCAGACACCGTTCGATTTGGACAGCATTCACTTTCAATTTGGACAGCATGGTACTAATTCGGTTTTACTTTCGCTCCCCTGTCCTTTACCCTCTCCAGTCACCCATTTCCTTTCCTCCACCACAGCTGAGCCCCTGACATCACCTTTCATCTCCTCTCCATGACCTACCAGCCACAACTCTTTTCCTTCAGGGATGTCCAGGTAAATGTGAACAGTCCCTTCCTTCCTGAAAATCCAACCCCATTAACCTCCCTGACCTCCTCCTTCTCACCCCCAGGGTCCGTGTCTGCCTCCGAGTCTCCATCAACCACCCTCGCCGTCCCTTCTATCGCTTCTTTTGAGCCTTCACCCTCTCACGCTACCGCCACACTCCGC
The DNA here is from genome assembly GCF_017639515.1 of Carcharodon carcharias. Classification (NCBI taxonomy): domain Eukaryota; kingdom Metazoa; phylum Chordata; class Chondrichthyes; order Lamniformes; family Lamnidae; genus Carcharodon; species Carcharodon carcharias. The sequence continues at coordinate 132,447,939 of NC_054471.1, forward strand.
CCTTGGCCATTCTCACCATTCCCTCATACCAGACATACCCTCAGTTTACTCCATAGGAGGCAGTCATGCCCCCATCAGACCCCTCCCTTGCATGTTCAGCTGGCCATTCCCCTCACCCTACAGACCCCTTCCCCACCCTCCGTACCCCATTCCCCACCGGAACACCCTTTGTCTATGGAACCCATTTCCCGTCTTTAGTCCTCCCACCAACCCACACCCCATCCCCAATTCCCCACCTGCTTAGTCCCTCCCCCTTCCTGACTCCCTCAAACACCCTTACTTCTTCCGCCAACCTTAGTCCTTTCCCCACCCGTCTCCTTCTTCCAGCCTTACCTATTTCTCCAGCCTCATTCCTTCCCCCTTCTTGACTTCCTCAGACACCTTCCTCCAGCTTTACTCCTTCCCCCTTCCCGATTCCTTCTTCCACCCTTAATCCCTCCCCTCTCCTCACTCCTTCCTTCCGCAGGACTTCCCTCTCCACACTCCTTCCACCCCTCAGATTCCCTCTCCTCTCCGTACTCCTTCCTCTCCCTGAACTCCCTCCTCTCTCCGCACTCCTTCCACCCTCTGGACTCCTTCCCACCTCTGAAGGGGGGGGAGGGTGAACAGCCAGTGGTCATGGAACAAATTGGTACCAACAACATAGGTAAAAAAAAAGGAATGAGGTCCTACAAGTTGAATATAGGGAGTTAGGATGTAAATTAAAAAGTAGGATTTCAAAGGTGTAATCTCAGGATTACTACCAGTGTCATGTGCTAGTGAGAGTAGAAATAACAGGATATATCGGATGAATATGTGGCTGAAGAAATGGTGTAAGGGGGAGGGATTCAGATTCCTGGGACATTGGGATCGGATCTGGGGAAGGTGGGATCAGTACAAACAGGACGGGTTGCATCTGGACAGGACTGGGACCAAATTCCTCGGCAGGGGTCTTTGCTAGTGCTGTCAGGGAGGGTTTAAACTAGAATGGCAGGGGGATGGGAACCTGAGCAGGGAGACAGAGGAGGGGAAAACAAGGATAGAAACAAAAGATAGAAAAGTAAGAAGCAAAAGTAGAAGGCGGAAAAAACAAGGGCGAGAAACAAATGGGGTCATAGTGCAAAATAAAGCTAAAATGACTAACAAGGTTAAAATGACAAGTCTAAAGGCATTGTATCTTAATGCGCGGAGCATTCGCAATAAGGCAGATGAATTAACAGCACAAATAGATTTAAATGGTTATGGTATAGCTGCAATTATGCAGACATGGCTGTAGGGTGACCAAGGATGGGAACTGAACATCCAGGGATATTCAATATTTAGGAAGGACAGACAAATAGGAAAGGAGGTGGGGTAACATTGTTAGTAAAGGAGGAAATAAATGCAATAGTGAGGAAGGATATTGGCTCAGAAAATCATGATGTGGAACCTGTTTAGGTGGAGATAAGAAATACCACAGGACAGAAAATGGTGGTGGGCGTTGTCTATAGGTCCCTAAACATTAATGGAGATGAAAGGGATGGCATTAAACAGGAAATTAGAGATGCATGCAATAAGGGTACAACTGTAATTATGGGTGACTTAAATCTACATGTAGATTGGACAAACCAAACTAGCAATAATACTGTGGAGGAGGATTTCTTGGAATGCGTACTTGATGGTTTTTTAGACCAATATGTTGAGGAACTAACTAAAGAGCAAGCTATCCTAGACAGGATACTGGTAATGAGAAAGGATTAATTAACAGTCTTGTTGTGTGGGGTCCCTTGGGGAAGAGCAACCCTAAAATTATAGAATTGTTCATTAGGACGGAGAGTGAAGAAGTTAAATCCGAAACTCGGGTCCTGAATCTAAATAAAGGGAACTATGAGGGTATGAGGCACGAGTTGGCAACGATGGATTGGGGAACCTTACTAAAAGGGTTGACAGTGGATAGTCAATAGCTAATATTTAAGGAACATATGCATGAATTACAACAATTATTAATTCCTGTCTGGCGCAAAAATAAAACAGGAAAGGTGACTCAACCATGGCTTACAAAAGAAATTAGCGATAGTATTAGATCCAAAGAGGAGGCATATAAAATTGCCAGAAAAAGCAGCAAGCCTGAGGATTGGAAGCAGTTTAGAATTCAGCAAATGTGGATAAAAAAATTGATCAAGGAGAAAATGGAGTATGGGAGTAAACTTGCAAGGTATATAAAAACTGACTGTAAAAGCTTCTATAAATATGTGAAGAGAAAAAGATTAGTGAAGGCAAACATAGGTCCCTTCCAGTAAGAAATGGGGGAAATTATAATAGGAACAAAGAAATGGTAGAAAAATTGAACACATATTTTGGTTCTGTCTTCACAAAAGAGGACACAAATAATTTCCCAGAAATGTTAAGAAACAGGGGTCTAGTGAGAGGGAGGAATTGAAGAAAATCAGTATGAGTAAAAAAATGGTGCAAGAGAAATTAATGGGGTTAAGGGCTGAAAAATCCCCAGGGCATGGTAATCTACATCCCAGAGCACTAAAGGAAGTGGCCCTGGAAATATTGGATGCATTGGTGATCATCTTCAAAAATTCTACAGACTCTGGAGAGTTCCTACAGATTGGAGGGTAGCAAATATAATCCCACTATTGAAAAAAGGAGGAAGAGAAAAAAAGAGAATTACAGTCCAGTTAGCTTAACATCAGTAGTGGGGAAAATGCTAGAGTCTATTATAAAAGACGTGGTAACAGAACGTTTGGAAAGCATTAACGGGATTGGACAAAGTCAACCTGGATTTATGAAAGGGAAATCATGTTTAACTAATCTACCGGAGATTTTTGAGGATGTAACTAATAGAATAGATAAGGGAGAACCAGTGGATGTGGTGTATTTGGATTTCAAGAATGCTTTTGATAAGGTCCCACCTAAGAGACTAGTGGGCAAAACTAAAGCACATGGGATCAGGGGTAATATACTGACATTAGCTGAATTAGTTGACAGACCGGAAACAGAGCGTGGGAATAAATTATTCTTTTTCCAGATAGCAGGCGGTGACTAGTGGTGTACAATAGGGATCAGTGCTTGGGCCCCAGCTATTCACGATATATATAAATTACTTTGTTGAGGGAACCAAATGCAATATCTCCAAGTTTGCTGATGACACAAAACTGGGCGGGATTGTGAATTGTGAGGAGGATGCAAGGAGGCTTCAGGGTGATTTAGACAAGTTGTATTTGTGGGCAAACACATGGCAGATGCAGTATAATGCAGATAAGTGTGAAGTTATACAATTCGGTGTGAAAAACGGAAAGGCAGAGTATTATTTAAATGGTGATATATTGGGAAATGTGGATGTACAAAGGGATCTGGGTGTCCTTGTACACCAGTCAATGAAAGTAAATAGGCAGATGCAGCAAGCAATTAGGAAGGCAAATGGTATGTTGGCCTTCATTGCAAGAGGATTTGAGTTCAGAAGTGGGGATGTCTTACTGCAGTTATACAGGGCCTTGGTGAGACCACACCTAAAGTATTGTGTGCAGTTTTGGTCTCCCTACCTAAGAAAGGATATACTTGCCATAGAGGGAGTACAGCGAATGTTCACTAGGCTGATTCCGGGGATGGCAGGACTGTCGTACGAGGATAGCTTGGTTTGACTGGGCTGGTATTGACTAGAATTTAGAAGAACAAGAGGGGATTTGATTGAAACATATAAAATTCTAACAGGGCCAGGGAGGATGTTTCCACTGGTTGGGGAGTCCAGAACCAGGAGCCATGGTCTCAGGATATCAGGCCATTTAAGATTGAGATAAGGAAAAATTTCTTCAATTAGAGGGTGGTCAACCTGTGGAATTCTCTACCACAGAAGGCTGTGGAGGCTGGGTCACTGAGTATATTCAAGAAAGAAATTGATAAATTTTTGGACGTTGCGGGCATCAAGGGGTATGGAGAGAAAGTGGGAATATGACGTTGAGATAGAGAATCAGACATGATCATATTGAATGGCGGAGCAGGCTCAAAGGGCCGAATAGCCTATTGCTGCTCCTAGTTTCTATGTTTTTAAGTATTCCTTCTCTTACACCAACCTCCCCAGCTCTCTTACACCATCTTCTCCCCTGTTGCCCCCTTCTCCCTCTGTACTTCCTCACCCACACCCAACCTTACCACCCTAACACCTTTGTTAGCCCTTCCCAACCTACACCCCGACACCTTCATTCTCCCCGCAACATCATCCCCCCGACACCTTCATTTCCCCCTCCCAACTTCACCCCCCCTCCGACACCTTCATTCCACTCCCCACCCAACCTCATCCCCGAGACCACTTCTTCTCCCAGTCAATCCTGGTCCTTCCTCTCCCACCCCCTCAACCATCATTTGTTGTGAGCATTAACGGTGATTATCCAACTTCCATGACCTGCTTCACAGCAGAGCCATGTCCATGAGAATCCACCCAGCTTGCCATGGACATTCCTCCCATTGCTGTCGGGCTCCAGCATCTTCTGCTCCTCGGATGTCCGAAATGTGAGCAAGGCCCTGGCAGTAAGTCCCGACTTCTGCATGTCACACTTGTCAAGATGTGTTCTACACCTGCATGTTTTCCCGCTGATGTGGGTGGACGATCCAGCGGGGGGGTAAGTCCGGCGAGCTGGCCTTATAATGATATGCTGATGTATTACAATGACGTTCCAATGTCCGATGGTGGAGAACATGGCCTGCCATCGATGGGCTGAGTGGATGATTGCAAACTGGTTTCACAACATCGTGAAACCGATTGTCAGCCTTCTCGCCATATTGTCTGCTCACGCCACTGAACATGCCCGACGCTGGCGGGCACAGAAAATCCTGGCCCACGACTTTCATGTACAGTTTATTGGTACAGCATAGCATATACTTCCATTCAGACATCTCAAGACTACGTTACTATCAGGAAGGCAAATTTGTGGAATTAAACACCAAGAACTCAATTCTTAGACATCTGGTGTCATCTTAGATTATTCAAGATCTCAGAACAGTGCAAGATCTCTGTTCAGTAAGCACTGATATCTGACAGATCTCAGAAGCTTACGCTATTACAAGATATGTTCCGTAAACTCAAATTTAACCCAGCCCAATCATTTTGGTATCAATGTGGATCTCCCCCAGATTATTTTCTATCCTTTGAGGTCTTTCTATGCTACTTGAATGGGGTGTGATGCTACTCTTAAGCTAATCACTTGGGCTGAAGCTTCTATTTTTGCCCAAAAGAAAGCCACTGAATGCCAGTTTACTTTGTAACTAATGATCCACTAATGAATTTGGGATTCATTGTGGAATGGGAACATGTAGTTTTGAATTGTACAATTTCTAAAATACAATTTCATTGAATTAAATTCAGAGAAAAATCAGACACTCTCCAGCTTACATTAAAGAATATTCCGCCCATTGAACATGAGTGATTTATTCAGTGCATCTTCTTTTTACCTCTGATTTCAGTGAAGAATCACAAGCTCAAGCCCATATCCCATCATATGGTGTGCAGGATGTGTTGGATTGGCAGTTTCCCTTTTCCCAATGGAGTTCTGAAGGTGGCGAGTCACAATGGGGTACGGTTCCACAGGCTCTGGTTATCCTATAGTGCCTTGTCCAATGTATGAGCCTAGGCAGCGAGTGTCAGCAGACTATATAACAGCATAAGGCAACATGATTGTACATTATCCTTCCTCATCTCTCACGAGCAGATAGGTACTTTTCAGCAGGGGTCACTGGAGAGCAATTTGGTGTAGGAGCTATTAAGTGATTTTACCTCTTCCTTGTTCAGCAAATGCTGAGGCAAATTGCACTGTCCTAAGCATTCCCTTGCTTGAGATCAGCAGTTAACTCAGCATAAAGCAGAGATCATACCTTGGGTACAGAATTTTTAAAAATATAATGGTCAATTACTGAGCATGAGAGCACTTGTTCTGACAGGAATGATGAGAAATGAATGTGCATCTTTACATGATGTTGACAGGAAAGTAGGCCTAATGTTTCACATAGCAGAACCTCCTGCATCTTCTAGGAAAACTAAGTTGACAGAGTACCAGTGTTCAATTTTGTGCAGAAAAAAATAACCCTTGCATTTGTAACAAACCTATCAGGCACACAGTTCACAGACACTTTTAAGTAGGAGTCCAGGTCACCTCCTGCTATGCCTCACAAGATAATGTATCCCCTTGACATATTTAATTTGATTAACATACCTTGTATTGGAAAAGGAATAATCCACAAAATAGACTGTAAATATCTGCCGTTAATAGGGAGAGGTTGACAGCGGTGGCACTGCTTCGTTTAATGACTACAGGCATGAAGCTGTACAGACCGAACATACAGGCACTGAAACCAACGTAGAGCAGTCCTGGAGAAAAGTGCAGAAAAAGACATTAGGACATTTTCAAAAAGAAAAGGAAACATAACTGGTGCAGTTCCAAAGCTCTTTGAAGGCAACTAAAGCTGTCAGTTTCAATGACCCATTCAGCAGGGTGTCGTCAGACTACTTAATGAACAGTTTCAATTTGAATGCGTATAATCCAAAGGGCATGATCAGTAAAACAAACAGAAAAATATCTTAAACCTTGAATGCATATTGTGGATTCCAATGGGGCTGTTTCAGATTTAATTTGGGAAAAGTTGCAAAAAGAAAACAAAATTTTTAATTTTGCTTTTCAAAGTTTGAATTTTTTTCCCGTAATATTTTGCATGCTCAGATAATTAATGTCATGTCCCATTATTCAGAGTCACTTTTGGAACATATTGCTTCCCAAATGCTTCCAGCTTTATTCTGTTAGCTTTCTCTTGTTTAACAGAAGTACTGGCACAGCGTTTTGCAAATAGTTATCGACTAGGAAGGCGAAAGCACAGATGGAAGGTAAATGGGTCATTTGCTCATTTACTTATATGGAAATAGATGATGAACTGACATCAACATTAAAATTTATATTCTTGTATCAGTGTTCATATCTGGTCTGACTATGCTTGTAAGGAATGAGTATAAAACATTGTCATTAAAGGAAAAAAATTGAAGTAAATAATTTTTTTCAATTTCTAATTTTTAATTTTGCAGAATTAAATTTCTTAGAAACTTAAGTAGAAAATGATGAATATCGAAGAATACACCAGGGCTGTTTATGTACTCAATATTATTTGGACCTAGTCGGCAAAACAGGGCGAATTATTTAAGTTCCTATGGGAGAAATGCCAATTTTTAAACTAGAGATGTCAACAAAATTTCAGACAGAGGAGTGGTGGCCCTCTCGTTACTTGAAAGAAAATTTCAATAATTTTAGTTCGTAATAACTAAAGATTTGGGAGGCTATGTGGTGCAATAGGTTTTCACTTCTGGGACATGACCTTGTACTCAAGCCAGACTGACAAACTGAAAGTATCATCTTTCTGCTCCTTGTAAGGATTCCATATGAATTGAGTTGGGCAGTCCCAGTCTAGTGCCTAGTGAGAATGAGCCCACAGAAGAGTGCTATCTCTAATTTGATAATCTTATTTGGGATGAGATATTTTGTTAAATGAAAAACTGTGACCTTGGCCAAGAAGGAGTACCTTCCTGAGAGTTGAGCCTGGTGCACATTGTTGAACCAGGAGTATGTATCTCCATCTAATTGTTTTATGCCTGAGCTGAGAGTACTTGTGCTTGTTACAGAGTGCCTGAAATTCCCTGCATAACAACCCTTAGCTTTTGCTTTTCTTTTATCCAACACTTATTTGTAATGATTTTTCAGTTATTGGGTTAGTGTGTGAAAGAAGCGATAGCAGGAATTAGAAGTGCTGAGACTGTAATTAAAAACAGGAAATGCTGAAAGTGCACAGCCAGTTGATCAGCATACTCACAGTGTGTGGCAGAAACTAAAGGCCTGAGGCTTTTCTGAAATCTGGCCCTGGCCCTTGCTGCCCTGCATGCATCAGGTCTCCTGAGGCAGCTCAACAGAGGGAAAATGCAGCGAACAGCAGTGAGTTTAAAGAAAATGATTAAGAAAGTGTACCTTTTTGTTGCTGGAGACAGCCTTTTGGCTGATCCCTTTCTGTTTGGGCTTTTTTTTGAAGGATTGCTATTTAGACCACCGAAGAAAGCTGAAAAACTGAGCAGAGTATGCCCTGCACATATTCTGCTCAGCTGCTAACCAACTTTGGATAGGGATCCTTAAAGGCCTATTGGCCCCAGCATAGCATATTCAAGGACCGAACACCTTTCCAAGGCGGCAGCCAGGTACGCTTGCACATTGCGAAGCCAATATGACATTGGACAAACTTCAGCTGCCCTTGGAGTTTGGCACATAGACCTGTGAAATCGGTCTTTTAATCCTGGGCGGTGGATATATTGAGATGCTAATTTCTGAGAGCATTGAGAAAAAAATACCTCACGATATGCAGCAGTTTTATAAACAGATTTTGTCCTCCTACTTTTGTGATTTCTTTTACAATCTCCCTCAGCTTCACATACTTCTTCCATGAGGGGTTGGCAAACAGACATGCAATCTGGTCCTGAATACCTGCCAGTTCAGCTCTTGATCTGATAACTAGAATGTACTGAGACTTGCCTGCAATGACTTGCCTTCTGCGCTTCTCACCATTCCCTATGTTGGGTTCTTGTGTCTTCTCCTGACAATATTGCTGATATTAAAAATGTGCTTTGTGGGCAACTGTGGACACAATCCCACATTCTGCCACTCTGTGGCACCGAGTATTAATGCTCTATATGCTGCATCACCATAGTGTGATGCCTCGGTTTCATCCATCACCTCATAAGTATCTGAACACAGCAGGTTTTTTTCAGCAGTCAGGGAAGGTGAAGTAGTTCATATGTTATTTCACTAAATGATAAATTCAGTGTCAGATTGAAGTTTAATATTATCAATTTAACTGGTAAAATTTATCAAAACACCTGTTATAGAAAGATGGTCACTGAGAATTGGTTTCCATTTGTTACCATGTCACCTTGATGATGTGGGAACCTGACATAGTCCACTTCACTGCCAAACCCCAATCATGATCTTATCTTACTAATGTTACTCAACGGATTCATAACACACCAGTTATATGTTATTTTGACATTAAGAATAGGAAATGTGAAATAGTTTTTTCTAAGCTGTCCTTTACATTGGATGCTATACAATACAATATACTCCACATATTCAATCACTAACATGCATTAGCACCATCAAAGTCAACATACTAATAACTTCTAGTTTAACTTGGATATATATTAAAAGAACATGCAAGATTTTTTTTGATTTAGACTTGTAATGATGTAGATCTTGTGGCTCAGTGGATAGGTTCACGTCCCACTTCAGGATCTGATGGCCACAGAAGATGAGCTCACAATATGTTCAAACAGGTTGATTACCAACTTGTAAATCCTTCCACTACACCTACGGCAAGGCAGTAAGAGCAGGAGAGTTTCCTAGTCAGCCACTCTTGGCACCCCTCTGGTGACCTGTAGCTATGCCAACAGACATAAACACATGCTTTGTCTGCCTCATGTGCCACTAGGCATGGTAAAGAACGAAGGATGGAAGGTTTGAGATGGGAATTAAGCCCTTAAATTAACAACCAAAGCAAGAAATAGTGGATAGCGAGAAAAGAATCGCTATTTTCATAATGCTAATAGTTTGGAAAACACATTTTGTCCAACAGTTACACTGCAGTGAATTTTGAATACCTATATTATTTTATACCCTTTATAACCCAACTGCTCAGCCCTTTTTTGGGCAGGCTCCATTTGCTAGATGTTACACCACCATGAAATAAACACTTACACACTTCATAATCAGGTTATCCCTTCTGTTTACAAATGTGGAACTTTGTGGTGCAGGAAGGGTTCTAAGCGGCTTATCAGGGGATTAACATAGGCCAGAATTTTATGGAATCCTGCAAGTGGGATGGCAGCAGATGGAGGGTGGGGGCAGCGGGGTGCACGCTGTAAAATTGGGTGCCATGCCAGCGCTGCCATTGCAGCACCTACACATCCCTGCCTGCCACCACTGCTGTTTTGCCAGTGGTGGGTGAGGAGTAGGGTGGCCTGCTTGCCCATGGGTTAATTGAGACCTTTAAATAACCAATTAAGGGCGACCTCCTAAGGTCACTGGGATTTTACCGGTGGCAGGGGAGGCCGACACCAAGTGTCCAGTCTGGCAGGTGAAAGCTAGTGGATTGGTGGCCGGTCAAGGGGGGATGTTCCTCCTCTTTAGACACCCCTGTGCTCATTGGAGGCACTCCTCAAGGTAACTCTACACCCTGGGCTCCCCCTATTCACTGCCCTGTGCATCTTGGTCCTCCAACCCCTCTTCACCGGGGCCTGCCAGCCTAGCCGTAGTGGGACCCTGGGCTTTGTTCAGGCTCCACCACAGCATGCTTCCCTCCAGGACTCGCTGCATTCCCAACAGCGTCCAATGCTCCTGGTGGCACTGCTGGGGCCAGAGAGCTGCCAATCATTTGACTGGCCAGCAACTCTTGGAGGTGGGAATTCCTCTCTGTTGGAAGCAGAATGCCTGCCTCAAGTGAATTAACAGCCTGATTGCTGTTAAGTGGGGAATGGGGAACTAATCCCCAGCATAAATTTCAACTCACAGGCCTGAATTCTACCCTCAGGATGAAACCGCAGTCAGTGCAGCCGGAAGCAGATGTAAAACCTGCTCCCGGACGAGTTTGCACTGTGAACATGATTTTACGCTGGGTGGCCAATTAAAGATGTGTTTTTCGTGCTTGAGGGTAGGAATTCATCGGGCACCAGGTCCAATGGGGACCCAACGGGGTGCTCAAAAAACAGAAGAGGCAGCTCCCTGAAGGCTGCCAGGAGTTGTGGGGGAGGCTGAGGGAGCTGTTTGGAAGCAATTGAACAAATGTCCTGATGTGCAGCCATGGCCTCAGCAACTGGTGTTCATGGAAAGCGGGAGGGCAAGTTGGATGGGCACTCTGCCCCCCGTTTCTCAGATGAGAGCCTGAGCTGCTGTTGAGGAGGTCAGTGCCAGGCCCAGGCAAGAGAAGGCCACCCCACCTGATCAAGAAGGCCTGGACAGAGGTCACCGGCAAGGTCAGTGGGTATGACATGGTGCGCTGCTCGTGGTTTCAGTGCCGCAAAAAAGTTCAATGATATGCTGCCATCAACAAGGCTAAGTACAGAAATGGCATGGACCCGTGCAGAGAACTTTTGTCGGGTGCCCATTGCTCGGAATGTTCAGGGGTCTTCGAGTATGTATGCCACTGGCACTGAAGGCTGCCCTGCCAAGGCTGGGATGTCAGCACAGCTGGTCTCAGTGCATTGCAGGGTGAGATGTGCCACAGTGACACAGCCCGTCTAATGCCCGGGTGAGAGGGGAGGTGGCAGAGAGGCAGAGCAATAATGAGGCTGTCTATTTTTCCCTGTCAGGGGAACAGCAGTCATAATACTACAAAGTGCCACAGAACGGTTGGAGGAGTGCAAAACCTGTGCATCCTCATGAAGCATAAAAGCAATGCGCTGGAGCTTGAATGCCACCAGCCAGCTTACTCCTCTGGTCACGGTGAGGCAGGGGCCTCGGATGAAGGTAAGAGTGCAGGTGACAGATGCATGTGTGGTGGGTACTGGACACATAACGGGCTCCTCTCATCAGAAACTGAGCTGTCATACCCAGAGAGTCCACTGAAGCTCTGATGCTGATGGCACCATGCAGCAGGTCTCCACTGTCTCCTCAACCTACCTAGCATGCATAGTGACTACGATGATTGAATGTACTGACCTTTTCCCTTCCTCCCGCAGACGTGCCATCCACAGGAGCTGCCAGAGACCCCGCGTTGCCCTCGTTGAGGAGGACATCACACCTGCACCAGCGTCACACTGTTTCTCTGAACCAGGCACCAGCACAGATACTCACACGTCGGTGGGAATTTGGCTCCACAGGTAATGTCCAGTGGTGAGGGCACATCACACTCGCAGGAGGAGCTAACAGAAGCAGGAGCTGACAGTGGGAGCAAAGCTGGGGACGAGGACCATGCTGCGTCCGAGGCAGGCGACGAGCCTATGGAGTAGTCCATCAGGTGGCAGATGCTGGATGTCCAGCGGCATGCGTGGGGAGAACAGACAGAGATCCATGAGGGTCTGCATGCCATGGTCTCTGTCATGGAGGAGCCCATGCAGAGATAAAAACAAAAAAACTGCGGATGCTGGAAATCCAAAACAAAAACAGAAATACCTGGTATTTCAGAGCATGAGTTCCGCGATGGCCCAAAGCTCAGAGCGCACAGCCTCCTCCTTTGAGAGAGTGTCGGCTCTCATGGAGGGGCAGCTTCAGGAGCAGGCTCAGGGGTTCCTGGGGTTGCACTGGATCTGCCAGCCCTCATCAGGGAGTGACCTCAGGAGGTTACTGCTGGTGTGAGAGATAGATGAAACACCTAGTCTCCCTGCTAGGTCCCTGTCCATCAGTGGTGAACAGGAAGGTACAAACGCACCTCACGCTGGTGGACGAGCTGCTTGTTATCTCTATGCGCTTCTCTCAGGGTGCTCTGGACAAGGGCATCAGCTCCTTCACCCCTCTGATGATGCCAGGACTAAGGAGCGCCCAGCTATGGGCTGGATGCATCTTCTTACACAAAGCCTGCTCAGGCTCCAGCGGCCAGAGGATGACTGCCAAGGTCATCAGGGCCATCAGGACAGCAGAGTCAGCAGGCTGCCTCCAACACCACTGTCGGTGAAGGGGGGGTCACAAAGATGCAGCACCCGCAGACCTAAGTTGAAGGCACCTTGAGCACAGCAGCGGGGTGTCATGGGTGACATTTTTTGCGTTGTTTATTTTGATGCTGGTGTTAGGGATGGACACTTTGTTTGTTCATGTGAAGTAACATAAATATTTATTTGATTTAGATGGGCTGAGTTGGATGGATGGTATGAATAGGTGCCAGATGCAGCACAGGCGTGTAAAAGTATAACAGTGTGTGGTGCTGGCGTACTGGGTTGGGTTCTCATTTATTGTTAGCAAAAGCATCGATGCCTTGGATGCCTAGCAGAAGATTCGCTGCATCAAAGCATCCCTGGTGTCCCTGCCCCCATGAGGGTTCCTATCCTCTGCCTCGAGGTCCTCACCCTGCCCCTCCCCAGGCTCTTCCTCTGAGCCTTCAATTGAGTCAACCTCCATGGCCTGTGGAGCTGTCTTCCATTATCTCAGCCTCCAGTGAGTCTCCCTTTGCCAGAGTCAGGTTATGCAGGGTACAGCATGCGATAACTATTAGGGAGACACACTCTGGAGGATACTGTAATTCTCCCAATGATCAGTCCAGGCACCTGGGGAGCATCTTCAGCAGCCCGATGGTCCTCTCCATAATCGCATTGTGGAGGCATGACTCCTGTTGTATCTCTCCTTGGCCTCAGTTTTTGGGTGACAGAGTGGGGTCATCAGCCAACTCCTCAAGGGAAAGCCCTTGTCACCCAGGAACCATCCACCCACTCATGCAGGAGCCACAAACAGCCTTGGTACCTGTGAGTACCACAAGATGTAAACATTGTGTGAGCTTCCAGGTTAACGGGCACAAACTTGGAGAATCTGTGTCCTGTGGTAACAGACGATCTGAACGTTCATTGAGTGATACCCTTTTCTGCTGACAAAAGCTCTAGGCTCGCCTGCTGGCACCTTGATGGCCACGTGAGTGCAGTCTATTACACCTTGGACATGGGGGAACACAGCCATCGCAGTGAAGCCATGTGCTCTCTCCGCCTGGATCGCCTCGTCTGTGCGGAAGTGGATGAAAGTGCAGACATGTCTAAAGGCAGGGTCAATCACAAGCTAGACACATCCATGTGGAGCTGATTGAGGAATGCCGCACAGATCCCCCACTGAGCCCTGAAAAGAAGCAGAGGCATAGAAGTTGAGGACCACTGTGACCTACAAAGCCACCTGCATGGGGTGACCACCCACGCAGTTGAAGGCAATTTCTGGACCCATCATGTGGCATATTGTGTCACTGTGTCCCTGAGGAGGCAGACCTCCTGCGGCACTGGACCTCGGACATCTGGAGGTAGTTGGAGCGCTGCCTGAACACTCTAGATGCTGGGTAGTGGCTTCTTCGGTGTGCCCTCCTGCCTTGGCCTCCCTGCTGGCTCTGCACCAACTGAGCCCATGCCTCTCCTTTTAAAGGTCTGTCCCTGGGGTGCTGCCCACGTCCACCTGGCCTCCTCTTCCTCCTGCCCCTCTCTTCCTCTTCAGAGGAGGTTCCACCAGCAGAATATGCTATCCCCATTAGATGGGATGCAGAGGACTTGAAAATGAAGGGGCACTGTGCTGCATTACACAGAGGAACCTTCCAGGGAAGACGAGGACCTGAGATGCTGAAATGCAGGCTTGACAATCAAACAAGATGCCAAGAAGCTTTGGCACAATTCTGTACTCACACAGCAAAGAACTGGCAATGAGAGAGTAAGTGCTGCTGTTCCAGGAGCCTTTTATCCTGCCCGGGGATGAGGAAATGATAAAAACGTGAATTCCGACCACCCATTTTGCCCGTGCGACAAGCCAAAAATCATTCAGGCAACATAAAATCATGGTGAATAGGATTTTTAATGTCCTTAATTGGCCCTTCAATTGTCGGTGGACGCCGATCCGACTCCGGTGCGCAACTACCAACCTCAAAATTGCACGCATGTACAATGACGTTGGGATGCATACCTGACATCATTTTGCGCAATTTTACGTGCATTTGGGTCGGGCAGGCCATAGTACTGTGTGATACTGCATCAGCCTCTTAAATACTTCACTTCCTGTCTTGTTTCATGTTATGAACTTTGCCTTTGATGTACAAAGGTCACTGGGTGCAAGAACCAACATGACACTGAAAAAATTAAATTTCATATGACTTTTTTTTATAAAATATGAATTTTTTAAGAGCAAGTGAAACTTATTCACCTGTTTGCATTTCCATTTATGAATTGGTTTAGTGACTTTGAAATTTGAGGCACTGAGCACACATCACACCCTACAGACTTGTCACTCTATGGAAACATGTCGATACAAAGTTTTTGCTTTCAAGGTTAACAAAAAAAATCACACTTTCTTAAAAATTTGCCTGCACCTATTTTTTGCCATGACCACGCACTCTCGGTCTCATACAGGTGGGCATCACCTTCTTGCAGCCTCCTCATTTGCCTGATTGAAGCATTCAGCAAAGTGGAATCCATGCTCCTGGCTGGTTGTGTGTTCAGTGGAAGGCCTAAGAGTTTGCGGGGCCAGCACATGTTTCATCTAGCCTCCAGCTCTTAAAGGCAGTCTTATCCTCGTTAAAAGCTGTACTGAAAGAAAAGAATCTGATGTTGCTGACTGCAGGTTTTGCAATTGTCTGCAATCGGAAACAAAATAAGTGGCACACCAGGATAGAGAGAGCATTCCAGATTCCTGGATGCAATGCTGGAGGCCTTAGTCATGGAGTTGGATAGGAAGAAAGAGAATGCAGGCTGAATAATATGTTCTGTCAGGGCGGGTGGGACTCACCCTGACTTTCCAGCTTCCACCCCTGCCTCAAAGAACGCCATATAAAATTCCAATTGTGAGCCTGAGGGCGGGTTTCAAGGCCACAAGGTCGAATGTCTTTCTCTAATCTGCCCAATCGCAGCTGGAGGGTGGGATGTTTGATGACCACAGTAGCTGCCGTGACCAGAAAGGAGGTCACGGCCGTTCATGTAAAGGTCCACTTGGCATGGGTCAGTCTCAGGTGATCCAGCAAATGTGTGAGTCTTCAATCCAAAATCAGTATTTACTTGTTGGAGATAGTATCAGGCATTGCTCAAAGTGGGTGTGATTCAAGTGTAAATTGTCTTGAAATATGTAGAGTTTGAGTTGTTTCTTGCCAGAGAGCATAGATGGCATACAATCTGACCATAGAAATGCTTGCAAGATCTTAAGAAAGAGGAACTGTTTAGTTCTAGCAGGTTACCTCCAAAAGTGGCCAAGACAAGGGAGCAAGGTGAGAAGCAGGGAAGAAGAGCAAGAACAGTCCAGTGTTTCGATGATGAATCCCTCTGGGCCCTCCTCCATGCTATGCCTATCAGGTGTGAGGCCCTAAGGTCAGCAGATGGGAAGAGGAGATCCCCCTCTGTGACACATTCAGCCTGGAAGGAGGTGGCTACAGAGGTCAGCAGTGTGTCACACCTGGACGCAATGCATGAAGAGGTTGAATGACTTCTTGAGATTGGCCAAGTTAAGTCCTCACTATGTGTATTCTTTTCGCAGGAAAGTACAGGAAAGGCTCAAAAATGCTGCAGCCTTGTGAGGATGTCTGAGATCCAAAGCAGTATAATGCAGCAAAGGCACTGTTCGTGGCCCTTATGTCTCTGCGGAGGTGTCGTTTGTGGTTCTGGGGGTGGGTGGGTGAAGGCCTTACACATGGGGAAGGTGCACAGCATCTTGGCTGCCTAGCATTGTGCTGATCATGCATTCCTCCCTCACCTTGGAGGCAGGATGACATCAAGTAATCTACGAGTGATAGTCATTGCAATGTAACACCTACTTTCAGGAAAAGGGGGCTCACAATTCCAGGGAATGAAGCAGGGCTGGGGGTGGAGTGCCAGATCTGGCAAATCCTGTAAAAGCTGTAAATCAGAAGGTGAACAGCAGAAAAGAACTTAGTGAAATTGAAATCACTAGGGAAACGGTACTGAGCAAATTGATGGAGTTGCAGACCGGCAAGTCTCCGAGTCCCAACGGACTACGCCCTAGGATCTTAAAAGAGGTGTCTAATGAGGTAGTTGATGCACTGGTGCTAATTTTCCAAAATTTGCTAGATTCTGGAAAGGTTCCATCAGATTGGAAAGTAGCAAATATAACCCTCTGTTCAAGAAGGGAGGGAGGCAGAAAACAGGAAACTATAGGCCTGTTAGCCTGACATCTGTCGTGGGGAAGTTATTAGAATCGATCATTAAGGAAGTTATAGCTGAGCACTTGGAAGAGCTCAAGGCAATTGGGAAGAGTCAGCATGGTTTTGTGAAAGGAAAATCATATTTAACTAATTTATTAGAGTTTTTTGAAGGAGTAACATGTGCAGTAGATAAAGGGGAGCCTGTGGACATCCCGTACTTGGATTTCCAGAAGGCATTGATAAGGTGCCACATCAAAGATTATTACAGACAATAAAAACACATGGTGTAGGGGGTAACATATTACCATGCATAGAAGATTGGTTGGCTGAGAGAAAGCAGAGAGTATGCATAAATGGGTCTTTTTCTGATTAGCAGAATGTGATGAGTGGAGTCCCACAGGGGTCTGTACAGGGGCCTCAACTTTTTATGACTTACATCAATGACTTAGATGAAGGGAGTGAAAACATGGGAGCTAAATTTGCAGATAACGCAAAAATAGGTCGGAAAGTATGTTGTGGAGAGGACATGAGGAGGTTGCAGAAGGATATAGATAGGTTGAGTGAGTGGGCAAAGATCTGGCAAATGGAGTTTAATGTGGGAAAATGTGAAGTTATTCACTTTGGCAGGAAGAACAAAAAAGTAGAGTATTACTTAAATGGTGAATGGCTGCATAATTCTGAGGTGCAGCGGGATCTAGGTGTTCTAGTACATGAGTCACAAAAAGTTAGTATGCAGGTAGAGCAAGTAATTAAGAAGACGAATGGAATGCTATCCTTTACTACGAGAGGGATTGAACATAAAAGTAAGGATGTTATGGGCAGCATTTTCCCCCTGTTGGGGGGTTGTGCAGCAGTGGGTGTGAGCGAGCGGGTTTCCGATCAGCGCCCCCAATTGGGGGCGCACCGCCATTTTACGTGGGCAGGCCTTAATTGACGTGACGTGTGCCAGGAAGCGCTATGTGCTCTCTGTGTGGGCGGAGGGGATTCCCTGAGCTGGGAGTGCACTCCTTCGTGCATGCGCACGAAAAAGCGCACAGATTTCCCTGAGGCAAAGTGCTGCCTCAGGGAGATCAGTGTTACTTTTAAAAAGATAATAAATGATGAAAAAAATTTATTGACATGTCCCCTCATGTGACTTTTATTAAAATTACTTTTATTAAAAACGTAACACAAATTTTAAATCCCTCATGAAACCTCATCCCGCTTGTGAATGAGGTTTCATGTTTTTTCTGAAGGCTACCTGGGCTCTTTGCCTGCCCGCCAACCTTAAGGTTGGAGGGGTAGCATTCTTAACAACTTTAATTAGTTTAATAATGACCTTTATAGGCCTTTGACAGATCGACAGGTGCATAG